>NC_081311.1:154942500-155567500 GCF_026419965.1 Kogia breviceps | reverse complement strand
GTTGTTTATGCTAAAATAATCCAATGATAGTCTTAACTGCCTAGACTTTAAATGATTTTAGGAGAAATAGATTAGTTTATGTAGTGGGTATAATTCATGTTTCTGAAGAGTAATGACATTATGAAGACTCCCCAACGGATGATAATTTATTGTATTATTAAATACATAATTTTAAAATTTAAAATACAACATTCTTAGTGATTAATTTCAAGCTTTAACCCCATAATCAAAATATTCTTACTTCTCTATAATGACCTGGGTCAAATGTGAGTTGTGTTTGATGATCTTTGTAGGTAGTGATTAAAACAGGACAAACAAATGAGATAGACAAACAACTGTCATCGGGTCAGTCATGGACAGATACTTTCTGAGTAGGAGCTGCTATCTGGTAAGAGGGACAATTCAAGTCTGCACACCAGATGCCAGGCTATCAGAAAGCAGCATTCCACACATCCTCTGATTCAGAAGTCACAAAGAGTTTCGGGTAGAGGCAATCTGATGCCTGGGACAATTTAACAGGTAGTAAAACTCTCTTTGATGGATCTGTGCTGTCAACTGTATGTTTGCTTTCAAACTAATCCCCTGCCTTCTTCATGCTCTTTCTTTGGCTTCTGAGTAGATTTGGTCAGTGGAAGACTGACCAAAGACTGACCAACAGACTGACCAGGACTGTTGGAAGACTGGGTCGCCAAAGGAAGACAGAAGCCCCGGTACATCTCTCCTCCAAAACTGTGGTGTATGCTCCATGGTTTCAGATCTCACTGGAGAGATCATTTTGGTTCTAGCTTTCACATGATGTTTGAGGCTCCTGGCCTGTGATAACAGAGACACATCCCTTGTTACCTTTAATCTAGGGACTGTAGCCCCAGATATACCAAGCCAACTTTTGCTCAAGTTGAGATGGCATTGATTTTGTTATGGGGCCAGTTTTACTCTAGACTGTAAGCAAAAAGAAGGATGATTTTGCTCCCTGTCATCAGAAAATTCTCTCTGTCCTGCAGTAAGGAACTTTAGGTAGGGCATTGCTATTAAGACATAATAACTAACATTTGAAAAGAAGTGTACAACTTACAAGTACATCCATATTATTTTCAACTTACTGTGGGCTAATGACATCTTGTGTACAAAATGCTAAAGTGAAATTGATGTATAAATCATATCAGCATACTTACACATATACTTTGAAGCATCCGTGGGTGCTTTCTGAGGATAATTTTTCAAAGAATAGCAATTTCCTCTGTTTTCTCTGTTTCTCAAATCAGGCTAATAGCTTGTGGGGTATTTCATTTGTTTCTGAACATAGGTGATGACTTTGGATGACTCATGGAATTAGAAGTGGTGGCAACTGATAACCATCTCATCATCTCATATTCTTGGCTGTGGATTGATGAGAATCAACAACATATCTATTGGAAAAGCTTGCACAATATTGGACTCAATTACAACATATCTGTCCTAGGTTGTTAGAAATTTCCTCTTACATGTGCCATTGTTGGGGCAAAAAGACCTTGACATTTTCTAAAAAATTAAGCACACATTCTCACCAAGTACATTTTAAATTTGATTTATGATGGCAATAATCATGCACTATAACCCCCAAATGGGGTGAGGCCAAACATAAATTAGACTACATGATTTTGAATGATGTTTTAGTTTTATACATCCTAGGATTTTCTTTTAAAATCAGTGTCTACACACCTAGTCAAAGACTAAATAATACAAAAATTTTTAATGTGATTTCAGTTCTTGAATTGACGCAAACAAAATGTCACCTTTCTAAAGTGTTTTATCATAAATTCTTCCCATAGTATTCCCACTGCTTCTCTTATATTTTCCAGAATTTCTCTTTACATGAGGCGTTATATCAAGACACTGTAATATTTAAATACATAGAAGGCAGGAGGTTATAAAATTGTGTTTATCAATTTAAGATCTTTTTCATTTTTTTCTCAAATTGTTTTATTTCTCTTTTAGTCTATTCACCTGGGGTTCACTTGCCATGAAGCCACTTCTTGCTTTTTTGCACAACCTACTTGCCTTCATTGCTACTGGATCCCTCAAAGTTCTATTTTCTGCCAGTGATGTACATTTAGCAAATCCTCTTTATCTGCATTTGCTGTCCCACATCTCACTATTTGGCAAAGCCACCAAAGCTCTCTTTTGTTGATTCCTGACCATCCACCAACTTACCTGCAGTATTGGTTTACCAATAATATCAAGCAGTTTAGCTCTGCTACTGAAGAGTACCAACTTCCCCTCACTGACAGGAATTCCAGAAGGAGCTAAAAATTATCATTGGGCTGAAACCATTTTTCTGCTTTGCCTTAAGGAAATGAGTTATCCTTTCATTACCCTAGTTGCATGTTTTTTTTCTTCTGTTTTTGAAAATGGTTGGTCCCATTGACAGACCAGCCTGTCTGTCTGGTTTAAACCTGTAAATGTTTCATCTTTCCTGCCTTTAGCAATATTCCTTCCTTTGCAAAATTATCTAACTCATCAAGAACTGATGGTTCAATTCACAAGAAAACTTTACTACTAAGCCAGATCATCTCTTCTGAGCTCCTTTTCCAAAGCTTGAGGTTAGAATTTTCTATACCTGATTCCCTGCACTTTAAATTGTGATATGTTATATCATTCAGAACTTTAGTCAGGGAAAGAACTCTTCCTCAGCTTCAGTTTGTGTCATACAACGAGTGAGGATTTTGCTCATCAGGACTTTTTTTGCAAAGTTGAATACTCATGAACAAATGATATGTAAACAATGATAATTTTTTTTAAAATTGATATGGTTGATAAATTTTCACAAATTAAATTGTTGAATAGTGGTTGTTTGTATTATGTACAACTAGTTTTGTCACATAAAGAGTAATCCCGGCACTTTCCTTTAACACATGTACCTACTTTTACATTTATTGGATAAAGGTGTCAGTATAGTGGACACTTGGAGCTTGGTTAAACATTTTTCTGGAATTGAAACACATGAATTTTGTTACTTTAATTCATTCAGATTACTGTTTTACGTAAACATACCACAAGACTAACCTATAAACAATAAATATGAAAGTTTCAGATTAACTATCATATATGGCTTACCATGTTTTCTTGATGTTTTTAGAATTTTATGGCCCCTCCTGGTGTCTGAGCCCAGCAGACAGAGGATTATGTCAAGCCAATGAGAGCAGATTCTACTACAATTCAATCACTGGGAAATGCCACCCATTTAAGTACAGTGGATGTGGAGGGAATGAAAACAATTTTACCTCTAAAAAAGCATGTCTTAAGACTTGTAAAAAAGGTATAGAGGACATTCTTCCTATTAATTCCCTAGTGTTTAAGATAATAATTATACTGAAATTATGAATGAGTTTTAATCTATGAAAGTATGAAATGAGTTCTATTTATGATAAGAAACAGTATTATGATTTAACTAAGTGTCCCCTTTTCAACTACATTTTGATAATATTGCGAGATATGTTAACTGTCATTCCTTTTAATCTGTCTTCATAGAAAAAAATCAATTTTAAACAAAACATTTTATTCATTTAATATTTACATACTAAGCTTTCATTTTAAAGGATTATACCAAAATATCTTTAAGCTTTCTAATGCACAAAACTCTAATGTATTTATTTTTTCTGACAATAGAAATGATGCATATTTATAGAGTATTAATATGTAAATAAAAATCATCTATAACTCCACTAACCATATATAGCCACATGTCCACTTTAATAAAATGAGTATTATTTTGTAGCTCAAGGTGAATAATAAAAATTAATAACGTTTACCCATTTATGCAAAGTGACATCCTTAGAAAGAGGTTGTTTACACAAAGATATAGACAAATTAAAGACTTTTAAACCAATTACATGTTTTTCAGTTTTAAACATTAAAAGATAATTTGAAGAAATTTTAGATTAAATGTTTTATTATGTTGTTACTTTATCATGCATAAATTTATTTATCTTCCTTTTTAGGTTTCATCCAAAGAATATCAAAAGGGGGATTAATTAAAACCAAAAGAAAAAGAAAGAAGCAGCCAGTGAAAATAGTATATGAAGAAATTTTTGTTAAAAAGATATAAATTTGTTACATTACAACATTATTTCTACTAAATATCTTGGATAAAACTTTTCGTTATGATTCCTATTTTTTCTCTCCTGAAATCTTTTTAATGAATTTTTCATGAGTTTTCTATGCATGTATTATCTGCTATTAATGCATTTGCATCAGAGTTCCTTTTCTTATCTGGTCAAATTGCTTATTCTATGGCTATAACTTATTAACTGTCTACTATGAACTTATTATTCTATCAATCCCTTTCTAACTCTCTGCCATTTAACTACAATTTATCATACTGCTGACATCAAATCATGTCATTTTACAATTTGGTGATCATCCTATTTGAGAATATGTTGTCACTTATTTGTTTTGATCATGTATACAATTATATTTTTTATAGCCTATGTCCAGATTAAAAAATGCAACTATTAAAGATCAAGTGGTTTTGGGGTTTCACATCTAAAATAGTGGCAAGCATCTTCTGATAAAGATCACTCAATAGTGCATTTGGAAAGAGCTGGTAATAACAGAATTCTGTCACGTGATTCCCTCCCTAGACATACTTTTTCTCCTTTTGCATTAACCAGTACCTCAAACAGTCTTGAGCCAAACCATAACTGAACAAAGAAAGTCAACTCTACGTCACGTACCTGCCTGATTTTGATTGATGTAACTTTTATTTGCTTATGGCTCATCATGTCAGTAAAGATGGCTGAATAGCTGTGTGTTAAATACGGATGATAAGAAAAAACTTGGTGGGAAAGGGAATTTCTTAGTGGCAATCAAAAGGAAATTGTTTATGTACTTCCTAATTTTATTGCTTGGCAAAATTTTCTCTTACCAAAAATAGCAAGTATATTTAAAACTCCTGAAACCTATTCATTTATAACTAGGCTTTGCACACAAAGCAACCAGTAATTCATGTTTTTAAAACAAAGTCATGTTATTTCTGTTGAAAAGGAAGAGAAAATCATTAGCAAGGAAGATTCTACTAGAAAACATTTATGTTATTCACTCTCAGGCTTTTATCTAACATTTCTCTGGAGTTAATTCACTTTATCCAGATCTATACCTTTCCTTCTCTGCTGAGTCATGTACAGTCTGACATCTCAACAGCCTTCTAGATATTTCAGATTCTATGATGTTCACTTCAAATTTCACATTTAAATTTGAACTTGTCATCTAGAAACAACTAACCACTTTATCCATTTAGTTTAGCTTAATTACTTCTCTCTAGCAATAGTATCATAATTCTGCCTGCTCCTCAGACTTGAAAGTTTGAACCCATTTTGATTTCTTATTTTCCCTCATATACTACTTCCAACCAGGCTCTAAACACTAACGCTTCCTTTTTCATAAAGTTCATCTAACTCCCAGGCTTTTTACATCTACTTCATATCATTACTAATTTCTTTCTTTTTAAAATTTTCTCTTAAGCTTTAATTTTTTAGAGCACTTTTAGGTTCACAGAAAAATTGAGAGGACATTTCAAGATTTCCCAAATAACTCTTGACTCTATACATGCATAGCCTCCACCATTATCAACATCCCGCAACAGAGTGGGACATTTATAACAACTGATGAAACTACATTGACAAAACATAATCATTCTAAGTCCATAGTTTACATTATAGTTTACTCTTGGTGTACATTCTATGGGTTTGGACAAATGTGTAATGACATGATTCCACCATTTATAGTATCAAATGAAGTATTTTCACTGTCCTCAAAATCCTCTGTGCTCTACCTATTCACTCCTTTTCCTTTCCCAAACCTTGGGCAACTACTTAAGAATTAATTCATATATTTCTCCACCACTCAAAATCCTTCAATGACTCAGTAATTGGTACTTAACCCCATCCCATCCCCCAATTTAATTTTGATATATTTATATATATTTTTGGACTTCCCTACACTACTCTTTCATGATTATTTCAATTTAGTTAAAGTGGTATTCACTGATCACTGAATATATGTTTAATTACTTAGTTTATTCATGCTGATTTTATATTTAAAAATATGATCCTCTCCAGGCCATTCATGTGAAGTCAGGGTACAGCTGATGTGAACTATAAAATCACTGTATTTTGAGGCATAATATGAAAAGTTCTAATATACACCTTATGGCATAAAAATTATATCATTACAAAATAGTGTCAATTTGTTCACTTAAGAAAATTTTTATATCTTGATTTCAAATATTCAGTACATAAGTAACTGCCTTAAATTGAGTCTCTGCTGTGGAATTTGGAACTTTTGGAAATCAAAATCTCTTGTGAAATATTCCTGTTGTCTTTTATACATGGATAGCAATAGCTTTAAATAAAGGGTAAAGTCTCCCTAGGTCAAGTTGCAAGTTGCTACCAAGGACATATAAACAGCACATTGGTGAGCTGACTATTTTCGCCAGCAACTATTCATGGCTTTATTACTTAGTCAAGAAAGACAAACACTGAGAGATGGTTTGCAATGTTTAATGCATGTGAATATTATGTTTACTGTGTTTTTAAATAAGATTGTCGCTGGTGGTATTGTTTTCCCTTATTTTGCATAATCAAATGATCTAACTGTGAATTTTATATAGAATTACATTATACAACATATAATGCTTATTTACCGACTTTGTTTATTCTCTGTTCATAATTAACAGTGTATGCTGAAAATTGCTCAAATGATTTTATTTTTTACAGTATAAGAAATAAAATATATTATCCTGAATCATAAAGTATGACTGTTATACTCATGAGTTTTTATACGTCAAAAAATAAAAATTAATGCTCTTCAGTTATTCCAAAGGTAAAGAGTTCTAAGACAAAGAAAAAAAATTATTCCACAAGCTCCACTCTACTTACGTCCTTAAATTGGAATTTGCTAATAATCCTTTCAGTTATAAATGGGCATCCATGTATTATGATTTCTTACTTAGCAAATTAGTGTGCTATGCCTTATAATCCATATATTCTACATTTAATTCATTCCATATATATTTCTACCAATCATCTCATATAATTATACAAATATAATATATTTAAATATATATCATATGACAATATATAAGTGACTTCCAATCCTGACTATTGAAGGTGGCCTATCCAATTTTTGTACCAGAAGAAGGAAGAAAATGACATTAAAGTAACTAACTTTTTAGGGGACTTTCTGATTTTTTTCACCAGCTCTTCCTGCTCTTGTCTGGTTTTTATGGAATTAGCATTTGTATTTACTTTCTCCAATTTTTGACTTTTAGTTCTTTCTCAAGGACTTGAACATGGACACATCTTAGTTGCCTTCCCTGCATTCTGCTTTGCAGAACAGGAAACCTTGATCTTGTCAGCCTCTCAGGCCCAACCTCTGAACTATTCTAACCACACAGCTGAAGTCTTGGCTAGAATTATTCAGACCACTTTTTTTTTTTTTTTTTTTGTGGTACGTGGGCCTCTCACTGTTGTGGCCTCTCCCGTTGCGGAGCACAGGCTCCGGACGCACAGGCTCAGCCGCTATGGCTCACGGGCCCAGCTGCTCCGCGGCATGTGGGATCCTCCCGGACCGGGGCACGAACCCATGTCCCCTGCATCGGCAGGCGGATTCTCAACCACTGTGCCACCAGCGAAGCCCCAGACCACTTTTAAAGGGAGTAATAACACATGATAATTCATCTTACCAAATCATATATATAATCATATATATAATCATATAACGTAACAAAAAATAGAGCTTTAGGACAAGGATATGATCTCCTCATCAATTTGCTTACAAATGAGAAAAATTCTGGCCCACACAGTCTGAAACAAAACAGATATTTTTTATCAAAAAATTTAAAAAGTCAAAGGTATCTGACTGCATTATGGTTGGATTCAGGGCCTCATATTGTCATCAGAATTCAGTCTATCTTCACCTCTGATTCTGCTGCCCAACATTTTTTGCCTTTATTTTCTAATCTCACAGGATTTCAAGATGACTTCCAGAATTTAAGTCCCACATCCTCTCAGAGTAAAGTTTTCTAGAAAAGTTTGTACTCTCTTACCTCAAAGAATTGAAATAAAGTCCTGACCTCAGGCATGATCCATGAAAGAAATAACTGATAAGCTAGATTTCATTAAAATTAAAAGCTTCTGCTCTGCAAAAGAAAATATCAAGAGCTTAGAAGGCAAGCTACAGACTAGGAGAAAATATTTGCAAAACATACATTGGATAAAGAACTGTTATCCAAAATATACAAAGAACTCTTAAATCTCAACGATAAGAAAACAAATAACCCTATTAAAAATGGGTCAAAGACCTTAACGGACACCTCAAAGAAGCTATACAGACAGCAAACAAGTTTATGAAAAGATGCTCCATGTCATATGTCACCATGGAAATGCAAATTAAAACAACAGTGAGCTACATACTTATTAGGATGGTTGAATAAGGTACACTGACACCACCAACAGCTGGAAAAGATGTGGTAAAGCAAGAGCAACTCATTCACTGCTGGTAGGAATGCAAAACAGTATAGCTACTTTGAAAGACAGTATGGCAATGTCTTACAAAACTAAACATACTCTTACTATACCATCCAGGAATCATGCTCCTTGGTGTTCCCAAAGGAGTTGAAAATGTATGTTCACATAAAAACTTGCACACAGATATTTATAGCAATTTTATTCATGATTGCCAAAACTTGGCAGCAACTAAGATGTGCTTCAGTAGATGAATGGATAAACTGTGTTACATCTAGACAATGTGATATTATTCAGCACGAAAAAGAAATGAACTACTAAGCCATGGAAAGACATGGAGGAACCTTAATGCATATTACTAAGTGAAAAAAGCCAATCTGAAAAAGCTACATATTGTATGATTCCAAATATATGGCATTTGCCTAGAACAGGCAAAACTATGGAGACAGTAAAAATATCAGTGGTTACCAGGGTTTGGGGGCATGGGGGAGGAAGAGATGAATAGACAGAGCACAGAGGATTCGGGGGGCAGTGAAAATACTCTGTATGATACCATAATGATGGATACATGTCATTATATATTGTCCAAACCCATAGAATGTACAATAGCGAGAGTGAACCATAATGTAAACTATGGACCTTGGGTGATCATGTGTCAATGTAGGTTCATCAACTGTAACTAATGTAACATTCTGGTCAGGGATAATGATAATGGGAGAGGCTATGCATGTGTTATGGTAGAGGAGATATGGGAAAACTCTGTACCTTTCCTTCAATTTTGCTGTGAATCTAAAACTGCTATAATAATAATAGTAGTAGTAGTAGCAGTAATAATAATAATAAAATCTTAACTTAAAAACAAAAACAAATCCTGGTCTCCCTCTCTTTGACCCAAATGTCTTATGGCCAGCCTTGAGCCAAATGCCATGTTTAGAGAAATGTAACTTTCTGACTGATGAGGTTTGATTCACAAATTCATTCCCAAATATCTGGTTGGTATCAGCACTATCTGAAATATGTAATCTGACTGGCAGGACTGGGAGTGGAGTGAGACAAGTGAGACACTTGCCTCAGGCACAAAATTTGAAGGGACATAAACAAACTCAGTAACCAAGATAAATATATTGTAGTATTTTTTTAAATCAAAAATTAAGCAAATATCCATGATGAAAACAGAAAATTTTTTTAAAGACAGGGTCAGTAACTGAGCCATATTGTTATTTGAGGCAAAAGGAAAAACCAATAATACTGATGATTTACAAGAAATATAAAGATGGTTCAAATGCGATTGTTGTTTAATGTAACGAAAAAATATTAACAAAAAGTATAAGCCAAATTATCATTTTCAATAGATAAAGAAAAATCATTTGATGAAATTTGATATTTGTTTTATGATTTTAAAATTTAGCAAATTAAGGAGAAGAGACCTTCCTTAATCTGGTAAAGGATATCTACCAAAAAACATATAATACTTCGGGGTAAAATTTTAGAAACATATTTGTTAAACTCAGGAACAGGAGAAAGATGCTCTCTATTACCATTGATATTAACATATCCACGCTGTCTTAGTTTTACAGTCAAAGCAAAAAGACAAGAAACAGAAATTAGGTATAAATATTACCATGATATTACAGTTATTTGCATATAATATGCTTGTCATAATTGAAAATCCAAGAGAATCTAAAACAACAGAACACTGGAGTTCAGCAAGATTACTTTATGAAATTTCAACATATGAACTCGATTGTATTTCTGTAGGCTAAATAGGAAAATAGCAATAAAATTAAAAATAAATTTAAAAAAAAGAAAAAAGAAAATACATACTAGTGACAATAGAACAAAAACCCTAATATACTTAACAGTAAATCCCACAAAAGATGTGTAAATGACTTTTAGAGAAAAAACCCACAGATAAATTCAATATGTTATTGAGGGACTTAAAAAAAACTAAATACCTTTCCATTTATTGTAACCCTTATAATTAGTATTTGCAGAGAAAGAATGGAATAAGAACACTAGATTACAAAGAAAAAACACTAAAATACAATAAACATTTTTAAAATTAAGAAATTGGAGAGAAAAGTGATGAAAATATCTAAGCTATAGAAGGAAAAAGCCATAGAAAAGGAAAATGGGATAGAAAAAAAGAGTAAGACAATTGTTGTAATAGAAGACAATTGTTGTAATAGAAGTTCTACAAAAATAGAAGAGATAAAATTGAGGAGAAGGAAATTTTATAGAACTAATAACATGTTTCCTTTATTGAAATGGGATATTGTATTCAACAAAGGAAAACCTACCCAGCACACCCCCTACACACACACACACACACACACACACACACACACACACACACACACGAAATTTCAAACACTACAGATGAAGAGAAAATTCTAAAGAACAGGGGAAAATGTGGAGGAATAGGTCACATACAGAGAAGCAGAAGTAAAAAAAGGAATTGTGCATCTCAACGGCAAGAATGGAAGGAAGCCAGAATAAAGTTGGATGTGGAAGTCTGAGGGATGAGGAATAGCTCTTTACTTGTTATACACATTTAGTACTAAATGATCTTTCAATTATGTGCCTGGAGTGCTTAGCTGAAAAATAGATGTTAACTAAAATAAATGTAAAGTTGTTTAAGGCTTTCACTTTCCATCAGAGGCTGTGGGGAAAAGTTCTGAAGTGTGAACTAAGAGATATTGTTTATTATACAAATACTGACACTACCTGGTGGATGAATTTGTTTGTCATCTAATTTGTTTACCCCACATTTACTCGTATTTAGAAATAGTATTTTGGACTTGACTGCTTATAAAAATTCTTCCAGTTTGGCATTTTAGAATTTTATAAAAATGTTCTCTATTTTAAAGCTTCCAACACTGATACATGGTAAGCCAAAACAAATGTGAAGATGTTCTGTGATTAAAAAACAAAAGTCCACACTGGCAAGGCTCCTCTGTTGGTAATAACCACATTCCATATAGATTAAGGAAGTCATTTTCAGTGGTCTGCTATATTCCTCCAAAACTAGCCTATGTGGATGCAGCTTGCCTTTTCTAAACTAACTACACCTGCAACAGATTTCCTTTTCAGTGCCTGATTAGTCCATAAACAACAGAAGTTTTTTATGACAAGCTTCCAAGTTACTACTTTACAGGGGGGCCCATTCACTTTGGAAGATTCTGAATGCCTTAACATTTGGCTTTTGCTTATGATAAAGTATTTAATCTCTTTTTGTAATAATTCTTAAAAGAGCTAGTAAAATTTAGTGAAGCGTAAATTATTTCAAGTACCAAAATATTTTATTTCAATCTATAATTTATTCTAATAAGCTTTAAGCAAATTCAATTGAACCAAAATTAAGCCATTTCTGTCAACACTACTGATAATTTGCTCTTCTTCATTTATCATGAGATAATAGCTAAGTCAGTTATGAACCTGAGTTTCTTTGGGGTTTTAATCCACATTTAATCTGTATTTTCATATTAGGTGTAATTCCAATTTACTGACCTCTCTTTCTTAAGTTGCAGGTGCTCTCAAGTTAGAAGTCAGAGGAAACTATTCAATACTTCCTTAGTCAATTTTTGGAATCAGAAGGCAAGAATTTTGACCTTCAAAAGTCAATTTTTTTTTTTTAATGTATTCCCCATCCTCAACAGAATGTTCTACAAAATTTGTAAATCACTCTAGGGAGATTTCCAGAGAGTTTCAAAATGCGAACAGCTGTGAGCTACCTAAACGATCCATCTTGCCAAGAAGTTTCTACTCCAGAGATGAAGAAATAAACAATTACCATTTTTTTTTACTCAAAATATCTGCCACTGTTCAATGAGAAAGTTTGTGGAATTATAAAGCTAAGTATATGTTAGGAAAAATTGTATTCAACCTTTTGCATATTCTCTTTATTTTTCTCCTTCACAAGCTACACACACATACATACCATCATTTAATTAGGAAGAAAATCTTTAAAATCCAGTAAATCCTACAGTTTCTCTTATCTACTGGCTGCCAGTAAACTGTCAGACACAAATGAAGAATATTTTAAGTATTGTAGAAGAAAAACATAAAACACCAAATCAAATGCAATAATAAACAGCATAGGATTTGGATTCAAATCAATTTGGATTTGTACTCAATAAGCCTAACTCTCTCGTCTTTGCCTGTGAAATGATTATTAGGGTAAATGAGAGCACACATGGAAAGTATTTAGCATAGTGTTTGCTGCATCATAAGTGTCCAATAAGATGATAGCTATTGATATTAAAATGTGTTGAATATTTATTATTTCCCAAAGTTTTAAAATATAGTTTGAGCTGTAACAATTATTCAAATAAATTAGGCAATTAAAAGTTAGAGTAGGAAATTTTAGGTAAACTTTGTCTGCTAAAGTAGCAATTTCATAATGTGAGAAATGAGATTAAGTGGTTTTACTGCTAACAAGATTAATGGAGAGAAATGTAAAAAATTTATATTTAGAATTTTAGAAATTTTTAATAATTTGTTTTTGAGATAATTGCCTAAGAGGTGCTAATAAAATTTTTAATATGGAACAGGGGTAAAAGGGGTAAAAAGCAGTGAATGTTTTTATTTTTATAATGAACCTATGTAAAATTCATATTAAAATTAAAATATACCTTATGTTTCTAAGAAATTTTAAGTTTAAAAAGTGATCACCATTATTCCTTGTGTCATCCTTCCAAATATTCAGAAACTTATACTATTATTCATATACGAATAATATTGGAAATGTGTGCTTTGGATAGAAACCAGATTATAAATATATTTGAATAGAAAAATAACCAAGCTAGTGGTGATGCTTTTTTCTTTTAACATCTTTATTGGAGTATAATTGCCTTACAATGGTGTGTTAGTTTCTGCTGTATCACAAAGTGAATCAGCTGTACGTATACATATATCCCCATATCTCCTCCATCTTGCATTTTCCTCTCACCCTCCTTATCCCCCCACCAGGTGGTCACAAAGCACCGAGCTGATCTCCCTGTGCTATGCGGCTGCTTCCCACTAGCTATCTATTTTACATTTGGTAGTGTGTATATGGCCATGCCACTCTCTCACTTCGTCCCAGGTTACCCTTCCCCCTCCCCGTGTTCTCAAGTCCATTCTCTACGTTGCGTCCGGTGATGCTTTAATGCAAACTTTCTGAACGCTGTTCTGTGTTTTCCTATATTGCTAGTACCCATTATTTTCTTTTTCTCAGTGCAGAATCATCTAACTGAAACTCCAGTAGCTAATATCATTTGAATTATATTCCATACAGTTTTGCTCCCAAAAAATATCTGAAGTAGTTTGCCAGATTAAATATTTTACTCATAATGTCACGAAGAAGGAGGACTGGTTTGAAAACTAAAAAACTTAAGTTTCAAGTTCCAGTTCTACCAATTTATCCAGTTGTGTAAACTTACTAAGATTCTATTTCCTCACCTGAAAAGTGAAAATCAAATCTTATTCAGAGTTAAAGAAAATGTCTAAAGCATACAGCATATTTCTGGAAAAATGCCAGTCATCAACAATGCTACTCTTCTTCCTCAACTTCCCCTAAAACAGAGCAGAGGCCACAGAAGCACTGCTAGATATTAAGTACTTAAAGATACACTAATTAATACAACTCAAACTTGAATCTATTTTTTATGCTTCCTTACAATTAATCCAAAAAAAGAGGGTCCTCCAACCATAGTATTTTTTTTTCTGAATAGTCACAAATACCATGAGAAATGCATTTTAAGGATACCATATATAAGGGACCATGGTTGACACTGCAGACATTAACTTCCTAATAACTTTGAAGAAAGACATAGAAACATTTCCCAGGGTAAGGTTTTGTACTTGCCTACTCACGCCACCCCCACCACCCCAGTCCCACCCAGCCTCACAGAATAAAGCATAAAACTTGATTTGGAGTGCATGACCATTGTAAATAGATTAAAATACAAATTCCTTATCACAACCTACATGGCCCTACTTACTATGTCCTGATGTACTCACGTGGAACTCTCTTCTTGCTCACTGATCTCCAGACTCTAGGAACAATCGAGGTGCAGCACTAGAACAGGTTTTGCTTACTTGCACTAGTATTCCAAGTCAACTTTGTTTTGGTTTACCACCCGTATTGAGCTGGTGCACTCATCTCCCTGCTGTTGGGAGAACTGGCTGCTAATAGCTCCCAGCTGCATTCTTTTGCAAATTGTCCTCAGCTGATAGTAGTTACTTTCCCTAGAAGTTATGTTTTCCTCTCCCAGAGCGCTTCACACAAGGACTGACTAAGAAGAAGCTATGAAAGACAGAGTCCTGTGCAGCAAGGAAGGACATATCTGACAGGCAATTTATACTCCAGAGCCCTAGCCTTATGCATTAGGCCAAATCCAGATTTTTACCTGAGACCACATGCTTGCTCACCTCATTCTTCTTCCAGTCCTGCTTCATTCCCTCCCTTAATGCTTTTTCCTAAAGTCTAAAGAGCACTCCTTCAGTAAATTATGGGAACCTAAATCCTTCTCTCAAGCTCTGCTTCTGGGCCCTATGGAGAACAGACTCCTTTCTAATCCATGGAATACCTCATATTTCTCGACTTTTAGGTTCCAGAGTAATTATTACCTTCAGAGAAAATGCTCTTCTGCAAGAAGTATGTCCTCCCTCCATCCTACCTTCCTATCCACTCAGTTCTGATGTGTTTCAGTCATTGAACATATTGCTTTTAAGCAATTGGAGTATTTGAGCAATATGAGTAAAAATAAGTGTATTTCCCTAAATGTCTACCTGAGGATAGAAACTAAATTCCTTGAGAGCAGGGACCATGTCCCTATTATCCAACTTTGTATTCCCAGTATCTATCCAAATGCTTGGTACATGGTAGATGATCAATTAATATGATGATCAGTTAACATCCAATGGATGGCTCTAGTTCAGAAACCTTGCTTTCTGATGATACAACTGTTTAGAAAGGTAGATTTCAGGGGTAATTAATATGCCCCCAAATACTGTCTCTCAAATGTCAGCTGTATTAAGCCAGACTGGCAGGATTATAACCAATTAATCATTGATTTTTTTCCTAACACATAGTGGTAAAACAAATATTTTTCATGCTTGAATACAGTGAGGTCCTTGTTTATCAGATGCGAAAGACACTTTTCACTCTGTTGTGAGCTTTTGAAAATCTGATTTGTATTCCTGATCAGATATGTAGGAGTTAATCCACTTTAACGTAGCCATAGGCTTCAGAGTTATCTAGCTTTAGATCATTTCAAATATGTAAAGGTATGTATGTTACATATATGTGATATGTACATTCATTGGAAGAAAAAATGTGGTATGTCATTTTAATTTGTAATGTTTCACTTATGTTTTAACATTTATTTAATGATTGTTTGCCTTTGCATCTAAATACTGTATGAAGTACATATTCTTTTTGCTGTATATAAAAGGATATTTTAATTGTATAGTCTACAATAAGTACCTGCCCACTATAACTCTAGTCATCATGTGCATCAGATTGTTTTCTTAGAAATCTTCCCTAGTTATTGGGATTTCTATTTAAAGAAAAAAGGACAGAATTCCATTATTATTTCACTTGAGAGCAACTTTGGCAATTTGAGAATGTTTAACACTAGATGGCAGGATGAGACTGTAGATACCCAACTCCTCAAAGCTAAGTATTAAAAAAAAAGATACTTTCTCAAAGGTGTTAAGAATTCTTAGGCAAATACATTGCATTATTCTTTAATATATGCATTATATATAGTTCCACACTACTTTATATTTAAAAGCTTTCACTGTGTATGATAGAGTGATGTTAAACACAAATAAATTATTGAAAAGAAAATATAAATTGCTAATAATTTTACAAGTTATATAAATATGACAATAGCTGAATAAAATAGTCTGTACCGGGAAAACATTCATACTATTTGGTATTCTTAGAACTTAATAATTAAATTTTTAAGCAAAATGTAAGATGTGGTCACTTCATCAAACGTTGCTTAGGTCAACATGCATAAACACAAAATTAAATAAACCATTTATTTTCACAATGAAGATGGATATTCAGCAAATAAGAAGCATTTCAGAATAAGTTCACAATACATATCCAGAGATGAAAAGTGCATCTTTTTCAATGCCAACTAATACTGTCCTAGAAATAAGAACTATTTTAAACTCTTCCGGGAAAAGCGATTCGAGTTTCCCAGATGAATTACTCACTCTCAGTATTTATGTACCGCTTGTCAGTGCAATATGGATAAGTATAGCTAGGGTGACCATATATAATTTTTCATCCAAACCAGGACACTTTTGAACATAAATATATAAACTGGAACTGCCCTAGCAAAGTGGGGCACGTGATCACCCTGCTTAGGGGACTTCATCCTCAGGAAATTCATTTTGTGAGCATTTATAATTTTATTGTCTTTTTCAATTAATTTTTAGTTAGTCCATGACATATCTCATTTGCCAGTCTTAGCTTTTAATTCTAGCAACAGTTAGCCCTTTTGGAGGAGGAGAGGCTCAAAAACTCATTAATATCTATAAGAAAATATTGAGTTCCTTAGAAGATCCAAATCCATCAGAACTTCATAAGAATCAATGAAAAGAATAGGCAGGTTTGTAGTCAACTGTTACTGATATGTTGTTTGACTTTCTTGGGGAAACACATTATAAAATACTAAAAGAAATACTCTATATAAGCTAGTAAAATAGTTTTATTTATCCATATATGGACCTGATGTCATGGTACTCACTTCAAATTTAAAGTTTTCTGTTCTTTTCAAATTTGTATTTATAGTAAATATTTTAAAAACAACATAAAGTTCTCCTTGAAATGATAAATTATGTGTATAATTAGAGTGAAATGAGCCCTTTGGTCTTAATAATGGAAAATAGCATATTCACTTTCAATGGCTCAGCCATCAGATCTGGGTCCTTCTACTAAATGCAATTCATTTAGTAATAAAATAACTTGAAAAATGCTAAGCAATTTAAGTAAAATAATAGAAGGTCAGGTCGGCTTCCTTACTAGGATATTTTTGATTTAAAGATTATAAAAATTGTGTGTTTCTCCCCAAATTATTGGTTCATTTTAAACAATCCATGGTATAATTTTGTTGATGCATAAATTTTCTGAGTGTAATGACTTTCAGACAATAGAGAACATGGAGGAATTATTAATTCACAACATAATACCTGAAAAACTTCATAGAAATAATTTTTGTTTTGGTGGTACGCGGGCCTCTCACTGCTGTGGCCTCTCCCTTTGCGGAGCACAGGCTCCGGACGCGCAGGCTCAGCGGCCATGGCTCACCGGCCCAGCCGCTCCACGGCATGTGGGATCTTCCTGGACCGAGGAACAAACCCGTGTCCCCTGCATCCGCAGGCGGATTCTCAACCACTGCGCCACCAGGGAAGCCCCAGAAGTAATTTTTAAAGTTCTATCTTGCACTCTCACCAGGGACAGTCTGTTCATAATATGTTTCATTTAAAAGTGTTTTATTTTGTTTTGTTTTGTGGCAGAACTATGCTCCAAGGCAGTAGCCACACGAATTCAAAACAAGTGGTCAGTTCAACCCAAACCACATTTTTGGTCTAATTTGACTAAGTTGGTCAAATAATATAAATAGTAATCCAGATATTTTGAGATAGCCTCCTCCTGAGTGTTAGTCAAAGTGCATTTCACATGGTAATTGGTACTCATTACTGGAGGACTACGGCTCTCATGTGCCTTACATGGGACCACAAATGTAGGCACAAATCTGCGTGTAGGATTCTGAAATGGGCAAGCATGACTAATTATTATTATATATTTCATTCTTCATTGTACATCATTCCTGAGTTCTATAGAAAACCTTATTGACAGTGTTCTGCATGGTTACATCTAGACTCTGCGTTTGCAACATTAGTTGTTAATTGCAGAGAATTTGGCACTTGATTCCTCATGTGCTAGTCAATCTATGCTGTAAACAACTAGATAACAGAATACATCCTATATTTTTCTTAATTCCCCAACACAGCTAGTACAGTATCTAGCTCAAAATATAGGTTTGATCACTTATTAAATGATTGCAAGTGTCTTTAATCATCTGTTAGGGAAAAAAATTATTTTATAAATAAAATACATAAGGCTAAATTAATATATTGATTGATGCCTCACTGGTTAAGAATCACCTCAATGATTATTGAAATACTTTCACTTTGTTCTACTGCATTTTTTTCCAAATATCTGTTGTCATGTTTCGGTGTTGAGATCCATCTTTTCACCTGTCCCTTCATAGCCAGAGTGGCTCCCTGAAAGTCCTCATGCCATTTATTTCATCTGGAGTTTATAAAATGGCAACTTGGAATCTGATTAGTGGGATGCAATTTGCCTGTTATTTCTAAATAAGGCTTTTAAATGATAACTAATAAAAGTTATCCAAGGGATTTCATGGAGTATAACCATGTGCCTGAACAATAATTTAAATATAAATACTATAACCTCTATTAGCCTTCCCATTTAGTGTAGTATTAGTAAAGGAGAAAGAGGATGTATAGTAGAGGAGAAACAGGATTGGTTTCAGATTCTTAGGACATAAGTCCAAAGCATAGATTTTTTTTATTCCCTAGACTTTACTAGTGTTGGGCAAATGAAATCAATGACTCTTGAAGAAAAAATATTAGTACTTTTGCAAACTTATTGGCAAAAGTTTTAGTTTTTTATAACTTAAATTCAAAAGCTATATTTTGATCTCTTACTAGGAGACAGATGATATACCAAGCATGAGAGATCAGAGGACATGGACAGTAATCATTCAGGCACATATTAAAGTCTAGTATTTGATTCTGCTCTGAATTTTAAGATGGGAACGGCAAGATGTAAAATGTTTTGTCAAAGGTCACACTAGAAAGTATCAGAACCAGGACTGGAATCTCATGTCTCCTGGTCCAATCCCAGTGCTTTTTATTTCTTCTTAGTTGTTCCCTTAGTGTATTCACTCCACAGCAGAATTCAGTAAAGCTTTCACCTGGCAGTATCCATGTCAGTATTCTGATTAAAGAACCATTGTTTGTGGAGTCGGTCATAATCTACAACATTGACTTTTCTTCTCATGGGCTGAAAGAAATAACTCAGAATGAAGTACATCCCAGCAGCCTCCCAAAGCAAAGCAAAACCTAGCCCTAACTGGAAATGACAATATTCTATAAACTTGCAACCTATGGTTATTTTCTATTCCTCAATAACCAAATAGGTATAAGTTAGTTTCTTACAAGCTTTATAACTATAATTTGATAGAGATTAGTATGTATCCAATTTTTATATGTATTTATTTTTATCAACCTGATCCTATTGATCTTAAGATCAACAACTGTGTAATAAGATTCTTCCAAGTAATAAAAGTGTCAGCAGGAACATACTGTTTAAAATACGTGAATTCTCTTTAATTTATGTTGTCTGGTCCTCTTTTGTTATTCTACAAGGAATATGAGAATCTCATTTTGTTCTGGAATTGCAGTAACATACCAATATCTCACTGCCTCTGATCTCAGATTACTAAGAATTGAGTAATCATCATCATATCATATGTATTTCTAAATGTTACCTAATTTGTTGATTGAAAGTGTTAAAAATATATGGATTTTAGATATTCTTTGATACATCTCTTCTGGTTTACAGATAGAAAATTGATGCCCAGATAAGTGAGTTTTAGTGCTGTTTAGATTTTAGAAATTATTATTGTTGTTGTATCTCACACATACACCATATTGTCAAAAAAAAAGTTCATTTCAAATTTAAAACTTTCTCCCCTGATAACTTCCAATGATTTATTAAACACATTTAGAATAAACTTATGTTTTGAGGCAAAACGTTTTCTAAAACATTAAAGTATGTTATATATTTTACCTTGTTTCATAATTTAAGTCTACAAATTATCAGCATTTTTGTTAAGGCTATTTTGAGGTATAAGCGTAGTGGTATTAATTACTCTTTTATTTCATAGGTGATAACAAGTCAAATATTTTTAAATATGTGCAATTATTTTAAATTTATAAACACATTCTCAAAAGGTTATTTTCTCTAAAATATATGTTTATATATAATGAAAAATAATTATGTATGTATATGTATACACACACAACACATACACACACAATGGTTTTGGTTATGACACATACACACATATCTATGTCATGAACAAAATTTTTAAAAATGTTCAAAAACCTGCAGGATAGAGTTTCATCATTTAATTGTGGAAAACTAATCAGGGAATAGCTCTGATTATCAGAGATCCAAATTAACAAGAGTTAGATCACAGAACTAATTATGAGGGAAAAATAGTTATTACTTTTCTGTGTTCTTTTATGAAGAAAGACATGTTAGATTTAAAAATTCCCTTGATGCTTTCTAAAGTATAATTCAACACACACACACACACACACACACACACACACACACTTCCTAATTCCTTTAATTCTTTGAGCAGAATACTATGTTCAGATTTCCTTCAAATCATAGGCATCTCTGTTTGACAAGTTCTAACAGAACTCAGTCAAGGTGAAATCCAGCCAGCTTTTGCTGCTAACAGTGTATTCATACAGCATATGATCTCTGTCTGTTCAGGCTGCTTCTTGCTCTTGTCTCAGAATAAAAAAGGAGTGCTGCTTTCCTGGGGTATGCCATTTGAGAAAGAAAGTAACCTAACACTAACTGCAGGCGGGGTCAGAGTGATGTAACAGGAAGCTCTGATGTTTCCCTTCTGCTGCTGAGCACATACAATGTGACAACCCTTCCAATCTACTCAGAGCAACCCTCTCTCTCCAGCAGAGAGTGTCACCTCCTGCTTTAGATCATCAAGCTCTGCTAACTGGACCTCACCCTGCCTGCAGGGTTACACTGCAAAGCTTTCACCCTTCTCCACCTTGTCTGGGGGTACATTTCTTCTGCGGAATCTCAGAAAATCAAATTCCATCCTAAGAATATTTCACCAAGAATTTCCTTAGGAGCTGTGCTGGGTAAGTGCATTATTCAAAATAAATATATTTATTCAGTCGTATTCTCGTGTAGTTTGACAATGTTTCTACTACAGAATTTAGTTAGTGACATTGAAATTATGTTGAAACAATTCTCATTTATTTCACATGTTAGAAAAATGAGAGTATATCTCCCCAAGATGTACACAATACCTATTAGTACTAGATAATATTATGTACAGTGATATTCTAGAAAAATAAATTTAGGAAGTAATAAAACATCTAAATGGATTAAGAGGTATACTTTTGAACAAACATCTTAATCAGGGAACAGTGCTTTTTAAAATTAGCTCTACTATTAGCTAAGCTTAAATTTTGACAGCTGGAAAACATTTTTCCCCCAGGAAGAGTCTTTAAACTTTCCATATAATCAGTATTCTAAAAGGGGGTGAAAGAATAACTACTTATGGGAGTCTCGGAGTCTCACTCTGTAGTTGAACACGATGCAGAATTAAAAGAAAAGGAATCACTTTGGATTTATTATATTTGTCTTCTATTTGCCACTCGCCCCTATTTACACATACATCTCTAACTATTGAACTGATGGAATTTTCATTGTTCGCTGTTGCCAGATGTGTCTAAGTCTCTCTTTTACTAACTCTGAACTGTTTCCGCTGTACTGGATCATGGGGTGGGCAACAAAGGAAAAAAACAACTAGGGTTGAGAAAATGTTGATATTTCTATATTAACTCTAATTTCAAAGCTCTTAAGCTAATAGAATGTGTTACTTCCATTTGTCTGGTATCCCTCTGCAAGCTTTTTCCGTGGATAAAGAAAAATAACAAAATATTTCCCAAATAGATATATCAGATAATTAAACAGGGAAATTAATGTGTGTTTTAAAAAAAGAATTTCCAGGATAAAACTTTCTGAAATGTTGAGATGAAACATCTGTTAATGCTTCTTTCAACAGTACAGACCGTCCTGGACAATTTAAGAAACTAGTATCTACTTAATAAGTTCTTGGTATAGAGACATGACAAATTTGTTGCTAAGAAAAATTAAATGTCAGATTTGGGTTCAAATTATATTAATTGACATAATTTTAATATATTTTCTTACCTAAGTGCAATTATAATCTGCAACATATCCTTCAGTGGAGAAATCCTGTACTTAATCACCCATAATCTGGCACATTAACGGTGGACTACCAACACATTCTGAGTAATTCCTTCATAATTTTCTACTCAGTTTTTCCACAAATTTCTCCAAATAATGGAAAGTTCAATTAAGTCTTATTTTTTGATTCTTTAAAAATATTATGGCTGGTTTCCTATCTCCTGTCATTCATTAATTGTACTGAGTTCCTTGACACATTTGTGGAAATGCATAGTGTTTTTAGAATGTGACTTTGTAAATAGCCATTAGATAATTAGGGGAAGAAACGGAAAGAACACATTAAATGCCTAACCCAATGCCATGGGTTAGTAACAAAAATTAAAACAACACTGTTTTTAATTTAGATTATTTTCTTACAAGGAGGTATTACATTAATATTGTATTTTATAATAAGGAACTCCCTCAAATTCTCTAATCTTTATTTAATTGCTAGCCAAAACCCCATAATTTTCTTTAAATTATTAAAATAATTTAATTTATTTTTTGTAACTATTCTAATAGTATGGTTTATAATCTTTATTTTCAAAAAATATTGTGGAAAAACACTAGGCAACGAATATTGAGGGTCATTTGGCAAAGGTTTATTATTTGAGAAAATAATTGAAAGTTTCAAATAAGAATTCATATTATTAAATTCTCCAGTTTGCTTTCTTTAGTGGTAAGAGAATATCAGAGCATCAATGCATGGTTTCAGCCATTAAGAATTAATTTACTTTTCTGGATGATATTACCCTGTAGGATCATAAAATCAATACACAGAATCTAATTCCAGTTCTAAATATGTAAGATCAAAATACAGAATTGAGAAATCACACGCATAATGTGAGCAAAAATATGTTCTACCTGCAATAGTTAGATATCTTTAAGAATATGCTTTTGGCTATTGCTACAAGTTCTTTTTTCCCCAGTATATCTTGGCATATGCCAAAATATTATTTTGTTCGTTAAAATATGTAAATTTTTAGAATATATAAGAGCATTCACTTTGAAAAAAATGAATAACAAAAAATTAAATAGAAATTAGAACTGGGTCTGTAATTTTAAAAACTATGTTAAATGAATGGCCAAGGTACATGTACTTTACTCATTGGTGATGCTTAGGACATACTTAAGTTTAAATGGAGTCAACACCCTAGTATATTGTGAGAACCTTCACATTAACCTGTACATATTTTATCATTATTTTATGCATAACAGATATTTACTTCAGTAAAAAATTCAAAATAATATTAAAACAAAAGTTTACCTTATAAGCTTTATGTTAATGTGGAAAAATTCTTTGATAAACACATAAAAACTAATCAGAATTCAGTTTATAGCATTATTACATATTTCTAATTTAAATATTTGTAACCATTATGATAATATTTTGTTTTCAACCTTTAATTCCATGGTTAAAATTTGATAGTTACTTAATTTTTAAGAATTGCCTTAGAGACTGCTATAGAACAATTAAAATAAACTTTTTAAAGATCTAAATATGCATTCACTAAACAAAACTTATTTCATACTCTATGTATGACTTTGAACACAGCTTGAAAAAATAATTGTTTTTAGAGATACCATGATAACAGTGTCAACATTTCAGAAAACAAATATATTTTAAGGACATTATTTGACGTCTTTGTCTTTATTCCTTATCTTTGTTTAGGATTCAGAGAAGCTTTTAAACCATAAACATAAGATACATCATTGCAACAGTGTTAAAGACGACACTCAAAGAGTGTAGTATCTCTCAGTTCTTGACTTGTAGTATCTCTTAGTTCTTGACTTAGACTATCAGAGAATATACATAAGATGGAAAATCAGTACACACCTATTTAAAAGATTTGTCTGTGTCTGGTTTTGAAGTCCATGGATACACTATATAAATGTGTTTATAATTTCGTAGGAAATCTCTTTTTCTACCAAAGTATGATTACCATTCTGCACTATTAAATTTAAGAAATTCTCTCATTTAATGTCAGAAAACGTTCTGATGCAATTAGGTGGAAAACAAATACTTAACCAGAAACACAAGGTCTATATACTAACCAGATATCTCGATCATTTTCCCATTTATTCACATGGACAATCATACCTGCCCAAATTCTTTCATCAATAGTAGTTATGCAACTCAAAGTAACTGTATAGTTTTCACACCTTAATTTTAGTTTATCTACTTATAAGTTGATTTATAATTTTGAAGGTATACAGCCTTAATTAGTGTAAAATTGAAAAAATAATATAGAATACATTTAATTGTAAAATTTGGAATATAAATATTGAACTAGTGTGATTTAAGAAAAAAGAGCATATGATTAGATATATGATAATTAAATCAACAAAACCCATTTAAATAATAGGAAATATACTTTATACATCCTATTGCCATTCCAATTTAAATAATTTAAACTTTTTGTCCTCAATAAATCCAGATTATTATTTTCTCATGTCTAATTTGGATTATAATATTGTTCATTAAATCAGATTAGATCAAAGAATCTGTATTTTTCCATATTTGAGTAAACAAAATCAGATTAGTTTTTAATTTAATGTTATTTACAAAAAATGAAGAAATGGGTTTTAAAGATCTAATAAAAGTCTTCTTAATGTTAAAAAATAAGATGGAATCACTGGCTGTGAACTGAGTTAGGGTCTATGTTTATTAGGTTACCAGAATTGTTATCAGATGATAAGTTGCAAATACTTTCCTAGAACATGTTTCTTCCTCTTTCTCCTTTAAATTAGTTTACTTAAAAGAAACAGTATTATACAAAACTAACACAATATATTGTCGTTTGCAAAAATGGTCAAAAGAGTGTATTTACTTTTAAACATAAAACAAGTTTTAATCTTTTTCTTCCTTCCTGGTTTAATTAAATGCATCATATGTTTTCTACCTTACTACCAATTAAAAGGACAAAAACTCAACTCAACCCAATATAAATCTAAATAAACAATTGACCAACACCACCCTGTGGTATTGAGGCTATTGCTTTATACTTTATTGAAGTTGTTGGATGGAGCCCAATTTTTAGTGAAATCTTATTCCTCTTAACATGGAACATATTTTTTAGATAAAAAATGCTAATATGGCATAAACTTTTATATAAATCTGTCATTATTTCTCTATTTAGGTTTAGGTTAACCTGAACTCAATTATGCTTCTAATAAAACCATAGTAACTTGTGAGAATATCATTTGATATATTAAATAGCAGTGATATAGTGAAATAGCGGCTCGCTGGTTTACAAGGTGCCCCTCTCCTTCCAGCTTAGTTAGATGGGGGGTCATTAGCATACTCATGAACACATAAGCTTGGTTTTATCAATCAAAACTAAGATAAATTTGTCTTATATCCAAGCACTGATTTCATACATTTTACAAATGAGCATTATTTTGAACCCATAACTATTAGTTAACCGGAAACCAATTATTATGCAGATATTTGTGCATGAACCTCAATTTTGCTTCCCTTCCAAGTATAACTTGAAGGGAAAATTGGAACTTCAGTAAGTACTAGAGAAGAATAAGTAATGTTATAGCAGAAAATAAGGAGGATTTAAAATATGGGAAAAGAATGTCATCAATACAAAACTGTTGATCTTTTTTCTTAATTCTGTTATTTTCAAATGTGAGGCAAAATAGGAGACTTGTTTTTCCTTTAATAATGCAGATCTAATATTAGGGTAACATGCTTAAATATTTTATTAATCAATTTACATATATCTTCTTTAAAAATCTATTTTCAATGAAATTTTTTTGGTTTTAAATCTTTTTTTTTTTAGGACATGCCAATATACTTTATTAGCTAAGGCAAAAAATATAACTTAGGGATTCGTGTTTTAGAAATTTAGATATAGTTGTTGTTTGAAGCAATTCCCTGGAATGGAGTACATTTTAGACAACAACCATATCACATTTAGTAAGGATATTGCTACATTTTAAATGTGTTAAACACAATTTTGTTAAACTCCCAGTTAACTAAAATATCTTGGAATTGTCAAGTTTACTTGGGTAAATATATTTATTGTTAGCTTTGCTTTCTGGTCTTTGACATTATTCGGTAAGGATGAAATATTGGATGAAGGATGCATTATTGGATGCATCTATCTTAATATCCCTGAGGGACAAAAACTTTTTTTTTTTTCTTCCTCAAACAGTAGAGTCTGCCTTCCCTGCTGCAGCATTCCCACCAGAAGTCAGCATGGGTGAATTTGTCCACACTGCACTCATACAAGAGAACCCCCTTTTAAAGGGTGGCTTGCTGCTCTTGATTTAGCTAATTTCTTTGAGGGTTTGCCATGTGCTATGGACATTATTAATTACTCATGTATAAACCCATTTAATCTTCCCCAAAGCCCTAGCAAATATCATTATCTTTTTTGCAGGTAAGAAACTCCAAAACCAAGGCACAGAACCCCTAAGTAATGTGCCAAAGGTCATATGGTTATCAAGTGGCAAAATGAGAACTTAAATTCTGACTCATGCTCTGAACCACTCTTCTCCCCTTTCCAATTGGTGGCTGGTATCTCATCAATCCTATTGCAAAGGGATGCTGTTCCTGGAAGCTTAAGTTAAGTATAGAGTGAATTGAAATTCTTTCGAAACAGTGATAGAGTAAATAATCTTGGGTTTCCTCGTTAGTCCATAAGTTTAATTTTTAAGTAGGTTTTTATTTCCCACTGCTTTCTTATCAATTGCAAAAAAAAAAAAGAAAAGAAAAAAATTACAATACCACAGCTGAAATATGAGTTGTGCATATGAAATATGAGAAGTGCAGCTTGATGGACTTTGGCTTCAGGTCATTCACATATGAACCCAAACTTCACCACTTCTTAGTTCCCCTTTCTCTTCTGTAAAATGGAAGTGATTAATCACATTGCTTTATAAGGTTTTGTGAGGAATCCAAGAAACAATACATTGAAAATGTTTAGCACAGCACTTGGCACATAGTAGGTTTTCAACACATTTTAGTGCTCATCATAAATCTTTTGTGAACAAGATCGAGGACATAACTTGTGTCTATGCAGAAGCTCATTTCAAACAATCAACATACAGACAATTAGAATACAACTTCTTCATAGGACAGGGAGAGTGAACAAGTGTGATTTGTAATCAGTTTTTAGACTGATCACACTTTGCCATCATCATATAATATGTGCCAGACCTAATAAAACTGACAATGTTAATCACCATTTCTACAGAGCTTGAGCACCTAAAAAGTATCTTCATGCTAAGAATTTTAAAGGTATATTATACAGAAATTATTGTTTTTTGTTTTCTTTTACACATGAAGCCCAGTGAAGTACATGGTGTTCCCAAAGTCAAATAATATCATTGATAAAGCTCTGATTTTAACGTACATCTACCATGACTCTGAATCCTAACTATTTTGTTGCACTATTATATATTATCTATTATTACTAACGTTGCACAAAGTTGAATAAGCATAATGATCCACCAGATTTAAACTCAATTTCTTCTAACATAAGATAATAAAAGTAAGTTTATTTATGTTATGTGGATTTTGTGGAATATGGTACATTAGAGATGAATTTAGATGTTTGTCAAGAAATTTTTAGTTCTGACTACTTACAGCAGCTGTAGAAACTCAAAATTTAAAGAAAATTTACAATGGTCAAATTAAACTTCATTTGTAGGGCTCCAAGTTTTTGGTGGTTATTTTCTTTTTGTAAAAATGTCTTTATTACAGGGCCTTCTTACTACTGCCTAATGGTAGACACATATTTTCTTATGTATTATATTTCAGAAATAAGATGAAAGAGTACCTGTGCAATAGGATAATGAACAGTCATTTAAGTTTTGGTTTAAGAGAATTTATTCTAAAAATCTGTTTTTGAATATTTTATGAATTATGGTCCATATTGAGAATATAATGAAAACTACAAACTCTTTCTCCAGAACAAAACCAACTAATCTACATTCATAGGGACTCACATCTTGCATACAGTTGCATGAGTTTCATGGGATCTCTCTTTCTGATGGATCCATTAAGAGTTCTTGGATCTCATTTATGAAACTTGCTAATTAATTCAAATGACAATTTTTCTTCTGAATTAAGTAAATTATATGTATATATTTTTCAATTACTTCAGATACTTTTATAAGTACCTATGAACTCAAAAACTAGACATGAATGAACATCAGAAACAAATGGCTTATAAGATTATTTCCATCAACTAGAGGGCAATAGGGCAGGGCTCTAGGAAAAAACTACACAGTAGGTAGAATTCGCAATTGGTAATTTTCTATCTCCTCTCTGTACCCTTCTCTGTTCACTATATTTCTATACCTACACCTACACCTACACCTTTGGACCGACCTCCAAACCAAATACTCAGCAGCTACATTCTGGCTTCAGATAGTCAAGAGTAGCATGGAAAAAAATCTTGAAGAAAAATTATTTCTTTATTGGGAAACCTCAGTGTTTAATCTTAAAGCTTTCCACCAATTGGAAGAGGCCCACATGCATTATCAAGGGTCATCTCCTTTATTTAAATTTGTCTGATGATAGATGTCAGTCACTTCTACAAAATACCTTCACAGCAGCATCTAGACTAGTGTTTGATCAAACAACTGGGCACCATAGCCTAGCCAAGCTGGCACATAAATTAACCATCATAACTAGTTAGGGGGATTCATCCATATTTACTCCTTTTTCTCCAAAATTATTTAGATTTTTAGATTTGGGAAATTCTTCAAAAATTCCTTCTGGAATGATAATTGGAACTGTAGTGAATTCACTAGTTAAACTGACAAGAACTGAGACCTTAATGTTGTCATCCAACCATGAGCATGGTCCATATTCTCTAGTTACTCAGGACTTTTTTTAGGGGGGTGGTAGGGCAGTCTGATATGGGCTTAAATGTATGTTAAAGGTATATTTAAAAGAAATATATTATAATATATGTTAAAATATAAAAATACATTATAAATGGGGCAGGGTAAAGAGAAATGATATAAGGTTTCCACTTTTTTAAGAAAAAGAAAACATACACACAGGACCTTCCAGATTCGCTCTTCCTCTTATCAAGTTAAAATATGTTCTCACTGCAATATATTTTATATGGGGAAATTTCTGTTCACACCAGAATTTAATCTTGTCAGAGAACAGTTGTAGTTTAACCCAGTGACTATGCCATTATTGATAATAGGGGTGCTAGGGTTAAACAGCATGATCTTCAGTTTAGAAAGCACTCACAATGTGCCAGCCTCTATGTTAGATGTTAAAGGTAAGACCCCGGGTCTGGACAACAACAGCTCCACCTCAGTGCAGTGTAAGACAGTGCTGATTAAAGTATCTATTAACTCTTAAGCTATACTGCTGGCTGCCACTCTATTTTTCATTTTGTTGCAAGATCAGGACTGAATGCCTAAACTAGGGTGTTTCTAAAATGACAAAACCTAATAAATCAGGTATTTTCTTCATATATTTATTTAAGAAACCTTGGATTATAGATTAAAAGTAGAAAACAAAACTGACATAAAGAACAATCTAATGAATTCTACTTAGCTCACAATTGTATGTGCTTTGATATTCTGAAATACCTTCTTTTCAACTTCTTCTGATATAACTTTGACATTTTAAATTTTAACAGAAAGATTTCCTTGCATCTAAATCCACCACAAATGCCATGGTCATGTAGCAGAAATTGTTCATTTTTTAGACAAAAAGAATGTGGTTAAAGAAAGTGATATCATTAAGAATAAAGTTTGAAGAATGTTTGGTTTCATTAATTTGAACAGGAAGGTCTTCAAATGAGATATGAGCAAGTTTTAAGGTCTAGAGCAAACTGAGAAGGATGTAATCCATAAATGATTTTCCTAAATATTGTTTAATATTTTAATTAATTGAATTCTTCACATGAATTAACTTCCTTAATTATATACTTTCCAAAAGGATTTCCTGTACTGTGCTCCATGTTATCAGTTCAAAAATTATTAGAAGACTTACCAAGTCTTTTGATCATAAAATTAATATATGTCCATATTTAATGAACCAGATTCCAGTCTACTTCCTTCAAAATAAATATACCAAAATCAAAGAGTTTGTTAGAGTTTTTGTATAACTCAAACATCCTTCAAAAATCCACTAATTGTGTAAGTTTCAGATTAACCCAGAAAGCTAACAGTTCACTAAGTTCTTAACTGTCACAACTCTAGTACCATAAGACACTACATATTTAAGGCTACATATTCTCAACTTTCTCAGTTATGGTACCATACATACCATAAAAGACTACATGTTAAAAACTTTTAATGTTACATGTAGTTTCTGAAGCTAGAAGCTAGAATAAGCTAAATAAATCTAGTCAATGGGATCCTAACTTAGAAATAGAAGTCTCCAGCTCAGCGTGTCTTCAGAGGGTTTTGTTAAGTATAACTATGATGTAGGTCTTGAAATAGCGTGTGCTCTAAAAAAAAAGTTAGATTTTTACACTGAGACAACACTCTGCTCCTAATTACTCAAAATCATTTAGACTTCAAGGATTGTCCTACATCTTGGTCTATGTTTTTCTTCCACACATAACTGCATAATTTTATTATCATGAAAGGGAAACAGTCTGTAAATACAACGTGTATAGCTCTCTACCTGGAGAGCTATCACAGTATATCAATTCCAATTTGACTAATTCCTTGGAATTAAATTTGTAGTAAACAAAGATCAGAAAATTCCCTGGCGGTCCAGTGGTTAGGACTCACGCTTTCACTGCCGTGGGCCCAGATTCAATCCCTGGTCGGGGAACTAAGATCCTGCAAACTGCATGGCGTGGCCAATAAATGATAAATATATAAATAAAACAAAGATCATTGTGTATCATATTACTTTACTAATACAAAATTATAATAGATATTAGTGAAGGAATACTTACTTGAATGAATTGAGTAACATTCTAAGTTTATTATGTCTTCTTTACTCTTAATCACATATGCATCATTATGGCACCTGAATATGAAAAAAAAAAAAGCTAATCTTTCTTATTTGTGGGCACGTAGTTCCTGGATTCCGGATTTTAGTAGCTCTTGTTTCTTTTGTTGAGTCCTTCACCTCCAGACAAGTTTACTTCTTGCTAGTACTTCTGATATCAATTGGCATAAATTTAAGGGAAGGTCAACACATTATCCAAGAAAGGATTAAAACTTATCTGAGTTTCTTTTAATGAGCATAGAATGCTTTTCTCCCAGATATCTATATGCCTAGGTCCCTCTCCTCCCTGTAGTCTTTGCTCAAGTAAAAACTTTTCTATGGGGCCTAAACTAATCACTATTTGAGATAAACCTACACCTATATCACCACAACCCTATTGTTCATTTTTAGCTATTTTAGCATGTTCTTGCTTTTTCCTATAACACCAATCACCTTGCAACAAACCATCTACTATAATTTACATATTTTCTGTTTTTATTTATTTTCTGTCCATGCAACTAACATGTAAGCTCTACAAGTACAAGCACTTCTATTTTTTCTTCACTAATATATCCTAAGCACCTAAATAAGTGCCTGCACTAGTAGGTGCTAAAGATTGCTTAATAAATGATTAAATGAATGAATATGTTTCTTTCTACCAGTCTCCACAGGAAACTAGTAACTCTGTGATTTTGTATGCAGTACACAGTAGATGTCAGAGCTGAAATTTTGAAAGTGTTAGAATCACTACACATTGCCAAAGAGAAAATATTCAGAAGCTAATTACCATTTCATTATTCTTAGGTCAACCTAATATTTACCCCTTCACTATCTTTGTAAAGGAAAATAAATTAATAAAGATGCTTTTGGTAATGTATTTAGTGTTCAGGTTTCACTGAATTCCAAGGCATGACCTTTCAAACTGGGGTAAATGAGAAGGCTGGTCAGTGTTTTAACACAAAGTGTTGAAGCATTTCCCCAAATGGCCAAACAATGGCTGAAATTGGCAGAATTTCTTGTTGAAACTGGCAGACTTGCCCACTGTTGCCTCCCAACAAAAGTCTTCCTCCATTACTTGTTGACTTTTTGGACAATAGCACTAAAAATTATATAGAAGGAGAAAAAAACCCTTAGCAGTGAAATTGAAAGAAAGTAAATCAATCTTCTAATAAAGTGTATAGGGTAGAATACAAATCCTGTTTAATTGCCAAAAAATTATACCTCTGTTTGATAAGTGAAGAGTTACATATTTTTAAATCTATAATTTATCAAGCTTTTAAGTGATTTATAAATATTTAAAGATAATTTTAAAGAGTGCCAACTGTCAATGCCCTTTAATCATTGCATAGCTTTGAAAGTTTTCTAAACTTAAAGCCAAAGGACTATTTTATAAATTAAAATACATACTTATCATTAAATAAAATCATGATTTGCTTGAAAGCCTAATGATGAATTTTCACAAAATGTATCTTTTAATTGACACAACTCATAAGTTATAACAATACTTTTCTTTTCTAATTAAGATTTTCCATGTGTTTGAGACACATATAGCTAACTTTATTTTCTTTTAAAACAGGTGTTAGTCATTCATTCACCTAGAAATATCACTATTGAGGTTTTTTTTCTTCTGAGTCTAGAATGTATATCATTCAGAGAAAGAATAATATTCCTTTGAGAAAAAGACTGATTCTCAACATATGTCCATAGTATTCAGAAAAAAAAATATGTGTATAAAATGTGTCAAGGTTGTAACTTTACTGTCCTTCAGTATATTATCTAATATGACTGGATTTTAAACCACAAGCAAAAAACAAGTTTGGATTAAACAATTCTCTGTCCTCAATGAAGTATTGTTCAAAACATAAAAGTAAGTTATGAAATAGCTTCTTCTTTAAGTCTTCTTGAACTTTCTGACTTTAATGTGGTATTATGGAATGGTAAACTTATAATAAAGTTACTATTACAAAACATAAATGATAATAATACCCTAACAAAAATTGTATTTGTTTCAAGAATTATTCTACATTCAATTAATTTCTGATATGTTTATATATAACATGACAATCCAATATTCTACATTTTCTTTGTCCCAAGTAGCTTAAAAACAACAATAATAATAAAATAATGCTGAAATCAACAATAACTTTTAAAAGACCAAAATGTGACAATTTCTAATCTAGAAGGGCTTGATGAAATGGTGGAAAGGGCACTTAAAATACACTTTACATATTAATAGAATATTAATGAATTTTCAGTTCAAGTACTTTGCACTGAAAATTGGAGTGCAAAAATAACTAATTTCTCACAGTGAGCAGAGACACATCACACTTTCTTAAGCTAGAATCATTCCCTACAATGAAAAATGGGTACTCCCAGTAGTCCTGTTCAGAAAAAGGCAATGCCAAAACATTTGTTTACTCTCATCTAGATTCAGCAGAGGTACCATGTATTCTTGAGAGCCTTTTCAAATAGAGTGTTACTTGCAGGATGAAAGAGCTCTTTTGAAGACTGAATAATTGTCTAATACTAAATTAAGTCTAAAAAAATTGCTGTCAAAAGAGTTTCACTAATTATTATAATTGACTCTTCATTGCCCATTGGATTTAAGGGTATAGAACAAAATTCATTATCATTTTTAGTAGTTCTTCAGCTCTTATATACTGGATCTCCTTGACTCTGTTAAAGTGTCTCTATTCTAGAGGCGTAGCTTGCTAGCATATAGCATGGAATATGACCATAAATCAATTCTGTAATCCATGATGTTGTCCACAAACATTACTAGCAATTCTCTGATTAGTTCTATTTTAACTAATTCATCTTATTTACTAGGTCCTCACCTCATTTGTTTCTAAAGGAGTGGATGTGCTCTCCTTGTTTACATGGATCTTATTTTTTAATTGCATATTTTTAAACATATAATTTAAAAACTATACAAATCCTAAACTTTTCTGCCTTGAAGTAAAACCACGTCAGGTCTGGTGACAGTGTCTGTCAAGGTGAAAGGTTTAGAGATTCAACCAGAAGTTGATGAAACTGGAAATGAAAGGAACAAGATTTAGGAGTTAGAGACTAATCAGGAGAACAGAGAACAGGAAAGATTCAGAAAAATTCTCATTCAGAGACCAAATATATATGACTGTAACAATGTAATTACTTTAGTAATTATTGCTTACTGAGTCAAAAAACTGATATAAAGCCACAGTGAGGGATGGGATTGTAAGTAAAATAAACCAGAAAAATAAAAGGAAGTGAATAGAATAAAGAGAGGAAAAGAGGGAGAAGATAAAAGGAGAAGCTATAAGAGAAGATAAATTCGTTCAATAAGACATAGTATTTGCCAGAAAGGTTAGGAAATAAAAATCCAGCACTGAGCTGCATCAGTTAAGATGTGGAGATACTTTGGATACATGGTCATGAACAAAAAGTTAGTATACAAATACCCTCCAGCTGCTTGGTATAACATTTTGGATATGAAAAATTTACCTGCTCTTTTGTTTGAAGAATGGGGTTGAGTGTTAAGCCTAAGGGTTATTCCTTCTGATAAGAGGTGAGGAGTGTTTATGAAGAAGTGAGAAGCAAATACCACCTCCTGGTACCAGGTGGTACCACCTCCATGATTACTTGGATGGTAATCATGTTCTAAGACTTGGGCCCAATTAGTCAAGATAATGACTCTACTTTTAAAAGGGAGGGGTTCATAGAGACTGACCCACTGGGAAATCTTAGTCTGTCTAGGATAGTTTCTCTAAAAGTAGCCCAGAAATTGGGCTACATTAATCATACCACATTTAAAACAGCAGAGCTTATTTGGTTAACTGCAAATCTCTTGCCTCATTCCAAACCTACCAAATCAATCTGGGGTGGCTCAGCATACAGACGGAGGTGATACTTGAGTGAGTCCCATGTGCCCTGAAAACCACTTTCTCTTTACTTTACACTGCATATTGTGAGATAAGAGATGATAAACTGATTAGGTTCAAATTTACAGTAACAAAATAAGAGTGAACAAGGCACATGTTTAAATCAATTAATTTTCTAAATAATGAAATAATAAGTATAAATTCACACTGAACTACACATAAATAACAAGATATATATTGCTTTCCCTTCTAATTCTGGCTTTGAGAATTATTAGTTTCGTGATTTGAGGTGCACATTTTCCATGTCTGAATCATTATAACTTAATAGTCTTAGAAACTTGGTAATAATCCAAAATACAACTTTATTGACCCTTTCCTTTTTCACTGGACTTGGGGGTAAGTACACACACACGCACACACACACACACACACACACACACACACACACACACACAAATACTCACACATATACATCGATTCACAAGTTATTCATCATTGGTGTTCCAAAATTCCCTCCATGTAGCTAGGAAACTAACCTAAAGTCAGATAGAATTCACACACCTAAATCATATTTGTAAAATTCACAAAGTGTTTAAATCATATATATACTATGATTTAACTGTGAAATCTTAAAAGGGGTCTAATCTTAACAATATTCTGACAAAAGGAAATAAACTTTAAAATTGAATGTGTGCTGTGTGAGGCATTTCCAACTCCCACCCAACACCCCAGACCTATCTGAATTACATTGCATTTTTATGTATTTTGATCCACAGATCCATAACAAGTCCATGATTCCAGAGTAAGGAATCACACTCTGAACATTGTCCTACAAAAGCTTTTTAAACTTTAAAATTTTCATGCATATGAAAGATTATTAAAATACACTGCTTGGGCTTCCCTGGTGGCTCAGTGATTAAGAATCCGCCTGCCAATGCAGGGGATACGGGCTCAAGCCCTGGTCTGGGAAGATCCCTCATGCCACGGAGCAACTAAACCTGTGCGCCACAACTACTGAGCCTGCGCTCTAGAGCCCTCGGGCCACAACTACTGAGCCCGCGTGCCACAACTACTGAAGCCCACGTGCCTAGAGCCTGTGCTCCACAACAAGAGAAGCCACTGCAATGAGAAGCCTGCGCACCGCAACAAAGAGTAGCCCCCGCTCACCACAACTAGAGAAACCCCGCGTGCAGCAATGAAGACCCAACACAGCCAAAAATAAATAAATAAATAAATTTATGAAAAAAAATACACTGCTTAAATAAATAAATGCCTGTATACCTAGAACCCATCTTTTCCATCATGTTCCTCCCTGATTAAGTCACATGTATGTCCCCAGAGGTAAACCATTAGCCTAAACTTGTACTAGTCATTCCTTTGCTTTACTTTATGGCTTGACCACCTATATATGTATTTCTAAGCAATGTATTATTTAGTGTTATGTTTTTAGTTTCACTTTTATGAAAGTGGAATACTTCTGAATATAGTCTTTGGAGACTTGCTTCTTTCATTCAGCATTATGTTCCGAAGATGCATCCATGTTAATGTGTGTAATTTTGGTTTTGTTCTTTTCACTGCTGCAGTGTTCCATTGTATGAATGCACAATGTATTTATCTTTTCTCCTGCTGAGGGACATTTGGATTGCTTCTACCATTTTGCTATTATAAACAATGAAGCAATGAACATTTTTTTAAACATATTTCCAGGTACATATGTTTGAGTTTCTTTAGGGAATAAATTTATGAGTGGGATTTCTGGATCCTAGCAATTCTTGTACCAATTTATAGTCCCATCAACAGTGTATGAGGTTCCCATTACACCACATCCTTTCCAATACTTTGTATTATTGTCAAACTTTTAAATTTTTGCCAGCCTGGTGGATATAACATAGTCTCATTGTGGTTCTAATTTGCATTGCCCTAATTATGAATCATAGCAAATCTACACATAAAACAAGTTAAAATTTTCCTCTGAAATATTTGTTTCTAATTGGGTAGCAGTGACTTGATGTTGTAGAATTATTTTTTGCTTATAATTATTTAAGAAAAGGACTATTTGGGGTTAGGTGGTCCAAGGAAAGGAAAGATTGTTTTATTGATTTTAAAACTGGATATGTGTGAATGGCATTTCTCATCATGATCAAGAACATAGATTGATAATGCCTAGAATCATACCCCAAATTTTCCAATTACTTTTATTCAAAAACCCCATCAAATACATATCTTCTTTAAAACCAGAGAGGAAGGGACTTCTCTGGTGGTGCAGTTGTTAAGAATCCACCTGCCATTGCAGGGGACACAGGTCCGAGCCCTGGTCCAGGAATATCCCACATGCCGCGGAGCAACTAAGCCCGTGCGCCACAACTTCTGAATCTGCACTCTAGAGCCTGTGCTTGGCAGCAAGAGAAGTCACAGCAATGAGAAGCCTATGCACCGCAATGAAGAGTAGCCCCCGCTTGCTGCAACTAGAGAAAGCCTGCACGCAACAACGAAGACCCAACGCAGACAAAAATAAATAAATAAATAAATAAATAAATATATATATATATATATATATTAAAAAAATAGAGGACGAAAGTGAACACTTCCATTCAGATGCATGTGTGCTTTTTAAAATATAAACTTTATTTTTTAGAGTTGTTTTAGATTCATATCAAAGTTGAGTAGAAGGTGAAAGATTTTCCATATAACCCCTCTCCCAACCCTCCTCTGTTACTAACATCTCCCACGAAAGTTATACATTTGTTACAACCAATGAACCTTTATTGACACATCATGCCCACTGAAAATACAGTAGGATTCACCGTTGATGTTGTACATTCTATGAGTTAGGACAAATGTATCATGACAAGTATTATGTGTTTTTATAATATTTTGACTATTTTAAATCATTCATGGAGCTTATAAGTCTCCTGAAAGATATAATATCTCTTTCTAAAAATTATTGTAAAAATTATTGTAAAATTTATTTCTTATACATAAAAATATCATAGAAGGCATTGGAGTTTGTGTCTTTCATGTAATTCCACATTTTGGAAACCACTTGATTGCCCTTATATCCAGTATCTGAGTTTAACTAATATATTTCTTCAAGATTTTGATTTCCTCTTAATAAATACACTTAGGTTTGCATTTCTTTTTCCAGCTTGATTGTTGTGCTTCACCACAGCAAATATCAATAAAGTTTATCCAATATTCTTACATAATATATTTATTTTCTGTGTTTCTAAGGTTTAGTTGATTTTGATTTCATTGTCTATTTCAGTCAGTGGTGCTACTTCCACAAAATTAGCTTTCTTTTGAGTTTTCTCTAGGTATCACTGTCATTTTCATTAAGGCTTTATAATATTTTCTTTGTATCCTCTCTTCTTGGATATTAATCTATTTGTTGGTACTACAGATACTGATATTTTCAGAGGAAAGTGGAAGTAAGACCATGCTGACATATACATTATATTTTATTAATACATGCAATGCATTTAGTAACCAAAGTTAATTCATCAATAAATTTACTGATAGTCAGAAGTAATCGTTGACATATTTGTTTTTTACTTATTCTCTATCACCAAAAAGGTGCAAATATTCTTTTGCAGCATTTTCAACTGGGATGAAAAATGAAATTTCTAGACCCATGCAGAAAAAAAAAAAAAAAAAACACTCCATGGTCATGTCTATTTCTAGTGGCATTTTCTAGCAAGTTGGGAAAATACTCAAAATAAAATTCAACTTTGAACATTGTGAATTCCATATGAATGCCAGTAAAGCCTGAGCCTGACAGGAGTTTTTATTTTTTCCAAAATAGCTTGTAGAAAATTCAGATTCTAAATATATGTGGAGTGTCTATTGGTGTAAAAATACACAACTCTTTAAGATGACCAGATCATGATCCTAATTACAACATATACTAGACAATTTATAATATATAATAAATTATTAAAATATATGAAGGTGTGAAAATTTACAAAATAATATTACAAAGTAATCAAAACTTTTTGATTTATATATAAAAATTTGATTACAGAGATTGCTTTTAACATAAGCTTTCTTAATACTTTTGGGTTTTTATGTAAGGATCCCTAGTGCCTTCACGGAAATTCTTGACAATAATTCAGAAATTATTTTTGGAAGTAGCAAATTCATGATCTATAAGAACAAGTTAATAAAAGCCTCTCAAATCATAATATAAATTAATGGAGATAAAAAATTTTGCAAATACAAATTTGATATTTTTGAAGTTCTAAAGTCCAAATCATACTGTGTAAATGCAAAGCAAGGTAAACAAGATTATAGCTATATCTTGCCTTCGACCTTATTTTGAGTCTGAAAAAATGATGTAAACCACATTTATATATGTTAACTCAGTTTAGCAGTGGATGAATCTCACCTGTTAGTGATACCCTATGTTTAAGGAGAGTTAAATCTCATTACTGACATGGTCTAGCCTCTGGCTTCCTCTTTGACAAGATCTGTGTCACTCTTTCCCCCTCATTCACTCCAGTTTTATCACGTTGGCTCTCTTTATGTACTTTGAACTAGCCATGTCATTTCCTTCTCAGAACCATTGACCAAGCCATCATTTCTTCTGGGAACAACCTTTCACCTGAACATTTCAGGGCATCCACCTCTCCCTAGTGCTAAGATCTTGAACAACAGGGACCATCCTCTATGTTCGTGCTCTTTAAAATACTCATTCATAAGAAATAAGGTCCAAGAACAAAGTTCCTGATTACTTTCAGGTCAGCATGGTGGCAACCTAAATGTGCCTGTAACAACGCCTCCCAACTTCCCATTAAAACGAGACATTTAAAATACATATGTTTGTGATTTTAAAAAAACACACTAGTATATAATTTTAAGCTATGTAAAATCCCACTATCCACTAATAATACCAAATTCACAGGAATGTTCTCTTGTCATCCAGGGTCCTATGATGATACACCAGCCACTTGTGCTACCACCTGTCAAAACTATGGATGGTCCTACCTTCAGGTATTGAGTATGAATATATTACAAAAGAACATTCATGACTTGATGAAAGTAGCATGTTGAATTTCCAATGAAATTGAGGATAATATGAACATGTTAGCAATCATAAGAAAGGTTTCACAGAATGATACATAACATAACTCCAAATAACTTCTGAATCAAGGAAAACCTTGAAAGGCAATCTAACAAAATACAGACTTAGGGACATCTGTCAGACTTACAAATTCATTTCCTTGGGACCTTTGGGTATGAACTTATCCCCCATGTCTTTTTTCCCTTGGCCAGAGGACTAGGAATGTTAAATTAATAAAACAGTTCTTATAAGATTTATTAATATTAACAATTTGGTAGTATTAGACACAAACATCACACAAACACACACACACAAACACACACACGTATATAATGTCTACGGCTAATCTTATTTTAACTATAACTATGTATATGTTTCTATATATACATATATAAAAAACAAATTATGTTTCCTGTATAAAATAATAGGGCTACGTTGCTCTTTTGAACTAAATTCCTTTCCTCTGTAGAGTTCTTTGTTTTCTGATCCACATAGTCACTATTATATTCTTATAAATGTCTGTAAACCTTTCCCATAATTGGAACGTAAAAAGATATCATTTATAAATAAGGGAACAGGAAAATGGGGGGTTAGCTGAATTAAAGATTTAAGTTGCTCTAGATACTATTTTTAGAACTCCCTGGCAAAGCAGTTTCAATTTCAATCCTGGGCATTAACTTCAAGCTTCAGGGGCATTGGTGCCTCCAAAAAGATTAGTGTTGCAGACAGATGAGTCTTATTTATATTTAGCATTATAGTTCCATATCAGATAAGATATTATGTGATTATTATTACACCTCACATCCTCCTTCCTGACAAAATTAAAGTAGCTTTCCTGTCCTCACTTATTTTTAGACTGCGAAGTATTTAACAATTCAATCATGCATCAGCCCAATAAACTATAATAGCATTAATGAAAAATAAAGGCTACTGAATTATTTTATTTTAAATTCAAAGCTGAGTGACATAATTCCTTCTTCTGATTTTAAATTCCCAAGTCATTCTGCTGGACCCAAAAATAGACCCTCTATAATTATTCTTTGTCCCACAGCATGTCTTTGGGAACTCATCATTGTTGTTCTATCCTTTTTATGTGTCAGCTTCCTTTGCACATTGCATCTCATATGACTCACTGTTCCTTAGAGCATGGTTTGAATGCTCAAAATGCCTACTTATATCTGACAGCTGGATTTTTCTTCCTGAACATTTTTATGTGAAGTGGTGCCAGATCAATTTTTAAAGCCCCAATTTTGCTTACTGAAGACATATAAGAAAGAGCAGAAAATGGAAAAAGATTAACTTACTAGGCAAAAACTGATTTTGACTTCCAGTATCTGTTAGTACCAGTCATCTTCATAAGGAAATTAAGAGTATTACCCATTTTTTTTTCTAAGTGTCTTTCTACCTTATAAATTCTAACATATGTTGGATAGTTTGAAGGAGATAAATTGGAAGTGGCTTGAAAATTAAAGGTCCAAATTTAAGCTGCATTCTCTTCGTTAAATTGATCTCTGACTTGCAGAGTATCGGTAAGATTTTTTGTGAGACACTAATAGGCCTAATGGTAATTTTTTAAATTTTATTTCTAACAAGTAGAGTTTAAGATGGATATATATTTAAATTCTAGCAAGAAAGAGGTTGAAAAAATGATCTCTGGAGAGATTAAAAAATATAACTGAGAATCAGGACTGTGGTTTGCTATCATATTAGTTTGACTCACATGTGGTTTAATTTTAACCTAATAAAAGAAGCACAGAAATGAGACTTAGGAAAGAGAACTCCTAGTCTTAGCTCATCTACTTCTACTGTGGGATATGAGGCACATCACTAAACTCTCCTGAACTCCCACCTTCCAAATCTGTAAAATAAGCAGGTTATACTGTGAGACCTTCAGGTCTATTCCAGCTCTGAGACCCTGGATCCTCTAACTGTAACTACTCTAAATTAAAGACAGGAGCTGGAAATAAAATATCATCTGAAGTTCTTTGTAACAAATAATGTGATTTGTAATAGCTCAATTCCTCTAACTTTGAATATCTTTGCATTGCTTTATTTACATAATCATTCAGTAGACTCTGAAATTTGACAAATGGGTAAAAGGTGAGAAAGAGGAAAAAACAAGGAGACTATCTCTGGCTGGACTGAATTTTGGCAATAGAAGGATCCATTTCTATTTATCGCTAACGTATTATATTCTTACTGAAAATTCACTTTGACTCCAATATAGTAAAAATATTAACTTTTAAATTTATAATAATTTAAAGGTCCATTTTTACATTTAAATCTTAAACCAACTGAAACTGAATCTCAGATATAAACTTTTTCCCAAAATTGATGGACAGTTGTAGCAATGCTTTTTATTAAATAATTCATCCTTTCTATTACTGATTTGAAACGTAACTAAATTGTTCTGTTTACTAAATTATATTAACAAAATTATTTTGGATTCTAGAGTACATTTGTCTTATTGTTGTTTGTTATTTGTTTAGCTGACCTTTAAAATTATTTATTACCTTGATTGCATTACATTTACACATTATTGGGGGAAAAATTAAGCATCTTTATACATTTTAGTTTCATACATATTAATACAAACGTCTCTTTATTTATTAAAAATCATTTTATATCCATAAGATAATTATATATTTTCTTCAGAATGCCTCTCCATGCAGGAGAAGTGCCTATTTCTTAAAGATCAGAGAAGACTTTTACACAGAGCAAGATGCAAGTTTTCTCAGCAAATAATATGAATAGTTCAGACAATCAGGTGTGAGTTCGGTTGGTTAGAACAGTAAGAATTAAATTAAGGTACATTTGGAAACTAAAAAGTATTCGTATTCCACTAAACTAATGAAACTTAAATTCCAGGACTTTCACTCGAATAAGACCTTTTCAAGACCCTGCATTTAACTTTGTGTTTATGATTTGGTGCTGTTTTTTTAAAACAGGAATCCTATAAGCGTGTTAGTTTTCTCTAATCCAAGACCATAGCATATAAGTCCCCAAGTTGTCAGTGCTTTGGTTCCTACATCTCATCTGGTAAGGCAGTAAGGGTACCCAAGGAGCAAGGGGGCCACGGGTGTGTAATATGAGATACTGGCCACTGAGGGCTGGTCTGGTGTGTAGCACATCTCTCCTTCTAGCTAAGTTTTTGACTTATGCATGTCACATAAATAGACTGGAGTTTGGCTGCCCCATCCGTAAAATAGGATATTAAACTAAATCTGAGAAAAAGAAAAAAAAAACAGAAAGTTGCTCTAAATAAACTCTAAGATCCTCCTTAATTCTAACTCTTCCCAGGCACTGTGGCCCATGGTTTTATCTCTATCTCCAAAGGGTACATTTGACATTCTGTCTTTTGTCCTTTAATTTGGCATGTCCGTCTTTCTTGTCCCCGAGCTACAATACAGAGGCATCTGTAAAGAGCTATTTTAAACCTCTTTGTAGTACACCTTTTAGTGCCTGTAAACTCAATAAGTACATTTACAAATGATATTAAAATGCTCCCCGGAAATTACACCTTTACTGTTTAAACTATGTTTATAGAACTTCATGCATGATTGACTTACCGTCCCTTGAAAAATTTATAGCGCACTATCTTACTGCTCAGAGTTAAAAACAGGTAAACTAAGAGATATCATTATTCTATAAGGCATAATTAATGACCTGTTACAAAAAGTAGGTATAAAAATATATAACATATATATATATATATTGTAAAAACTAGGAATCCTTTTGGATTTTTAAAAAATTATTATCTTTTATTTTTAAACAATTTTAAAGGTTACACTCCATTTACATATATTTTTAAATGTAATTCTTTAAAGAGTCAAAAGATGCAATATTCTAACAGTTAGAATGTCCAAAAAATACCTATTCTCATCTTTCTGTATAATGAGCCATGTTTCCAATAAAAATCATTCAAAAAAATTATGGATTCAACAAAATGAGTTTAGCACAACTGATGAGGAACATTTGCTATATATACCTATCATTTATGTTAACTTACATATCTCACATGCAAAATAAAGCATGAACCTAAGTATAACACATCACCTCAATAATTGAGTATTTTTATTGATCCAGTGACTTGGGGTTCTCATTTTCAGTGCCAAAAAAAAAAATCTACTAATATTCTTTCTAATCTCTAAGAGATTTCCGTATTACTATGCATCCTATAAATGGTGGTATTCTTTACAAATACACTTCTCTGAAACCACCTTGCTAACTTACTTTTAATTAGGCTGCCTTTTAGTGCATAAAGTTGTTCTACTTTGCATTGATCCCTGAAATAGTCCTTTCTTTGACATCTATAAAACTTCCATACACTAAATTGTTTTTGAGCATAGTAGGCTTCACTGCAGATTTTCATATGAAAGATTCAGGAGAGATTCAGAGATTAGCAATGCAAACAATTTCAAATCAAGTGGTAGACATCACCATTTTAAAAAGGTCACTTGGGGAGTGGTATGGACATATATACACTACCAAATGTAAAATAGATAGCTAGTGGGAAGCAGCCGCATAGCACAGGGAGATCAGCTCCATGCTTTGTGTCCACCTAGAGGGGTGGGATAGGGAGGGTGGAAGGGAGACATAAGAGGGAGGAGATATGGTGATATATGTATATGTATAGCTGATTCACTTTGTTATACAGCAGAAACTAACACACCATTGTAAAGCAATTGTACTCCAATACAGATGTTAAAAAAATAAAAATAAAAAGGTCACTTGGTTCTTCCAATATCTTATCTATTTCCAGCCTCTTTCCATCTTTCTGGATCCACTCTCTTCCTCTTTATCACTCATTTTCCTTCTTCCCTTTTAGGAATGAAAATAATACATTTTCTAATCTTGATTCATGAAGAGGAGATTTTTGCTTCTTATATTTGAGCAACTGCTAACATTTATGGCCATGTGGCTGTTCTATCCCATGTTATTTTTGATGTATTTTACAAAAAAAAAATAATTCCTTCTATAAGAAGAATTCTGGTGTCAATGTTAATGATAATTATTTAATAAGTTATGGTAACAATTTGTTAATAATGACAATTATTTAATATTTAATTTAATAAGTAATAAGTTGTCATTGAAGTTTAATGGGAACAATGTTATATGTAGTATAGACACTATAAACTTTCATACATTTATTTTTTTATCATTTGTTCCCTTTCACATTTGCTTTACATTAAATTACAATTTGTCTGATTCATTTTTCTCACTACAGTGCCCAGCATAATAGTTCTCAAATGCAATGCATTTTTATTTTTGGTAGAATTGAATTTCTTCATTTAATATGTCTTACACTTTAGACCAGTGATCTACAAACTGGGGTATGCATACCCCTAAGGAGTAGGCAGAAACAGCTTGTTTTACAGAAATCAATTTCCAGATTCTTAACCTTCATTTGAACTCCATCCTAGAACTGATCTGCCACAGAAAATTACTAAGGTCTAAGCTTCAGGCCACTTCTCCCTTTTTACTTTTTCTTTCATAGTGTTCCTTTTACTTCTTTACACAAACACACACATACACACATGCACTATTTCACCCTTCTGAGTCTTACTACAAAGCATTTCTGCAGGATGTAACAATCTCCTAGGCCATAAATGAGGGGACAGGGATGATGGATACACTGATGTTTGCCAAACCTTCTTAAAAAGGACACATGACTTTCCCACTTTCTTCATCTCACTAATGATGTATTTCTAATAAAATTTTACTTTATGTGTTTAAAAATTATGTATCAAAATTTATAATAAATTTATTATTAGAGTATAAACTCTAGAGTATAAACTCTAGAACCAAACTGGTTCAAATCCTGAATCAAACGATTTTTTAAAATTACTGGTGGAGTTAATAAACGTACTTGTGCCTCAATTTCCTCAAAGGTAAACCTGGGATAAACAGTACCTACTTTATATGTTTTAATAATGTGATCATGAAGTCTGAAAAGGTAAATATTATTTTTCATGTATAATAATATAAAGTAGCATATCATCTATTATGTATCATTGGTGTTTCCAGACTTGGTGGCCACTCTGTACATGAACTGATGGAAGTAGAGGCAGAAGTATTTAGTGCTTAGGTCATGGCTTGGAATTGAGTAAGCCTTCCAAAAGTTTTAGCTACTATTATCATCATTGTTATTAGCATTATTATTTCTAATAAAAATTGTAATGGTAATGCAATTGAGAAAGGTTTTTAAAACATTCATTTAGATAGGGTTTTTTTAAATGAAATTTCAACCTAGGTATACATATTTTGTTGCATAAAAGATTTTGAGCAGAGAAGACTTCATTGAAAATTTTCTTAGGAAAAGATTAGGAGAGGTTTGCATAGTAGCCACATAAACACTTCAAAGGAAAAGGAAGATATTGCAACATTATAGTTTTTAAGTGTCACCTGCTCACTCGGTGATCTATTTCTACATCCCTCCATCTTTCCTGCTCCACTCTGTATTTACTCCTTCTATTTCTGTATTATGCTTTTTCCTGGCTCTCTTTCAATGTGGTCATTTAAAAGAATTTGAAAAATAAAAATATAGTTCAATAGAATAAAATTCTATCAGGGAAAGATGGATAGTGGAGTAGAATATGATGTCAATGAGATTAAGAAATGCAGTAAAATTTCCAACTGTCAAGAAGAGAACATTCATTTCTCTACAAATGATTGTGTAGGTATTAAATTGTTGTTGCATTTACATTTCATTGAAAAAGAATACTATAACAGTCATAGTTTAAAATGTCATCATTTAAAATGTGCCCAAAATTATGTTTTGCAAATGACCTAGTAACTTAAATGGGTGAAGTTTTTAAAAAATTATTTTATAAATAGTGTCAACAGAAAAGTTAGAACACTGCACTAGATTGGCATGTTTAATTCATCTTTGCATTCCCTCTTCCATGAAAAGTACACTTAAAATAAGTTTATTAATAAGTATGAATATAGCATTTTTATCATGAAAATAGGATGAGTTATAATATCATACCTTTCATTGTACCATGGATTTGTAACCAAAACAACTAACTTTATGTTCTTGACTTAATTACAGGAGGATGTATTGGATCTGGGATAAGGTGACTAGGTACTACACATATCACATGGAAATGAGCTCTCGCTGTTAATTAGTAAGAAAATAAATATAAGGCTTTGCAAGCAGTGGGTTGGAAGATACCATAAGGGCTTCTCTTTTGTTGTTAAGGATAATAAATTATAAGGAGGTTAAGAAAGGTCCTTTGCAACTGGAGCTTATAGCTCTAAGTGTAATAATTTATATTTGTAACTTATGATTAACAAATAACTTACTTTTATTTTTTGATAATGAAGTTTTATTTTTGATAATGAAGAACATTATAATTTGCAAAAACATAAGAGGTTGTCATTACATGTGGGAAAACTCCACAGTTTTTTTCCAAATGCATTGAACCATATAAAAAGCAATCAGTTGAACAAAGAGTACCTATCTTGAAAGGGTTTTTTATCATATTTGAAAAGCTTGTTTAATGGGATAGACCCATACTTATGATTAAGAATCAGACCCCTCAGCCAAATCTCAGCCAGAGTCCATTAGACTCCAGATTAATTCTAACAGTCATTAGGGTGTGGATTTCCCCTCTGTAGGAAAACCGTGCATTAAAAAAAAAAAAAAAAGCACCTCTCTCCCCCCACAGAAAACCTTGTCTGTTTCACTTAGATATTTTATTATTGTTTCATTTGTCTTTCACCCTATCTCCCAGGCCTTCCTTAAGCTTCCTTTCAAAGCAAATTATTTATCTTTCTATGGAATAGATCAATTTTGACAAAATTTTCCCTCTTCCCCAATTATGCAGACCCTAACATGAACACAACAGAGTGAAATTATCAATCAGCCTATCCACAATTCATTTATATATTTTTATATTTATATTTTATATATTATATATTAATATATAATATTATAATAATATATAATGTATTAATATATATTTTAACATATTTTATATTTATTATATTATATTTTTATTTTTATAAATTTTGCTAGTTTTTAACTTTGAGACAGTTTTTCCTAAACTGACCATATTTATAACGTTTCCTAGATTATCTAACTTTCTGACTGTTAATCCATCAGTCACAATATACTTATAAATGGCCAGATGGGCAAGCCTTTCCACTTTTTGGCTTATTACATTAATGTATAGAGTCTTGCTAATATATTTAATGATATTTATATATCTACTAGTTATTGAAAATAAATGAAAACACATTTACATTTATTGACTCCTGTTTAAGTGAGCACATTTCTACCTAAAGTAGTGGAGAAATGCCTAGGACCTAGGAAGAATAAAGGGTGTGGCATATGAGGAAAACACAGTCATTTACTGTATTTTACAGGAAGTTCCTGATGTGACTAAAAGTTCTTTGCTCTCTCAGACTGCTGTAGATATAAGACAAAGAGAAAGCAACACAGATAATTATAGCTTTTAATATGCTGAATGTAAAGCATGTCTACCAATGAGAAACAGACCCTGGATTTAAAGGAAGCGAATGCTATGATTCAATGAGCCTGGCAAATATACCTGGCAACAATAACACAAGACAGATGCACTATCACTGGTTTAGGTTGTTTTAGAGAAACCAAAACCTCCAGATGAAAGTTCAACACTTCTCTGTCAAATGTTTTGTCTGTATGACACCAAATATCACCTTAAGTGAGAGAAATTTGAGTAACCAGTAACTGTCAACTGCCAATGGTAAATATTACCTCATTGGGCATATCCACATCTTTTAAATATAATTTGGCTATTGTTAATTAGGTTTTAAGCAAGAGACCTCCTATCTATAAAGAAAAAATTATGGCCATGCTGAATTTATTATTTTTTATCTCACACATAGAGTAAACTTGTTTTTCACATTTACTATATAATTAGTAACAAACTCTAACTTCAAATCATCCGGGATTCCATTTTATAGAGTGTGCTAATCTTAGTTACATATTTCCTGAAAAAGTTTATTATTCTGTATTTACTCTCAATTTTTTCCAAAGCCTTTGGACATTTAATAAGGGATTCAGAAAACAGTGCTGTGATACAAAGATTGCTATATCACTGGAAACATTAATGCATGCATACACATAAAATCACAAAATACTTTAGAATGAATTTTACTATCATAAGAGTAAGTTTTCTGAATCATAGCAGACCTTAAAATTCATCTTTCAGCCAAATCATAAACATATACCTCAACAATATCCTATTAAGATAGTTTCTGTGTTTTCTTTACTGGGGGAAAATGACATTGAATGCTTTTATAAATTCTCAGATTCTACTTGGTATTTCATAGAATATTTGGTGGAAATTATACATGAATACACACAAACATACATACATACATACATTCGTGTAACTTGAAACACATTAGCTGAAATTCAAATGCATTCTGAGAAAAAATACATGCAATGAAAATAAAGAGAAAGAGGTGTGTTTGTTCACAAAGATATATTAAATTAAAAAGAATAAGGCGATATTTTTGGTTCACGCTTTGTAGTGGCTGGTTTGGAAAGATATATCTTTGTAGCCAGAACAATTCTTCTATTATACTCTATTCTTATTTTTTTTTTTTTTTTGCGGTACGCGGGCCTCTCACTGTTGTGGCCTCTCCCGTTGCGGAGACAGGCTCCGGACGCGCAGGCTCAGCAGCCATGGCTTACGGGCCCAGCCGCTCCGCGGCATGTGGGATCTTCCCGGACCAGGGCACGAACCTGTGTCCCCTGCATCGGCAGGCGGGCTCTCAACCACTGCGCCACCAGGGAAGCCCTATACTCTATTCTTAATGTCTATTAGTCTCTATTACTGTCTTTGAAGGTTAACTAAGTCTTTAAAAATTTTTAGTAGTGAACAGGGAGGAGTTATTTTTTCTCTTACGAGTCCCACCTAAATACTGTAATATAAATTGTAATTTCTATTCTCTCTATTACAGCTCTATTGCTTGGAAGTCTTTGGTGCCATTTCCAGGCACAGAGCTTTAAAAAGCCCTATATTCAATCTTCTAATACATTAGCTTCATAGCTTTGTAGGACTAGATAGATCCTTACAGTTTTTTGAGACAACCCCACATTTTTGAAATGAAAAACTGAGAATCAGGTAAATAAAAAGACTGATTAAAAGAAATGAAATAGTAATCTGGTGTCACCCACAGAATTAGTATCCATTTTACTTCAGTACACTTATACTGACTATTCTATAAAATGCCCACAAACAACCTAATCATGTCCCTTAAAAGTTATCTATAAGCAACACTCCACTCTTCACACAAATTTAATTTTCCCCCACATTGTTCTGGACATTTTCTTATATGTTTCCCTTGGAACTTAACAAAGCATTTCTGATATTGACTCTAAGATCATCACTATTATTGACAGATTTGATAAGTCTTTTTTCATGATGCCTTAAAACAAATTGTCACGTACAGTTAAATCTGCACTTCAAAAAAACTACCCCATTTTTGGATTCATGTCCTATCCATTGTCCACTGAATTGTCAAGTTATTTTCTAACTGGGATCACATACTATGCTGATGTATCTCAAATTTTAGGTAGTTGTTGCCATAGAATCTCTTATGCAGTTTCAGTTCAAACCCTGATCAAATAAGCAGTGTGACTGATATTTGTATTTTTAAAAATTTGGCCCTATCAAATAACTTTCTGAAATTGCTCTCCATATCCTGACATGATGAGGGTACCACTCAGTTAACAGAGGGCATTCACATGTGCTTAGAGACTTTGTAACCACTCTGTCTATATGAGGTCTCTCAACTGCCATTTTATTTTATTTTTCTCTCTTTATGTTGCAAGTTGGACCTACTTAGCCCCAGGGCCTTAAGAAATTATTATGCAATAAGTATTTATGTTGAAAAAAATACATATTATATTACACAAGATAAAGCTGGACTTGTTAGCAGGAGCATCAAGCTGACTTCAAACACTGGTGAAGTAGACAAAAACAAAGATAAAGCACACACTGTTCACTAAACGTAACTCTTTTGAGTCATTGGTTTTTAAATCTGCCTGAACCCATATGTAAATACATTAGTCTAAAAATACTAATTTTCAACTGAAATCTAAGTAATAAAGATCACTTGTTGGTAAAGTTAGGTGTTCATACTTTATCTTGAGGATGTTATTAGCTCATTTCACAGGATTTTGCATACCTGAGATAAGTTCCCAGAGACAGCATAGAGTACCCAAAGGGATTTGAGTTAGGAGACATGTTTCTAGTTTCTAATCTCTCCTCTGCCTCAGACCTGTTGCGTGAATGTGATCATGACACTTCACTTCTTTGGTATTTTGTCCTCATCTATAAAGTAAATTTTTGTACCAAATTGATTTTATTTATATTGTGAAAAAGTGATATTTAAACAATAATAAACATGCAATGCATATACTTCCAAAAGTCATGTTGTATACTGTTTTTCTAATTCTGAAAAAGAGATCCCTTCTGGAGTCAGAAAGATCTCAAGTCTTATGTGATTGCTCATAGAATGAGCAATTTCAAGGTAGAAATTACATAACATTATTTAATATGGTCCATTTTTCCCTGAAGTATAATTTAATGCTCTTACTATAAGCAAAGGAACAAAATTGAATGTAAAAGAATGGTGAGGTTTATTCATTCTAATATCCTTCCTCTAGGATCTAGCATGATGGTAGGCACATAGTAAGGGATTACTCCATAAACATTGGTCTTTCAGTGATAATTTTGCTCTGTGGAAGAACATGTGCTTCACATAAACTTTAAAATATTGCTGATAAATATCTGCATAGCCAGTGACTATTTGGGGGAGTGACATACATCAGGGTCCAGAGAAAGTTCTGGTTAAGTGTATATGTTTAGAAGTCAGAGGCACAGTCTGGAGTCCTAGCTGTTCACTTCATTAGTGAGATGACTTTGAGTTTCCTTATCTGGAAAAATAAAAGAGAGAGTGTAATAATTTGTTACTCTTAGAATTAAATATGGTAGCATGCTTACAGTGGCTGGGACAGTGCTTATCACACAGTAAACGCTCAGTAAATGGTAGCTATTACTATTTAAATTATCCTATAATTCTGATTTCAATTGTTGCAAATAACACCAAATTAAGACTTGATTTATAATGATTTATTTCCTACTATCTACTTTTGATCTTTTGCTAATAGATTTCTGAATGCTACCTCACGGAATTTCTGACAATTTCCGCTCTCCCTTTATTAGTTAGTGGAACTAGGATGGGATGCTTAGTCCAAATACTCTTCCTTTTCCCCACTTCCTCCTTTTCTCCTACCAGCAGCTATATGCTTGAAATAATATGGAGGGAACTTTGAATGTTGCTGAAGAAAGAAAGAGGGGGTTGTTTTGTTTTGTTTTATGGGACCTAACCTACGACGATGAAGACATAAAACTCAGAGGGTGGCATGGCACCTATGCTTTACTGGGCATGAATTGGGTGGAGCTGCTAGGGAACTAAAGATGAAGGAAATGTTTTCATGAGAGTATTAGTTAAACTCTGGATAGAGCCCAGGTGTCAACACAGCAGAGGGTGAAATTAAAGACCATTTTCTACCAGTTCTGCACAGAACACAACAGGTCTCTGGCCCCCAAAGTTGAAGGCTTTGAGAGCATCAGGAGATAGTACCTTTGTGCTATCATTTTCAGGATGAAGCAGTAAGAAATATCAAGAGTAAAGTCACTTCCAGTGATTCTAAGGACAGGGGGCATAGAAGAAAGAGGTCAGAGTTCTAGACAAAGTAGGGTGTGTGTTGGCCCTATGAAAGAGACTGGCCTATGAAGCATTTCCTTAGAGATTTCAAGAGTTATGTGGGACTTTGCAGGAAGCTGGAGGTCACATGTTCTAAGGCACAGACAAAATCAGAAATTTGAGGGTTATTGATGATACGACTTGGTATTCAGAGGCTTCTGTAGTCTAACAAGATTTCAGTCTCAAGAATAATTATGGAAAAGTTTATTTAGATATAAATTAAGATAAATATTTAACTAGTATGGAGACAAGAGTAGATTTCAAAGTGTCTGAATTTATGAAAATTGTAAGTGAACTATGGGATTACCCAGCTGATTTAAGGTACCTTGGGCTTTTACATGAGTCACCTGGCAATAAGAAGGTATGTGATATTTCCTAGCAAAGTTATTTTCAGATGGGAAAAAATGAATATAGCTACTTCCACATGGGAGGTCCTGCTGCTGGTCTATGTAACCCTAAGGATTAATCTATTCATGGCTTAGATAGTTCTACCTAAGAAAGGTAACATGTAAATTCTTGTAAGTCAGCATTCACAGATACCCTCCCCTAATGTGTTCAGAGGAAATTCTCAAATGGCTTTGAAACCCTTAATCCTTTCTCAAAACCCATGCAAAGCATTCAATATCCTGATATCTTAAGTCTACTTAAAATAAACTTCTAGACATGTATTGCTACTGTATTTATGTGTAAATAATCTGAGAGTGGATACTAGAGATTGTCTTTCTTTCATCTTCCTTTCTGAACACTAGCCTTTTCCCACACCTCCACTCTCTTGTATCACTTACATGTATATTTCAAAATTCTTCTTTCTTTTTACTCAAGACACCACTCAAACATATGTACTCTTGAAATGTAAACTCACATTATCTCCTGCCAAGTTCAGATTCCAAATTAAGTTGCCTGAGGCCCTTAATGATTTGATTTCCTCTAGCCAGTATTTGACAAGAATTCGTATCTGCTTTCAATGTATCCTTTTAATAGATTAAAAAAAATTTTTTTAGCCTGCCCTGAGTTTTATTTGTGGCTGTAGGCAAATAGGGGAAACCTGGCAAAGAATCATGCTCTACAATGATCTTCACCATAGGGACAGCTGCCTCTCCCTATTGATCCAATTCTTTCCTTTTAAAAAATTTCAAAAGAAGAAATATAGTTATGACCATTAGCCTATTTGAGCTGTACCTTCAACCAGTTTCATTGCTATGTCATTTTTATACTTTGAAAAAACAGTGGTTCATTAAAGAACAGCTTTTTCCAAGATATGCATTATGAACAGTGAAATGCATTATAAACTCATGAAAGAAATTTAATCTCTTCCAGAATTAGTTCATTAAATGATTCTTTTAATCAGACTGGTTCTTGACACAAAAGACAGAAACTTTTCTCTTAAATTCATCTGGCAAAGATACAATCTTTTAAACACATGAAATATCAGCAGATTTAATTAACTTCAAGCACTATATGAAAATGATTTTTAATGCTCTTACTATGAAGGCTCTTTTAGAAATGTTAGTATCTATTTCATTTTATAGATTTTAGAGTAATTTCTATCAGGAATGTATAGTTCAGTGTGACAGTGGCAACTGAAGGTTCAATGATTATTAGGGCAAACAGAGGTTAAGTTGGCATATGAGCCAGTCTCTGCTTCCATAAAGATTAGCATGTGGCTCCTGAACTAATAGTTATTAATCGTAGCATTTTTTAAACTGCTATGCTTAATGGCTTAATATTATGCTATTTATCTTCATAATGGCTTCAGGCAGATAGCATAGATCCTTTAGTGGTAGATTTATACCTCTAGTTAAAATAATCTAAGGAAGGCCTTTTTAATGCATTTTAATTTAACTTCACATACAGTAAATATTTTCTTTAAATAATAGCTCTTTAGCAAAGGAAAATATATTTCTTTGTTTTAATTTTGAATATATGAAATGGTATATTTATCAACAAGAAAGTATTTTAAATTAGATAATTTAAAAAATACCTTTATGAAATTCTGGGAAATTTTTCTTCAGGTTTTATTTAGACTCTAGCTCTGAGAACTAACTCAACCCAACTGTATTAGTCTGTTAGGGCTACCCTAAAAAAAAATCACAGACTGGGAGCCTTGAGAAACAGAAATTAATTTTCTCACAGTTCTGGATGCTGGAAGTTCAATGCCTAGGTGTTGATATGTTTGGTTTCTCTTGAGACTCTCTTATTGGCTTGCAGATGTCCACCTTCTCATCATGTCCACATATGGCCTTTTCTCCATCTGTGAGCATCCGTGGTGTCTCTTTCTCTTTTCATAAGGACATCAGTCCTATCAGATTAGGGAGCCACATTTATGACCTCATTTAACCTTAATAACCTCCTTAAAGGCCCCATCTCCAAATACAGTCACATTGGGGGTTATATCTTCAGCAAAATAAGTTTGGAGAGGGGGCACAATTTATTCCATAATGCCAAGAATTTCGAAGAAATTTTTCAAAGAAAATGGAGTTGAAATCGGTAAGAGTTATTGGAAATTTTAAAATTAATCCCAAGTAATAACTGGGTTTATTCCCTAAGTAAAAAAATAAGCATCCTGTTGACATAAAACAAATAGACTGCCAGTTATTTCTACAGCAAAAAAAAGGGGTTTATTCAGGATCAGCAGAGGACTGCAATTCAGGGTCTACAATCCTGGCCAGTCACATGCAAGTCACCCACAATAAATGGAGAGGAGACCTCTTTTAGAGAGGGGAAAAGGAAGTTGGGAAGGCTATAGTAAACAGACCATGGCTTTTCACTGGCTGAGTTATGACAGTCTCTCATTGGCTGAACTCTTGCAAGGAAAAAAGAGGAAGTCTTTCTTCTTCCTGTTGGGTTTTGCTATAGTTGTAGGGTGTGAGAGCTTCTGCTTCTGTCCTCCTGACTCTATTTTAATTGAGGTTTCTGTTTATTAATTTCTACATTTTCCATTTTTGAGTACAATCTTTCTCTAAAATCATTGTGGTCAAGAGTCAGTTTTTCTAGTTTCAGTGGCTTTTTGTTCCTCAATGCCAGGAAGAACATTTCCTGGGTGTAGTGTCCCTTGTCAAAGGGAAAATGCACAAATTGGAAACGTATTGAGGTCATAGTCAAGTAAAAGTGAGTGGTAGGAAGGAGAGCTCTCAGGCAATTTTTATTTAAAGTCCAGGGCTTCCCTGGTGGCGCAGTGGTTGGGAGTCCGCCTGCCGATGCAGGAGACACGGGTTCGTGCCCTGGTCCGGGAGGATCCCACATGCCGCGGAGCGGCTGAGCCCGTGAGCCATGGCCGCTGGGCCTGCGCGTCCGGAGCCTGTGATCCGCAACGGGAGAGGCCACAACAGTGAGAGGCCCGCATACCGCAAAAAAAAAAAAAAAAAAAAAAAAAAAAAATAAAGTCCATACGCTATCAGGATCACAGTCATCTGAAGTGTTATGTCACAATCAAAGGTTTGGCAGATGAACTTGCAAAAGGTCTGGTCTGGATATCTTGGGCAAGCTATCTCATCAGATGTTGTTTCCTTCAATTCTGGGAAATCTTTACTTTCAGGTCACCAGATGATATGCCTATAAGTCAGGGTTTGGTGCTTTCTTTAGGTGTGTCATGTGAATCCAAGAGTCTGTTCCTTAGAATTTGGCAGGACAAAGGTTGGTTAGCAGTACCTGATAGGGGTCTTTCCAGTGAGGTTGAAGAGAGCCCTCTGTAGGTATCTTTTCCAATAGATGTAATCTCCAGTTTGCAAGGTGTTATGCTTAAGGTCTTCATCTCCTGAAACACACTGTGAAAAGACTGTGCTACCAAAACACGATTATTTTTAATAGAAGAAGTTAGACCTCTGTAATATTGGAGTATCTCTCCTTTTATAAGTTGTGGGTCAAAAGAGGCAGGAGCCAAATGCATAGGGTATCCTGTGACTATCTCAAAGGGTGAAAGTTCTATGAGTTCCAAAAGAGTGGATCTAAGATTTAGAAAAACCAACAGCCATGCTTTTGGCCAAGGTATTTGGAGGGCCTCACAAACTTTGCCAATTGAGTCTTAATACTGCCATTAGTGCATTCAACTAAACCAGAAGATTGAGTGTGGTAAGTGCAGTGACAGTGTAAAACCGGCCAAAGAACACAGACTTGTTGAAGTACCTGACCAGTAAAATGAGTTCTTGGATCATTATGAAATTTGAGATTAGTGCCCCAGGTAGGGATAATCTTTTCCAAAAGGACTTTGTCTGCAAGGAAAGGCTTCAGTCCAGTGTAAAAACATGCAAACCCTGACTGAAACTTATTTATATCCATGAGACAGAGGACATTTTATGAAATCCTTTTGACAGACCTCAAATGATCCATTAGGAAGTTTAAAATGTTCAGGAGCAATACAAACAGGCTTCCCTGGGTTGTATTTGGGACAAGTGGGACAAATGACATAAGCACTTTTTGTAGCCTTGTTAATGTTTCCCCACCCATATTGATTCATGAATGCTATCATTTTGTCAGTAAACCAATGGTTTAATGCATGTATAACAGTGAGGAGTGAGAATTTGAGAGTCTGCAGTAGGACTGGGTTGTTTTTTGGTCCAAACCAGAACCTTCTCTTTTTGTCAAACCAACAATTATTGAATTTCCAATCTGGTTCTTCCTTTTCTGAGGCCAACTGTTGGGCTTCTCTAGCAAGTTTTTATAACTTATCATTTGGGGAAATATCCCTTTTGACCACGACAGAGGTTTGGCTGCTGTTGGTTCCTTTAAGGAGGTGATTTCCCCTAGCTTCCAGACAGTCAAGTTTAGAATTCCCTGGAATCTTAGTAATAGCTAAAGTGGCAATAATTGCATTTAGTAATTCCTGAACATAAGGGTCATTTTTTGTTTTATTTTTTCTGGAAGTAAAGAAGTCACACTGCTTCCACAACATTCCAAAATCATGAGGTACTCTGAAAGCATATCTACTATCAGTATAAATATTGACAGTTTTGCCCTTGGCTAAAGTACAAGCCCATGTAAGAACATATAATTCAGCCTGTTAGGCTGAAGTAGACATAGGTGAAATGCTGCCTCAACAGTATCAAAATGTGTTGCAGTAGCATAGCCAGCACAATACTTGCCATTGTTACCTTTTAAATAAGAACCAACAGTGAACCATGAGAAGTCAGTGTCACCCAAAGGAATTTCCAGCAGATCATCCTAAAGAGTCAGGAGGTGAACTGTCAGCATTAAGCAGTTGTGAGGAACTTTGTCAGTGAGAGAGAGAAGAGTAGCAAGGTTAAGATTACTACAACATGAAAGAGTTATATGAGGAGCCGTTTAAAAAAAGGACTTCATAGGAGGTGAGGTGGCTGATTGAGAAATGTTAAGTGTGATGGGAATTCAGGAGAGCCTCTATAGCATGAGGTACAAAAATGGTTAGGGAGAAAACCCACAACAATTTTCTCAGTAGTCTTAACCAAAAGGGCAATGGCAGTAATGGCTCAAAGGCAAGAGTTGTATCCCAATGCCCCTGGGTCCAGTTGCTTGGCTATAATACCCTATGGGTCAATGGTGGTCCCCATGTTTTTGGGTGACTACCCCAAGGACATTTGCTTCCTTTTCATATACAAAAAGAAAAAAAGGGAATCTGATAATTGAGATGCCCAAGAGCAGGTGGGTTCATCAGACTCTCCTTTAAGGCCTTAGAGACTGTATCATCCAGTTTTTCCCACAAAATTGGGTTAGGGTTGTTGTTGTTGAGTGAAACATACAGAGATTTTGTCATAACAGAGAAATTTGGAATCCAATTTCGGCAATAACCAACTAGCCTGAAAAAAACCTTGCAGTTGGTTCTTTGTTTTGTGCAAGTTCCCCACAAAAATGGAAAGGAGACCTCTTCTATAGAGAAGAAAAGGAAGTTGGGAGGACTATAGTAAACAGTCTATGGCTTTTCATTGGCTGAGTTGTGATAATCTCTTGTTGGCTGAGCTCTTGCCAAGAAAGCAGATGAAGTCTTCTTCCTGTTGGGCTCTACTATTATTGTAGGGCATGAGAGCTCCCTTTTCTGGCCTCCTGGCTCTATTTGAATTGAGATGTCTGTTCATTTTTACAATTGATATCTTCTATATGCCAATAACTTCCCAATTTAAATTGTTATGTTAGAGCTTCTTACATATCAGCCCTTCAGTAAGAACTTTTTTTTTTTTTTTTTTTTTTTTTTTTTTTTTTTTGCGGTACGCGGACCTCTCACTGTTGTGGCCTCTCCCCCGTCGCGGAGCACAGGCTCCGGATGCGCAGGCTCAGCGGCCATGGCTCACGGGCCCAGCCGCTCTGCGGCATGTGGGATCCTCCCGGACCGGGGCACGAACCCGTGTCCCCTGCATCGGCAGGCAGATTCTCAACCACTGAGCCACCAGGGAAGCCCCAGTAAGAACTTTTAGCCAAATATTTTACAAAACATTCATAATGAAAAACCCTTTCATGGCTGAATATCAAACTGGTGTCAGAAACACTGTTAGTTTCCTGTTATAGACACAACGGCTTATAAAAATGTTTCTCTGTTAGTTCGTATACTTTTCAAATCTATACTCTTCCTCAGATTCTTCAGAAGGATTTCTCTTTCTTTTGTGATTCAATATTTTTCAAGCATGCCCCTTTTAAAAAATATTATTTTATTTTATTTGCTGATCGTGGCCTGAAGATAGACCTGCTCGCGGACAGACATCTTGAGAATTTCCCTTGGTTATGCTCACTGTTCTCTAGGCTTTCATCAAAACCCCTTTTCATGTCAGAAGTTTAAAGGCAAGCAGATAAGCATAATTTTAGCCAAAGTCCCAACATTTACAAAGCATTTATCTAGATTTTTCTAGAGTGGAATTGTCTTATATCCTATATCCTATCATCTGGAACTCTCACACTTTGACCAGTAGAATGCATTAAAACCTCTTCACCAGGGCCCTTGCTGCTTCTTCCTTCCCCGTAGGGCTTGATTTATGGGATTAACCCTTAACCATAGAGATTATTGAGACAGCACCAGTGTCTACTCCTAACCAAATCAATTAATCAATCAACAAAAAAAATGTATTTCTTGTTTTCTGGGAAATAAAATTCCTGATGAATGGGGGGGGGGAATGTACAAAAAGAATAGATACACATCTCTGGCCTTGTTTTGTTTTAAAACCAAAGACACCTACATTTACTAATTTCCTGGTGAGTACAGCTCTAAATCCTCTGAGCTTCAGAGAAGATGTTAAATTTGGGATGGAGTGTGTGTCAATTTTTTGTCTGTTGGGTAGGCACTGGCTGTTTCTGAGTCCACTTCTACATTAATTGGAATGCCTCCACAGTCCTGGGAAAATCTGTCTTAAATGTCCATGTTTCTATGTGTTTTTCTTCAACTTCTGGGTATTCAGTGTGTAGCTGGTGTAAAGATAATAGATGGCATACGGTGCATAGGTTGCCATTTAGATCCTATTTTTAGCCAAGATTCACATGTGTACTTTGGTTTTAGACATTATTTATTCTATTATGATGAAGGAAAGATTGTGTTTTCAACATCCTACAGATCTACCTGCTAATAATTATGACCTCTCAGAGCAAAGAAGATTTTTTTTTTTTTTTTTTCCGGTACGTGGGCCTTTCACTGTTGTGGCCTCTCCCGTTGCGGCTCCGGATGCGCAGGCTCAGTGGCCATGGCTCACAGGCCTATCCACTCCGCGGAATGTGGGATCTTCCCGGGTCGGGGCACGAACCCGTGTCCCCTGCATCGGCAGGAGGACTCTCAACCACTGCGCCACCACGGAAGCCCCAAAGCAGATTTTAAATAAGTTCATTACGGCATGCTGCTGCCTACATTAATATGTGAGCACTGAGTTTAAAATGTGGTCATCTATTTATAACTTTACTATTTAAAGTTACTTTTATATTTAGGAATGAAATACTATTGACTAATATTGAGGAATTCAAACACCTCTTTGGCTAAGAATATGCTAATTGACCTCTTAGGCAACTACACTTATACAACTTTCCATACTTGCACCCTAATAAAACATGGTAGAAAAGAGAACTTTCTTCCCATAAATGAAATTTTTGCAGAAGTAAAATATTTGCAATGTTGATGTCCCTATTTAGATATTGTACTTCCCATTCCTCCTGCTGTGTGAAAATTAATGATAACAATATTAAAATTGTATCATAATAATAATTCACATTGAGTGCTTACTAATGTGTCAGAAAATGTTAGCTCACTAACACATAAACCCTAAATAGGATATACTACAATTATTCACGTTTTATGTAGATATAAAAATTAGAGGGATAAAATGATTTGCCTAGGTTACTTAGATACATAGTGACAGTTTATATCAGCACTCAATGAAATAGTGACTCAATCAGTGACTAACTCTATAAAAATAGTCTTTCTCATTTCTCCCAAGATGAAAATGTAAGCAAAGCAACTCAGGGTTGCCTTCTCTGGTATTTTATATCTATTGAGACATAAATCACAGTTTTTGTGTCAGCCCTGGTGCTGTCAACATACAAGTTTTAGCTTGAATAGAGATTATTTTAAGATCAGGCCAATAACAATTACTTTGGGGAGTTTTTCTACCAGGATTGTTGAAGGGAAGAATAATTTCCATTATTTTGCTGAAAACTTAGCTGCCCCAAACCTACTTTTGTCCTTTTGGTATATGAATAACAAATTCTTAGATAATATAGTTCTATAACATTCTCTTGCTTTCCTCATATGGGGGGAGATAAAATTTAATTAACTGATAAAAATATGACATAACAATTATGGTAGGGCAGCCATCAGATAGATAGCAATTACCTTAAAAGGTTTAAAATATAACAGCTGACAATAATCACATATACAATGTCAGGGAAAACAGAATGACTGTTTGAATCTCTTTAAAATTCAAAATTCTGAGAGATAAATACTATGCCTTTTTGATATTCATGCTTTTCTCCCTGTCTTTAAAAAAGATTTTTTTTGCACTTGTTCCTTCCCCCATTTGGAATATTCTCTCTCTCTCATCCTCTCTGACAGATGCTTAGATCACAATAATATCTCCTTTATTGGTCCAGAGAACAATCCTGACACTATTAAGGTTATTTCCTAAATCAAAACAAATAAGTTTGAAAAGCTGATCCAATGGAGGGGAAGGGAAAAAAAAAGACGTTAGTGTTGTAAACATTTTCCCAGGCATTTCAAGGCTATTATCCATCATTATTTGGTAAACAGAGTCAATTAAAGGCATTCACATGTAAAACATTCTTTTACAAAGAGCTCACAGTGACTGCTGCAGTCAAGGGAGAAAACTGAGGAGGAGACAAAAAAAGAAGAAAGAAAAAGACTTCAGACCTTTAACCAAGAGTAACTGTAAACATTTTACATGTGCTGAAATAATTGCTACATAATTTTTAGGAAAAAGCAAGTTCTCTATTTCCATAAAATGTTGTTTTAATTACAAACTATATAGAGCATGGAGGAAGAGAGAATAGAATAAAAATGTTAAAGAAAAAACTGCATTTATAAATCTTTTTCTTCTTGGTTGAGCTGTTCTTTAGCTATCACTGGAGTATAATTATTTCAGTCAACTATACAGTGATTAAATTACTTAACTTCTTTTACTAAAATTTCCTTGGTAGCATTTCTGAGATGGGAGGATTTGTATACGAATTACAATAAAATTCAAGTTCGGTTCTGGATTATCACAAGGGCACCAAAAAAAAAAAAAAAAAAAAAGCCAGCTGCAGAAGGAAGTTTTTAAATTTTCATTTGTACAGAACAGAGACTCCAGGGCAAGGTCATAGTGAATTCATTCATATATTTCATTTAGTAGGTGTTTGGGCTTCCATATCATCCTACCTTTTTAAAAGAAAGATTATAGTATGTAATATAATTTTATGAATATCATGTTAGGCATCTTTGAGTTTTATTTCTATCAATAGATTGCCTATTTCTTAATAATGTTTTAAATAAACTTTAAAATATACTGTCATGCTTCTTAAAAGTGTTGCCTTACTCATTTATTAAGGCATTGGGAGGCGGAAAAGAAAAGAAAAAAACTCATTAAAGCTAAAACACAAAATCCAAAAATGTTTTCTAAATATTTAAATAGATATCAAAATAGCATTATTTTGCAAACTGTAATATTTGTTGCATGTAGATCTGAAACAAATTAGCGAGGAAAATTTTCTTTAGTTTAGCTTTCAATACTTAATGGATTTACATTAATATATATGTCTTAGATAAAATAACAATGATATTTCCTCTCAGAACAGTAGAATTAAAGAACAAAAAAGGACCTTAAGAATCTAGTCCAATACCCTTATTTTACAGATTTAAAAACAAAACAAAACAAAATTGAGACTACCAAAGGTAAATGGTTTTGTTCAAATTATATAGAGCTTATTTAGTGACAGAAACCAAGACAACATATAGAGGTGGAAATACTAGTAATCTTAACACACTATGCACAAGAAGCTTTAGGTCACACTAGAGCCAACCTTCACTCCTTTTCCTGTGTGATCCCCAGGTTTGGCTAAAATTAGAACGCTGGTTTTACTCACACTCAACCTGAAGCTATTCGATTTTTTTTTAGAATAGCAACATTTTACCTAAATATATGCTTAACGTTCAAGAAAACTTTAATATCAAGCAGCATATTTTTATATCTCACTGTATCTCAGCCCTTATCTCATGCCAAAATATTTCTCATTCTTTTATTTTTAAATTTGTTTTTTTTTCTCTTAGAATATAAAAGTCAGCACAAATTTCCAGGATTAACAGCAAAAATATACCACTAAAGTTCTGAATATGCACTATTTTAGAAGTAAAAGAAGCAGTTCATTTGAAAATGTTCACAACTTGACAATTTTAATCGCCATGATATTATCACCCACTAATTTTTTTTTTTTTAGAAGATGTTGGGGGTAGGAGTTTATTAATTAATTAATTAATTTTTGCTGTGTTGGGTCATCGTTTCTGTGCGAGGGCTTTCTCTAGTTGTGGCAAGTGGAGGCCACTCTTCATCGCGGTGCACTGGCCTCTCACTATCGCGGCCTCTCGTGTTGCGGAGCACAGGCTCCAGACGCGCAGGCTCAGTAGTTGTGCTCACGGGCCTAGTTGCTCCGCGGCACGTGGGATCTTCCCAGACCGGGGCTCGAACCCGTGTCCCCTGCATTGGCAGGCAGATTCTCAACCACTGGGCCACCAGGGAAGGCCCCACCCACTAATTTTTTAAAATTTTCTTCAACAGTCTGAGAGAAAACTTTTTTGGGACTAGTTTAAGTGCTTTTCTTTATTTGACAAATGGATGAGACAAACCATTTTTAACTAGTCTTACACTCTTCCTAAATACACATGAATTTTGCTGTGATCAGTCTTTGTAAATCATTAAAACGATTTTAATTATTATAACTATAGACATTTTGTGATGAATATTTATTTCATTTGTTTATTCATTAAAAAAACTGGTAAAGGTTACTACACACCAGGCAATGTTCTGGGGACCCAAAGGTTAGTAAGGCAGTACCCTCAAATGCCCTCAAATAGCACTCACATTTGGTGGGAGAAAGTAAAAAACCAGACTGAACTAAGTCTAGTGTGATAATGTGCTGTAAGAGAGTGCAGTCTCTCTGTGGTGGGAACATTAGGGACATAAGGAGTTCAGAGAGGGTTTCCTGAGGATGAGAGAGCCAAAGATAAGTCCTGAAAAGACAGTAATTAGATCCTTCATAAAGCATCATTAGAATCATTGGACAAACAGTTCTATTTTTTTTTCGAGAATCCTGCTCTTCTTATATCTGACTAAAAGATTTTCCAGTTAAGTAGTTAATGTGTGTATTTTTTTTTTTTTTTTTTTTTTTTTTTCGGTATGCGGGCCTCTCACTGTTGTGGCCTCTCCCGTTGTGGAGCACAGGCTCCGGACGCACAGGCCTAGCGGCCATGGCTCACGGGCTTAGTTGCTCCGCGGCATGTGGGATCTTCCCGGACCAGGGCACGAACCCGTGTCTCCTGCATCGGCAGGCGGATTCTCAACCACTGCGCCACCAGGGAAGCCCAATGTGTGTATTTAATGATGTGGATTCCATCACTCCTTCCCTGTGTAGGAAATAAAATGGGAAATCCTGTCCTTCTGTCTTCCAGTTTTAGCTCCCTCCCTCTCTCTCTCTCTCTCTCTCTCTCTCTCTCTCTCTCTCTCTCTCTCTCTCTCCCTCTCTCCCTCTCTTATGTAAGAACACACACACACACACACACACACACACACACACTCACACAAAAGGACCAAATCACATCTTTTTCAAAATGTATTAGTTGTTTAAGTACCAACCACAGTGTTTTAAGCAATGATTACTTTAAGAGACCATAGGTATACCCAAACGTTTCCCCAATACGTCCTCTTTTTTTCCTTCTTCTTTTTATCAATTCTACCCACCATTATGCAGAGGTAGAATCCTCCTAAGATTTTCTTCACAATAAAGATATTTAACAGAAAACTTACATTGAATTGTGAATGGAGTATTCTAAACATCTTCATTAGTTAATGAAGTTATTTCCAAGTTTTTAAGTACATATAATTTTCATAAAATGGTAAGAGCTAACGAATAATTTTCATAAAAGGTAAGAGCTAAAGCAAATAGTAATTACAAATAATTTTCATAAAACAATGAGCTAAATCAAAATATATGCAGTTTTACAGAACAAGAAATTATTTTTGAGCTTGAAAATTTTTTTTTGATGATAAGGTATTGTTTTTATTGTTTCTTTGCCATGAACAAACATATCAACTTCTTCCATTTTTTCTTTTTCTTTCTTTGGCTGGGGATGGTGGTGAGGTGGTCCAGAATTCAGTTTTAACCATAAGAATGAAGTGATAAAGCCCAGCTACTTACAGCCCCACATTCATACTATTTTATATTAAAAGGCAATATTATGTCTTAAAACACAAAGAGTACTATTTAATTTAGAAATAATAAATTATTAATCTAATTATTTTGTGTTATGTATATGTCTGTATTAATTTTTAATTGTTTTGGACAACAAAATAATCTTACCTAAGAACTGCTGCAAGTTTTTTCTTTCTTTCTCCTTCAACTCTTTACATTTTATATCTTTGCACCATTCTGCCTCCAGCTAAAAACTCCCTGTTTCCAGATAATATATCTGATGCCTTCAGTTTTACTGTTTCTTTTTTATCCAGGGATTCAGAAAATCAAAAACAATTGATAATGCAGATGTAGAAATCTTCACAGGGTATGTGTTTGTGACAAAGCATAAAAGATTTCACTTCCTTAATAATATTGTCCTGGGGATCTAAAGAAGAGACTGGAGCACTGGTGTTTATTACCTTCTTAGTAAAAAGGCCTGATGTCATGTATGTGTGCATATGTGTGTGTGTGTATGTATATATATATATATATGTATATATATATATATATATATATGTATATGTATATATATGAAATGGTACCTCCTAACAGAGCAAGGGTTAGCAGTGTTATGTATTGAGCAAAGTAGTTTTCATAAGAAAACAAGCGATTTTGGATTTAGAGTCCACTGTCACTCCCCTTTGAACATGGTAAATCCCATGCCTTTGATGGCCAATAATCTCCTCTTTTACAGAATGCTGAGAAGGTTGGCATTGTTAAATATTCACATATAATTTTCCCCCAAATTGCAAGTCTTGTCACTGAGACTGATTAAAGCAAACCATGGCATTCTCGTCTGCTGCAGGGCAGAATAGAGAGACCACTACTTTCTGAGTACTTAGCACTTCCCAGATAGCAACAGGTGATTATGTGGGTTTTTACATTTAACCCCCATAGGTATACTTAAGATAGAAGTGCTATGCCCATCTGAGAACTACAGAAACCCAGGTAAACATTGCAGGTTAGGTTTCTGCCTACATTCCCAGTTTGTAAATACTACAGCTGGTATCCAAAACCGGAGCCCATTGACGCAAAAACCTGTGCTCTCTGCCCTGCATCTTGCTTTCTACCGTTTTCCTGTCTTTTTTTTCCCCAATACAAGTCCCCCACTGTTATTTTTAAAAAGTTGTCGTTATCCGTTGCCAAAAGCAGCATACTGTTCAGATAAATGCATTGACTCCTGTCCCAGAAAGCCACATGTGAGTTTTCTAGCCATAGCCCCCATCAAAGTGGCCATGAGGCTGTGTTTATCTTTTATTTACTTTCCTCTTCTTCCCCCTCCTCTCCCTCCTTCTCCTCCTCCTCCTTCTCTTCCTTTTTTTTTTTTCTTTTCTGAGATTGCTATTTTGATTGCTGTTTAGAAAGACTTTTGATGGAGAAACACTTCTCTCTGAAAAACAGACATGCATAGCACTACAACCTGAGTTGCAGTTTGATAAACGTGCCCCCAAAATGCTTGGGATTTGTTTTGAAGTGACCAAGACAGATTTCAGGATGTTGTGATTCTTTTCTTTTCCTCCAAAATAAGAAAAAAAAAGAAAGATCAACTTACTCGGTACCTAGGGGACCATTTCATATGACTAATTTATTTTCTTTTAGGTTATTTTAACTCATACAAAACATTTATTTTCTGTAGAAATTTTTTTCTCTTTATTCGGAGAAAAATCCTACTTCGGTGGACGGATTTTTCACTTGATTTAAAATGGACACTTTTTTTTGGTAAATTGTCTCTTCTGTTTCTTCAGGGTATTTTGCATTTTCATGAAAATGCAGTCTTAAGATTCAGTGAGAGGAGGGGGAGTCAGGTTAGGAAAATGTTTTACTGTTGTTGTTAAGGCCTATTATACCATGTCAAGAGTGACAGGGCATTTTTTTTCTTTAACACATCCTGGTCCAGTTAAGGCTGAGATTCAGAAAAAGTGCTTGCACAACAATTTAGCAGGAAAGAAAGCTATTTTAAAAGTCTTTTGGGAACATGTTTGTGAAACAGGAAAAAACATAAAATTGAGTTGATAATAGCACTCCATAAAGGTTAGACTCGCTGAAAGGGACTTGCCATCTTTTTTTCCACGGGGAACGTGTTGTTCTTAAGCAGCAGTTCTCACTTAAGCATGGCTTCATTCAGCGAGGAGTTTCTTCCTGTGTAATTTCTTATGCACTGGAATATCTATTTTTAAATTACAACCCAGATTTAGTCACAGGACTAAATAATTAAAAATAAGCTGTGTTTGGTATGTGCAAAATTACAGCAGTTGTAGAGTGCATCATGGAACTGGGTGCCTAGGAAATGTTTCAAGTCACATATTCAGGTTTCCCCGCATTGATTTACTATAGATTCTCAAGTTCCTTCAGGCCTGCACCTTTACCCTTACTCACACAAGCCTTGCTCTTTCATGAACCTATGCCTTTGTGTTTCTAGTTCCTAGTCTCTAGAAATCTGTACCTCTATCCTCTATCAACACACAGTCTTCCTTTTGTAGGAAGGAATTCCTTACATTCTACCAGTGTTTTTGAAATGTGCTCCAATTCAATTCCATGTACATCTCTTAGAGTACACTGTCTACTCCTTTCCCATTATAGACAGTGTTTCTGGACAAAATGGCACCTTTTACTGTTCTATTATATTATGATGAGTGTGAACATTTTATTTCAAGGCCCTCCCTTGTTAATTTCCAGAACTATCTAGACAAACGCTCTCAGGCATTTTCTTCTTCAGAATATCTCATCTGTACTCAGATATTTTCCCACACTTGTTTTCCTCTGTTGTAGACCCTATATTAGTGATTGGAAGCCAGATACTCATATTAGAATCAGGGGAATTCATTTAGGTTAATTACACTCAACTGAATTTTCATATCTTCATAGTTTACCCTTTTTAATATCTCTGACTTTTAAATATTGCTTTCCATCCCCATCATTATTAATCATAGTTCCAGCCTCCATGAGTACAGTATTTTCTTGCCTCACTTACTTAGAAGTCACTGCAGTATTCTAATTCATCTCTGTGCAACTGCCCTTGTCACCATCTCTGAATTAACCCTCCTACTTTGTAAAATGAAAATCTTGACATACTGTTCTACTGCTTAATTCCCCTACAATTATTTTATTTTATTTTTCTGCAGCTGGGTTAGCAAATATTTGGAATACTTGTCATTCCTTCTTAGGATGATGCCCATAGCAGACATCACTGATGCATCAGTGATGCTCACTGAGCCTAGACTCAACCTCGTCACTGCTCAGTGCAGCAATACTGCCTGCCCTCAACAGCAAATCAGAGTAGCATAGAGATGAAAATCTATAGCCTAGAGCATTAAATCAAAACACTTCAATATGACAGAAAATACCATCTTTAATTTGCATCCCTGTCTTTCAAAAAAGCCTTATCTCATAAGTACTTGCATCTTTTTAGCACCTGACACTTCCAAATTACTGATGTTTTGAAACTCCACATAAGTGTCATATTCTATATGTTTCTCTCTACATGAATGAGTGCGCGCACACACACACACACACACACACACACACACACACACACTTCTCCTATCTAAAATGCATCATTCTATCTGATCAGACACTACAAATATTTATTGACTACTTATAATACTTTATTATCTACATTTGTATATCATTTTCCCCTACAAGATTTTTTACTATCTCTAAGGTAAAAAACTGTAGCATTTCTGGATCCCCAGTACTTAACATAGCTTTTGATATATATTATATATTTCAAAAAAATAAATTTTATATTCAAATGAATAAAAAAATAAATATACTAAAAATATTAAGGTGGAATTATGTTTAATGCTTGTGAGAAAAAGAAATCTGTAAAGGAACAAATTTTAGTATTATCAACATTCTGTTTGATTCTTTATAAAAATAATGAAAAATAGAGTTAATTTTAAATAAAGTGTACTTGAGATGCACATTCCCTCCTTCTTTCTTCTTTCCCTCCTTCTTTCCTTTTTTTCTATTCTTCTTTCACTTTTGTTTTACCTATTAATAACGTCATAAAAGGGAACTATTTGCCATATAAGATTTTATTTTTTCGTCGTGCTGGGTTTTTGTTGAGGCACGTGAGCTTCTCTAGTTGTGGCATGGAGGCTTAGTTGTCCCATAGCATGTGGGATCTTAGTTCCCCGACCAGGAATGGAACCTGCTTTACCTGCATTGGAAGGTAACCACTGGACCACCAGGGAAGCCCTGCGATATAGGATTTTTAACCAGGGTTTATTTCCAAGAATGAACCAAAGTTCAATAATTTCGCTTCTCTTTCTTGCTAATACTCCTGTATGCTATCTCTTTGTTGTTATGGCTTGTAATCACACAATTAAAATATGCCTCAAATGAGATAAAAATATCTGCATTTTTGTATACAAATTGTCAGTTTTCTACTTCTATCAGAAAATGAAATAATGCCATAGAAATGTAGAGAAAAGAAATTACTGTCAAGAGAAAAGAGATAAACAACTACAGATCCTATTTAAAACTAAGGGAAATTTTCTTAGATATCATTATACTTTTTGCTCAGTTGTGTATAATGGTTATTTTAAATAAACACATTTATTCTTCAAGGGAAATATAAAATTTTTGTGTATGAGGTGAAAGCAAATTTAAATGAAAATGTACTTTTCCTTACAAATCAAAACATTACTAAGCATGTAACTTAGAGTTGATTGGGTGTTGTTGAACATGAGATAATGCATCAAATTGAAGGGACAACTCAAAGTATACATCCATGTAAACTAGGTAGGTTTTTTGGTCAATGTATTTTGTTTTACAACATGAAAATTATTTGTCCCTTGACAAAGAAGAGAGAAATGAGACTAGATGTTCTACTAAATCTGGTATAAATCTTCCCTTAGATATACACACCTTATTTTGCATCTACTTTTTAAGATATAAATCATATACCATATAGTCCATCAATTTAAAGTGTATAATTCAATGGCTTTAGCATATTCACAGGGTTGTGCAACTATCACCACAATCTAATTTTAGAACATTTCATCACCCTAAAAAGGATCTCGGTACCAATTAGCAATTACTCCCCTCTACCACTCTCCCCAGCCCAAAGCAACCACTAATATGGTCTCTGTTTTTATAGGTTTACCTGTTCTGGACATTTCATATAAAAGGAATCACATAATATGTGTCTTTTGTGGCTGGGTTCTTTTACTTAGCTTACTGTTCACAAGGTTTATCCATGTTGTAGTATGTATAAGTATTCCTTTCTTTTTATTGACAAAAAATATATCATTTGGGGGATATATCACATTTTGTTTATCCATTCATCAGCTGATAGACATTTGAGTTGTTTCCACTTTTTGACTATTAAAAATAATACTGCCATGAACATTCAAGTACAAGTCATTTTTTGGACATATATTTTCATCTCTTAGGTAAATATCTAGAGTAGAATTGCTGGGTTATATGGTAACTCTATGTTTAACATTTTGAAAAACTGTTAAACCACTTTCCAAAGCAGCTGTACCATTTTACATTCTCACCAGCAATGTGTAAACGTTACAATTTCTTCACATCCTTTCCTACTTGTTATTGTCTATCTTTTTCACTACAGCTATCATGGTGGGTATGAACTCATAACTTTTTGTGGTTTTGAATTGCATTTCCCTATAACTAGTGATGTTGAACATTTTTTTCATATGCTTATTGGTGATTCATATATCTCTGTGGAGAAATGTCTGTTCAGATATTTTGCCCATTTTTAATTGGATTGTCTTTTTATTATCTAGTAGTAGTAATAGTTCTTTGTATATTCTGAATACAAGTCCTTTACCAAATACGTAATTTGCAAATATTTTCTCCCATTCTGTGAGTTGTCTCATCATTTTCTTGATGATGAGATGTTTTCTTGATGTTACACTTTCATGTGTAACATGAAAGTTTCTAATTTTGTTGTAGTCCAATTTATCTTTTTTTTTTTTTGGTCACTTGTGCTTTTGGTATTGTGTCAAAAAATATTGCCTAACCCAAGGTCACAAAAATTTATTCATTTGTTTTCATGTAAGAGTTGCATTTACTTTTTGAATTAGCTATAAATATCTTATTGCAGGCACATATTAGCTGTGGATTATCCAAGGGCATATATGGCTAAGGCTATTTCAAATTTAGAAAAAACAATCACATCATAGATATATTGGGTGGAAAAAGTTAGTTTATGAACTCATATTGGCTGGGCTTGGAATATGCTTTGGAACTGAATATGATGTCCTGCCTTGGTGAAAAAGAAAATAATTTGGAGATATTTAGATTACAAGGTGTCAGAGAGATTGAAGTCATCTTATTTTACAGGTCAGGAAACTGGGGCTGGCAGTGTAACTATCTTAGGCTCTGTAAAGCTAGGCAGAATGCAAAATGGAACCTTCTTAGTAATCTTTCCACTACACTAGCATTTCTCAGATTGTTAGTTAGAAACGTGTTGGTTGCAAGAGACAAAACTCCAAATCAATCCTGTTTAGGTATAAAATGTAACTTGACGGTTTTTCCCTGATTAAAAGAAATGTCCCAGGGAGAATTTTGACAGTACAGATTGGACCACATTTTCCTGCCTAAATCAACCTAAATCAGAGGATTGTCCTAATCTGACCAGTTTTCAGTCACTTCCTACCTCAGTAGAGCAGCCTCACTTGAACCAGAGGGAATAGATTTTCCAGTGGAAAGAGAGGTTCATTTTTTCAGGGAAAAAAAGAAAGTGTGCCAGACCAACAGTATCAACAGAGTTCCCATGGTTCTGAAATGCTGAGATATGCTAGTAGGTGGTGTTTAATTTTTTTTTTTTTTTTGAGAAAGATTGAAAACAAATAACAAAAATACCATAACTTTTATGATGGACTACTATGTTAATTTAAATTAAAATTCCAGCAGAATTATATACTTTCTGATTTTATTGTCTGAGGAAGAAAACATGTTTTCGCATAGAACTTGATTCCTGACTTTGTGGAAGGGAAATAGGTATAAAGCTCGTTGTCCAAAGAGCTGGAAAGATGTGTTTTGCTTCTTTGCTCTTGGGCAGGCAATTCTTTCCATATCTCCTGGATCTCCTGGAGGGAGATTGTTCCATCAAGTACAAAGCAATTTTTTTCAGGTTCCCACCTACCTTTTACTAATTAGGCTGATATTTGGCCACTTGCCTCTTTCAAATAAAAAGAAGGTGACCAAAATCACCGGAAATGGCTAATTATGCTCACAATGGGAAAATTATTCCCGTGAGTAAGTACTTCAGAGTGTAAAATGAAGTCCTAAATTTAATCACAATATTATCTCTCTTTAATGGTTATTCAACTATTCACCCTGGAATGTTCATTAGATAAGCAAGTAAGCATAGAGTCAATATTTTTCTTTTTGGTTCCAATACAGTGTTAGTAAAGGCTGTTACAGTCAACCTAAAATTAAAGTCAAATTTGAGAGGTTTTATATCTTGTTTTTAGCTGGATTAGCATGTTATATTCTTTACAATGTAACTGATTACAATGTGTACAATTTGCTAGAGTTTTAGTTTATATACGCTCAGTATTAGGAAATATGCAGTTATTTATTAACTAGATGGACATTATATTTGGAATATACTTGTTATCATTCATTTAACTCGATATTTTCATAACTGATTTAAATGACAATAGAAACAATCATATTATTTCTGCAGAGGATAAAAAGTCAAGATGCTTATGACGATCACCTTGAAATATAGGATTAATTTTCACCTATAATGCTACTGAAATTGTGACAAATAACTTAAAACATGTATGAACTTACTTATATTATTAAAAATGTTAATGTTATATAATAATAATAACTAACATTTACTGTGTTCTAAAATGTTTAGGTACATTATCTCGTTTTATTTTCACAATAGCCTTCTGGTTTAAAAACTATTTTGCAAATGAGAAAATCATTCTTACTGAAGTTGTTTAACTTGCAAGTGTGAGGCTGAGTTGGGTTTTAAAATCTGGAAATCTAACTCATATTAGTAATCAGTACAACTACTGCCTCTACTTGTAACTGACCTCACACATTGCCCCTCAGTTATGCTAATTATAAATATCAGTTGGATGTTACTTTATTTCAATAACTCTCTGGAAAAAGGAAAACTGTATTATTAGCAATGGGACAATATTTACAATATATGTTTTCTTAGCATTTGGAATTTAATAATTATTATTAAACTAAAGTGTCATTTTTCAAAAATAAAATACTTTCTGGAGGTTTTTATGAGAGTTTTTATTGCCTTTTAAAATATTAGATGTGTTTTTATACTACGTCACTCATAGGATTTTGATAAATTAAATGTAATAATCTTTCTTACTCTTTCATTAATTAACTTGTTGGGTATATTGTTGCATCATTTCTTAACATGTCCTGTAATTTTGGGCACTGTATGATTTTTAAATTTTTACCTAAGTCATTTTCTGTTAAATGAAAAAGAGATAAAAACCAATGTAGCTAAATTTCAGAAATTGTTGTTTTCCAGTATTAGGAGCATTAAGGCTATTCCAATGATGATGTTAATAAGTTTAGCTTGGCCTTGATGAACTGATCAGATTCCATTCTGAGAAGTCTGGAAAGGGGGCTTATGAAGAAGTATGTTTGCTTTTCTAATTCAATTTTCTGCAGTGCAGAAGAGAGAACTAGCCTTTTTTTTTTTTACAAATGGCCTTTCTAAAGTAAGAATGGCTCTTAAAAAGAGGCAGTATATGAAGACGTGAAATCAAGATATGATTTTTGGGCTTCCCTGGTGGCGCAGTGGTTGAGAGCCCGCCTGCCGATGCAGGGGACACAGGTTCGTGCCCCGGCCCGGGAAGATCCCATGCGCCGCGGAGCGGCTGGGCCCGTGAGCCATGGCCGCTGAGCCTGCGCGTCCGGAGCCTGTGCTCCGCAACGGGAGAGGCCACAACAGTGAGAGGCCCGCGTACCAAAAAAAAAAAAAAAAAAGATGTGATTTTTTTTTTTTTTTTTTGGCCTAGATACCTTTTCCCTGAATTCCCATGTAACAAAAGAAAGAGCATCTAGCCAAATGGTCCACTTTCCACTGTCTTAGATTCAAACTCAAACTCCTTTTGGGTAATTGGTAGTAGGAGACCTAGGGAAAGTCTTCCTGAGCCAGAAAAAAGTGTCAGGAATGACTTGGTTTCAAGGATCCTTGGGATTTGGGTTACTTTCAACAAAACTGTTCCTATACTAACCATTTTTTTCTTTTTATATAAATTTTGAACCTTTATTCAATATTTAAATTTATCTTATCCTATTCTTTTGTTTTACAAATGAGACACCTGGGAAGGTATGTAACCTGCTCAAGCTCATTGAAAGTGTACTTACTGAGGCCCAGCACTAGCTTCCTGTCTTAAATATTGTGAAATCATCCCTTTTTAGAACCTCATGAATGACTCTTATGGACTGTGTTTAAAAGTACTGAACGAATCCTCTAAAATCAGTGTAAGATTACCACTATCTAACTTGATAAATATTTTCATTGAGAGCAGAAATCTTACCTTGTGTTCACTTCTGTCTCCATGCACAACTAAGTGAAAGTAGTTGCTCAAGAAATAGGGTAAGATGACTAATTGAATTTCTAGAAGTATTTCTTAATCTAAACTTCATTTTAAAGTGCTTGAAAGTGAGACAATACATATGCTTTTGATTTCGGTACCTTAGCAGAATGGCAAGTCTGAGTTGTCAAGCCATTTACTAATATAAGTTTAAAAAAATATCAAATGTCACAACATTTCTAAGGAAAGGAATTAAAAGAAGAAATTGTGCCAGAAAAAAAATATAAATGTGTCTTATGAATAAAAATAAAATGCAATGCAATGAATGGCTGGTTAAGTAAAATAACTGAATAAGCAAAATAGAAATGTATTCTGCACTTTTTAAACCTTAATTATCCAAATAAATGACTCAGTCCTCTGAGTCAGGATGGTGTAGGACAAAGGGGCCCAGATTTAGAGTCAGAGAATCTGAGCTCTTAGCTTTGTGTCAGCCCTAAGCTTCTATGTGACCTTGGCCAAATCACTAAAATATGTAAGCTGGTTCATTCAGTTGAGATTAGCATTGTGACAACTGATTGAAATAATATAGTAATAATTATAATAGCAAGAGCTAATGCTAATTGTGTATTTATTATTAGACAAATTCTTCATATCTATTATCCAATTTAACACACTGACAAGATGAGTTATGATCAAAATTCTAGGCAACATTGATTCAGCCACTACTTGTACACCCACTTTCAGGTCAGGAAATAGATTTAGTGAGTTTAAGTGTTGCAAGAGCTTAAGTTTGAAAATGTGGCTCTCTGACTCCAGCATACCTCTTCTAAAAAGGATGCAGTAGCAAACAAGAAGCTAAAGATCAAGTTGAGTACCCATTTTCTAGTTGAGTAAACCATGCAGAAAAAAAGTTGAATCGATTTTCTCAAAATCACACAGCAATTTAGGAGCAGCTAGAAAGAAATTCTGCTAGCTAATGTGATTGCCTTTCAGTATAATGAATACACAGACAGTCCCCAACTTACAATGGCTTGACTTTATGATCATGTGAAAGCAATACACATTCAGTGAAACCCTACTTTGAAATTTGAATTTTGATCTTTTCCCAGGCAAGCAATATGTGGTATGACATTCTCTTGTGATGCTGGGCAGTGGCAGCAGCTGCAGCTCCCAGTCAGCCACAAGATAATGAAGGTAAACAACTGATACACTTACAACCATTCTGTACTCATACAACTGTTACTGTTTTTCACTTTCAGTATAGTATTCAATATGTTACATGAAATATTCAACACTTTATTATAAAATAGCATTTGTGTTAGGTGATTTTGCCCAACTGTAGGCTAACGTAAGTGATCTGAGTATGTTTAAAGTAGGTTAGGCTAAGCTATGGTGTTCAGTAGATTAGGTATATTAAATGCATTTTTGACGTATGATATTTTCAATTTATGATTTATCAGGAAAGAACCCGATCATAAATTGAAAAAGATCTGTATTCTAGAGTTAGGAGGAATGACCAGTTGGGAAGCAGAAAATTACCACTTAGTTTTGATGGGAAAACTAATTTTTGATCAGGTAAGTATTTGTACCTAGTTTTTTCTCACAGCTGTAACAAATTGCCCCAAATTTAGTAGCTTAAAACAACACACTGTTATTATCTCACAGTTCTATAGGTCAGAAGTCCTATGGGCTTGGCTGGTTTCTCTATTCCAAGTCTCACAAGGCCAAAGTCAAGGTGTTGGCAGAGCTGTGTTTTCTTATGAAGATCCTGGAGAGAATCTGCTTTTGGATTCATTCAGGTTGTTGGCAAAATTCAGTTCCTTGAGGATGTACAGTTGAAGTCCCCATTTGCTTGCTGGCTGTTAGCTTGAGGGCCACCTTTATCTCCTAGAGGCCTATTTCTGGTCCTTGTACATGAGCTCCTGCATGGCACAGCCATTAATGGTGCATCAACTCCTTATGTTGCCATATCTCTTCTGCTTCCTTTCTTCTGCTGCATCACTCTGACTGACCTTCCTCTTCTACTTTGAAGGGCTTAGTTTAGGCCTACCAGGATAATTCATGATAATCTAGGATAATCTTCCTATTTTAAAGTCCATAACCTTAAAATTGCAGATTCTGGGGATTAGGTATGGAAATCTTTGGAGGCTCATTATTCTGCCTACCACAGGATTCTTCTGTCTATCCCACTGGTTCTCAAATTTAGCTGTATATTCCTGTAACACCTAGGAAACTTGATAAAATGCTTATCCCTGGGCCACAGTCAAGATGAATTGAATCTGAATTTCTTGGACTACAATCCGGGCAATGACTTTTTTAAGGTATCAGAAAATTTTAATATGTTTGAGAGGGTTGAGAACATCCCAGAACACGAGCTTTCTTCAGCTTGATTAAATTCATTTTGTAAGTAACCTACTGAAAACATATTTTATATACCCTCTTTATGTCCCCACTTTGCTAGGGTTTGGAGCCACAGAGATTAATATGATGCATGTCCTATTCTTCCTGTGCTCACAATCTAGAGGCACAAACAGTACAAAGGAATAATTACAACAGTACATGAAATGTTTTAAAATAGGATATTTAAATAACTTACTCTGGGAGTTCTCAGATATTAATTATGCCTGAGAACATTGCAGAATATTTTGCTTGATTTATTTTTAATAGTACTTTTAAAATAGTCTGGCTAGGGCTTCCCTGGTGGCGCAGTGGTTGAGAATCCGCCTGCCGATTCAGGGGACAGGGGTTCGTGCCCTGGTCTGGGAAGATCCCACGTGCCGCAGAGCAGCTAGGCCCGTGAGCCATGGCCACTGAGCCTGCGCGTCCGGAGCCTGTGCTCTGCAACGGAGAGGCCACAACAGTGAGAGGCCCGCGTAACCCCCCCCCCCCCCCGCCCCAAAAAAGTCTGCCTAGTACCTAGAGACAGAGGAATATAAGTGTGTCCAGGTTTCAACATGGCCAAATGATGATGATGTATTTATATTGTGCTTCCCAAAATTTAACAGGCCATGAATTTCCTCAGGTGCTTGCAAAAAGTGCAGATTCCAAAGTTCTGAAGGTTCTGATGCAGAGGTTCTGTTGTGGGCCCTAGACATTCTCATGTATTCAGCAAGTTCTGGTGGTGATTCTGATACAGGTGATCCATTAACCCACACTCTGTGGAATTCTGTTTTGTGTTACAGCAGTAATTTAGTAACTGTTCATTAAATAATGAAAACCCCAAGCCATATTATAAAAAAGGACTTACAGTTTGATTTTCTTACATCAGTAACAGATCTTCAGGAAAGAGAAGTCTATTTATATTTTAATTTTCTTACTGCTTCATGGATTGAAAGTGTTAGGAACATTCCAAGTCAGGATGGGGGTGGGGAATTAAAACCTTATACTGGAATTTCTTTCTCAAAGACTCAAGTGGAAGTAAAGACAGTAATTTGCAAGAATCATTCTAGCACAAAGACTTATTTTGCCAAAAAATAAGCAGTGAGGAGAGAATAACAGGTAACCAGGTCTTGTACTTGGATACTTTTTTAGTGGCACAATCTGTTCCACATAGTGTAAAATGACAGAAAGAAGTTTGCATTTGTCATAAACGTGTAGAATATTGGGATTGAAAAGTGCTTTTTCCTTGTTTTGATTCAGGAGAAATGTAGCTTGTTTAATATGCCATAAAGGAAGGCATGTACCTAGCTAGGAAACATCCTCACTTTGTTCACACAAAGTTTCAGGATACTTAATGGCAAATTAGATACGTGTGGGAAATGCTTCTGTTAGCCAACTTTATAGTGACTGGATAAATAAAAGGAGGAGAGAATATGGCTTAGGGTCTCTAAAAATTCAAGATATTTTGGAAATGCAGGAGTAGAAAACAAAAGTTGGGGTTTTTTTTCTTAATCTTGGAGTGAACATACACTTAATATTAGTGTTAGGTGACTCAACTAAAAATAAGAATTATTATTAAGAAAAATAAATTAATGGAAAGTATGTATATATATAATAAAAATCTGAGAAAATAAGAAGTGGATTTGAAAGGCACTGGATTTATGCTTTTCTGTTCTGGTAAATTAGTATTGATTAAGTCACACTAATCTATTATGTTTATGTAGAATAAAATATGTTTTTACACCGAAGTAAGCCAAGAAGATTGGTTAAACTTTGTGGACTTGGAAACGTAGAACTGTTTTAAAAAATGTAGAACTGTCTTGGGTTGCAGAGCTACTGAAATTTTAAGAAATGAACCCAGAATGATACTAAATAAAGACTCGAGTGACTAGGAAGCTATATTTCAAAAGTTATTTGAACTCTCAAGCCAAAGTTCTTTCTGTGATGAAATCAATCATTTTAATTTTATTATGGTGATTCTTTGGTCAAGAAGCTTGTAGACTATTTATAAGCTATTTTTTATTCCATGTGTACAGTAAAGAAAAGTTATTTTGTTTCTAGTAGTAGAACCAAATCTTCCACTTTAATTTTGAGGTGTGATAATAAAATGGTATTTATAGGATCCATAAGGCTAGCAGAAAGAGAAAATGCCAGTAACTGCTACTAGTACCACTGTGATTACAAATTCACTTAAGAGTTTAAATTAGAGCTTTCTCAGTTTTGAAGAAGTGCTTTTCCCATTAAACAAACCTAAGCTCACTTGGAAAAATGCACTACCAGATTTAGTCATTTAACTTGACCTCCTTTAATTATGTACTTGATCTCTCCTCCAAATTGAATGGGAGCTACTATATATTTCACCAGGCACATGCAACTATTTATTTGTCAGTAAATAGTTGAACTAGATCTGAGAAATTTACAATGATTTACTTAACAGCTTAAGTCAATTGATATCAAGTGAACTTCAGCAAAGATAAATTTGGCATAAGCTATACATAGAAGAGAGAACCACTTGCTGAATGAACATATGAGAGGCTGTATACAAAGAACCAATAAGCTAAACCTTGGAGTACAATTAAACATACTTCTCCTGGTAATAATCATGCCATTACACCTACCAATATGAGGCTCAATCTAAACTGACCTTCATATGTATCTGAAATGGCATTATCTATATGCCCAGTCATGATCCCTCCATTATTGGCCTAGGGAGCTCTTAGTGAAAGGGGTGATTCTTCCATAACTACCACTCACCATATGTGTCTGCTGGTAGGGAAATTTGATGAGTCCTTTGTAGAGTAGATGCCTCAAATGAATTGGATCACCACATGAAATGGACATTGCTAGATCTAATGAAGAGTACAGGTGTCCACCACGTTTTTGAAAGACTGCCACCTAAACTTGCTGCTGCATCCTTGATAAAACCAGAGATCATGAACCTGCCCCCTTGGTTAGGAGTGCTACAAGTTTACACAGTGCAGAATACAATCTTGTCCCTAGTAGCCCATTTTCCAGATCACTAGGGAATAGGGTAAAGAGAGAAAGCTGTAAAAGTGGAATTACTTGCACTGATCAATATTTTGAGAGTTGAATAAAGTCCTCTTAATTATTGGTGCCAGGATGATCTATTGCATGCTAAGAGATATTTCACTAAGATACTTTTTGGAATTCTGATTTTGAAACCCATTAGGTAAGCAACAAAAATAACTTCTATTGTTGCATGAACTGTTTTTCAGATATGTTGGATATAGGAAAACTTCAAACATGTTTTTTTTTTTTTTTTTGCGGTACGCGGGCCTCTCACTGTTGTGGCCTCTCCCGTTGCGGAGCACAGGCTCCGGACGCGCAGGCCCAGCGGCCACGGCTCACGGGCCCAGCCGCTCCGCGGCACGCGGGATCTTCCCGGACCGGGGCACGAACCCGCGTCCCCTGCATCGGCAGGCGGACTCTCAACCACTGCGCCACCGGGAAGCCCCTCAAACATGTTTTTTAAGGCACATTTTCCTTCAATTTTTGAGCCAATGTACACATGGAAGGTAATTTAATCTTGACTCATGTAAATCATCAAAGCATTGCTTCATAAAAACCTACCTGATTTCCAAATAAAACAATATCAATATTTCTTTACATTCCTGTTTGTAAATCTATGTGTTTTATATATATTTAATACAGAAAAATGTGGATGACTAATGTTTTAAATTTGGCTTAAGCTTTATGACTTCCAAAGACAGTACAGTAAACTACTGTTTATTCAATATCCAAACGACCACAGAACTCAAAAACTGAATAAAGGACTTTATTCTGTAGGAAAGTAAACATGCTGATATAGGAACTTTTTTCCCCAATTTTCAGTGTCAGTATAGATTCAAACACTACTTAAAGTCTTCTAATAGAAGAAATGACAGTTCACTAATAGTTATGATTAGTGTTCCTGATTGTAAGCTTAAAATCCTAAAGTACTTTATTGTTTTATTTATTTATTTATTCATTCATTGATTTATACAGCAAGTGTAAATTAACTGCCAGAGACAAGGATACAAAGATCAATCATATATGGTTTCTGCCTGTGAGACACCACACAAGCTAGGGAAATAGATATAAGTAACTAAGATTAACACATTATAATACATATTAGATAAAATTACTCAAAGGAAGTTTAAACTACAGTTTAAAAGTCCTTTTATCATAGTCTAGCTCTTTGAAATTTACTTAAGTAAAAGATTCAGTTAATTCCTAGTGTTTTGACCATCCTGGATAAATGAAAATTGACGTTAAGTTTTTCCATATAATGGAAAACAACAAATATTTGTGACAAAACTCAAATATATTGTAAGCAAAACAGATTTAAAAACATTGGAATAGCTTAGTAAAAATATCATTTTTCTAGCGGTATTATTTGAAATTTTAAATTTATTATGGAAATGATTTTGGCTCATTGAAATAATATTAAATTATTATATCAATATTTCAGGTCATGACCCTGGATTTAAGAAATTTTTCAAGACAGTTTTGAGTATAATCCAAGAGAAAATGTGATTGAGTCTGGAGACAATTGTGAATGTAAGTATTGGAAAATTAGATTTTTCTCATTGTTCCATGCAGTAAAAGCTAAAATATCAACTCATTAATTTTTGAATTGCAAAAATTCTATTACAACATGATTTTTTACATCTAAAATTAATGGATTTCTTCCCCCCCTTTTTTTTTTTTGGTTGTATTTTTTAAAGATCAGCTAATAATAAAAGCCCAGTGTAGCTGACTGAAGAGAAAACATTATTTGGAAGATCACTACAATAAAAAGTTTCTTCTAGGTAAGTCATTGATGAGGGCAAGCAATGGCATAGATTCTGTGTGCTAGTTAATGGTGTGCTCTCATTGCATGTGATAATGCAAATGCTAAGTAAAATGAAGAAAAGTTTTTTATAATTCTTATTCTAACATTTGCCCTATAATAAAAATCATGACATGTTTCCTAACAAAATCAAATCTAAGTTCATAGTCCACTGGCAAACATCTATTGATTAGATTTTTATCTCCTTTAAATAATATTTTTTACTCATTCAGTTAAATACATACTATATTTTATGACTAAACCATGGTCATTTATATTTCATAAAAATACTGCCAGAGTATGTTGATCATGGAACTTATAGGGAGTAAGCATTATACACGTTACTCCCGCAATGTTTGTCTCTTAGAATTAAGAAGTTAGCAGACAACTGTATCTATCATTAGAAATACTCAACAGAAATACTTTTATTTGGTATTGCCCATCTCCTGTAAACTTATTTTAATAATATAGATGACTTAGGGAATCTTTTATTTTTAGATTAAAAAAATTGAATGCTAAGTGAAGAATAATTTCTATTAAATCATAAGGCCATTTTTATGACTTATGGATGTTAACTCTCAAGAAATTGGCCCAAATACAAATTTTTCCCTTAAATTGTTGAAGAGTCATAAAATTAAAAATAAGGTTAATACTTATCGGAAACAAAGGTAAACTTTTATAGTAAAATATGTTATCAAAATTTGTGCTTTTATGTTCTCGTGAAACTCTTTACTTTGTACTTTTTATCCCAATTTTGGTAAAGGTAAAGAAAGTGAGATGTTTTCTAATTACTTAAAAATATATCTGTAAGAGGCTTTCCTGCTTGTAAGGCTAATTAAGTTAAATTAAAATGTATTTAATTAAGCTCTTTAGCACTTTAAGCCACCATGCTCTTAACATTTGTACTATGTAAGACTATTAATCAAATCCTTAAAGCAAAATTATTGTGTAGCTGTAAAAAGTTTTCCATTGAGAGCCATCTATGTTTATTTCATAAATATTGCTAAATTATATTTCTTTTGTTTTCTATTGCAGTTTGATTTATATTATATAGCATATTTCATCTTGGCTTTAATGATGGAGAAAAAGTATATCCTTTATTTTCTGTTTCTCTTGCCTTTTTTTATGGTAAGCATAAATTTCTCTAATGTATCTCCCTATCTTTGATTATTTCTGTTTTAACTTCCAACATACCCATAATTGATAAAGGCTAATAACACAAAAATACATGTAGTTATTAGATGCATAAATTAAGTGCATTTTTATATCTAATCAACACAGCACAATCATTTGTTTCCCTTCAGCGTACCTTTTTAGGCTTTTAGTCCTGTAGCAGGTGCAACAGTATGATGGTGCAGTGTGGGTGGAGGGATGATGCACACAAATGTATGGACGCCAGAGAAAAGCCATTACCAGAGTTTAAAAGAAAAATGGAATGGCTCTATAGTACAGTCGTACATAATAGATGAAATATTTTCAATCAGACCTGCTGATTCTGAGTTAGATCTATTAAAAAAGCAATTCCAACCTGTTGATTTTTCTCCCATTCTGCCAACTGATTGACCTATATCGATTGAAAAGCACTTTGGAATCATGCACTATGTTTTAAATTAATTTCCTCACCCATTCACTCAAATAAGTATTAAGTGCCCATTTTCTGACAGGCATGGATGCTAAGTTTGAGGCAGATGTGTATGTGAGTATGTACACTCCTGCACGCCTCTGCATGTATATGCAGGGGACATGGGGCTGGAGGTGGAGGGTAGACTAAGGATGACTAAAAAGCAACTGCTGTACTCGAGGGGTCATAGGTCATAGACATTTAATTTTATTTTTATTTACAGAAATTTTTGTTCCTATTTTTCTCCGTTTCACATTAAAACAGTCACTATACTCTTATTATATGTATGAGAAACTCAGAGACATAATCTCACCTAATTCTGTGCCAGCAAATAATTTTCTTGTGGTGTTTCCAAGTAAACCCCACCAAGATTCAAACAAAGAAACTCAAGAAAAATATAGAAAACCTAAACGGGGAAAAAAGCACAACTATTCTCCTGTCAGCTTTTGTGTTTAAAAACATTCTCAAGTCTAGGAGCAGTCCAAATTCTGCACTTCTTAGATGTTATCTTAAGTAAACAGACTGAAATTCAAGAAACAGGATTCCTGTTTCTTCAGCTCCCACCCTCCATTGAGCATGCCAATGGGCTGCACAGGCCAAAGTTGGTTCCCTGTAGGTAGTTCTGTAACAGATTATCAATCTGATTATTGTAATTTAAGGAATTGTGACCATTTCTCTTGAATGCATTCAGACGATATGCAAACTTGAGTTTTTAAGCAAGAATAAAAATGATATTGATTTAATGTAATTCTATAAACTGAGAACAGGAGGAAAGAATTGTTTCTTGATGTTATAAATTTCCATTTCTTACTGTGCAGCACAACAGCTGCATAAATCTTTATTAAGAGATTAAAACCAATCAAAGAATGAAAAAGTTAATGTTAAATGGTGGTGAGGTGATGGTGGAACTTGAGTGGTGCCACACACTGAGGGACTTTTACCATTTATTTTAAATTTAAATTAAATTCAACTTCCTGCTAGAGAATAGAAAATCAGAAATAAGGAAACAAAATAGGAGTAGAAAGATAACTGTTTATGGAAAATAATTAATAGGAATTATGCAAAAGCAAAGAAGAAATAAGGTTGAAGAAAGGTTTATACAGGCTTCATGCTACAAAACAGGAAAAAAAGTCATGTAGAAATTAAAGTATAAGTGAAGTTTAAAATAAAGCTACTAAAGTAGAAGAATATAAATATATACCTTACCTAAAACCTTTATTTATGTGCATATAATAAAAATTCTGTTTACCAATATCATAAATGAACTTGTCATTATTTTGATTATCAAAATGTAATTATAAAAATGTCAACAATGTTAAGCATTTACCATGTGCCAGATACTTCCCCTCTGTTATCTTGATACTATTTTATCCCATTTTACAATAAGAAAGCAGAAGTTTTGGTGGTGGTAGAGGGGGTGGTTAAATATCTTGTCGACACTCCCAGGTCAAAAAGTAGAGGTGAATTTTGAATACAGCTGTCTGCATTCCAGATACATGGCCTGGAGCTGGCTCCCACAGTCTTCTGAGAGGGAACTGTGGACTGTGCTGCTCACTGGGGCCACTGGCAACTCTTGGTGGTGGTTTGAAATTGATCATGGTAGGGATATTTACACCATGGAAATTGTCAAACACTACAAATCAGGAATTTCCCCCCAGAGTCTGTTGACCCTGCAGTACATCACCGCACTTACTGTTTTCCAATGTGACAGACTGCCTCTCACAGACATTCTCACAATTCTGAAGTTTTATTTTCTTTAATCCCTTAGATTATTGTCATAGCAGAATCAGAAGAAGAGAACCCTGGTGACTTAATTCAGCTGGGTGTTACTAGAAATAAAATCATGACGGCTCAATATGAATGTTACCAAAAAATTATGCAAGACCCTGTTCAACAAACAGAAGGTAAACATGACTAATTTTAAATGCATTTAATATATTTTTGAAAGAAAACTACCTCATTACATTATTACGGGTCCCTTAGGTTCATTCTTAAAAATGGGTTAATTGCTAGTTTTTCTGGTATATGTGCAGTTTTAATTATTTACTTATGAAGAACATTTTATGATGCAATTATCTTGCCTCTTTTAAAAAATTCTAATAAAAATATGTGCGACAGGGATATTTTTAGTAACATTTTTTTATGGTATAAAGATATTTAAAATATCCAATAAGTATGTGTCTTGGATTAAATCAGTGACAGTTGATCTTCAGTTTATGTGATTTGTATATCTTTTTTTTCAAAAGCTCCTCGATAGTAGCTTAATAAAATGACAGATAATTTCTTTTTTTTGCACATAACATACTTTGTATTATACATTTGGTAGCAAAGCTAATGAAACCCAAGAGCTTCTGTTTCCATTAAGATATTTTTAAGGTATTTTTGAAATATTTATTGAGGGCCTACTAAGTGCCATATATATGCTTCAATTCTGAGAAGGACAAGTTGCCAAATTTAGCAAAAGCAAAAACAAGTCCTGTATTTTACCTGGCAACCCTAAAGCCAGAGTTATGTTCAAAATGTAAACTTCAACACTCATAGTGAAACAAAGCAAAATGTGAAGACTTTAGATATTTTTAAATCTTTAAACCATCAGTGGAAACAAAGAATTTAAATTTGGGGGAAAATATTTGATAGTATAAAATACAATGTTTTTTATATACATGAAATGTTTAAAGTAGGTTATTATTAGTATTTGTAACTGTCAAAATGAACTTGCTTGTGAGAAAGAGAAAAAAAGCAATTTTTCCACATTGGTCAACTCTTGGAACCTTAATCTAACTGAACAATAAACTTTGTTCATCTTCAGAGAAGTAGTTAGATATATCTGCCCAAATATTTTAATTATAATATATATCCAGTTAAAACATGTCTTTAAAATATGCCAGACAATGACAAACTATCTGAATATTAGCTCAATGGGGATTGAATTATCAAGTAATTAAAATTGTTAACTGATCTGGCGTCTCACTTTATTCCATTAAAATCTAAGTGTTATTAAATTATTGAATTAACACCTTCCAAATCATCTAAATATGTGTGAAAGCTAGCTTCAAATCTAATTGTTTAACAATAGGAATATATTTATGAGGGTTTTATAATAAAATAATTTTGTGATAAAATAAGTTCAAGATCACTGCATAATAAATCTTCCTCTTGGAGAGTCATAATACACTTTGTAATTTTAAATACTCTAGAAAATCTTGTTATAAAGAAATGTTTATTTTAACTTTGTGTTCTCCAAATCTATTTGATTACATAATTTTTTAATGGAATACCTACTCATGTCTCACTCCAATGCCATACAACACAGTGGGAAAAATTCTAGACCTGGCAATCTATCATGCAGCCAGTGTTGTGGAATCTTCTGGAGCAGTATAAGGACTTGTTTGTGAGGCTTTCTAAAATGGTATCAGGAAATTTTTCTCTGATAGGCCACAAAATGCATTTTATTTAGTAATATATGGACACAAGCTACTTATATAAGAGTTTGAAAATCACAGGAGGGAAAACAGACTATCTGAGGCTTTTTTTTTTTAACTAGAATTATTTAGATTTTCAGGCCAATAGAACTTTTTCTTCTTCCATGAAGCCTAGATTGATTCTGAGATTGCTGTACAAATCTGTTAATAATAATAAATGTCTCATGCAACATTCAAGTTTCTATCTATGTGTGCTTACCTAACAAGGCAGAAAATTACTCGCTTTGATTACAGACTGTTACAATTTTGGAACATTTTGGTCATTTTATTTCTCTATGTCTTTAAAAAACTTTACATTTTTTCATGTAAGAGGTTCTTTCTCTTAATGTTGGTAAGAAAAGAATGAGAGATTAAACACTCTACTACATTTGAAAAGAAAAGGAAGGAAAGTAAGAGCTAGAATTTGGTGGAGGGACCTAAATAAGTATGTGTCAGGGTTAATGTGGTGAAACAGGAAATATTGGAATGTTCATCTGTTCACTTCAGAAAATACTATAACTTGCCCTAAGAATACAGTTTCTAAAGTAAAACATGTTTTCCATTTCCTATATTTTTTGAATTTCAAGCATAGGGACACTAATTAACCACTACTTTATGGTTAAGAAAACCAGCAAAGACCATGTGATTTATTAAATAAATAGCTACCTTTGAGAATTAGAATTAAAGCTAAACCTCATATATTTTTTAGATATTTCTAAATTTAATTTAACAATTAGTTATTCTAATAATTACTTTGTGAATAATCCAAGTAATTGTTATAAAGATTTTATATGATGTCTTCATCTTCAGTAGACAGTCTTTATTCCATGTCAGTGTGAGTCTACCATTAAGACTTTATGTCTTTCTATATAACTAGAGGGAGTTAGTAAGCCCTAATTTCTACTCTCTCCTTAAGGCATTTATTGCAACAGAACCTGGGATGGATGGCTGTGCTGGAATGATGTTGCTGCAGGAACGGAATCAATGCAGCACTGCCCAGATTACTTTCAGGACTTTGATCCTTCAGGTAAAAGCAGAAATTTATATACTAATCTCCTTGACATCTATTTAATAAACTCTAGGTTAGCTAAATTACTGTTTCCTTTTTAACTTTAAAGAAAAAGTTACAAAAATCTGTGACCAAGATGGAAACTGGTTTAGACATCCAGCAAGCAACAGAACATGGACAAATTATACCCAATGTAATGTTAACACACATGAGAAAGTGAAGGTAAGTAATAATTATAAATTCAGATTTAATTTACACTATTTTAAAAGTTAGTTGCCGATACAATATTGGAGAAAATTTAGCTAGTGTTCATTCCATTGTGAAGCCTTTTCATCATAAAAACAATGAACAAAAATATCTTCGTAGAAATAAAGATTGATTTGGCCATTATACCAAGGAAGCAATCCTGCTAGGTAATTCAGTGTCTCAGTATTGGAGTTTAGAATTTTCCAAAGTAAACATACTTTAAAAATGTAAGAAAAAAGAAAATTTTCATCTGTGGCCGAATTCCTAAAATTACAGTCAGGAATTGTGCTCAAGTAAACAAGATAAGCCCAGCGGGGTTTACACTGTTCCCTCAGCAGAAGGCTTTCATTCTGACTGGCTATTAGGTCACCCTCACTGGCATTCCCACTTTTAACATCATACATTAAAGTCAAGGTTAGTCACAGTTTGTCACAACAATAAAGCTTCAATACAAAGTGCCTGCGTATATTTGCACGTGTGTGTATATTGAGGCAGTTTGTCACAGTGATTAAAACTGGGTTCTGATTTCTGACTTCCTGTTTCTGCTCCTTACCAGCTGTGACCTTGGGCAAGCTGTTAACCTCTTTCTGCCTCAGTCCCCTCCTGGGTAAAGTGAGGATACTAAACCCATCCACAAGGTTTTCATAAGAATTGACTTAATACAAGGAAAATATTTAGAAAACTAACAAGCCTATAGTAAGCATTTGATAACTGCCAGCTCTCATAATTATAAATCATGTATTCTTTGCTTATTCAGAGAAGGGTTTGAAGAGAATTATAAAAATACACAATAAAATGGTAAGTTACAATAGAATAAAGACAAAAATCAGAGAAAACGTCAAAACCAAGATTAAAAATTTATTTGTACAGATCAGAGGCGCCTGTAAATTACTGTTTTGAGACTTGTTTTGGAGCCTCAAATTTGTCAAAGGAAAAAAAAAAAACAGGAAAGAAAGCCTTATCTGGCATTTAAGTCTAAACAAACAAACAAAAATCATTGATTTAAGGTGCACAAACTGATAGAGTGAAAATTGGCAATGTCCTCCAAAATGATAAATGTTGGTTTTCATATTTTATACAACATAGATCAAGAAATTTATTTCTTCATATGTTTAATATGTGACTTCTAATTTCTTAAATAAAAAGAGCAATTTATAAATTTTGATATCACCTGATAAATTTTCATAGAAATTCTTCATTCCAGATGTATTCTAATACTCACTGGCTTGCAAACTAAATGGTAAGGCTATCAGATCCCATGTTTTTAAAAATATAAGTTATTTTATGATTTTGAGCTTATATACATGTAGAATTATAGTATTGATATGAGCCTTAATTTTTTTTTATTCATACAAATTACAGACTGCACTGAATTTGTTTTATCTGACTATAATTGGACATGGATTATCTATTGCGTCACTGCTTATCTCACTTGGTATATTCTTTTATTTCAAGTAAGTACATGTAAAATTTTTTTAAATTTACTGATTATCTTTGGTGAATGCAGTGTCATATGCATGTTTATTCATGTGCTGATAAAATTTATGAAATATAGATGATTTATAATGTTTAAAATAAATTGAATGTTTAAAATAATTTGAAATATGTTGACTTTATCTTGACTTTATAAAATGTAGAGAAAGGAGATTGATAAAATATCTGAAGCCTAACTTTACAAAATGAGTACGCATATAAGAATGAAGTCATGCAGTAAAAAGGGAGCCAAAATGAATATGTAAACCTATCCTTATTTGCTTTGGAAACTGTCAAATATTATAGGCCTTCCTAATTAAATTTTCAACTTCTTGGTCAATTTTAGTATCCGTATACATGGTACATTTTAAGAACTGGTATTCTGTGCAAAAAATAGCAATGACATTTAATATATATTATTAAAAATAATAATTTCAATATATTATGGTTAGGTTAATTTTCCTGGTTTGGGGGGGTCATCTTTAAAATAGTTAAATTATATTTTGAAATATACCTGAAGTTTATTCTTCTTTAGGGTGGAGGGAGTGTCAGCTCCAATTTTTTTTTTTTAATTGAAATATAGTTGATTTACTGTGTTTTAGATATACAGCAAAGTGATTCAGTTACGTATGTGTATATATATATATATATATATATATATATATATATTCTTTTTAGATTCTTGTCCATTATGGTTTATTATGAGATATTGAATATAGTTACCTGTGCTATACAGTAGGACCTTGTTGTTTGTCTATTTCAGATATATAGTAGTGTTATCTGTTAATCCCAAATTCCCAATTTATCCGCCTTCCTCCAATTTCTTGATTCAACCTATCAACTGTGATTTTTTTTAATTGACAGGAAAGTAAATTCTAAAAATGCATAATTATCTTATGCATTAACATGGTCTTCATAATTTTGATCACCACCAGCAATTAAAGAATGCAGTGTGAATAGAGAATAGCTATATTTTATTGTATCTTCATCACCAGTGTCACTGTCATTGTCTCTCTCTTCCTCTCTTCTTCCTCTTCTTCTTCTTCCCTCTTCCCTCCTCCTCCCTCTCCCCCTGCTTCTCCTCCTTCTCCTTCTTCAACAATCATCTTGGAACATTGGCAGCTTCAGAACCAACTAAAGTAGTAGTTGCACATCAAAATAATCCAAATCCAGAAATTATTAGACACCTGGATGTTAGGCTCATCTGTAACTGGAGCACCAGCTTTTAGCCCACAGTTCATCAGATACTCAAAGTACATGAAATAATATACAAACCAACCAACGATTATTTTTCATGGGTTCAAAATCATGGGATCTAGAGATTGCATCATAATTGCTGTTTTTGGAAACTTGCACTTTCTTAAGAATCTTTAATATCAGTTACTTTGGGGAATTTTTTAAAAACTTTTTGTTTTATATTGGATACAGCCAATTAACAATGTTGTGATAGTTTCAGGTGCACAGCAAAGCAACTCAGCCATGCATATACATGTATCCTTTCTTCCCCAAACTCCCCTCCCGTTCAGGCTGTCACATAACATTGAGCAGAGTTCCCTGTGCTATACAGTAGGTCCTTGTTGGTTATCTATTTTAAATATAGCAGTCTGTACATGTAGGTCTCATACTCCCTAACTATAACTTGGGGAATTTTAATGGCACTTTTGATTTATGACATTATTGAGACACCATTAGAAACCGACTAAAAATATTCCACTCTGAATAAAGGTTATTCAACATTTGAGTACATTTTAAAAAGTGACTTTTTTTTTTACTAAATTGTGTTCAAAATAAGTTGAAGAGACTTTTTATCCTAAACACTTGTTTTTTTAAACAAGTTTAAGAGACTTTTTTCCTAAAATATGGAAAACATTTCTTAAAGAATAAAATTTACTATACTATATTTTGTAACAAATTACCAAAATGTTCTTGCTCAAAACAAACTGTCAATTCTCAGTCACTGCCTTTATAATTAGTTACATAATATCAGTTGCTAACATACAGTTTAATAAAACTTCATGTCTTTACTCTTGAATATACTCTTAGGTTATGTAAGACTTTTTTTTTTTTTGTACGCGGGCCTCTCACTGTTGTGGCCTCTCCCGTTGTGGAGCACAGGCTCCGGACGCGCAGGCTCAGCGGCCATGGCTCACTGGCCCAGCCGCTCCACGGCATGTGGGATCTTCCCAGACTGGGGCACGAACCCGTGTCCCCTGCATCGTGTCCCCTGCATCGGCAGGCGGACTCTCAACCACTGCGCCACCAGGGACGCCCCTATGTAAGATTTTTGAAATGAATATTTTGGAGTACGAAAAACTTCATTATGACTGTCTAATAGATTGAAAACTGGAAAATAAACCATTTTCCAAAGTGACAATTTTTAAATAAAGTCCTCAGGTCTACAGTGATAAATTATTTATGCTAATTGACAAATGAAATAATGTTACTGATGATTACAAACTTATTGGTAAAATATGGCACTAAAACTCAGTTAATATTTAATTTAGTAAATTTAAAAACACAAAATAAAATTAAAATTTCAAAATCTCAGTATAAATTTAAGAAAGATACAGTTATTTTTTCTTTTTTATTGCTGAAAACAAAATCTTTACAATTTAAAAATGAATGTATCTAAATTTGAAAAAATGACTCTCTTGGATCTTCGAACTAAATGATACAAGTAATTCCCTAAAATCTATGCAGTACTCTAGAACTCAGATTCTTAGTTCATTAAAATTACATATTACCACACATACAAACACAGAGAAGATTAATTTAAATGTAACTAATATCAGCTAAGATTCTTTTTCTAACATGGAGACTTTTATGACCATGACTAAGTATAAAGTAGATCAGCCTCTACCCTAAAGGCATACAATAGAAATCATAAGAGTTACTTAAGACTATCTTCAAAAGTTTCTTGGAAAAAAGGTTATGTTTTAATATTTCTAACCTCAGGAAAAAGAATGCAACCATTAATTAAAAACAAACTAATCTTGAGAATTGCACTTAAATTTGCAATATTTTTAAAAATTGAGAAAAATTTAATTTTTTAAAATAAATTTTTAAATAAAGAAAAGAAATATATACACTTACAATTCTAATACACTGTTGGGCAATTTCATTTATTTTTCCAGTTTTATTTCATACTCATTTGTATTTATTCAGTTTTATTTGTAATGTACAAATTATTTTAACTATTTTTACAACTTAGCATTATATAATTCTTTCCATGTCACTAAGAAGTTTTTAAAACAACCATTTAATTGGCTAATTGGCTATTTAATTGGCTAACTAATATTGCATTTAGTATGTTGACAAAAGTTTACTAAATCATTCTTCTATTTTTGAAAATTAACATTGCTTCCAGCTTTTCCTATTAATAAAATACACTGCAATGGACATTTTCAGCCATAACTTTCCCCATATTTTACACTATTTTTTTAGGCTACATTCCCAGACTTGTGATTTCGTGGTGAAAGGGTATTTATCTTTTTATGGCTCTTGAGATATATCATCTCAAAAGTATTTCAAAATCAACATGTTCAAAACAAATTCATACTATCTACCTTCTCCTAACCCAAAGCAGTTTTTCTTCCAGAGCGACTCATCTTTACAAATAACGCCACCAGCAATCTAGTTGCATAAGCCATAGACTTAGGAGCAATCTTTCATACCATCTCAGTTTTCCTCCCTATCATTCTCTCTCCTCATACTCTGTGGTTAAAACCTCCTAATAGTCCTCCAATCTATCCATTTTGTTTCATCTCTCCTGCTACCACCACCAACCTAGTCTTATCTAGCCTCAGTAAGTCCACTTTCACCACCTTCATTCAATGATAAACATCACAGCCAGAATATTTTCAAAGATTTATATTAAATATAGATCTGATTTTGTCATCCCTTGCTTTAAAAATTTTAGACTTCCTATTATAATTTATATAAAATCAAAGTCATTAATGTATCCTATAATTGAATATTCTGTATAGTCTCTTCCCTGATCCTCTACTCTAGTTAAATGTAGTCATCTTTCAGATATAAACCTTACCATCATTTCCTCAGTGAAATCTCTGTGATTTTTTTATTGTAGTATTTCCGAAACTGTAACTAGTTTGTGCTGAATGTGGAATAAATTTTTAATTACCATTTAGGAGCCCACCATCTCTTCAGATTTAATACTAATACAGCTGAGACCCTTCAGATTAAGTGATCTCTTTTTATTTTGCATGTAATAAGCCAAAATATTCAGACATATTAAATTTCTGAAGGACACAAAGTTAAAAAGTTAAATATAGCAATTATATTGCATGCCAAAATCAGTAGTTAAAAAGATGACAAGGGTGTCCTAGAATTCCAAGTCCTATGGTTCCAATCAAGTTTGAAATTTAAGGATATAAATAAAGTTCTAAACTAACTCCATAAAACCAAATGTAAAATTAACAGTTTCTTTATGAAAAAGCCATGATTTAACTGAGCAAATTCTTGCTGTGTACTAATGAGGCAATAGTGGGACTGCCAAAGGAAAACAATATTACAAGCCAGACTATACATAAATGCAAAGTATCCAGTTTCAAATCTCTAATTAGACCAGTCATTTACTCTGTCTACTATGGACTGACTTTGTAAGAGGAAAAGAGGATGTCATAGAACTGACTTATCAGGACAGTGAAGAAATTAAAGAAAATAATACCTGCTCATCAGGGAGTCAAGGTACCAAAAATGTTAAGCCAAATGACAAACTAAACAGGGAACAGCAGATAACTTCAATAATCTGAAAGACTAAAATGGGAATAGAGTTTGTATCATAACAGAGAGAAAAAAATAGTTGGCTCAATTTAAAAAAATAAAAAACTCTAACAGGCAAACAAAATAGACTGAACCATCTGTTGACCAATTGACCTTTCTGTCACCCAAGATTTTCAGATATTAAGTGTCAACCTAGCAGGAATTTTGAAATAGGTGATTTCTATACTGGGTTCATAGCTGCACCTAATGATCTGTAATGCTACTTTCAAGCCCAAGTCTATAATTTAGGAAAGAAGATGAGAATGAAAAAGTTAATAAAAAAAAAAATACATAATTTCAATATCAGGAAAGTTAGCATTTGTGAAAGTATTTTGCAAGCTGAAAGCAATCTACACAGATAAACTACATTTATTATTGATTAGGAATTGAAAGAAAATCTGGTTCAATATTTTTATATCTGTATTTACATATATTATATTTAAAAAAGCAAATGCTATTCAACCAATACAAGTAATTTTAAATTGAAGGGTTAAAATTTTAAACTTCAGAATTAATTTAATTTATTTTCTCCATAGAAAAACACTTTTTAAAAAACTGAAATTGTGTATATACATGCTAAGTACTTTAGCTTTAAAGATACATTCTGTAGACGTATTTCTCATTTTAAAAAGAGAGGCTAAAAATTTCATGTTGCCCCAAACATCGTCTTCATGTTCAACATATTGATAGAACTTATCTTTTTCAGAAAAAGAGCAGGTTTTCTTTTTTTAAAAATCAAGAATACTATATGCAATATATATATATGTTAATTGCTAAAAATTTCGATTCTTTAGAAAAAAGATTTGTGACATGCTACATAGGCAAAACCTCATTAAAGCAAATAAATATCTTGCCAATATATGGAAATTGGTTCTTGGCCTCTACATAAAAGGTTTTTAACTAGTTGCATTGCTTATTTTTAGAGTTTATTCTGAAACTACAATTAAGTATTCATTTTCTATAGTGAACTATAAAAAAGCTTTAATGGTGAGTTAGCATGATAGATATATACTTGATTTCAGGCACAAGTTAATTTTAATGGATAGTGTAATACAGTAATTAAAAACATGGGATATTTGCAAATCTTGCCATCACCACTTACTAATAGTATGGACTTATCCTGATTTCTATTTTTCAGTTAGCCTGTTTCTTTATAATGAGTCCTAACATTTAAAATACTGGGCAGAGAAGACACACACAGTACCTGGCATGTAGCGAACTTTCAATATACAGTAAAAGGTACTAATTTGGTCATTAGACAATATCAATCATGTAGGCACATAGACTACACTACTTAGTCATCTAACATTATCCCTATATAAATAGTAATACAAAGTAAACAACAACAACAACAAAAGCCCCCCAAATTGCTGTGGAGCTACAAAGAGCTATGGGAAGACAGAGGAAAGAAAGACTCATTTTGACTCATAGAATTGGAAGATTCTTGAGGTGATAATCTCACTGAAATGAGTGTTGAATAAAGGGTAGAATTTCAACAGGTAGAAATTGTAAGCCATGAAAACTGAAGAGATTATCTAGTTCAACACCTAATTTTACTTATATTCTAAGTAGTTAACTAAGTTATCTAGGGCTCCTCCCCATCTGTGTAGTTTCTGTTTGGCTTAGTAATTGTATTTGACTTTAGTAATCTTTTAAAAATGGAGAATTTGACCAGAAAGAAGCAAAGCTTCAAATTAATTTTTCTTTTTTATTATACATTCTCAGTCTTTATATAAAACATGAGAAACCTGGGTCAAGTTAGGCCTAGGTATACCATTCTAAATACTTTTTTATGTGTTAGACAGCCTTCACTACAGGTGAGTGGTTAAGAGTATGTTCTCTAAACAGGCACATCTTGTCTTAGATTCCACCTTCGTCAGCTACTTGCTGCATAGTATCGAGCAGCTTCTTTCATTTCTCTAATCCTCAATTTCACATCTTTAAAATGCAGATTCTATTAGTATCTATATCATAGCTGAGATGATATATATGCATTGTGAAGTGGAGAGTCTTGTTTGGGAAATACTATTATTGGCATAGTTGTCACTCTTGCTCTTTCTTATTAGTCCATTAAAAGATTTTATATAAATATTTAGCCCTGAATGGCGTATTTTAACAGTGGGCTCTTTTAAAACATAATTAAAGAACACAGTTTCTAGTTTTTTTTTTTTTTTTTTTTTTTTGGTATGCGGGCCTCTCACTGCTGTGGCCTCTCCCGTTGCGGAGCACAGGCTCCGGACGCGCAGGCCTAGCGGCCATGGCTCACAGGCTTAGCTGCTCCGCGGCATGTGGGATCTTCCCGGACCAGGGCACGAACCCGTGACCCCTGCATCTGCAGGCGGATTCTCAACCACTGCGCCACCAGGGAAGCCCCACAGTTTCTAGTTTTATGTGTACCACATTTTTAAAGAAATTGTTATAAAGTTCACATAGAAAAATAAGTACACAATGAATGAAAAATTTTATAAACCATAGTATAATTATATCAGGAAAAAATTGAGGTTAAGTAAATTAGTCAAAGATAATAAAACTTTTTTAATGCCCACAAGATACCACATAGCTTACTCAGTACTTGAATTTGTATTAAAGAATTTGTGGTCTTTGATTTTAAGGTACTTTTAATATATACTCCCAGAACTATCTACTAAAATAGGAAAAGCCACTATCAACCCAAAACAACTATCCGCTAAAACAGGAAATAATGGAAAGAACAGCACAAATTTAGCTCCATGAGAGCAGGAATCATCACTGCTTTGTTTCTTTACACATTCCAGGGCTTAGCACATAACCTCGTGCATAGTAGGCACTTAATACATTTTTAAGGAATGAAGACATGAACTGACTTGGAAACATTTCTAGGACAGACTTTCCCATGACTCTGTGACCTTGGACAAGTCCCTTGAGTTTGTCTGGCCTTTGTTGTCTCCATCAACAAAGAAAGACATTAGAGAAAGACTCTTTACAATTCTAACCAGTAGAAGCATCTGTGTAAAATAACATAGGATACCCTTCAGCTAGATCCAAAGAAGACCAAGGCCATCTCAGAAAATGCTTAACTGAATGGTTAATGAAGCACGTTCATACAGTCAAGAGCAATAGAAATCTTAGCTTTCTTCCAACTAACCTGGAAACAATTCCTAGGAGAGCTGATGTTTCACATAAAATCACTGTGTGTACAAAAATCTATCAATATCTCCTTTCTGCTTCTGAACCCAGTTCCTCATACTGCAGTCATTCTTGCATAGTCTAGGGTAGACGCAACTTTTTTTTTCTTTGTTAATTGAGTGAGGGTCACTGATCCATCCTAATAAAAACCAAGACCATATAAAAAGTTGATTTATGGAACTGTTTGTTATTTTTTATGTAGAGAGAGAAAAGAAAAGTCTACTACGCATCCATGCTTTAAATTAGAAGCAGAGAACATGAAATACTATTTACCAGATATACTTCAGTTTTATATTAGAGCCAATTAAGGAGAGTGGGAGATAAAAAGAAAGGGAACAGAAAGGGAGGGGAAGAGAGAGAGACAGAAATTTGGGATTTGCCAAACCCTAAGAGGCAATGACTCTTACTCATAATGATCCTTGGAAAAACAAAGCAGAACCCTTTAGATAAAAAAAAAAAAATAAGCTTTACCAGAATTAATTATAAATTATATTTTAATTACTGTTTAAAATCTGAGAGCATAGCAAATCTTGCTCTTACTTTCAACCCAGACAAAAGGCTCCATATTCTTGCACATAAAAGAGCACAGGTAACTTGCATGAGGAAAAAGGTAGTTCTTTTTTTAAAAACCATCTTTATTTTGCTGACATTTCAGACAGTGATTCTAAATAATTTTAAAGCCAAGTTGCATATTTACAACTATGTAGAAGATGATACCATTTCTCGGTAGTCCTGAATAAAATTCAGCAAAAAATCGATTTCTCAACTTAATAAAATGATCCTTTAATGCTTATATTTCTGCTTTCCAGGACAAGTGACACAAATTTTCACCTTTCTTTTTTTTTTAGATCATATTTGAAAATATTCAATCAATATTGTGAACCTTTCTCTCATTTCCCGTTTCTTCATATATCTCTTGAATTAGAACAAGTATGGCTTTCTTCTCTAAGCTATAACTATTCTCCTGAAAACTGTTCATGATTCAATCTTTAAATTGGTTTTAAATAAAGCTAACTATTTAAAGAAATCCTACATTGAAACAGAGAATAGAGAGTCGTATCTACAAATCATGCTCTGATGTCCCTGAATTTGCAAATCAGAGCTATCACTTAAATAAGTTGTTTAAAACCTGGCAAATCTGCACTGTCAGAAGTCTTACAATGGCTGAGTTCAGAAACAGTCATGTAGCGATCCTTGAATAACATACCTCTGAGTGCCTACCCAGGACCACCCTTGCTTTCTCCACTTTTGTGGTAAGAGTGTATTCATTGTAAGTTTGTTGTGCACTACAGTTCTGAGATACATTCTATTCTATTGTATGTATTCTAGACTCCCTTCAGCTTAACACTGGATATTGTTAGTTATAGTTTTTCATATAATGTTTTATTAGAGCATACTCACTGAGTCTACTTACAAATTAATGAAGTTAATCAATGTGCTGAAAAATCCTTCCCTCTCAAACTGAACGTGATGAGAGCTGAAAGCATTCCTATTCAGGAATGCGAGTCTTGACTGGAAAGCTTTTAAAATATGTCCACTGTAATTATATAATAAAAGTATTACATTTCCACATTAGAGTATCAGATTTAAATCAGGACAAACTGGTGCAAGAAGTAATGGGTTTACTCTAAAAAAAACAGTTCCTCTATAATGTAATTGCTAGTACTGGTTTATGGAGAAGAGTCCCAAGTATGGAAATATAACTGATCTAAAGAATTTGGACTTATTTTAAAGAGTAAATTTATTATTTAAATTATAACTAAATGTTAAAGATTACATATTTCTGTTGATTTTCTAATAAATATGCAACTTCTTTATAAGTGTATTTACAACATATATTTAAATGTAAGCACTATTTAAGCATAACTGAATTTTCATGAGAACAAATGCTAATGATCCACTGCTTGGTGTAAAAAACTATACAGTTATTAGAATGCACTAAAATTTTGTAATTTGAAATAGATAACACAAATAATATAACATCTTTCTTCCCCAAATCATAATATGTTTTGCAATCTGGTTTCCTACTCTTGCAGACATAGTTTATTTTCCTAGACCATACCCACTGATATGACTATATATGAAGAGAAAGCAAAGTAAATCCTCCCAACTGTAGCATCTTTTTAGTAGTTAGGAAAAACAAAACCCAAGAATGACTGGATATTACATCTCTAACATTTGCTGATGGAACATTAAGATGTAACATAAGAGTAAGAGCTGCAGAATCAAAAAGTCATTTAGTAAGTTATGTTCTTTGAATTTAATTTTCCTCATTTAGTATGAAAAAAAAAACAGTGTGGAGTTTTGCCTTATGCTTTATTCACATTGTCTGTCCTTCTTGCCCCTCAAAAACCTTAAGCTTTAACTTAAAAAAAAATATTCGACACAGGATGCTGTCTCTGCTTGAAATGCTTTCCTTCCCTATCTTCTCCTGGTTCAGTTCTATCTGGAGTATTCCCCTCACTCTTGCCACAGCCTTTGCCTATCTCCTAATTCTATTTTAACTTCTAAAAAGCATATAACATTATGTAGAATTACTTTATGTAATATATGTGTCTCTTTACCCTCCACTTTCCCATGAGTAACATGAGATCAGGATCTTGCTCTGTGTCATGCACAACTGTTTCCCCAGTATCTAGAAACAGTGAACAATACATTATTATGCATCAAAAGTAGTTATAAGTGACTAAATGAGTATTAAAGGAGACAAAAGCCTTATTATTGATACTTTATTAAAAACTTAAACATTCAAATTCAAAAGATCACTTAATGAGATTGTGACCTGGAACAGCTTACCTCAATTTTATTAAAGGCTAATGATATTTCAAGGGGCTGTTAAATGAGATAATGAATGTAGAGTACTTATCTCTGCACCTGGGATATTATAAAGCCTCAATATTATGGTATATACTATTATTATGAATTTTATCTCTAAAAGGGTTGTTTTTCGGTTTTGTGTTTTGGGGATTTTTCTTTTTTTTTTTTTAGAGCATAAGAATCACAGGCATTCAGAAAGCCAGACTATTTCTTCTCTAGTTTTCTGCCCATTAGGAGATCAAGAAGCACACTTGCACTGGGGCAATTCACACATGAGAGCAAACCATTTGGCCACATAAAATGAGCCTGTCTGTTCATTATGCAGCCTGTACTTATATGTAATATTAAATGAGCAACTTTGAAAGGCATGGGCAGTGGAGGAGGGAGCATGATAGAGGAAGGGCAACCACTTCCTCTCTAGCAGGACTTGACTGAGCACCTTGGTTGAAACACTCTTGGACTCTTTCTAATCTGGCTGAATGGATCACCAGCAGCCTCCAAAAGAGAGCTAATGCTAGAGGTTATGTCTACTTTGTGTCATACATAACCAGGTGATCCCATCAACTCAAAGTTCCATGGCCAGGAGACAAAAGATAGCCATACTGCTTATTCTTTTAATACATTTATTGCTTTCTGCCTGTTGTTTTTGGCAGTGTTTCGATTGGCACGGGCTTTCCTTTCGGATACATGATTTGTGTTTTCTTGTGGAAAAAGCTGAGCATTTGGAAATTAAATTAGATAAACTAGCATAAGGAAGTAGTACACTGTAGAGTGGGCTATTCTTTTACTGCTTGTATTTCCTCCTTCCATGACTAGTTTTGCTCAGGATTAGTACTGAGGAAAGTAATTTGGAAATTTCGACCTCATGTCAAAACCAAATGGGAATCAAAGGCAAGTGTTTTGTCCATACTGTGGCAGAACTTTGAATATGGAGCAGCATAATACCTGGCATGAGCATGATAAGGAAAGTGGAAATTTGCAGACAACTCCTTGGGAAGATAATTTAGGTTGCTTGATCTATTGTCCTTCATCACATGGAAATTATCTTTCTGATGCTGAATTCTCATGTTTTGTAACAAAAAGATGACAATGTATCATTGCATTACTTAAAACATGGGCAGTTTTATATTACTGACATGAACCTTGATGCTATTTTATTATTTGTGAGAGAAAATCATTAGAGAATTTGATTAAAATTAGCCACATAAAAACTATGTAAAAATAATAGTTAACTTGGAATGTTCACTATAGGTTAGATATTATGCTAAGTACTAGATATGATTTAACTCATTTAACCTTCCAGCCAATCTTATGAAGTACTATTGTTATCCCTATATTACAGAAAAGGAAACTGAAACTGAGGATTAGAGTTTTTAAATAACTTGTCCAAAGTCACACTTTCAGTAGGTGGCACAGAAAGAGAATTGAAAGGCATGGTTATGTTACACATGGAATGTAATGGTTTTGCTGCCACACTTAATGTCAACTGCCTCTATAACTCTGCTTGTCAAAATTGCATATTGAAATAGTGTTCTAAAATAATTATATGTAGAGAATATGAAATGGAAACAATCCAGACCCACAAACCACATTTTCTATTCTATGGTTATGCTAGGATAACACTTAAAGAAAGCAGACAGAGATTTTTGTAAAACATTCTATAAGCCTATAAAACAATTTTTTGAATAAATAATCACATTAAAGAATTTAGGATAGGTTAAATTGGTTGCATATTAACATTTGAAAAAATAGCAAAATATTTTAGTATTTCATTTAAGCAAACCAGTGTGTCTACCAAATACACATTTTGGTTTTCATTTTCAAGTTGATTTTATTTGGCTTAATGTACTTATACATATTAATGAATATGTTTAAAAGAAAACAATACGCATCACTAGAAAAATCTGAACCATTTTTACCACTAGACATTGAGAAAAAACATGTCAGATAGCATTTGTCTACATTTAAGTTACACAGAACCTGGAGGAAGAAATCGAAGAAACCAAAACTATAGGCTAGTATTGTAGAGAGTAGGACTTATTTTACACAACACAAACTGAAATAATTTGGCAATGGTTCAGTATGTTACAATGATATAGACAGCTAAACGGGATATCAGGGTTCCTAATGCAGAAGTATATGGTTTGAGTCATATATGGTAGATTATCTATGTTGACCATACTACTTGGACAATTTTGTATAACACTCAAAATAAGCTTCATTTGTCTATTGAAATGATTTCATGTGTCCTCTTATGTATTTGTTTGGTTTTGGTATTCAATAATTCATTTACAATAGAATTTCACTCTATCGTTTCAAAATTTTGCCCATAATATGGCATTGTTTGGGTCTAAAAGAGGGAAATATGGTATATTCTTTTATCACATAGTAAGAGAATAAGAAACCATTTTTTTGGTGACTGTAGTCACAATAATTACATCTGTAGAAGAGAATAGATACCAGCAGCTCATTTTTTTTTTAATATCTTTATTGGAGTATAATTGCTTTACAATGGTGTGTTAGTTTCTGCTGTATAACAAAGTGAATCAGCTATACGTGTGCATATATCCCCATATTCCCTCCCTCTTGCGTCTCCCTCCCACCCTCCCTATCCCACCCCTCTATGTGGTCACAAAGCACTGAGCTGATCTCCCTGTGCTATATGGCTGCTTCCCACTAGCTATCTATTTTACATTTGGTAGTGTATATATGTCAATGCCACTCTCTTACTTTGTCCCAGCTTACCCTTCCGCCTCCCCATGTCCTCAAGTCCATTCTCTACCTCCAGCAGCTCATTAAGTCTTTGACTTTCAAGCCAGATTGAGGTGGGAGCAGAGTCATTAGAAAAGAGGGAATTCTCAGAGGAACAGAAATACAGACTATCATAGAGAAGAGAAGGAAGTTTAAAAGAACACAAGGAAAATTAAACTGGTTTTTCAACTAACTAGTTGGCATTTTATTTTACATATTTTCAATCTTTTCACATGTGAATATTATAAATATCAACAGTTATTATATAAATGCTGTTTGTTTTATGTTCCTCAGCTCATATCTTTCAGCTCTTACTTCTATAATGAATTGCTATTTTTGAAAGCCTTCTTCAATGTTTGTTTTCCTGTATTCTAATTTACTCTTTACAAATATTTCTGACTTGCTGTGTAAGCAAACTCTCCTAGTCTTTTGGTCATAATTTGAAAAATATGAAATTTTGTTTATGTATATATGTCTTAACCAATGGACCTGGATATAAGTGTGTTCAGCAGAAAAGGGCAAAACAACCCAGTTAAGGAAAACATTTTATTTTTTTTCCCATGATGGTAGCTGAGTTATCTAAATTCCATTACTAAAAAAGGGCATGGGTGTTTTATATTTGCATGGGTAAGCAGTCTTTCCCTAAACAATAGTTGGCACTCCATAGACACAGGGTAAGCCCAAGACAGGCATTTTAAAATAAGACCATGTTGACAAATTTTATGTGTTCATAATTTTCAACACAGAAGAGTGATAAATTACAAGAAATAAACTACACATAATATGTATAAATTATTTGAAAACAGTATTTTTTATTAGACCTCTCCTCATATTCATTAATTCTCTTCACTCTCAGTAAACATAAGCACTCGTGTCATTGCTGTGGCATTTTATCAAAAATAGAGCCATCTTTGCCTCAATGTTGATTTCAGTTAAATAGCAGAACTCATGATACTCCTTAATTCAAAAACTTTCAAAGATTCTTCTTCTCTATAGAGTATCATTTTTACATTGTTCCTTGATCCCTGCCTGCTTCTCACTACTGTCATGTACTGCAAAGTCAAGTCAAGTTAAAGACTCTCTAATATGAAAATACTAGCAACTCTCAGCTGTTTCTATTTTGATGGACTCCATCTGGACTTCACAGTTGTTGGTATATGACTGTCTCACACACAATGATTGATCTGAGGGCCGTCTTGTTCATGAAGCCTTTCAAAGAAGTTTCCCTGATAGCATCTACTTCTGTGAAAGGCATGTATTGAAATTCCATAAATTTTGATTTGGATTGGATTCACTTTCAGATCCTTTAAAATACTAGAGCTATATATATAGGATCACAGACCTTTAGCTGCAAGAAATTTCAGAGACAATATAGCCTAAACTTTGCATTTTAAATATAGAAAACCTTGGCATCCCAGCCTAACTATAATATCCTGGGCACATAGTCTATTTAGAATAAGGTGATATAGTGATAAAGCTAGGTTAAAATCTCAAAGTTTCCAAAGTAGAAGTCATTGGTTTGAGTTATATAGGGCAGATTATCTAGGTTGATCATATTAATTGTATAACTGTGTAAAACCCAAAATGAGCTTTTAACTCTTTGTAATGAAATGATTCCTCATGTCTTCCTACATATATGTTTTGTTTTGATATTAAGTATTCCATTTCAAATAGATTCCTTTATATTATTTTAAAACTTTACCCATAATAAGCCATTGAATAATGCTTCATAAAAGAGATAGTACTTGAGTTGGTCTTTGATCATAGGTAAGGCAGTCACATACAGTCTTGTAGAGCAGATGTGGATTCAATCTGAAGACCAGCATTACTTGTCATGGATGACATCTGCTCCTGAAATCTATTTCTATATGAACTCCATTTAGGCAGTTTTAAAATTTTGTTTTACGCATGAGGACCTTCAGTAAAAGGAGGTAATATTTTTATATCTTATGCCTGGATGCGCCAATTGGAAAAAAATTCAGTGAAGCTGAGCAAACCTCATTGGTTGCTAAATCTATATTTTTATCAATTCATTTCTTCTAAATACAATGTATTTTTCTCATGATTGGTCTACATAATCACCACTACCACATAGGAGCTATATAAACAGAGCAACCATAAATAACCATAAACTGGCTATATAAATAGAACAGCCTATGTGGTATAATGAAAAGAGCATTATTTATGTGAGAATCTGATGACAAATCCAAAGTTTTCAAATTAATTAGCTGCATGAATTTTTGATTAATTATCTATCTTCACTGAATTTCAGTTTCTACATCTTCAGAATGAATTAGAATATTAATCATGTTGAGAGATTAAGGGAAGAAATTTATGTAGAGGCCTTGTACAGACAAATTTCCTTTCCTTATATATGTTTACCTGTACTGAAGCAACTCATGTGTCTCTATGCTTTAAGGAATTATAGATTTTCCCCAATTAAAATTTTATCATGAGTGAATCTTGGGGAGAAAAAATAATTCTTCCAAATTTGGAGCAGCTGCTATGAATTGTGAATGTATCTTATTTGAATGATTATTAATACAAAATGTGGAAACATTTTATGATGTCAGCACACTTTGGTTTCTCTTGCCTTTCAGGAGCCTAAGTTGCCAAAGAATTACCTTGCACAAAAATTTGTTCTTCTCTTTCGTTTGTAATTCTATTGTAATAATCATTCATCTCACTGCAGTGGCCAACAACCAGCCCTTAGTGGCCACAAATCCTGTAAGTAAAATGAAGTTTAGGTTCAAGGGGTTAGTGGGGAAGAAATAGGAGAGGTGGGGGGCAGGGGTAGATACATGTATATGTGTGTAATTAAGTACTACTATATGTATATTTTATGTCTGACATATAAAGAGTATGTATATGTAGCTATATTCCAATTTAGAAAGGTAAATATATCTCAATTTCCCCAAGTTATAAATATTGAATAGAAAAAGGAAGAATAATTTCTTTGTTTCAGTTATCTACATATGTTAAATGTCTTCACCTCATTTATGGTTAGAGTCTTACTGCTGCTGGGACATAACATTTCCTCAATCAAATTTTTAAAAAATCAAGCAAAGCAGCTAACTGTGTAGTTAGAGAAAGGTGGCACATGAAAGTGGAAAATTTAATTTAAATTATATGTTTGGTATCAGACTGACTTTAAAGAGTTAATAAAACCAGGGGAAAATGATTTATGCCTATATAATATTGAACTTTATCAACATAAAATTTTTCAAGTGCTCCACCAAATCCTAACTGTCTCAGCATTTATAAATTGTTCCCTTACAATCCCTTTGGAAGCACAGGTTTTAGGATAAATATTAAAAGATACACAAAAATAAACACAGAGACTATCACAATACAAAAGCTGTATTTTAAAAATATAACCTGACATTTACTTATACAATTTTGTATATTTTATGCAAGCTATATTCATATGTAAGCTACATTTAAATTAAAATATCTGCATAACTAGCAAGCACATATTCAAGATTTTTAAATTGCCTGCTTTTATAATATTTGTAGTATTTATACTACAGTTTTAGATGTAGATTTGGGAAGGGTGTGTATATATGTATATATAAAATAGTTTTTATATAAAAGATTATGGTTAAGATTATAAAAGATTAAGTTACTGAAAACAGGGAAGGGAAGGAATTTTCACTTAATTGTTCAATAAACAATACTCTCATATGTGTTTTATGTGTGTTTTTAGGGTAATTTCCAAAATTCTAAAATTCCCTGCGTTGTTTGCACATGTGCATCCGGATTGCTTAATCTTGTATATGTTCCACTCTAAAGTCACTGGGTGAGGAAACACTGGGGTATAATTAGCAATATAAAAAATTGGCAAATATCCTGCCATTTTACAGTGCATTTCTTTAGAGTAAGGAAAGTCAGAGTTTTGTCATGAAGCTTCAGAGAAAGAGACTCTAAATCTTACATTTATATACTAGGATATTTTGTTTATCACATAAATTGCAAAATGTAGTATAGTTACTTTTAATGTATTCTTGGAAAATTTATCGTCTGTTTATATTGCCAATGTCATCATAAAAATATTTTTCTAAAGCATGCTTTAAGTTATTTTTATCATAATAATTTATAGATTAAATTTTTAATGAAATCAGGAGTTGGAAGCCCAATTATATATATGTATCTATATGTATATGTATCTAAAAACTATACAGATAAAATTTTGAAGCTGAAGCCTATCATTTCTATATAACATAGTTAAATAACTCAGCTTTATTTTTGAGGAACTTTTTAATATAATGTTTGACATCAATGTACAATATTTAAAATTTAATATCATGCATTCTGCAGATGTATTTAATAAAAGAATAGTTTTATAAATATCCTCAGTCAGAAAGCATTATGTATGGTTGAGAAAACAAAATTTTGTTCAGGATGTAGCTTTGATTGATGTTGTATGAATTAGCAAATCATTTAATTTCTCCAGTACTCAGTTTTTTACCTATAAAATATGTGGCTAGTGATAAATCATGCCTCACAGAATTATCTCAGGGATTACATAAAACAATACATATTAAAATATTTTTAAGCTAACTTATATGCCAATGTTATTAGTACTATTCTATGATAATACAATATTTATTTTCTAGTGCATTTAATTTCCAGTTTTCCTTTTAGTGAAAAAGATATTTATTTCAAAAATGTGGTAATTGCCACTAAATCTTTGAGTTCCAGTCTGGAAACTGGAGCTGTTGGGAGTAATTGGAGAGCTTTAAATTTATTCCCCTTGTTAAGGGGTAAATATCTCTTTTACTCCTTTGTATTTTCTTTACCCAATATTTAAACCTCTCTCTTCCTGTCTCTTTGAGAAAGTGGAGACCTCAGGAAAAGAGGAAGGAAAACCATAACTTTTTCTTCTTTTTACCTACGTGAAACCCTCAAAACCCATATTTAAATAAAACAAAGAATGGGCTCATTAGATTATTAATTAATAAGTATCTGCACTGGTAGCACACGATATGCAAGACTTCCTAAGTATTTGGCACTTTTCATGAATTGCTTTTAAAATTATTAAGATAATTATTAAGATTTTTCCAGCAGAATGCAACAATCGAGGAGTTCATGATGACATGGTTAAAATAGATGTAAATTCATTCATGTGCAAAACTTTGATACTTGTAATTACACAGTAACTAAAACAATATTAAGAAAATACACATCCACTAAATGTAGTAAATTTGGCATTCACACATTTCCTGGGAGGTGTATCATTTTAAATCTCTGAAGTCAGTGGCTAAATACTTTAGAAGCACCATTAGATGGGGATGAAGACTGGCTTTTATAAATCTGAATCATTAGTGGGAAAGATTTTGTGTAGAGGAGACAAAATTCTGTGTTTCTGTATAACTAAGCTAAACTAGAATATTGCTTTACACGTACATTTATAAACAACTAAATATTGATTGCTTTCTGGGAATTCTCTGGCAGTCCAGTGGTTAGGACTCCGTGCTTCCACTGCCAGGGCCCAGGTTCAATCCCTGGTCAGGGCCCTAAGATCCCCCAAGCCACATGGCACAGCCAAAACATATATATATATATATATATATATATATATATATATATATATATATATATATATATATATATATATATACACACATATATACATACATATACCTATATATCTATATATAGGTATAAAAGATGTATATCTTTTTTTCCTCATAGGTTAGCTGTAAAGTGTTCCAATTCATTCATCTTTACCTGATGGGCTGTAACTACTTTTGGATGCTTTGTGAAGGCATTTACCTACACACGCTTATTGTGGTGGCTGTGTTTGCAGAGAAGCAGCACTTGATGTGGTATTATTTTCTTGGCTGGGGTAAGTGCCATCATGCATATCTACTGACTCATCTTTTAAGAAAGCTTCTGGAGGATGCAGAGTTCCTTTGTAATAAAAAATATTCTTATTATTAATCATTTTTAAACAATATCAAGTGATTAACCTTTGCTCATTGCTGTAAATTAAAATATTTAAAGTACCACTGACTCACTGTTTTCGGTAACCACAGGTCAATTAATAATACAATTTTTTTCTATTTAATATTCCAGTGTATATTTTGGCCAAATATGTAGTGACTAAAACAATAGAATTTGAATCATAAATTAGGGATCTATTCTGAATCTCCTTTTTCCTTATGTGCAAAATGAGGGCATTGGGCTTAACCAGCTTTGAAGTTCCATTCTAAAAATGCTTGTTTAAAAAAATTGTTATTTTATTTTAAGAGTAGAGGGAACAGTAACTGAATAAAGACAGCCAAAAAAATCTGCTTTTTCCACACAGTCTCCTCACAAGATATTATTCACAAAGCAAAAAATAATACACTTCTAGCATATTTTTAAAAACTAACTGGAATAATGTAAAACATAAAATGCTGAAAGTGAATTCATTGTATCTATCTATCTATCTATCTATCTACCTATTTATCCAGTCAGATAATAGATGTAGATATATAGAGGTATGTACACACACACTATATTTTTTTTTACTGAAATAAATATTGTTCCTATTGGTTGTTTGATATTATTGATAATAAAATGTCATATATATATTTGCCAAGTGAGTCCAATTTTTGCTCAATTATATGTATGTATGTGTTGAGGCTATTAGTACACTCAGGTTACCTTTATAAAATATACCTTCATTTTACATTTGAAAGATCTGATTTAGAATGCTAAGAACATGCAAAATTTCTGATATATAAGCCATCTCTCTCTTCCTTTTCTTCTTCTTCATATAGTCAGTCTCAACTTCTTCCAACATCTGATTGGCCAGTCCCATCTTACAGAACATATGTGGATGCTGAATTTCTTCTAAGCTTTTGAGGCCAGACAGCACATTTACGAACTTAGGTCTGGAGTCCACTGATTCAAAATGGCTCAGATTAGAAGAAACTGTAGAGACACACACACACACACACACAAGCCTGAAGACCGATACCTAATACTTCATCACATTTACTGTATGAGTAGACAGATAATATTTACATCAGAAGCATATAGTGACCAGTTATTTTTGCTCGTAGAGTATCTCTGAGTTTCATATTTCATGACATATTTTAGGAATTCCATATACAGAGAAAAATGCCAATTTATTTTCTTTTTGTTTGATATTTACAGGATTTCCACTGATTCCTGCTTGTATACATGCTGTTGCCAGAAGCTTATATTACAATGACAAGTAAGATGATCTCTCTTTTTGATTTCAATTGGAAATAATTACAATGAAAATCTTCAACATAATTTCCCTGCTTTTTTCCCTAGCTGCTGGATCAGTTCTGATACCCATCTCCTCTACATTATCCATGGCCCAATTTGTGCTGCTTTATTGGTACGTAATTAAAATGCTCCTTTTTTCATCATTGTTCATAGTTCAACTTTATTTCCTGAAACATCTGGCCTATGGTATCCTTCAGGATCTCAGTGGACATAGACGGCCTACTCACAGTGTTTGACTGAAGAGGGTTAAAGGAAGGTGTTATATTTGAAGTGTTGGCAGGAAGAGGAAAGGAACTAATTCAAAAGGGCTGGTGAGGCACCAGGTACCAACAGTGGGAAGCTGTTATCATGAATAGACTTTAAGAGGGGGTTGGGTGAGTGCTAGGAGGGGTAGCCCAACAAGAGGTCTGGCCTTGGGTAGAGGAACACAGCTATTGTCAAAACCACAGCCTGACAGGGAAAACGGAGAAAGAAATACTCAAACTTCTCTCTCTTCCTATGCTCTGATCTCTTGGATCCTCCCGTTGGCCAAATGCAGCAAATGCCAAGGGCAAAAAAACCTTGTGATGATGCAGTCCTCAGACGTGCCTCAGAGCCTGCTGGGGCGCAGAGCAGAAAAGGGCAGAGGATGGAGCTAGTGAGTGGGGATGGCAAAAAACCCCCACACCTGTGATGGTAATAAGACTCATGTCCCCATAAAGAAAAGACTTTAATTTGGAAAAAGAAAGTATTGCTTAAACTGCCGTTTATATCATTGTAATGATCAGCACTTAATCCAAGTGCACGAATGGGACATTTTTAAGTGTGGTTGCAGGAAAACAGAAGTCAAATTCAGCGCTTTTATTACATTGTTTCAATGGGGAAATCAATTAATCTAAATTAACATGCTTTCTCTCAGAGAGCATTGGAGACCAGATTGTGATTACAGTCTTTAAGACTGTAATTGCAGCTGATACTTAATTATATATAAAAAGATGAAGGTGGCATGTTTCTCAGCCAAAATTCAAAGCTTCCTAACCCTTCTTTTCAGATTCTTTTTTAAGAGAAATATTCTATTATTTTACTACGTTTGCTAGCTGCAATTTAGTATGTGGTTATGTTAGAACACTGTTCAAGCTATTCTCAAGTGTATCACTGTTATTTTCAAAAGTGTGCCATAATTAAGAGGGTAAATTTTAGAAGCTGATTGCCTGGGTTTGAATTCTTCTACCTCTTACTTGCTATGTGGCCTTATGCAATTAAACTAATCACTCTGGGCCTCAAGTCCCTTATTTGCAAAACAGAGAATGTAATTACAGAGATTTTTTTTTTTTTTAACAAGAAATTAAATGAGTTAATACATAAAGAGTTGCTTAGCCTGGCATGTATAAATCACGGAGCAAGTGTCAAATTTCTGGTTTGTGCTTGGCTACACAAGACAGCCAGTTCAAAAAATCAACACATGGAATTTATTATTATATCTCATGGAAATTTTAATGTACCTTAGTGCAGACTCTATGAAAATTTCATAGGCAGAAGCATTTCCTTCCCTTGCTACCTGCACATACTAGGAACATGTATAACACATCGTTTAAGCTGTATCCTGAGAAGTCCTAGCTTTGTATTCTTGGAAAGAACCAGCATGGAAACCTAGCTCTACCATTGCTGGTTGTGTTTCTCAGGGCAAACTTCTGTTTTGTTCTGTTTTGTTTTGAGCTTCTCTATGTCTTTGTTTTCTCATCTATGACTATGAAGTAATAAGAATAAATACCCCATAGGGTGTTGTTAGGATTGAGATGTATCCTGTTAAGCAATTAACACAGTGCCTAGAATATAATAAACTCCCAAAAAATGCTTTTAAAAGATTCTTCACTTATAATTTCTACATGATACCATGATTCTGTTTTGAAGAAAATACAAAGAAATTAAGATTCTTTTTTGGGGCCATCCAGAAGCTTACAGAACAAATACGAGGCAAAATTTTATTGTAAGAGATCTGGCTCTAGAGAGGGGTATATAATTCAGAGTCCTAAATCAGAGAGTTTCAGGAAATAAGTAAAAGCACCTAACAAATGAAAAATATAACAGCAATTAACACAATCCTTGGAAGAGCTTGTCCACAATAACTTTGGGAGGGAAGAGTAGATGTTGCAGTTAGGATAAAATATCACACAGGAATATAGCCCATCAAGCTGCTCGGTAAGAAAGGAAGTGAAAATCCACATTATTTGCAGAAAGCTTTTTCCATTTTTCTGGCCTAACAAAAGACTAGGAGCCTATTTTTCTACCAGGGTGAAAAGTTCTGTCCTTATTTAAGCTCTAGGGCTCCTCACTGGTCCTGGCCAATTCCAAGGTCTTGGGAGGGGCTCTAGCAATTTTTTATATGGTCACATGTTTTTATACAATTTTTACAGATGAAGAGATTTCAACCACAATCAGTTTCTTTCCACTCAGACTTCTTCTGTCCCATATTCCCTTGAGCAGGGTGGTATTGGAGTGTCTATAGCACTTTTGAGATCTTGCTAAGGGGAAGTTGAGAGGGGATACGGTTAATTTGTGTTTAGTGAGAGATGTTTAGGTCACTTCAGTGAGTAGGTAAGTGATTGCTGGCTAATCTAGTAGAGGAATGGCTTCCAGGAATCCTGCTGCCACTGGGCTGATTCACAGGGCTTCCTGCCATGACCCTAGGTGGTATTATGATGTGAAAATGTCCTGTTGTACCTATGACCATCTATGTGAACTTTATGGGTATTGGAGTAAAGACAAGTTTCTCCTCTTTTCCTTACCTAGTTTTTCTCTTAGATGAGATTCAGATGTAATTCATCTGAAGTTCACTATTCTTGTTCTATTTGTGTTTAAAATAAATGGAAGTATTTGCAGAAAATAAAGTAGGATGACTTTCTAGTTTCTAGCTTCACATTTTAAATCAGACTTGCCATTTGGAGAAGCACTTTGCATTTGGAAATTTTTATATAATGGGCATTTAATTGCAACATTTATACTGATTTTTATAATTTATGATTTTTGCATATTAGGATTATAAAATATTCTAAATTCTAAATTTATAAGCAGATAAAATGGCATTATTACTTTTTATTCAATGGGCTGGTAGTAATTTCCATTTAGTCAAAACTTTTAAAACAGTAATGAATGCTTGGGAAGGAAATACAGTAGGATGGGTGGGATAACAGCTGATGTGTTGACTCATCATGTTTCATTCTTACACCTGTTGCAATAGCTTATTCTGCTTTTGTCTTTAGCAGAGACAGTCCTGTGTCTATAACCATGTTACTTTTCATAGATGTGTTTCCATCAGGATTATAGTTAGCTGTTTATTTTTGAAGCATATGTTCCATTGAATTCTCTAAAAGAATAGTAGAATATTTTTATGTCCAGTTATTTTCATAACACGTCCCTTAAATCAGCAAATGTATGTTATTTGTTCATTGTTTTCTACATTAAATGAGATACTACCATTATTTTTCTGATTAAAGTATGTGGATATAAATTGCATAATAGTAGGAAGTTTGAAATTTTTACATTATTAAACAAAACACAGATGCTAGAAGTCAGGGTGAGAATAAAGGAAAGAGAACAGCATAGTAGAATAAGAGCCCGAAGAGACTTTTCTGGGGCTATTGTCCATAATTCTATGGAAGGCATAAGGAACAGGCATAGAGGATATAGACAAAAGTAACAGATATTGACATGGATAAAGATAGGAAAGAGAGAACATAGTATTCAGGAAGAGAGAGAAAAATGTATTTCAATAGAACTCTGTTCATTTCTTGAACACTATATATTTTTCACATCTTTATTGGAGTATAATTGCTTTACAATGTTGTATTAGTTTCTGCTGTACAACAAAGTGAATCAGCTATATATATACATATATCCCCACATCTCCTCCCTCCTGAGCCTCCCTCCCATCCTACCTATCCCACCCCTCTAGATCGTCACAAAGCATCGAGTTGATCTCCCTGTGCTATGCAGTAGCTTCCCACTAGCCAACCATTTTACATTTGGTAGTGTATATATGTCAATGCTACTCTCTCACTTCATCCCAGTTTCCCCTTGCCCCTGTGTCCTCAAGTCCATTCTCTACATCTGCGTCTTTATTGCCTCCCAGCCACTAAGTTCACCAGTACTGTTTTTTTTAGATTCCATATATATGCATTAGCATAATGTATTTGTTTTTCTCTTTCTGACTTACTTCACTTTGTATGACAGACTCTAGGTCTATCCACCTCATTACAAATAACTCAATTTCGTTTCTTTTTATGGCTGAATAATACTCCATTGTATGTGTGCCACATCTTCTTTATCCATTCATCTGTCAGTGGACATTTAGGTTGCTTCCATGTCCTGCTATTGTAAATAGTGCTGCAATGAACATTGTGATACATGTGTCTTTTTGAATTATGGTTTTCTCAGGGTATATGCCCACTAGTGGGATTGCTGGGTCATATGGTAGTTTTTATTTAGTTTTTTAAGGAAGTTCCATACTGTTCTCCATAGTGGCTATATCAATCTACATTTCTGCCAACAGTGCAGGAGTGTTCCTTTTTCTCCACACCCTCTCCAGCATTTATTGTTTCTAGAGTTTTTGATGATGGCCATTCTGACTGGTGTGAGGTGATACCTCATTGTGGTTTTGATTTGCATTTCTCTAATGATTAATGATGTGGAGCATCTTTTCATGTATTTGTTGGCAATCTGTATGTATTCTTTGGCGAAAGCTTTATTTAGGTCTTCCACCCATTTTTGGATTGGGTTGTTTGTTTTTTTGATATTGAGCTGTATGAGCTGCTAGTATATTTTGGAGATTAATCCTTTGTCAGTTGCTTCATTGGCAAATATTTTCTCCCATTCTGAGGGTTGTCTTTTGGTCTTGTCTATGGTTTCCTTTGCTGTGCAAAAGCTTTTAAGTTTCATTAGGTCCCATTTGTTTATTTTTGTTTTTATTTCCATTACTCTAGGAGGTGGGTCAAAAAGGATCTTGCTGTGATTTATGTCATAGAGTGTTGTGCCTACATTTTCCTCTAAGAGTTTTATAGTGTCTGGCCTTTACATTTAGGTCTTTAATCTATTTTGAGTTTATTTTTGTATATGGTATTAGGAAGTGTTCTAATTTCATTCTTTTACATGTAGCTGTCCAGTTTTCCCAGCACCATTTATTGAAGAGGCTATCTTTACTCCACTGTATATTCTTGCCTCCTTTGTCAAAGATAAGGTGACCATATGTGCCTGGGTTAATCTCTGGACTTTCTATCCCTGGACACTATATTTTTAAAGTTTCATGTCTCCCTTTCAAAGAGAATGCTTTCTTTTGGGGAAAGTTGTAAATTCATAGTAAGTTTATAATTACAGAAAGTAATTGACAGAAGGTCTTGTTGGGTGCCAAATTGTTTTTAACTCTAGGATGCTCTAGGTTGAATATCAACTGGTTCCAGTATGTGATTCAGCCTCCTCATAAGGATAGAGAAGATTATAGTAGTATCATGGAGAGTTGTGAGGATTGTTGTTACACACATATACATACAAATAACACAGGAAGTCTAAACCAAAAAGATGAAAATGGTTATTATGGTATAATACATATTTGGTAAGTACCTAGTATGAACACTAATACAGAGTAGACACTTAAAATAATTACCCTTTGCTACAAATAATTATTTCCTTTCTTTAAGCTGAAAATGTTCAGAAGCTTTGGTTTTTTTAATCATAGCAAAATTTTAAAATTTTGCATAAGAAAATGAACTAAGCAAAACAATCAGATATTACTTAGCTGAAGGTGGTCCACAATATTTCCACCATAATTTTTTAAAATCTAAGTCCATTAAAATTGATGTACTTTTAAAATTAATAAATCACAATTCCATATCCAAAGGAAACAAGAACACTATGTTCGATATCTGCACCCCATGTTCATAGCAGCATTATCCACAATAGCTAAGACATGGAAACAACTTAAGAAGTTATGGTATTTATACACACACACACACACACACACACCCCACACACAATGGAATACTATTTAGCCACACTTGAGACAACTTGGATGGGCATTATGCTAAGTGAAATAGGTCAGACAGGGAAAGACAACTACTGTATGATCTCACTTATATGTGGAATCTAAACAAATAAACAAACAAACTCACAGAAAAAAGAGAACATATTTGTGGTTACCAGAGGCAGGGCGTGGAGGAGGAGGAATTGTAGGAAGGTGGTCAAAAGGCAGAAACGTCCACGTTTAAGATAAATGAGTATGAGGGATGTAATGTACAAGATGATGATTATAGTTAACACTGCTGTATGATATACATGAAAGTTGCTGAGAGTAAATTATAAGAGTTCTCATCATAAGGTAAAATATTTATATACAATTTTTGGTATTTATATGAGATGATCGATGTTAGCTAAATTTATTGTGATGATCATTTCACAATATATGTAAGTTAAATCATTATGCTATGCAACCTAAACTTATATAGTGTCACTTATGTCTCAGTAAAACTGGGAAAAAAATGGAAAAATTCAGTAGCAGAAATACAAATTAATATTTAGGCAAATATTCTCATCAATAGAACATATTCTTGTGTACTGAAAATATTCTAAGATTCATAAAATCAAAGATCCTTCAATAATGATTCTTAATATTAAATATTTTCCATATGCCATTTTATTTTCTTTTAGGTGAATCTTTTTTTCTTATTAAATATTGTACGTGTTCTTATCACCAAGTTAAAAGTTACTCACCAAGCAGAATCCAATCTCTACATGAAAGCTGTGAGAGCTACGCTTATCCTGGTGCCATTACTTGGCATTGAATTTGTTCTGTTTCCATGGCGACCTGAAGGAAGGATTGCAGAGGAGGTGTATGATTACATCATGCACATCCTGATGCACTATCAGGTATGGTGTTCTTGAATCAGGAAGGCGCCTTGTGAAATTTGGTTTTAAACTTACATATAGCTTTGGTTTTATTTTTAACTATATGTGCATCAAGTTGGTTACAAATAATGTATCTTTTCCATTTGGAATCAGATAATTCTATTTTTCTTTTACAGGGTCTTTTGGTATCTACAATTTTCTGCTTCTTTAATGGAGAGGTATGGTGATTGATTTTATTCCTCTTATCATTTTATATTTGCAATACTTTTTTACTTTAAAAAATGAGACAGAATTATAAATTCCCTAAGAACAAGTATTTCAAATTCCATTTCTGTCAGGAAAAATAACCATGGAATCTCTTTTACTAGATGTAACTCTCCTTCCCAAAAGCTCAGGTCATATTGGAGTTCAAGGCTAGGACAAATTCAGCCTCACTTTAAAATATTCTATCAATGACTTTTATTCATCTAGTCTTTCGACCTACCTTTTGAACTAATCCTACTAATTCTGGACTTTTTCCTAGGTACAATGTTAGGCATTCCTTATCCTCATAGAACATACACTCTAATAGGAAATAAAATTGGGTCATTTTAATTTTCCCCCTTTCTCTGTTTTTTTTTTTTTTTTTTTTCCTCCTGGGAAGAGCTGCAGTGCGTTAGGAAACAGAACAGAGCCCTCTGATTTGTAACATGGAAATGTGCTTTTGGATATTTCAAGATTTTTATCCAATATTTTTTTTTTTCCTAATTGGGAAGATTCAGGAATCTGAGAAACTGGTACCATATTTCTTATGCATATCAATAGGGCTATAACTCAGTGGTTTGAGCTATATTGATTTAGTTCTTTATATGATTTTAATCTACTTGACAAAATTTAACCTGTTGGAGGATTTTGGCAAAATTCAATAAAGTTGAGAAATTCAGACAGCAACTGATGAGACATATATTTGGTAATGGTGAAGCTTATCACAAAGCTTCAGATGGGCAACACATGGAACCAGTTGGCATAACTTTATAAGAACCATTTCTATACAAGTAATCAATGTCGGAAATCATGTACATGTCATGAAAAGCTATAAAATATTGTTTTCCCTTGTTTGTGTAATATTTTAATTCTTTCTCTTAGCATACAATAAAATTTTCATATTTTATTTCTTAATCAAATTTAAGATATAGATATTTATTTTATATATTTATTTATTTATAATTGTGTATAGAACTATCAAACATAGTAAACTATATTTCATATCTTTAAGTGGTGTCTCCATGATTCTTCTGCTGTATCGAGGACGAGTGACTTTTTCTGAAGTCAGTGAGAAGTAGGGACAGAGAATGCAATTAGGAAGAACAGATACATCATCTGTTTTGATAATAAAATTCAATTAGCATTTATTATATAACTCTATAAATTCATTATTGTATAAACTGAATTAGACAATCCAATTTCTGCCTACATAGGACTTTACAATTAAATATAGATGAGAAAGCTACAGACAATATGCTGTAAAGCATGTATGAAATAAGTAAGATACACGTTTGCATCTGCAGAAACAGATTTGATTTTTATAAAGGGTATTTTAAAAATGTACAAATTATAACCACTAGTAAAATATTTTGTGATGGAAGGCAGTGTAGAATAAAGGCACTGACACAGTAATGCATTTAAACCCAAAGATGCCATTTTGTTCCTGGTTGTAACATCGTGGGAAATATTCTGAACCTCCAGGAGTCTCAGTGTGTACTTTTATTAAAGGGAAATCAAAGCAAGTTCCTTACACAAATCTCACAGGGAATAATGTGAGCTAGGAATATAAAGTTTTTAGCACCATGCTCCACCCACAGTAGATACTCAGTACATTATAGATTCCTTTTTAGATTTGTCAAATCGCTCATTTACAAAAATATAGGTACAAATGGGAACATTAATCATATCGGAATCAAATCTCAAATCGGCCCTTATATTTAGAAAAAGTGCCCAGGGAATATCTAAATTAATGCCTAACACTCTTATTGCACTCTACCTGTGTAAGCAAAAGAGACACAGGCCTTGATCTTTTGCCATGTTCTAAAATTGAGAAAACTTTGGCACTGGAAAATTACAAAAAAATCTTTGAGCCAACTTGTTACCAAATCCTTCAGCATCTCACAACATCTCCAGTATCTGTCCCCTTGTCTTCATCTCTAGATACAATCCCTGTTTGTGTATGATTCATTTCTCATCTTAAGAAATACTATAATGCTTCCTTTTTTTTGTCTCTTTGCCTCTAGTTTTTCCTACTCTCATAACATGAAGACACAGCTGCCAAATCCATTTTGTGTGGTTCCAACTATGTCATGTACTTCTTGAAATCATTTGCTCAGGCTTAGTTTCCTCTTGCTTTCCACGTTGGGTCAAATAGCTTGCCTTTATCTTAATATCTCTATTTTTTATTCTCACATTTGATTTTTATTTCTTAGCCAAAATATTCCTATTTGCATTTCTCACTAGTTAAATAACCGTGGCTTGACAAGTACTCAGGTCACTTTCCTCTCATCTCTAGTCCTCTCAATCAAAAAAATGTGCACTGTTAGCATAAACTAGGAACTCTAGACATCAGAAGGGCCCTCCCTAGTCTCACGGGTATCTTTAACAACACCTGAGAGTAGATATTTTTACAATGTGAACAAAAAGATTTGTTGAGAATAACCAAACTCACATTCTGTAATGAGAAGTAGGTAGAATTTTTACATAAAGCTCTATTAAACACCTTTTAATTGATTTAGGTTAAGCAGTGTAGAGCTGGTTTCTTATCAGGTACTAATGGTCATATAAACCCATATTCTTTATATTGTACAAAATTATATATTACAATGTTATATTCTAAAAAGTTGGCCTTACTATTTATAGAACACTTATGCGTAAATCAATGAAAACATTTTCATATCTTTAATAACATCAGGCAGGCTCTCTTGCCTTCCAATGGAATTTTCCTTTCTATCTTTCCCCATTACTTTCTTCTCATTGTAAGTTTACTGAGAGTGGCCACTTTAATGTTCTGTTGAACAGGTGTGATGTTGTGTTACAGAAAGCAGATGAAAAAAATAACATCCTTATAGAGAGTACCATAAACAAACAGATGTCCACAAGGCCTATGGGTCTTTAATTAGCTTTATATCTAGCTTCAGTAAATAAGTCAGGAAATTGGCTTTCCATGGTTTCTCTGATGATTTAGTTGCAAGGAAGAAATAGGGTGATGATCTTAATCAAAGTAGATATTTCAAGAGCGAACAGTCATATATTTCAAAGCCATTTTGGCTTTTAGAATTGAATTTAAGCTTTCCTTGTTAAGACTCTAAGTACTACTCTCATAGCTAAAATATTTCTTCATGTCAGCTTCTTCCCAACATTTATGTAGAATCTATTGTACAAAGCTACATTCCACCTCCTTTCAAACAGAAACTATATAGCACATGGATTCAATCAGTCCAGCTTTTGGTAACAAAGTGAGAAGTTAATTAAGCATAAAAATAGGATCAAAAACAACTCCCATTAGAAATACCTAGATAATTGGCCAAATGTCATTTTTGTTTTAAATCTCTGAATATTTATTTAAAAGTCATACTCTAAAGCCATTCCATTTGTCATTTGCTTATATTCTTGAAGATATTACATACACAGATGGTATTTTTTAAATTACCTTAATTTAAATATGTTATTTGGAGAACTTAGAAATACATCACTAAACCATGAGAGAAATAAAGTATAATTTTAATAAGATAATGTATTCATTTTCCTATAAATGCTGTTATTTCAAAGAAAATTTATATGAATAAAAATTATTTCCTTCAGATATAGTTGCCATATGTAAAGAAGTAAGCTTGAAATTCCTGAAGTTCTGAATTTCATATTAATAAAACAATGTATGGCATTCCTAACTACATAAATTTTGAATTATAGAGTAGGGAGACACCTCCTGTAATTTCTAATAACTCATTCTGAATTCTTACTAAAGAAACTGATTGACTTTATATGTGTTTGTTTTGTTTTTCTACATGTTAAAATATGAAATGAGACAGTAAAACTTTGTGTTCATTTTAAGCGACAGATTAGAGGAGATTAACAGGACCTTAAAATACCCCACAGAGCTGCAGACATCCTGGGAATACCTATTCGCTATAGATTGTTTGTAATTTTTAGAAGAGATAAGAAAATGAAAAGACTTAAATAAGCAGCCCTATTTTAAAGTTTAATATTGATATGCACACATGAATATAATGAATAAAAAGTTGAGGAATTTATGTAATTCATAGAAAGTTAAACAATATTGCATGAGTATGTTTGTAGGACATGAACTACTAGAAAGTTGTTTTTGGACGCTCAGATTCCCTTTGGGGGAACAATCAAAGGGTCAAAGAGCAGTAGAGATTTGGGGAAGACAATTCAAAGCTATACATGCTTTGCCAAGACACAGATCAGGTCACAGCATGTGGCTAATACATTCTTAACCTAGAAGCAGACAGGAAATGTACAGGTGATCGAGTTGGAGATGCATTTGATTCTCATTTATGCTCACTGACTCAATATGAAGAAAATCATCTGTGTCTTATGTTCAGTTAAAACCCAAATCATTGTATATGACCTACCTAGTTCTGATCTCTATCCCCAAGCAGAAAGGATGGAAGAGTCATTAAACTTCAAATTTATCCAGACAGAGGGGTATCTAAATGCAAAAAAGTGGAGTGGTGACATTCTTAAACTTTTTTTTCCCACAATACTCATCCCATTATATGTTTAGCGCTGTGATTATCTGTTCAAAACTTTCTTCCCTCTGGGGGTAAGCTCCATGAGAACAAAAACCCTGATCTTTTTTTTCCAGAATGTAGCTCAATACCTGGTATATGGTAATCACAGTAAAAGGTTGTTGCGGCTGCTGTTGATGATGATGGTGATAATTATTTATATTCCCTGTATCCGTTTTTAAATTTCTTTTCTCTCTTCTTTTATATTTCACTAATTATCTCATTCTTTTAATTAAAATATTGATACAAAACTAAATGTTGCACATGCCAACTTGTAAGTGAGGGTGTAGATTAACTATTTGACAGCAAGACATTCATGTGCATTTCTAGAGCTTCAAAGAGAATGCATAGAAAGAGAAATATGAAGTTTTCTGTAGTCTGTACTAAAGTATAGAGTAATTGCAAAGATTTCCTAATATATAGTTTACTCAATTTCATTTTTTAATTAAGAAAACAAAGTAATATTATTCACTCAATATCAATGCATTTTTTAAAAAAAGCTTTTGTATACAACTTATTTTATTGTATTATTAAACACATTATCTTCATTTCATTTATGAATTGCTCTTACCCTTTCTGTTTCTTTTTGTTTTATAGGTTCAAGCAATTCTGAGAAGAAACTGGAATCAATATAAAATCCAATTTGGAAACAGCTTTTCCCACTCAGATGCTCTCCGTAGTGCATCTTACACAGTGTCAACAATCAGTGATGGTGCAGGTTACAGTCATGACTGTCCAAGTGAACACTTAAATGGAAAAAGCATCCACGATGTTGAAAACGTTGTCATAAAACCGGAAAAGTTATACGACTGATAATAGAGCGTGTACTGCTGAACTATTTTGTTCCACTCCTAACTCAAGGACTTGGATCCATGACTTTACAATCAGAAGACTTCAATATTAAATGAAATATTTGAAGGTGACAAAGAAAACCCTCACGTGAATTCAGTAGTGTGTTGATAAATGTTTCACACTAGCTCCATGGGGGAAAACAGTCCTGATTTGTAATTTTTGCCAGTTTTTATGGTGTAAGTACTCCCACCATGGCTGATTTCAAGTTACCAACTTGACATCACTGAATGTGGAGTTAGGTAAAAATGAGCACAATCAGATATTGTAGGTTGGTGTGAGCCAGCTCCAGCGCACCACTGCATGAATCCATGAAAAAATAGACCATAAAAATTCATAGAAACAATGGGCACAATTCCACTCCTGTTGCCTAAAGAGACCTAGCTAAGGCCTATAGACTTGGAAGGAAAATGAGCTTTTCATTTGTTTTTAAAATCTTTATCCCATATTCCTTGGTGAAGTTGATTTTTTGCCCAGGAAGTATTCTAGCCCTTTTTGTTTTTACTTTTTCAAATGGACCAGATAAAGAATTAATTATTCCTGTTTGCTTACCCTCTTCTCCCCTCAAAAAATAAATGAGCAGAATTGCTGTTGGCTACGCATTTGCTGATTCATCACAGTTATACCCCTTGTCATATCCATTTTTGAGGCTTGATGAATAGTATGTATAATACTCAATCCTACTTTGGTATCATTAGGGAGAAATCTTGGTTGATACTACAAAATATGTGGTCGACTACTTTCCCATCTTACTACACAAGTGGGAAGGAATTCGTGTCCATATACCTGTAAATAGAAACTTTGCCCCTTCCATTTCTACTATGTGGACAAATTAGCAATTATTTTACATGAAGGAAATCAATGAAGGATTTCTTATTTTCTTAAAAGTTTGTAAAAAAATTGTGAAAAGTAAGCTTGTAAATACTTTGTTATTCTATTTTATAGTCTCAAATATATACAATCTAGGTAATTTTTTAAAAAACAAATACTTAATGTAACAATGTGTGCATGTTAATATCTGATACTGTGTCTGGGCTGATTTTATAATAAAATAGAATCTGGAATTCTTTATTTGGTAACTATTTTAAAGACAACCAGATGCCAGCATCAGAATTTTGAGAACTAAGTTTGAGAAATATCTATGATAAGATATAAAATATTTATTTAAAAAATCCTCAAGGCCATTGTTTTATTGAATATATTAGCTTTGGTGATTCATACCTTAATAATAGATATGTTTGACATATTTCCTTTTTTATTTTGATGATGAACTTTCATTCTAATCCAGAAAATTTAAATGACTCCTATAATTAATGCCAATCTGCTATTCTTATTGTTTTTACCCCGTTAAAAAGATTACTTTTCTGACTTACTATATGAAGATATCTAGCTTTGGAAATGCTGCAGGCTATTTTTTAAAATTAGAGGAATACAATATATATCATATACAATGTTTTAATATTTTAATAGAGATACTATATATGATGATGCAATATAGTGAAAGACCTGAATGTATCAGTAAGGAAGAATTGTTGTCAGAACATTTATGGAATAATTAAATTAAGATGGAAGAAATCCTCACTAATGAATTAAAGTGACATTTAAATGGGATTCATTTTCCCTAACGTCATTTTCCATTGATTTCTGAAAAATAAAATGCCTTCAATTAGTAAGTCAGTTTTGGCAGGAGAATTCATTACATCTATGTTTTTTGTTGTTGTGGTGGTGGTGTGTCAATCTGCTTAAAATGGATTAAACTAATGACTTCGTCATCATAGGTTGTTTCTTAAGCTGTCAATAGATGGTAAGTTCAGAAGTCATTTGAAATTATCCAGGTAAATTATCTAAATTAGTAAGAATTCACTTATTAAAAGGCCTGGTCAGTAGATTTATGATTTATCTATACACATGTAAAAGCTGTATTGTTAGTTTCAGATTTACGGATTTCAAAACAATCTGTTATAAAAAGGAACTCAGGCTGTTCTGAACTTTCTAATGCCTAAATTATACAATAATTCCTTTAAATAATCTCATTTTTTAGCTATTTATTATTCAAAGACACAGATTCAAATCCTTCACTGGCACTGTTCATATATTTCAGCATTCTTCCAGACAAGCTATCAAGTCTCAACAATAAATGACAGTAGAAAATGTCAAATTGTCAGCGAGCATTATATTAAAAATACATTGTAACTTTCAAGTATTTTTATTGTGCTTTTATCATATTAAGTTTAGATCAGATTTCCTTTGTGGCCAGGATTTATCTATTGTACCATCTTTAGGTGAAGACAGTCCATGATTAATCAGTGTTAGTTTTGAACCCATTTTTTTTTAGAAGTAATATTTTTAAATATTAGACTTCTCTAAAACTGAAGTACTAATAATTAAGATCTCCTTTGTATCTTACTCATATAAAAAAGCAAAATCAATACTACTTAAAAGCAAACTTCCTTGGTATCTAAAAACTTATTTGGGGAATTTCTAACTTTTAAAATGCATATCTGCTACTTTTCTGAAAGTATTTGTGAAAGTCATTTTAATTTTTAAACAATTCTAGTCTGTCATTTAAAAAAAATTTCTGAAGTTATTTAGTGCATTTATTCATAAAATATTCATTCTGGAATTTAGTGTTTGTTCAAATGTAATCCAATGTACATAGAAGTAGTGGTAGCTATAGTGCTGTATTTATTGCTTGATAATTTTTTTAAAATGTGAACTTATCTAATTTTCTCTTGGTTTTAATATGCTAATAAAAACCATTTCTTTTATTTCTAAAACATACCCAAGATATTCTGATCAATTAAAATAACTCATGTTATGCTTACTTAGTGTATATCTCTATATTTTGATTGTATGAAAATATTAAAGTTATGAGCTAAAGTTGATTTTCACTCATGTTTACTGGAGTACTGAATAATCTAAATTACAAATATAATTCTTTACAGCAATCAGTGTAATACTTAAAATCTATGACTATATCACCATTACCCTCTTTGAAGTCTTCCATAAACCTGTAAATCATCCATAAACCGGTTTGTTAAAATTATGAAAAAAAAAAAAAAAAAGAGAGAGAAAACAAATGGGCTTCCCTGGTGGCGCAGTGGTTGAGAGCCCGCCTGCCGATGCAGGGGACACGGGTTCGTGCCCCGGCCCGGGAAGATCCCACGTGCCGCGGAGCGGCTGGGCCCATGACCCATGGCCGCTGAGCCTGCGCGTCCGGAGCCTGTGCTCCGCAACGGGAGAGGCCACAACAGGGAGAGGCCCGTGTACCGCAAAAAAAAAAAAAATATATGAATTCATCTTGTAAGCTAGAAAATTCCAAATAAAGTACAATGTACGCAAATTCCTTCCTAGGCTGAAAGAAAGGAAAAGATTCCCAGAAATAGGAAAATGCACAGAGATTTGTCTCCTTTCTCCATTATATTCTACTGTACAGTTTTGTGTTGAAGAGGAGAATGAAACAGAAGGAAAAGAACTATTTAAAAATATAATTTTCTCATTTTAAGTTGTTTTTAGTGTATTATATTGGTATAGTATATTTACATATATTCAAAGATGTGTAACCATCACCACAGTCAATTTTATTACATTTTTATGACCTCAGGAGGAAACCATGTATCCTTAGCTATCACTCGTCTATCCTCCCATCCCTGCTCCCAGCCAAGCCCTAAGCAGCACTAACTTACTTTCTGTCTCAATAGACTTCCCTATTCTGGACTTTCATATGAATGGAATCATATGGAATATGATCTTTTCTGACTGACTTCTTTTACCTATAATGTTTTCACAAGTTTTCACAAGTTCATAACTTGTTCCAATTTCATTCCTTTTTATGACTAAATTATTCCATTGTATGGAGTTACCACATTTTGTTTATCCATCTGTCTGTTGATGGACATCTGTGTTGTTTCCATCTTTTGGCTATTATGAATAATGCTGCTATGAACATTTGCGTACAAGGTAATTTTTTTAACATATATTTTAATTTCACTTGGTTATATACCTAGAAGTGGAAATGTTGGATCATATGTTGAATATATCTGAGGACTGCTAGACTGTTTTGCAAAACAGCTGGACCATTTCACATTCCCACTAGCAGTGTATGAGGGTTCTGATTTCTCCACATTCTTCCCAACACTTGTTATGTGTCTTTTGTACTTTAGCCGTCCTAGTGGGTGTGAAGTGGTATCTTGTGGTTTTAATTTGTATTTCTTTGGTGGCTAGTGATGTTGAGCACCTTTTCATGTTTTTATCGGCCATTTGTATATCTTTGGAGAAATGTCTATTCAAATCCTTTGTTCATTTTTAATTGGATTGCTTGTATTTTATTATTGAGCTGAAAGAGTTCTCCATGTATTCCAGGTACAGGTCCCTTATCAGATACAAAATTTGCAAACATTTTCTTCCATTCTGTGGGTTGTCTTGTCACTTTCCTGATGGTGTCCTTCATAGCACAACAGTCTATAATCTTGATGAAATACAATTTATCTATTTTTTTCTTTTGTTTCTTAGGCTTTTGGTGTCTTATCTAAAAATCCTTTGCCAAATTGAAGGTCATGAAGACCTACTCCTAAAGTTTCTTCTAAGGAATTTATAGTTTTTGCTCTTACATTTAGATCTTTGGTCCATTTTGAGTTAATGTTTGTATACAGTGTGAGATAAGGTGCCAAATCCATTCTTTTGCATGTGGCTCTCCATTTGTCCCAGTAATACTTGTTGAAAAAAATTATTTTCTGCATTGAAGAATATCCTTGTCTTGGTATCCTGATCAAAATCAATTGACCTTAGATTTATGGTTTTATTTCTGAACAATTCTATTGGTCTCTCTTTGTGTCCAAACCACATATCTTGATTACTTTGCTTGGTAGTAAGTCTTGAAATCAGGTAATGTGAGTTGTTCTGTTTTATTCTTATTTTTCACAGTTGTTTGGGCCATTCTGGGTCTCTTGGAACTCCATATGCATTTTATTTTTAAAATTTTTAAAAAATTAATTAATTTATTTTTGGCCGTGTTGGGTCTTCGTTGCTGCACACAGGCTTTCTCTACCTGTGGCGAGCAGAGGCTACTCTTCGTTGTGGTGCATGGGCAACTCATTTCAGTGGCTTCTCTTGTTGTGGAGCACGGGTTCTAGGCATGCAGGCTTCAGTAGTTGTGGCATGTGGGCTCAGTAGTTGTGGCACACAGGCTTAGTTGCTCTGTGGCTTGTGGGATCTTCCCGGATCAGGGCTCGAACCCGTGTCCACTGCATTGGCAGGCCAATTCTTAACCACTGTGCCACCAGGAAAGTCCCTCCATATGCATTTTAGACTGAGCTTGTCAGTTTGTACAAAGAAGCCTGTTGGAATTCTGATAGGGATTACATTGAATCTGTCGATAATTGGGAGAGTATTGCCATCTTAATGTTAAATCTGATTCATGAACATTAGATGACTTTACATTTACTTAAATCTTTAATTGTTTTCAATAATTTCTCTAGTTTTCAGAGTATAAGTTTTGCATTTCATTTGTTAAATTTATTGCTAAGCATTTTATTCTTTCTGATGCTATCATGAATGGAATTGTTTTCTTTTATGTTTGGATTGCTTATGCAAGTGTATAGAAATAAAATTAACTTTTGTGTATTGATCTTATATCCTTCAACCTTGTTGAACTCATTTTTTAGTTATAACATATTTTAGTGGATTCCTTATAATTTTCTACATAAAAGATCATGCCATCTGCAAATAGAGACAGTTTTACTTCTTCCTTTTGAATATGAATGCCTTTTATTTCTTTCATGTCTAAATGTCATGGCTAGAACATTCAGTAAAATGTTGAATGGAAGCAACAAGAGCACACACACACATCATTGTCTTGTTCTTGATCTTAGGGAAAAATCACCCAGTCTTTCCTCCTTAAGTATGTTAATTGTGTTTTTTGTAGATGCCCTTTACCAAGTTGAGGAAGTTCCCTTCTATTCCTACTTTGTTAATTGCTTTTACCATGAGAAGGTGTTGGATTTTGTTAAATGCTGTTTCTGCAACTATTGAGACGATCATGTGATTTTTGTTTTATATTTTATTGATATGATGTATTACATTATTTAATTTTCAGATTTTAAAACAATCTTGCATCCCTGGGATCACCTCTCTTGGTCATAGTGTTTAATTCTTTTTATATGTTGCTAAATTCAGTTTGCTAGTACTTTGTTGAGAAACTTTGCATCCATATTCATAAGAGATATTGGTCTGTAGTTTTCCTTTATTGTGATGTTTTTGTCTGGTTTTGGTATCACAATAGTATCATCCTCATAGAACGATTTGGATTGTGATCCCTCCTCTTCTGTTTGTAGAAGAGTTTGTGAAGAAGAATTCCTTGAAGAGTTTGTATTAAATCTTCTTTGAATGTTTGGTGAAATTCAGTGGTAAAGCCATCTGGACTTGGACCAGATATGGGCAGTTTTTTGATTACTGATTCAATTTCTTCACTTGGTATTGTCCTATTCAGATTGCCTATTTCTCCTTGAGTCAGTTTTGGTAGTTGATATTTTTCTAGGACTGTGTCCATCTCATCTACTTTGTCTAATTTGTTAACCATACAGTATTGAACAATCACTAAGGCCACAAACTGACTTTTGGTTGGAAATTTTATAAGGAATCTTGGACTGGATTTTTTAAAACCTGTATTTTTTTTTTTTTGCCATCTTGGGACTAATAAATCACACCAAAATAAAAAAGTCTCTATGCCAGATTTCACCTGCTGTGTCTATAAATCTGGGTGAATTCCATTTTTCTCAAGGTCCCCCAAATGTGATATAGTTCCTAGCATGCTAGGAATTGACCTTCCTTACCACCTATAAGCCTGGGTGGGACCTGTAAGTCAAGCACAAAGCCAGTTTTCCTAGGAAGGTTTAATAGTCATTGGCTCCATAAGAACAGTCACACTTTTCTTCTCCAAATGACCATAATTTAATGATCATCATTCTCAAAAATGACACTCCTGGTTAAGGCCTTTAGTACACAATCTATTTGTCCTATTACATACTGGTAGGAAGGAGGATTCATTCTTACTGAACTTATTCAAATAACTATATTGTCATAAAAAGTTAGAATACTTAAGTTTGTTTTCTAAAATTCTTGGGAATCAGAATCTATTATTTTTAAATGTTTTATTTCAGTTTAAAAACAAAACTTATAATATTATTTTGGGTTAGATATCTTAAAATGAAAGAGAAAAGGTTTACTGATAATATCCAGAAAATAGAATGCTAAAACAAAATATTAAAAATATTCCACACAAATAACAATAAAAATATTTTTCCTTATCAGTTCTTTCAATTCTGTGAAATTAATTCTTGGTCTGGTGGATCTCACATTAGCAATGTCACTAAGATGTCTCTTGTGCAATTAAAAATGTTCTCAAAATCCTGGTTCGCTCCACTTGGTATGGTCTCAAAGTTTGTGGTGCACTGACATTTTGGCCTTAACAAAATAAAGCTGAGAATTTCATTAATTTTTTTGCAACATAAGCATTATTAGTGACATTGGCAAAGGTAGTTTCAGTGAAGTTTTTGAGACAAAATCTTGATTAGAGTGGGTTCCAGAGAAATGGATTGTCATAAAATACTTTTTTGAACAAAATAAAAAATAGAAAATGACATAAAAATAATATGGCAGAATCAAATCCAATGCATCTAGGACTTAACTTACATATTAACAGATTTTCAACTTGGATCACAAGCAAAACCATACCTTTGAGGTAGACAAAAGACAAACCTAAAAACCTTGAAAATACAAGGATCAGCAAGGGTAGGATCAGGGAAATCAAACAAACAAATGAGAAAGCAATGGTCCTGATCTTAATATCAGTCAGGGAGGAATTTAGGTTTTTTAATAAGGCATCATTTGGGGAAAATAAATCTACTTTATAATGCTAAAGAGTACAAGTCTCAAAGAAAGCATAACACATATGAATACCTGTGAAGTTATGAATATATAGATTAAATTACAGGAGACATAAGGAGAACTAGACAAAAACACAAAAGTAGTAGCAGACTTTAATTTACCTCTCTCAACAATGATAAAGTAGACAAAAATATCAGAAAAAAGACCCAAAAGACATAATTAACATATTTAGAAAAGTAAACCTTCCAAACTACTTTTATAAAGTGAGAGAATATCATCGAATTCAAAATATGATATTGCACCAAAGTAGTACAATTAATATCTTATGAATATTAGTAGATAAAACACTAAAGTAAAATATTGGCAAACAGAATTCAATGCATATTAAAAGCTTTTTCACAACCAAGCGAGATATATTTCAGGAATGCAAGGATGAATCAATATTTAGAAATCTATTAACTTAATACACCATAGTAATAGCAGTAAGGAGAAATATATCAAATAATCATCTTCAATGATAGTGGAGAAGCATTTGACAAAATTCAATTTATGCTTAATTTTTAAAAATAAAAATAAATAAGGAATTTATATACAGATACTTCATTTACATGACAAAAGATACCTCAGCCCCCAAATCAGCATCATGTTAATAGAAAAATACTAGAAGCTTTGTCCCTAGAGTCAGGATCAAGATGTAAATGCTTACATATCACCACCATTATTTAGTATCAAGCTAAATGAACCAGCCAATGTAATCTGACAATGCAAAACAAAATAAAATTAAGCAAAATAGAGGTAAAAAATATGGAAAAGAGCAGAAAACTATCAAGATTTTCTGATGATAGACACGGACACACCTGGAATGTTAATCTAAGCAGTAACAGAATTCAGAAAATTAGGAACATAAAAAGTAAATGTGCAAAAATCAATATTTTCCATATATACATATACCAACCAGGTAGAAGATGCAGTGAGAAAAAAAGGAGCAAATGCCATTTGTAATGGCATCAAGAGAAATAAAACATATAGGAAAAATTAAGCAAGAAATGAATGAAATACATTTTAAACACTACTATGGTCACAACAGAGGACATCACTTCATGGAAAGACACCATGTTCTTGAATAGGAAGATCATCATAAAGATGTCATTTGGCCCCTAAATAAATTATAAAGTATTTATGATCTAAATAAAAATAATAGTAGGTAGTTATTTTGAAATCACATGTGCTGATTCTAAATTTCATATACTGTCATCCTTTTATATTCTTTTTTTTTTTTTTTTTTTTTTTTTTTTGTGGTACGTGGGCCTCTCACTGTTGTGGCCTCTCCCGTTGCGGACGCGCAGGCTCAGTGGCCATGGCTCACGGGCCCAGTCGCTCCGTGGCATGTGGGATCTTCCTGGACCGGGGCACGAACCCATGTTCCCTGCATCAGCTGGCGGATTCTCAACCACTGCGCCACCAGGGAAGCCCCTTTGATATTCTTGGGGGATTAGTTCCATGACACTCCTCCTCCCTGCCAATACCAAAATCTGCAGAGGCTCAAGTCCCTTATATAAAATAGCATAGTAAACGGGCTTCCCTGGTGGCGCAGTGGTTGAGAGTCCGCCTGCCGATGCAGGGGACGCGAGTTCATGTCCCGGTCCGGGAAGATCCCACATGCCGTGGAGCGGCTGGGCCCGTGAGCCATGGCCGCTGAGCCTGCGCGTCTGGAGCCTGTGCTCCGCAACGGGAGAGGCCACAGCAGTGAGAGGCCCGCGTACCACAAAAAAAAAAAAAAAAAAAAAAAAAAAAAAAAAAAAAAAAAAAAAAAATAGCATAGTATTTCTACATAACCTATGCACATCCTGTATATGTGTCTAGATTACTTATAATATCTAATACAATGTAAATACTATATAAAGAGTTAGTAAATACAATGTAAATGCTCTGTAAATAGTTGCTGGGTGGGTGGCAAATCCAAGTTTTGCTTTTTGGAACTTTCTAGAATTTTTTTTTCATCTGAGGTTGGTTGAATCTGCAGATACAGAACCCTCGGATACAGAGGGCGGACTGTAAGGTAATAAAAATAAATAGTCATGAAGATTCTAAATAACAGTGGTTAGGAGATAAGCCCTAAAAGATGTTATGAAACCCAATTAATAAAACAGTGGTAATGGTACATGATTAGAACAGAGAGAACAGGAGGAGGGGAAGTGTGTATACAGACCACTCTTTGGAGCAGAAAGCAGTAATAAGAATGGGGAGTGGAATGACATTATCACCCAGAGAATCATTAATTCTTGTCCTTTCCCACTTTCTCTTCTTTAAAAATGTGCCACCTCTGGAATACCAGATGTAAGAAATGGGCATAACTGGTAGTGGTTGCCTCCTTGGCTTTAAAATGCCAAACGCATTGAAACCATTACCCATTAAGTATAAATGTCTGTAGAAAAAGCTATCTTCCTCATTAATTTTTTTCCTGGGAAAAAAGTGGAGATGCCAGTTGTTTATTTGTTCAAGTTACAGTTATAAGCATATAATTTCAGTGACTTCATAGATTCATGGATGACGAACTACATCTGTGGATGACCTAGGAATACTTAAACCTTAAGTAAATCCCTTTAGCCTACGTTTTCAGCAAAGTTGAATGGTTATTCTTTTGCTTCTAAATTCCATCTACAATCTCTTCTCTCAGACTCCAGCTAGAAGGCATTTCTCAGGCCTTCTGAAAGCTCAAATATTTTCACCATACAATTTTGTTTTAAGGTATTTCTTAAATAATTTTGTTATTTCAATTTGTCCTTTACATTTTAACTTTCCTTTGACCTTTTTCTCTTTATCTTACCTCAGGGTATATATTATATTCCAACCATTATTGTCCTAAATTTTCTGTGAACACATTTATATATTTAAACCCTAGCGTGTTATTGTTTGTTGCATGTCTTAGTCTGGTCAGTTTCCAAAACAAAAATACCATAGACTGGGTGGTTTAATCAACAGAAATTTATTTCTCACAGTACTGGAGAGAAAGCTTAAGTTCAAGGTGCCAAGATTAAAGTTTCATTTTGAGTCCTCTTATTTTTAACTTGTAGGCAGCTGCCATCTGGCTGTGTGCTCATATGACCTTTTCTTTGGGCATGTGGAGAGAGTAAGCTACTTGGTGTCTCTTCTTATAGGTATACTAATCTTAGTTTTTCAGGGCCCCACTTTTATGATCTCATTTAACCTTAATTATTTCCTTAGAAGCTCCATCTCCAAATACAGCCACACTGGGGGTTAGGGTTTCAACATATGAAGTTGAGAGGGATGCCAACATTCAATGCATAACACGTCATTATTTTATTACAAGTTCTCTGTGTACAACCCATTACCTCATAATAAAGCAAACAAAACATAACAAAAAACTAAAATTTGCATTCCTCCTGTAAATCAGATAGTGCCCCCTTTTCTGAAATGAGTTCTGCAAAAATTATGTCATTGCTTAAGTCTATTTCCAGACAGTTGCTGATGGCTATCTTCTTGATCTTCTTCATAGGACAACTAGTTTCCTCACAAACTTCAAAATTCTCTTTCCTTTAAGGTTCATTTTGGTTACTTTAAACTTTTATTTCTTTGTGTTCATGTAACAAATGCAGCCAGTCATTTTTCTCTGTGTCCAGGAAGCTCTCCCAGCTGTACCATTTTTTCACTGTTACTTAGTCATACAAAGTCTGTATAAGAATGTTCTTCATCTCTGAGGATATACAAAGAGCTCTTTCTATGAAAAAAAACTTATTTGATCCAGGTCTACACACCCAGGACGATTTTCTAGACTGCAGTTTACACTCCAGTGTGTGCTCCATAAATTTTGGGTAACCATATACATTTGTTTGCTTGAGTTTGGTTTGTTGCTTTTTGTCATGGTATAAATTACAGCTTAGCATTTGCAGTACTGGCTTCAGATCCATGAGAAAGGAGCTATGTTCTTCTCCCGGAACTTCAGAGACTCTAACTCTGGCTTTATTCTAGCTTGATCCCTTTCCGTGTGACAAGGAGTTTGAACCAAGGAAACATGTCCACCTAAATCTTAGCCCTTCTAACCATATCCTGAGAACCCTGGGACCCCAGACTTTCCAGCTCCAGTGGCTTATGCTCATATCCAGGAACTGCACAAGTCTTTTGGTTGGATTCTCCTTTCATATAATGGACCTTGCCTCTTCTGTGCCCATTCCTAGTCTCAAGAAGTGGCCATGGGATGGGTGTTTACACTGAGAAGTGAACAGAACTCAGATGCGCAAGCTGAAATGAACACTTACATCCACATGAGAGGCCCCATCAGTGCAAGGAGGAACTGGGGATGGACCAAAAAGGCCCTTCTGGGGGACAGGCACCAGTTTATCCCATACCACCATGTTCCTGTACGAAACTCCAAGGATCCTAAGAATTCTGAGAAACCTAAATTTGAAATTTATCTTCTTGGGTGTTTTGAATACTTATGCGTAAAAACAGGTATAGAAAGTTACCAAATAGTGTTGTGGCTTCCTTTGTATACTTGGAATATGTCACATATACAGGCTTTAATTTGTACCCTTGCCTCAGGCTCCATAGATACTAGGGAAAAGCCTGAGCAATCTTCTCAGAATAAACATTTCTTAGTTTGGATAATGAATTATATGTTCCCTTATTCACTTCTACTCTAAACCTTCCCTGACCCCATTTGAGAAGTACATATTTCTTGTTTTTTCCTTTTCTTTTTTACCCACAGATGTATTTCATGCTTTTATTATGCACACTAAAGCATACATTTTCCCATTATTTTCAATCAGTCATAACCTAATAATTCTTCACAATAACCACAAAAACAGCTAGTTTTACTCATGTTATTCTAATAAGTCTATTGATCAAATATTATACCTGCGTGGTCCTGTGAAGCATGGGCCACCTCTGAAGGTAACCAATAATCTCTGTCTTTGACTTGCTAAGTGGAATTGCAATAGGATTCCTCCAAAAGTCATGTGTCTTCTACTGATACATTTTAAACCCAGGTTCACTGCTGTTCTAAAGATCATTGAAAGTTCTTTATTTCCTGGCATTAACATAATAATAAATATCTACTGCATTCCTAAACATTGACTTAAACATCAGAGTTTGGGGGACAGTTGTTCTTTCTCTAGAGACACTGGTTCTCACAAAGATGCCTCTTCCTCAAAGGAGCCTCCCACTCCCTCCTGCACAGAAACTGTGCAAGTTGTCCTCTTCTCTGCTTTGTTTCAACCTCCAAATGTAGATATTATGTATGATAAATAGAAACTAACAGAAAACACTGCTTTCCCTTCTCTTTCTGCTGTAAAAATGCACTCAGTTCTGTTCCATGTGAGAAAGATTTGCCCTGCCTTTTATCTTTCTTACACTTTCTTTTTGCAGGTGTCTGCAGACATTTCTATACCCCTGCCTAAAGCTAAAGGAAAACACTCAGCACTCTGCATGACCAAAATCCTTTGTTGGTTGCCTGCTACTCCTGATCCTTTGCAGACACATATACCCCACTAAGATGCTCATGGGTTCTTTCTGCACTGTAGTCTCTTCGTTTTGTGCCTCTTCATTATCTCTGGCTCCCTGAATAGCTGTAACAACTGCAGAGACTTTCTTTTCCCTCTACCCTACCTGCCCAATAGGATGTGTTACCTTATTTCCTATATTACACGGCTTCCTCTATATTGTAAGAGCTTGGTACATAGTAGGCACTCAATAAATATGGTTTCTCTTCCCTCATCTATTAAAAAATATATTTGAATCAGTAAGGCAAACGTAATCCTCTGCTGATTAATAAAATTGAGGCTTCGCAAACTTATGTCAAAGTCATACTGATTCCAAAATATAAAGTTAAGACTAGAAATTGATGTCCGTATTTGATACTAGAAACAGTATCAAATTGTTCATACCAAAAAGAGACAGTATAGAATAAAATACTTTACAAGAAAGCCCCTCAGAAGATCTTTTACTGTCATTTGATAATAAGGGTTTGGGGGAAGAATCTGTCACAGAAAATGAGCTGAAAGGCAAAGACATGGTTTTAAAATAATGGCTTCCAAAATAAGGAATTGGCAAAAATTCCCTTGTACAATGTCCCATCTACAGAATAGGAACATTTTTTTTTCCCTGACAGTCTGCTGTCCCTTCTATCTCATGATGAAAGTAGATTCATCCTTTTATACTCCGATTATTTCCTGTTTGAGTAGTCAGCCATCAGTGGCTGAAAGAGAAAGAATCATTTGTTGTTCTTTTCATTCAATTAATATGGTCACTCAGCTATCTCAAACGGTGGCCAGGCCAGGTCTCATTGGCTGTCTGACTCTTTGCAGCCATGCCCAGCAAGGTCTGAACACAGAACCAGAAATGTGGAACCCAGTGGGGGTCATGACCCTAAACTGTGCTCCATGACCTTGACTTGTTTATGTGAACTTTGAATATCCATTGCCTCAAATGCAGCTATCAGTGGCAATACAAAAAGTTGAAAACTCACTGTTCCTAAGAAGTTCTAAAGAATCAAGAGGTGTCGTTTAAGACGTAAAGTGACAGGTAAAGATTTGCAAAGCACAGGGAAAGAAATTTTAAACTATAATGAACACGAAGGTCTTGTATGATTAAGCAGGAAAATATGTAGCACTGTTGCTAATTTCCAGGAAACTATTAAATCAGCTATGCTTTAACTGTCACAAGTGTTAGGCCACAAGGTGCCCCAGGGGAGAACAATTTATACTATGGCTTCCAGAACACATTTGATTCACATCCTGTCTCCCATGTTATTTTACAATGTATTGGGATTGGCCAAAAAGTTCATTTGGTTTTAAGTAAAAATAAAAGACACATTTTTCATTTTCACCAAGAACTTTATTGAACAACATATTCTCTAACCGAACAAACTTTTTGGCCAACCCAACATTATATTTATCAGATTACAAGATAAGCATATTTTGGATGGGCTAAAAATCACCCATCTTTCAAGGCTTCTATTCCCCTGAGATTTGTGGATAGAATTCAGGGGATACATGAATTTAGATGCACAGAAAACTGTGTTTATTTTTATGAACTGCTGGCTGAAATTCAATATCTCCTTCAATTACAAATGTAGGCATAAACCACAATAGCATTAGTAATATCTGTGACTTTGTCACTGATATAAATCAGATGTAGTCATATCACATAGTGATTCTTGCAGATATATGGACATGATTTTTTTCTGATCACCAATATTTTAAAACTATGATAGTTATTAGACTTGCTCTTGGATCTTGTTAAATTTATTAATAAGGAAGCACATGTATGATGGTATCACACATTTGTTTTTTATATTTGGATAAATGAATTTCAATATAATCTATTTCTTTAGTACTCTATGTATTTTATTTCACATATTTTAAAATATTATTCTTACAAAAGATCCATAGGCTTTCAGATATTTAAAAATATTATGGTGACAAAAGATCCCTGGGCTTTACCATACTGCAAAAGGGGTCAAAAATATACAAAATAGTGACAATCCATAGTTTAGAAGAGCAGTAGTTCTCAAAATTGAGTGTGTATCAGAATCCCTGGAGAGCTTGTTAGAACACCAATTACTAAGCCCCATCCCCAGATTTTCTGATCAGCCAGTCTAGGGGGACCTGAAAACTTGCATTTCAAAGAAGTTTCCAGGTGATGCTGATTCAATTGGTGCAATGACTAAACTTTTTAAATGAATGAAACAGTATTGCTTGGAAGAAAGAATGGGCAGCTCTTAAAATCAAAGCCTAGAATTGTTTAAAAATACTACAGGGATGTTGGCAAGGAACAGTTCAGAAAAACTTGAAGGTCACACACATTAAAAAGAAATGCTCAAATGATTTTCTTACTATCAGAGAACAGCAAATCCACTGTATGAAGATTCATATCTTAAACAGCTGGTTTCCTCTCCTATCATAACAATATATATCAATAGAAAACATCAACACCATTATCAAATACAAAACACATTTTCACCTTGATTAAGGAAAGAACTCTGCAAGTTAAGATGTATTTTCAAATGTATATCCTTCAAAACTCAGTGTCTTTAAATGTACCATGCATATGAAGTCTTCTTCTAAGTGATGAATGATCCATTGTAATGATCAAGAACTCGTTCCATTCCTCTTATTCCTACCCAGGTCACTTTGCAAAAACCTGTCCAAGACAGGAAAATTTTAAATCCAATTGTGTATCTTAATATAAACTGATGAATAGTGATGAAATCTTTACAGCTATAATTCATTTAAATTCTGAAGGTTAATTTTGTGCTTATAATTCAGAGTTAGTTGCTCCAAATTAGATTAGCTGCCTCTGGAGTCTTGAGCATGTCAATTTCATCTCAGGCAAAGGTATTTTAAAAAGTTGTGTGGTGATAAACTCTTGTTTTACAGCCTCTTCTCCTTGTGACTGTAGATTTTTAATTAACATTAGCTCCTGAGTTATACATGTGAGTGTTAATGGATAAGATTATACATTTAGCAACTCTTCCTAGCAGAAGAAAGAGACAGATGCACACACGAGTTGAAAGGAAAAAGGATGGTTTGACTGTGAATCAATACACGTGGTATTCTCTACACACTATGTTCTAGAAATTGATGTAATTCTAACATCATTCCATTCTCCTGGACCCAGTGTACACAAGTTCTTTGCCTATATAGCCATTCTATTCAAACTTAGCTTACATATAAAAAGAAAAGGTAATATTTGACTGAGCATAGAGGGAGTTACACTGAGAAAATATACAGGGGACTAGCGTTAATTTGTGTTTGTTAAAAGAAATGTATAAACTCAAACAATATTCCCAGGACGGTGATCAGCTGCCAAAGCTCAGAGTGAAGATACATCGATAAATATGTGGGAAAATTAGCAATCAAATAAATAGGTTTAGTAAATTTAAATAATTCCTGCCAAATTTGACTGCAGGCATTTAGAATTTGAGAATTCCAAGTAGAAAACCACTTAGATTTCTCAAAGGATAAGGCCTGGCTCATTTCACTGTGAAACATTATTTACTGACAAAAGAAGCAACAAGGAAAATGACTGAAATACAGATGCTAAACTATAAAGGAAAATGACATTAGTTTCCTTTTTAATCAAAATAAATGAAAGTTTTCATTAGCATCCAAGATCTCAAAGACATTTCAAGATCTATTCTAGTTCAGAGAATAAGCATATGGGAAAAGTATTAGTAGAATCATTATCACCTCTAATTTTTTCAAGTGTTCAAGGGAGGATGAATACTTATTAAGAAGTAAATGATAATAGTCCATCACTTGATTAATTTGGTATCATTCTCGTTCTGTGAAAAGTAAGGAAAAGATAATGTAGCTCTGAAACTTGCAGCACTAATGGCTGGGGTTAATTATCATTTCATGTTTTCCCATTTTCTTGTCCATGGGATCCACTTTTTAAAAGGATTGCTTTCAGTGACATAAAGAGATATTTAGTGTGTCTGTCAGAAAGGGAGAAAATCTCAATCTTGCCAAAAATATTTTGAACTATTTGATATATAAAATCTTAATAAATCTAATAAAAATCATTGCAACCCCTAGAGGGATTTTACAGTACAGTACCCCTATGTGAAACTGTAAGCTGAGGCTTCCCAAGTTACTGATCTTGGGAGCAAGCACATACTAAAGGAGTTTCAGAAAATAAATTGCTTCTCTGGATGCCTGTTAACAATTGATGGGAAATGAAAAATATAAGAAGAGAAATTAGATCAAAAGATGGAGGAAATGGTGAGGAGGAGTTTTAAAGGAGAAGCATGCTGGGTCATGCAGTGTTCAGCTGCACAGGATTCTAAATTAGAAAGGCCACTGTGCTAATTCTAGTTCTGTCATTTTCTACCTTAGCCAGTTTGAGTAACTTGAATTGTTTCTTTGGCTTCTCAGTGAGAAGGAAAAAATAGCAACTTTTAGGACTTTGTATGAAATAAATTAGTTAAGATATTTGTAATGTCTAGTGGGGTGCTAAGAACTGGAGGATATTTCAAAAAACAATTTTAGGATTAGGCTTGGTAAATAGCTACTATTGTATTATGAATTTTGCTAGACACTTCGTTTTATTTATAGTTACTATTAATAATTACTACAATAATTACTACATCAAAATTGTGCCAAACTCTTTCTTAGCTATTTCTTTAATATTAGTTCATTTCTTCTTAATTCATAACTCTGCAAGGTAGGTATTGTAATTCTTAGTTTACCTACTGTAAAACTGTGGAGAAATTAAGTCATTTGTCTAAAAGTCATGTGGCCATAAGTGAGAAAGTGAAGGATTATATCTGGGGCCAGATGTGCATACAGCTTACAATTGGATGTGTCATTTGTTTTTTAAAAATTAAGTTAAAATATGCAGGGAATATTTGTGTTTCTAATTGATGAATTAAAAAATTCACTTATGCAAATCCCATTTTATATGGGAATTTTAGATAATGATGTGTGGCTGTTGATAATCGGTGAGTGGTGGGGATAATTGGGAGAATTTTCTATAGAACTGTCATTTCAAGTTACCAGCTATTTGGTAAACATTCTGATAGAACTAAATCCCATTTAGTTCATGTTTTTTATTCATTAAAAAGAGATTATGGGGCTTCCCTGGTGGTGCAGTGGTTGAGAGTCCGCCTGCCGATGCAGGGGACACGGGTTCGTGCCCCGGTCTGGGAAGATCCCACATGCCGCGGAGCGGCTGGGCGCGTGAACCATGGCCACTAAGCCTGTGCGTCCGGAGCCTGTGCTCTGCAACGGGAGAGGCCACAACAGTGAGAGGCCCGCATACGGAAAAAAAAAAAAAAAAAAAAAAAAAAAAAAAAAAAAAAAAAGAGAGATTATGGACCAGATGGTGATAGATGCCATATAATGAAATGCATCTTTAATAGAAATGGCATTTTGGGGAGAGGGTTGCAGTGTAAAGCCTGAACATGAGCATAATGACCTATCCATAATCCCATAATCGATTATTTTGCTGACAAAATTATTGATACTGCAGAAATTCCCTTTTTTCACTACAATGTACATTGTGACATATACTGCTGATATTTGTGTGTCAAGCCCAAGCACATAGAAGACTTTTGAAAAATGCTTATTAAATAAATAAATGAATGGATTAATTAAAATCTTTCACACTTACTGCTCTTACCAAGGGCACTAATCTTCTTACTCATCCACCTTTGCAGAGTTTGCTGTTTGACAAATTGTCTTTAAACTCTCATTAACTTCTATGATGTTATTGAGATTTTTGTTTCTGTATCTAGTTTTGCAATCATTTTTTCTCAGTCACCTTTACTGATTGTTCCTCTTCTAACCATCTCAAAAGTGCAAGTTTTTACTGGTCACCCTTAATTACTTTCTTCAATCATATTCACTCTCTCTGAGTACCCCCAGTCAGTACTATGGCTTCAACTATTACATTTATGTTGAAGAAACAGAAAGAGAAGGAGGAGGGTGTGAAAGAGGAGGGAGGGAGGGAGGGAGGGAGGGAGGGAGGAAGGAAGGAAGGAAGAAAAGAAAGAAAGAAAGAAAGAAAGAAAGAAAGAAAGAAAGAAAGAAAGAAAGAAAGAAAGAAAGAAAGAAAGAAAGAAAGAGAGAGAGAAAGAAAGAGAGAGAGAGAAGGAAAGAAAGAAAAAGAAAGAAAGAAAGGAAGGAAGGAAGAAAGAGAGAAGGAAAGAAAGAAAAAGAAAGAAAGGAAGGAAGGAAGGAAGAAAGAGAGAGAGGAAGGAAAGAAAAGAAAGGAAGAAAGAGAGAAGGAAAGAAAGAAAAAGAAAGAAAGAGAGAGAAGGAAAGAAAGGAAAAAAAGGAAGGAAGGAAGGAAGGAAGAAAGGAAGAGAGGAAGAGAAGAAGGAAAGGAGAGATAGATGGAGGGAGCGAGGTTTTTTTGTAAGCTGGCTACAACTTATTTCTCTACCCACCTTTTCCTCTCTTCTTTATGGTTTTGTGCCAAGCACACTGCCCTCCTTGTTCCCTGAACACACAATTTGCTTTCAGAATGTTGTGCCTGGAATACCCCACTCCATCTCCTCCTCTTGGCAAACTCCTGCTCATCACTCAGCGCCAGTTCAAATGCATCTCATCCGTGGCCTTTGCTCACTCCCTCAGGCAAGTAGTTGTTCCGATTTCCTCTCTCAAAGGAGTCATGCTCACACAGTGATTATATCAGCGGTTACATGCTATGGTAGTAATTGGTTCTGATATCTGTCTTCTCCACTGTACTGCTTTATTCATCTGTGCCTCCATCCCTAATATAATAATTGTAGAGTAATTTGAATTTATGCACGCATATATGAATATTTGCATGCCAAAATTTCATTCAAATATTCTTTTAAAATTATTTCATTTGTCCTTTCAGCTTAATGTTATAGTGGTCAGTGTAATAATGATTTAGCTAGTTCAAAATTTTGGTAAACCCTAATGTAATTTTAATTATTTGAAATAAATTATTTATTTAAATATTTTATAGTTTAAAAAATGATCACTAATATAATCTGCATGCCACCTTTCAGGCATGCAAAGATTCATCAATATGAATTCCATCTCTTACCATAAATCTGCTTCTTATTGTGCTGGCCTTCATGATAGGTTATTAGTCATGGTTTCTCTTACTATTGCTAAGTCTACAAATTACAGCCTATTCATGTATAATTTTCAAAATTTGATTTGGCTTTTATATTACAAGTAAGTTATAATTGTGTTATAAAGAATAAATACCCCTCAAGGAAGAATCTATTGGCCTCTCTCAGAGAATAAAATCTATGGCTTTACTGATGGGATTTTATGAAAGATATTGTGGGTATTTCAATGATCTGTTCTACTTCCTTGCAAGGGTAATGAGTTATATTTAGGAATACTGATGTTTACTAGGAACTAGAGTAACCAACTTCTATTCAGTGGTAGTTGCAATATCCTGCCTGATTTGTAATTGCGTTATTTTTACTTCACTCATTTATTTTAAAAATGTGTATTCAGTTTCTATACTGTGCAAAGTACTGTGCAAGAGATACAATCAATGGTGAGCAAAGACAGACAGTGTGCCTGTCCTCACAGCGTTTACAGTCTTCTATTATTAGGTCTACTGGGCAAGACATTTGCAAAGCATTGTATTACTAAAAACGCATCATTAAAAATTCCTATAATTAACAAAAATTTTAGATAAAAAGAGAAATCAGCATGCTATGTATGATGAAAGAGAAAGAAGTTAGGAAATTCAGTAGTTAAAATAGCTATTAAATAAGTGGGATATGAAAGTTTTAAAGGGTATATAGGAGGCGATTGGGGAAATATTATTTATGCGATTATACCACTAGATAATCTATCTCAAAGAAAGAGCAACTTTCATAAATTCAATAAACTCATATTAGAAATATAGAAAAGGAAAAGGACATTCATTTTCTTATTCTTTGCCCCCAAATAATAAGTTGTCCATGATGGTGTGAATATACATGTAAAACACAGCCCAGAACTGTAATACAGAAGCTCTTAAGATAAAGCATAGTTTTCAAGGCAAAACGTGATCATCATGCTCCTTTGCCCTATAGTGATTAGAGTGAAGGGTCATTAGATATTATTTTGTCTGCTAATATGCTTTTAGGTATACAGATGAGAAAGAAGAGTGAGATAGAAAAACAAGGTTTCTTAATGTGGGCCCCACGAATGGGCTTTAGGACATGAAATAATTTGCAGTATTTTTTAATGGAAAAAGAGTCAATAGCATTCATCAGATTCTCCAAGGAAGGTATAATTATCCAGAAGTTTAAGAACCCAAAAAGCTGGAGAGTAAGAGAAAGAGAGAGAGAGAGAGAGAGGGAAATAGATCAGAGATAAAATAATTCCAAGGCAATAATTAAGAGTACTTTTGAGAGCCCAAAATTTTTAAAAAGTTTATGGTATTCAAAATAAAACAGGATATTTAAAAAAATAATTAGCTCTCAAAAATGTTGCTATTTTGTTTACTATTTGGAATAGAGAAAAAGGGGTAATTGAAACAGAGAAAACTTCCCCTGTCATTTAGATGTTTTAGCATTTGCTACAAACAACTTTTGGGAAAGTATTTTTACATCTACAAGTATCAAAGTCAACTCAGTCGAGACTTGCTTTCAGTTTATTCATGTAAACTTCACTTTGAATTTTGCTCTTAAAGATGCCTGAAATTGTAATTTGTATTCTATATCATCATTATATTTACTATTGTAAATTAAGTATTGTACTCAGATCAACAAGGTGTTTCAGAAACAAAGAGATTAAAAGTCACATTCACTCATGGCACTATGACCTATTTTTCGAAATGATTAAAAAGTGTTCATCAAATTAAATGCAATAACATCTACATATTTGGAAGGACTAGTTTTTCAATATAGCATATGTGAAAGTTTGAAAGTTTATTTAATAAATGCATTTCGGCTCTTTTTTACTGAAGTCACTTCCTGATAAACAGCCAACACGAAGAAATAAATAAATATAAGGCGGTTGTGAATTCCAGGCTTCTTGGCTAGTCACAATTGGTGTGTTGTTATTTTGGCTTGAGGACAATAGTCATAATTACTTTCCTCTAAACAGCTGAATTCAATCCAACTCACAATGTCAAAAGTTTATGAATCTGTTGTAGCAAAAATTAAGATTAGCAAAGAAGACAAATGCCACTGGAAAAACATTTTTCAAACATTTCCTATCCTCCCACTCTCCTTTCTTGTTTCATCAAATTGGAATCACTCCTAGTTTCAAAGGTATCACAGATTGAATTGTACTTTCCCAGCCACTGTCTGTCCAGTGAGTTAAACAAACACATATGTAGCCAGAAAACATCTTTCCTTTTGTATATGTGGCTTTCATGTGTATTAAAATCATGTCCTTTAGTTTTGCTTAAAAACTGTGGTTATTACATCATTATAAATATATTTATGTACATTTATTCTAGATGACAGTTTCTGAAAGATGTTTAACTGATGTTACAATGATTATGCCTTGAATTAGAATTTACTAGATTTGAACAAATAAAAAATTGATCTTTATATTTCTCAATTTTTAAAACAATATTATTAATTCAGTAATATAAATTAAAATCATATTTATATCATTGGTGACTATAGAAAATGGTCACTAATCCCAGTGAGTCTTAAAATTACTCAGTTCTCTAACAAAAATTGAAAAAAAGAGGGGTGTGTGTGTGTGTGTGTGTGTGTGTGTGTGTGTGTGTGTATGGAAGTAGAAAGAGAAAAGTCATAGATAAAGAGGAAGTAGAGGACCTTTAGGTACTCAGCAATGAACGTGAAAGTCTAAGAATAGAAGAATCAATGGGTTAGGTGGAGGATTTTTATCAAGAATAAAAAAGATCATTGATTGGAAAGAAAACTGCATGATGTGACTAAAACTTTCACCAGAGATTATCCTACTAGGATAGATAAAAGGGGACAAATAAAATAAAAAGTTTCTCAGAGGAATACAGAGAAATATTTTGTAAGATTTTGATTATGAAAAGAGAGAGAAGGAAGAGATGGGGAACACTGAAATTTTATGCCCAAGGGCCTGGAAAGATGATCATTGAAGTCATGCAAGAGAAGGAATAGTGAGAGAACATTTAAAGGAAAACAGATGGTCTAAGGTCAAACATGATAATAGCCATAGTAAAGGTTATTAATGCTAATTTTAAAATTACAACATGTGTACAGTGCATTTTGTGTCATCAATGTTTTCACGTGCATGTTGCCTCATTTGACTTGATAGGGAAGAGGAATGGTCATGTAAGAGCAAGAAGAAAAGCTGAGGTAAACCAGACAGTGAATTGTCATTTAGACTGTAAGGAAAAAATTAGAGAAGAGATAATACCATTTATTTAGTGCTACTCTATGTGCTTGACATGATGTTAAGTTTTCTAAATCTATTTTTTTAATCTTCACAATAAATTTTTCAGATACTTATGTCTCCATTTTGCAGATGGAAAACTAAGATTCACAGAGCTTTTGTAACTTGCCAAAGATCACACGACTAGGAAACAGCAGAGCTAGCATTCATCCCAGACATGACTGGCCAGAACATTTAATATATTTTTAAAAAATCCTAGGCCAATAAACACTGAGGGACCTTTTTCAAATAATAACAAAAATCAAATTTTGGCCTCTTATTTGCCATTCAGCACTGGACTATTTTGGTTAAAAAGTAAATGAATCAAAAATAATCTAAACATAGTTATAAAAAATTTGTAACTATGGTGAAAGATATTAACTAGACTTACTGTGATGATCATTTTGCAATATATGCAAATATTGAATCATATGTTGCACATGTGAAACTAAGATAATGGTATATGTCAATTATCCTTTAATTAAAAAAATCTATAAATTCTATGCACTAAGGAAAAGATAAAGTTAGGAGAACATGTTCTATATATCAAGTACTCTCCTAAGTACTTTACAACATAATCTTTACAATTTCTCTGATATTAAAACAATTTCATTCCTTCATGTGTCATTGCATTAGCCAGGGCCTCACCAACAGAAGTGGGATAACATGCTCTACGTATGTCCCTTCCTTCAGATGGAGGGAACTGAGAATAAGAGCAGCAGGTAACATTTAGAGTAGTGCTTCTATATACCACGGTATTTCCAAGCACTTTACATACATTAGATCAGTCAGTCCTCACAGCAGCTTAATGAAGTGAATGCAATAGTATGATCCTCATTTTATCAATGAGTGAAGAAAGGTACAGAGTAGGTAGTTTCCAGAAATTTCCAGAGATACAGAGTCAAAGATCCAGGATTTGAATGGAGGTCCTCTGACTCTCGAGCCTGTGCTACCAGTACATACATTGTACTGATTTTGTACAACTTAATAAAGGAGACTTAGTGCCCCCATAATGGTTCTAGAAGCCTGCAGAGGTCTGGAGTAAAGAAAATGTTCACCATTTAAAGAAACAGAAAATTAAAACGGGGTAAGGAGCGGACGTTTTTGTTTGTAAACCAGTCCCTACCAACAAAACAAAGCAAAACACAGAGACAACTTATATACGTTTATATTCATATTTTATGATTTTTTAAGAATATAGGGAAAAAAGATTTTGCAACTATCAAATCAAAGAGAGTTAAACTAAGAACACAGATTATTACTGTTGATATTTTCATATCTAGCATTGAAATGCCAAGAAAGACTGTGAGAATGTCTAATTTTAGACATTCAAAGGGTGAATGTACCTAAATATGCAGACAAATGGAGGAGGAAGAGAAGAAGATGCCCTTTTGTTCCCTGATACAGTCTGAAGAATTATAACTCTTGAAAGTACAAATATCAATGAAATTAATACTAGCTAAAAATAGCCGTATAAAACCATTCCCAATTTTTTTTCTCACATTCTGAAGGCAAAAGAATGTGGTTTTATGTTTAACTTTATATTTCTTTATCAATTGGTACTTCTTCTTTGTCTTGCAATAATGATATAAAAATTTTCAATCACAAGTTTATGTAGGTATAACTAAGAACATTAAAAAGTGACATGGTTCTTATAAAAACGGTTTCTGTAAATTATAGACTGACAGAATTGAAACGTGCTAGCTAACATTTGGATTTTTATTCATAATTAACACTTAGGGTCTAACAAATATCAGACAAAGCAATACTACACATTACCATTCAGTTCTTCTGTGATTTAGACATTGTGAGTAGTTCCTTTGATGTCATTAATTCCATTAACTCTGTGTTAAAGTTTTCCCACTTTTAGCAGTAACTAAACGGACCAGATAATCTTTCCATCTCCTATCCTTTGCACATGACCACTACACAAAGCAAATTCCATAAATGATAACATCATTATTCCCATCTGTCTGTATTTAAGGAAAAACATTTTCCTATGGATGATAACATGGCTGTCGAGGAAATACTAAAAAAAAAAAAAAATCCGTCAAGAAGCTTTTAATTGTATCTTTAGCTTTATCTCAATCTCTTAAAATCTACTATGGTTTTTATAAGTCTTACATTGTGTCAGTATCAAATTTTGAAACGAATGCCAAGAAGATCTCTCATATTTTCTGCTAAGATCCTGAAAATAATGAATTTCTTTTTCACCTAATTTAATTTACAAATTAATTCATAGTCTTTAAATTCTAATTTATTACTCTCAAGTTTCTATTTTGAAAAACCATAATTTGTGTAATATATGAATGAATGATTAAAGTATGCTCTTTGGGTGTGTTTCATGCAATCATTTTATTAACGATCTTAGAAAAAAGAATTTTTTGATATAACCATCTTATTGACTGACTCCTCATGAATTAGCACAAATATCACTTCCTCAGAGCAGTCTCCCAAAGTGTCCTCCCACTCCTCTTCCCCATCTAATTACTCTATCCTATTAGCCTGTTTGGTTTATTTTTTCTTCAATTATTTTTATCTTTTCATTTATTTGCTTACCTATTAATGGTTGGTTTGCTTCCATTAAAATGTGGATTCCATAAGGTCAGGTATATTTTCTACCTTTCTGACTGCTATCTCCCTTGTGCTTTGAGATAGATGCTCAATAAACATTGCTTGAACAACCGTATACTCCTAAATGCTTTAGCATCTATCTTTTGAGTAGACAGTTGTGATGTCTGCAACTTGCTCTCAAATGATTCATCAATAAAATAACAATATATATACATATAGTTATGTATGGAGAGAGATAAAGCAAATGTGACAAAGTAGTAGCAGTTGGGGAATCTTAGTGAAGGATATATGAGAATTTATTGTTCTAATTTTGCAATTTTCCTATAAGCTTGAAACTTTTGCAAAAGAAAAAGTTGAAACAAAAAAAACATTACTTGAACAGGTGTATGGATGAATACACATAATAATGATTGGTGATAATGATATGGAATACTTATTTGTTTAGTTATCTGATGTTATTCTAACTTGCTGATGTGGCCATAATTATCTACCTATTATTTTCAGTTTCATCAATTATTGGAGGCAACTTGTAGAGATATGCCAATCAGGTAACATGCGTATGAGCATGAAACTAAGTCAATATAACAGATTGAGTTATTCCAATGATAAGATTAAAAACTTAATGTATTTATTCATTGACTCAACAAATGTTTATTGAGTATTTCAAGTCAGTCAACTTGCTAGGTGCTGGGGATACCGTATGGGTAAGATGGATAGAAATACATAGAGTATGTACTATCATTACCATTTATTTGTGGGAAGGGTGGAATATAACTACCAACCAAATAATAAAGATTGTATTGGGTGCTATGAAAGAGGAAATACAGGTAATATTCATCTAATCTAGGAGAGGTTTCCCTAAGGAAGTCACAGTTAGAGTGAGCTCTAAGGCAACCAAACAAGCAGGTGAGAGGCAGCAGGGAGATTATTCCAAATCCAGTGATCCAGATTTGGAAATTTAGTTAAATATGAAATCCTCTTTACATATACTATACTACATTAGAAATGCTTTCTCTAAATGTTTATGCATAGATACAAGGACATTATAGAGAATAAAAACAATTTATCAGTAGTATCTTCCAAATATTCTATAAAACTGAAAATGTTTATGAGTTAAGAGCCCTTTCAACCTAATTATACTATGGTGATTTTATAGCCAAAGGATCATCTAGTGGTATGGTCTTAGAACATACAGCATACTTTTATAAACAGGAAGTCTCCACTCTTTTCAGAAATGGATTTGTTTTTCATTTTTATGAAGGGAGGATATTGACACTTGCAATTCTCACAAAATTATAGAGAGTCAGAGAATCCTCTTTAAGACTGAGTAGTTTATCAAGCCAAAAAGCTGTGAAAACAGAGAATAGAATGGTGGTTACCAGGGGCAGTGGTCAAGGGTGGGGGAATTGGGGAGATGTTATTTAAGGGTACAAACTCGCACCAATAGATAAGTCCTGGAGATCTAATATACAGCATAAAAATGATAGAAAGCAACACTGTACTATGACTTCAAAGTTGCCAAGAGACTAGATCTTAATTGTTCCCACCATAAAGAAAAAAAATGATGATTGTGTGACATGATAGAGGTGTCAGCTAATGGTATGGTCATAATCATATTGTAATATATAAATATATGAACCAGTATATACCTTAAACTTGCACAATGTTCTATATAAATTATATCATAATAATTTTTTAAATGGAGAAGTTTAGCAAGAATAACCAGTTGGACAATAATGATTTAGGAAAATAGACACTGCCTATTTTATGTATTACATAAATTTGCAAACCTTACATCACAACTTGCAAACATTAATGCAAATTGCCAAAAAAACCAGGGCCTGAGATGGTATAACCAAATGGCTCCAAGCCATCAGTAAGCTACTGTTGGCTTGTGGGAAACTCATCTTTTTGGTTCTCTGCCCAAGAGGAAAGCATTTTAATAATTTTAATTAAGAAATAAATATTTTGAGAGCAAAATAATAGCTTTATTATTCTTAATTATGACTTAAAGTGAACAAACACAAGCTTATTTAATACAAATTAACATAGATTTTAAAGAATTATTAACTCTCACTCTGAAGTATAGAGAAAAGTGAAGCTAAAACTTTTAAATTTTGCATTTTGGGCTGACACATTAAAATGTAGGAGCATTCTTAGCTAAAGAAATATAAAATCTGAAAATACACTATGATTCAGTTAAATACATGTAATGTTTTGCAAACACATGAGCATAATTCTTTTCAGTTTAAATCTGGTAATTTCAACACAAGAAGACACAAAATTAACTCAAATATTTTAATATCTAAGAATTTAGCACAGATTTTTATAAGAAAAATATGGTTCCCATAAGGCAGAAGTGCTCTATCCTCATTCATAATGACTAAATATAATATAAGGTGTTGGCTACTTTGAAAAGTCTCATAATTTGTTAAGAAAAACACAAAAACCTTAGTTTTTATATAGATTCCCATAGTATAGCAGAAAGGAAATAAAATTAAGGATTAATATAATTATAAGATATCCTTCCCATTTTGTCATTTTAAGGTGATCTTGGAAAAAAACCTGAAAATCACAGTTTCACACAAAAAATGTACATATTCCTCTAAAATATGTGGTAGAACATTTTCCTCCCTGAGAATACTTTTGTTATTTTCTTCATCCTTTATGATACACATAAATAGACTCTTTATCATGTTTGTTTTCCTTTTGGCTTGGAGCATTAGGGCACCCTACAAAGATTTGCAGCTGGCAAATCTTTCCATAGCTTAATGAATATTCATCGCCAATTTGCAAAGATAGAATGACAAGGAAAACTCTCAGTTTGCTTAATATAGGACAATTTGGCCAGCTCCTAATGATTGCTTTCTGTGTTTGAACACTGAATTACACCAGTAGGGAATTAATGAAAGAAAACTCCAAAAAAAAAAGAAAACTCCACTGCAAAGGGGAGGAAGAAAAATGATTGGAGGGGTATGAAATAGTGATTATAAAAATCATTTGAGAAGTTTAATCTCGCAAAACTGTAGCTTCAAATAATATTCCATTTGCTCTAGAATTGTGCTGTTACTCATGAATATAATTTATTGCATTAATATTAGTATATATTCATCTTAAAATCACTTTAATGAATTCTGAAGTAGACTAAAGAAATGTTCATATGGGACTTCAGTAGAAAAAACTGCTAGAATAGTATACTCTTAATTATTGAAAATAAGATTTGCTTCATTGTTAACACCCTGTTCTTAATGACATTAAAATTCTTATTTGCTTTGCTGAGTCTTTTTCAGATAAATTATGATCCCTGGTGTGAGATGAAAAGCATTTAAAAAAATCCCACTACATGGGTATTTCAGTTAACATAATTTAGGCTTTTGGTTAAGAGTATTGTTGAATTCAGAAAAGAAAGTTCAAAAAACCCTCTTTTGCTGTAACGTAAAATGAAGTACAACCTCATTTAAAACAAATTAAACAAGTAAAACAACACAAAAAGTACTCACAGACAAGCAATTTCTCATTTTCTTTGCGTTTTTTTGCCATAAAGTCTTTTTCCTTTTATATTTAAAAGTTGTTAAAAGTAAAGAATCATTACACAATCATACAATATACAATACTAATGAGAAACATTAAATGTGGAAATATTCTCTAGTGGGATACTGATTCACCTAAAACATGTAAAATACAATAAAAGGGGAAAATGTAATACTTTAAAAGTTTAAGTAAAATATGACCAGGTTATTATTAAAAGGTATTATATAAAATGAAGTAAACTATGTTTATTTGTTAATAGAAAAGACTGATACTTAAACCAGATTACCATTATATCTAAAAACCAATATATTCTTTCAAGTCCTTAACATCCGCCAAGCCATTAAATGATTCTTCTATGTATAGTATACCTTACTACCTGGTGACTCTTTAGCAGTGTTATGAGGCTGCTTAGTGTTAACACACACACACACACACACACACACACACACACACACACACGGTCTTTAGACTTTCCTGAATACTACAACAACAAACTATTTTTATTCAGACACTTTATACTGAAGAGGGCTATTTTTAGAATGAATCACATCCTGGTCTTCAAAAACAATGGGATAAAACTGGGTACTAAATACAAGGGCAATATTTCCACTGTGTAAAGGAAATGTGTGTGTGTATCAGTGTGTGTGCGTGTGCGTACATCTCTCCAAAAAGCTGTCAATGATTGTCTGAATCCTCTATATATTTTGTAATCCATTTTATCCATGGTAAAAAACCAAACTATGGTCAAATGATACCAAATTATTATTATTATTTTTTTGCTTATTCTGAGTTCTTCAATTTATCTATTAGTGGTTGTATTTTGTTTCTAAAGTAAAATTATTATTATTACCAAATAAAGGATTATTTGTTTTACTATTGAGTGCCTATTTCTCCTTCTGAGCACCATTGGAATTTCTCTTCAAATCTTAGAGAAGTGTGCCCTTCCCCAAAAGAAAATGGAATTTCTGTGAATCAAATTGTCCAGGGCAGCTTGCAAACAGATGGGAGAGTCCTGCTGCTTTTTGCTTTTGAACTTCTGCCATGCAAAGCTAGTACACACAGAAAAGCACTCTTTGAGGGTCACTTGTTTGTGTTTTCTCTAAATGGAGGTGTTGTTGTCCACATGCATACTCTAAATAATTTTTGCTTTTTAAAAAACTGCAAAGAAATCTTTCCAAATTGAAGTTCTAAAAATAATACACATTGTAGTGAATGGATATTTGTTTCTATATTAACATGACATCTGTAATACTTACCCATTTTTTCTTACTAACAGAAAAAAATTTAAAATTACTACAAAAGATGTGAATGGAAAGAAACTTAAGGAGAATTATTTTTCTTTCCTCAGGTCAATTTTTTACTTTAAAGTTATATTTCCATGTTAATATATATTTCTGAAATTAGTAGAAAATATGATTTTACTATGTGATTCTCTATAGAAAATTACAGAATCAAGTATAAAATATTTTAGTTCTAGTTGGAAACATTTTTTCCAATGTTTAGACACGGGAAGTAGAAATTATAATATTTTAGGAATATATATATATATATCCTCAATTTGCCAACTAAATTGTAGGGATACTATGCTTGAACATTCCATACTTAAAACACATTTATAGGGCTTCCCTGGTGGTGCAGTGGTTGGGAGTCCACCTGCCGATGCAGGGGTTACGGGTTCGTGCCCTGGTCCAGGAAGATCCAACGTGCCGCGGAGTGGCTGGGCCCGTGAGCCATGGTCGTTGAGCCTGTGCTCCGCAACGGGAGAGGCCATAACAGTGAGAGGCCCGCGTAAAACAACAACAAAAACCAAATTTATAAATAAATGTTTTGTTATTGAATTTGAAAATTCTTTTTTTTGAAAAACATGCAGATTTTGGCAGTCATTTGAAAATCTTAATTACATGACCATTGTCCAGATAATTACTAAAAGAACTACAGACTTGGCTAAAGTAAAAACATTAGAAACAAATTTTGTTTTACACTAAAATGATTACTTTTTAGTAATTTCAGAACTTTATGTCACAGTAGCTAAAAATAAAACAAAATTGCCTTGGAGAAACTGGTGTATCCATACTATACTATGATATGTTTTTAAAATAAAGATATGAAATTAGACAATGGCCACAGAGGTTAGTTTTTGGTACTGAAATAGTTAAAATAATATTTTTCATATAAACCTTTCAACCATGATATTGGTATATGAACTGGCTGTTAGGTCAGTTAAATGAACAAAAATTGGATAAAGCTTGTCTTCAGTAACTAATTCTTCTAATTGAGCAACATTGTTTTCAATCTCCCAATAAGATTTAGACATGCTGTTTTACTAGGTATAATATATATTGATTAAATTTAAGATAGAAAAATGTGAACAAATACAACAGTAATTAGAAAGCACAAAGTGTGACTCAGATAATTAAGAAAGTAAACATTTACGTTGTATTTAGTCCAAGGGAAAAATGTTTATGAGTAAAAGGGAAATGATGACAATTTCATCTGGTAAGAGAAAATTTCACTTCTCCCTAAAGGGCCCCCCAAAATTAAAGAAAGAGTGGGAAAGATATGGAGGAGGGGGAGGAAAGTACTCATAATGTGTATTTTTCAGGATAGCTTTCTGCTTGTGCCCTTGTACAACTGTACCTATGATGGCAGAAATTCTCTGCAGTGGCAGTTTTCTGACAGGCTTACGGGGTAGATGAAGCCTCTCAATACCTACTTCCTCTACGAATAAGGCCCCAATTTAAAGAATACTTCTGCCATTGCAACAGGAAAAGAACTGTGTTAACTTTGGCTATATTGATCACCTCAGTTAAGAGTAGAGAGTAGGGCTTCCCTGGTGGCGCAGTGGTTGAGAATCCGCCTGCCGATGCAGGAAACACGGGTTCGTGCCCTGGTCCGGGAAGATCCCACATGCCGCGGAGCAACTAAGCCCGTGAGCCATGGCTGCTAGGCCTGCGCGTCCGGAGCCTGTGCTCCGCAACGGGAGAGGCCACAACAGTGAGAGGCCCGCATACCACAAAAAAAAAAAAAAAAGAGTAGAGAGTAAACTACAATTAAACTGCAAAATTTTATCCTCTATGACAGTGTTAATAAAATTCATCTATTGATATATTAGGTGAGTATGAATAGTGTATGCATCTAGCAAAACTTGCTTGAGAGCCTATTATACTATCCTATCCCATCCTTGAGCAGTTCAAACTTGTTAGGGGATGAGGGACAAGAACCAGGAGATGTTTCAACCAAAATTTAAAACATTTTTAAAATTACACAAGAAAAATATATGTAAAATGTTGTAGGTACACCAAACAGGAAGAAAGTAGTGGGACTAGAGATAGCTAAGTTATTAACAAATCATACTCAACTTTAATGCCATGCTATAACTTTGGGCACTGAAGAGATGTCAAAAGATTTGAGTTCCAACAAGACAAATCTGGCACTCATGTAAGATCTCACACTGATTCTGGGCATAACGAAGCATCTTTAACCAGGAGGAATGTTATCCAAGACTTCAGACTCCATCCCCACCATCCCTTTCAAAAGCTATCTTGCATTGAGATTCTCAATCGGTACCCTAATTATGGCCTCCTGCTGCTCTCCTTTTGCTTCTTCTACTTGGACCCTGTTCCTGGCCTTTGCTTTCTAGGTTGAAACCTTACCGGCTCTGCCTCTGTCAATCTGACTTCCTCATGTTCGTCTTAGTTGGGTTATCTGAGAGAGGTCCTGGCTCTTTTCTTTCCTAGTGGTTCCCTCTTTGGGTGTTACCTCCCTCTAGTTATCTATACCACAGAGAATTTTTCAAAGATTAAAAAGTGGTAACGAGGGTACAAGCAATATTGTTGTTATATTCTTTTTATCTTATCTAGTATATTAGCTACTGTCCGTGATATAAAGACAGCAGATTAGTTTCTTGGGTCTCTTACATTTCTCCATTGATAAATGTTGCACTCACCCTCCAGGGTTCTTCCAGGCATACTCTCCATCTCATCTCAGGCCATTTTCTCAAGGCTAGATTTCTGACCTGGGCTGCACTTTGCTGCCCTCTTCTGATCTACAGTCATGGTTTTCATCTGGCAGAAGGGAATCAATTTTTAGGCTCTCTCTAGAATTAACTCTTTCCAGGTTCTACTATTGCCATCTTTTATGTCCTTGCCTATGGTAATAATTGCTATTCCTATTGTACTGAAGCATGCTGAATATATACAATTATAGGATAAAGCAGGGGTCCTCAACCCCCAGGCCACGGACTGGTATCCGCCTGTGGCCTGTTAGGAACCGGGCTGCACAGCAGGAGGTGAGTGGCAGGCAAGTGGGTGAAGCTTCATCTGTATTTACAGCCGCTCCTCATCGCTCGCATTACTGCCTGAGCTCCAACTCCTGTCAGGTCAGGCAGCATTAGATTCTCATAGGAGCACAAACCCAACTGTGAACTGCACATGCGGGGGATCTAGGTTGCGTGCTCCTCATGAGAATCTAATTCCTGGTGATCTGAGGTGGAGCTGAGGCGGTGATGCTAGCACTGGGGAGCGGCTGCAAATATAGATTATCATTAGCAGAGAGGTTTTACTGCACAGTGAGCATAATAAATCAATTGCTTGCAGACTCATATCAAAACCCTATCAGTGGGCTTCCCTGGTGGCGCAGTGGTTGAGAATCCGCCTGCTGATGCAGGGGACACGGGTTCGTGCCCCGGTCCGGGAAGATCCCACATGCCGCGGAGAGGCTGGGCCCGTGAGCCATGGCCGCTGAGCCTGCGCGTCCGGAGCCTGTGCTCCGCAATGGGATAGGCCCGCGTACCACACACACACAAAAAAAAAACCCTATCAGTGAGTGGCAAGTGACAAGCCACATCTGGTGGCAGGCTTTATATTAGCAAGTGAGTTGATGTACTTCAATTGTACAGCTGCATCTGGTGTCAGGCTTTAAGTCAGAATCCGACACTTATTTTAGTCCATGCATGGCCCACCCATTATTTTATTTACCACTTCCATCCACGCCTCTTTCCCGCACTGCACACTTGTCTCAGTCACAGTTTTGGTAAGCCCACAAGCTAACCCTAGCCAAAATGAGTAAAAACTAAACGTCACTAGAGAGCTTCTTTGAAAAGGGGGAAAGACCCAATGATGAGACAGCAGAAGGCTCTAAGACTGCCAACTAAAAGAAAGCTGCATTTAAAAGAAAATACCAAGAGTCCGACTTAAATTAAGGGTTCATTGTAACAGGTGATTCACATTCTCCAAGCCCGCTTTATATAATATGTGGCAACTGGCTATCCAATGCAGTCATGAAACCTTCAAAACTGCTTGGCCACATGGAGACCAAGCACCCTCCATTACAAGACAAGCCTTTGGGGTTTTTCAAAAGAAAAAAAAATGTGAACACGAAGAACAGAAGCAATTATTGAAGAACACCACTTCATCAGACGTGTCTGCACTGAGAGCATCGTTCTTAGTGGCTAACTGCATTGCTAAAGCTAAGAAGCCCTTTATTATTGGTGAAGAGTTGATCCTGCCTGCTGCTAAGGACATTTGTTGTGAACTTTTAGGAGAGGCTGCAGTTCAAAAGGTGGCATGTGTTCCTCTTTCACTTAGCACCATAACTAGACAAATTGATGAAATAGCAGAGGATACTGAGGTGCAATTGTTAGAGAGGATTAATGAGTCACCGTGGTACTTGCAATCCAGGTTGACGAGTCTACCGATGCTGACAAGGCAACAATGCTTGTTTTTGTGCGATATACTTTACAGGAGGATATGCATGAGGATATGTTATGTGCTTCTTTGTTGCCATCCAACACCACAGCTGCAGAACTAGTCAAGTCTTTAAATGATTACATATCAGGAAAACTGAATTGGTCATTTTGTGTCAGTATATGCACGGACGGAGTGCTTGCCATGACTGGACAGCTTTCTGGTTTCACTACTCCGGTCGAAGAGGTCGCTACTGAATGTGAGTCTATGTACTGTGTCATCCATAGAGAAATGCTGGCTAGCCAAAAAATATTACCTGAACTTAACAATGTTTTGCAGGCTGTGATTAAAATTATAAACCACCTTAAAGTACATGCACTTAACTCACCGTCTGTTCGTGCAGCTCTGTGAGGAGATGGACACAGAGCACACGTGTCTTCTCTTATACACAGAAGTGAGATGGCTTTCTAAAGGTAGATCACTGGCCAGAGTTTTTGAGTTGTGAGAGCTACTGCAGAAATTTCTTTTAGAAAAGTCACCAGTGGCAGCACATTTCAGTGACACAGAATGGGTCACAAAACTTGCTTACTTGTGTGACATATTCAACCTGCTCAATGAACTCAGTCTGTCACTTGAGGGGAGAACCACAACTGTGTTCAAGTCGACAGATGAAGTGGCTGCATTCAAAACCAAACTGGTATTATGGGGGCGACGAGTGAACATTGGGATGTTTAACATGTTTCAAACATTAGCAGAGATTTTGAAAGAGACTGAGCCAGGGCCTTCTTTCTCCCAGCTGGTGCATGATCACCTATCTCAGCTTTCAAAAGAGTTTCAGCATTACTTCCCAACCACAAAAGATCCCCGAACTGGGAAGGAATGGATCTGCGACCCATTTGTAAATAAGCCAGGTGAATTGACTTTCTCCGTGCTAGAAGAGGATCAATTGCTTGTGATCGCAAATGATGGTGGCCTTAAAAGTATGTTTGAGACAACTTCAAATCTCCATACATTCTGTATTAAGGTCAAGGTGGAATATCTTGAGAGTGCCACAAAAGCACTGAAAAGCCTGCTTTCCATTTCCAACATCCTATCTTTGTGAAGCAGGGTTTTTCTGCAGTGGCAGCAACCAGAATGAGATTACAGAGTAGACTGGACATAAGCAACACGTTTCGGGTGTCACTGTCTCCAATCACCTCCAGATAGGACCATCTAGTTGCAGGAAAACAAGCTTAGGGTTCCCACTGATTCTGCATTATGGTGAGTTGTATAATTATTTCATTCTATATTACAATGTAATAATAATAGAAATAAAATGCACAATAAGTAAAATGTACTTGAATCATCCCAAAATCTTTCTCCCCGCCCTGGTCTGTGGAAAAATAGTCTTCCATGAAACTGGTTCCTGGTGCCAAAAAGTTTGGGGTCTGCTGGGATAAAGCACTGTAATGGACTAAATTTATGGTAGCAAAAAAAGTTATCCTATCTCCATGATCATTTCAACTGTGACAAATTTCAGAAATGATCCATAATTAAATGAGGATTCAAGATAAGTATAAATAGGCATATACTAATTATAATAAGCCCATATAAGTTTCATATTTGGGGGGGTTACAAAAATCTTAATATGCCATGAATATATACATTCATCCAGTCAACAGATACTTATTTTTATTATGTACCCACTACTATCCAGTAGAATGGATAATTTATTCATTCATCCAATCAACAAAAATTTGTTTGCTATATGTCTGCTACTATCCTATAGTAAGGAAGGCACTGACTCAAAGAACTTACAGTCTAGTGAAGCAGATACATAGGTCCTCAAGTAGTTGCATTTCAAAAACAAAAATGATAAGGGAGTTAAGTGAACAAATTATAGAGGGGGGTTAAGTAATTGTGCCTACAAAAGTTTAAAAAAAAAAATCCTTCCTGGATACTTGTAGTGCATTACCAAGGAAGGATAAAAGATATAATAACAGACAAAAAGGATAGAAATATTTTGGGTAGAGACAATGGCAAATTCAAATTCATAAATGAATGTCATTCAAAGAAATTATTTATTTTTTTGGCTGCGTTGGGTCTTTGTCACTGCATGCAGGCTTCGTATTCTTGAGGCAAGCAGGGGCTACCCTTCGTTGTAGTGCACGGGCTTCTCATTGCAGTGGTTTCTCTTATTGTGGAGCACGGGCTCTAGGCGCCCTGGCTTCGGTAGTTGCAGAACGTGGGCTCAGTAGTTGTGGCTCGTGGGCTCTAGAGCTCAGGTTCAGTAGTGGTGCACGGGCTTAGTTGCTCTGTGGCATGTGCGATCCTCCCGGGCCAGGGATTGAACCCATGTTGTCTGCATAGGCAGGCGGATTCTTAACCACTGAGCTACCAGGGAAGTCCCAACAAATTATTTCTTCATGACCATTACATAGGAAAAAAAAATTCTGAGGCACGGGAAATAAGGCTGGAAAGAAAGCCATGAGTCAGATCATGAAGGTACTTGAATTCTTGGTAAAAGACCTTGTTTTAAACCTGTAAGCAACTAAACAAGGAGCAATCATTAAATGATTTTTAGTAGAGAAGTAACATGATCAAAATAGCATTTTAGAATTGAGTCTCTAACTACTCCTTGGCTGACAGCCTAAAGTGGGGGATGATATGACAGTGGCAATTAGACTAGGGGTACAAAAGGTGGAATAATTGAGACACATCTGGAAGGTAAATTAAGTCCTAATGAAACAGTGAAGAATGCAAAATAAGGGGAGAGACCAGAATTGCATACTGCATATTGCACAATGCAAAAAACTAGAAATCAATAAGAAAATAATGAACAGAATACAGACTTCTTGGAAACATTCCATATCCACATATAAACATACAATTTTCTAAATTTCGAGGACACAAAGAAAAATTTCAAAATGGAAGCTTTTTCTAATGCTATCCGATAGTCAGCTACTCAAATTCTTAACATATTCCCTATTACCTACTGAAATTCAGACTTTGGGTGTTCAGGATTCCCTATGATCTGCTTTCATTTTACTTTCTTTCTACTCCTTCTCAGATCTCTTACATCAGCCAAAGTGGATTTCATCCTCCCTGCCCAAAATCACTAAGTATGTTCCTACTTCTCTTCCATCTCTAATTACTGAATTTCTATCAATTCTCCTGAACTACCTTAATTTTGCTTCTTTCTTAATCCTATAGTGTTCTCAGTGCATATGCTTTATCACTTCTCAGTGTTCTCAAGTTAGCTTGTTTTTTCTCTGGTAAAATTCTTAACATTTTTACGTTGTATATACAGTTCTTTTTGTGTTTGTCTGAACCCTCTAACCTTAGAGTAAAATATAGTTAAATACATGGTTTATATAACTTGCTTTTCTTTTAACCACTTGAATTTCCTAGCACAGGTCTTTGTCCAAAAGTTTTTAGAAAATAGTAACAGTGTGAGAAAGAGAAAAAAGAAGAGATAGAAGGGAAAAAATACTGTTTAATTTTAAAATACTTCTGAACAATCATTTAATATGATGGGGAAAATTGAGAAAAAATATGTCTGTTGGCTGGAAGCTTTCATTGTTTTGATTCATAAGACCTCATTAGGCAACTATTTTCTGGCATGTATAATCCCATATATTATGTGATTGTGGTTAAGTAGAGTAAATGGAATTCAAGGTGAGTTACATAAGACAATCAGCTTGGAAACAGAAACATAAAATCATGTGTGTCTTATGAGGAGAACATTTATAACAAGTTCTATGAGAGCTCAATTTTAAAATACCATGTTTTGGGCTTTCCTGGTGGTGCAGTGATTGGGAGTCCGCCTGCCGATGCAGGGGACGCGGGTTTGTGCCCCGGTCCGGGAGGATCCCACGTGCCACGGAGCGGCTAGGCCCGTGAGCCATGGCCGCTGAGCCTGCGCGTCCGGAGCCTGTGCTCCGCAACGGGAGAGGCCACAGCAGTGAGAGGCCCGTGTACCGCAAAAAAAAAAAAAAAACCCATGTTTTTGTTATGATGAAATGCTATGACACTACCTTTGATTAATGAAAACAGAAGCACATTCTCAAATAAGAACAAGAAAGCCCTAGGGGTCCATCAAGTCAAACTGATGCACCATTCAGGCACTGTTTTCCTTATTCCCATGATATCTATCTCCTGCATTCTTGAACAGCACTAGTAACAGAAGCTCATTTTGCTAAGACACATCTCTAGATGGTCTAGCTGAAGCTGTTTCTCCTTTCCTTCTCTCTTTCTCTCCCCTTCCACCTTCCCTCTTCCTCTCCATCTCTCTCTCAGCTATTACTTAAGAGTATTATAGTATTTTACAGATTTTTTCCAGTTAGCAATATCCAATTTCTTATCAGTTCCTCATGTGCACCTCAAAACTCAAAACCATCTTTCAGCTTGATAGGAATCAATTATATTAGTCCAAGATTATTTACAAACAAATGCTTTCCAGTTTTAAGTCACTAAAATGTTATTTATGATAGCCTGTGTTTAATCACTTTATAACTGTGGTACATATTTTAACATGTACCTAATAATATAAGGCTATTTATTTATCTGATCTTTTATCTGGTACACCAAGTTATAAAAAGCTGAACTTTTGTCCAATAAAAGATATAATTACACAACTTTTTTTTTAAAGGTGATTTAAACAACACGTATTTTGAAAAATCAGCATCCTCATTTATTAAAACTGGGCACTAGGTGTGGAATTTTAAATTTAGTATATAAAACAATATATATTAATCATAGTTCCATAAGTATATAAAAATTAACAGTCATGGGAATGATAAAAGCCAAACTCATTTGCCACCTATGATGAGAAAAAAGGGGGAAAAGTTGAGGGACTTTGAACTACATATCATATTTTAATTCTTAAAAATGAAACACATCGGCGGTTCGAGAGAATATGGCGGAAGAGTAAGACGTGGAGATCACCTTCCTCACCACATATACATCAGAAACACATCTACACGTGGAACTGCTCTTACAGAACACCCACTGATCGCTGGCAGAAGACCTCAGACCTCCCCAAATGCAAGAAACTCCCCACGTACCTGGGTAGGGCAAAAGAAAAAAGAATAAACAGAGACAAAAGAATAGGGACGGGACCTGCACTAGTGGGAGGGAGCTGTGAAGGAGGAAAGGTTCCCACACACTAGAAGCCCCTTCATGGGCGGAGACTGCGGATGGCAGAGGGGGAAGCTTCAGAGCCATGGAGAAGAGTGCAGTAACACAGATGCGGAGGGCAAAGCGGAGAGAATCCCGTACAGAGGATCAGTGCCGACCGGCACTCACCAGCCTGAGAGGCTTGTCTGCTCACCTGCTGGGGCAGACGGGGCTGGGAGCTGAGGCTTGGGCTCCTTCGGAGGTCGGATCCCAGGGAGAGGACTGGCGGCGTGAACACAGCCTGAAGGGGTTAGTGCACCATGGCTAGCCGGGAGGGAGTCTGGGAAAAAGTCTGGACCTGCCGAAGAGGGAAGAGACTTTTTCTTCCCTCTTTCTTTCCTGGTGCGTGAGGAGAGGGGATTAAGCGCTCCGCTTAAATGAGCTCCAGAGACAGGCGCAAGATGCGGCTATCAGAGCGGACCTCAGAGACGGGCATGAGACGCTAAGGCTGCTGCTGCAGCCACCAAGAAGCCTGTGTGCGAGCACAGGTCACTATCCACACCTTCCCCTCTCAGGAGCCTGCGCAGTCCGCCACTGCCAGGGTCCCATGATCCAGGGACAACTTCCCTGGGAGAACGCACGGCGCGCCTCAGGCTGGTGCAATGTCATGCCAGCCTCTGCCGCCGCAGGATCGCCCCACATCCGTACCCCTCCCTCCCCCCGATCTGAGTGTGCCAGAGCCCCTGAATCAGCTGCTCCTTTAACCCTGTCCTGTCTGAGCGAAGAAGGACCTACACATAGAGGCTGGGCCAAATCCAAAGCTGAACCCCGGGAGCTGTGCGAGCAATGAAGAGAAAGGGAAATTTCTCCCAGCAGCCTCAGAAGCAGCGGATTAAATCTCTACAATCAACTTGATGTACCCTGCACCTGTGGAATAGCTGAATAGACAACGAATCATCCCAAATTGAGAAGGTGGACTTTGGGAGCAAAATATATTACTTTTTTCCCCTTTTCCTCTTTTTGTGAGTGTGTATGTGTATGCTTCTGTGTGAGATTTTGTCTATATAGCTTTGCTTTCACCATTTGTCCTCGGGTTCTGAGCGTCTGGTTTCTTTTTTCTTTTTAAAAATATTTTCTTAATAATTATTTTTTATTTTAATAACTTTATTTTATTTTATCCTACTTTATTTTATTCTTCCTTCCTTCCTTCCTTCCTTCCTTCCTTCCTTCCTTCCTTCCTTCCTTCCTTCCTTCCTTCCTATTTTTTCTGCCCTTTATTCTGAGCCGTGGGGATGAAAGGCTCTTGGTGTTCCAGCCAGGAGTCAGTGCTGTGCCTCTGAGGTGGGAGAGCCAACTTCAAGAAACTGGTCCACAAGAGACCTCCCAGCTACACGTAATATCAAACAGCGAAAATCTCCCAGAGATCTCCATCTCAATGCCAAGACCCAGCTTCACTCAACGACCAGCAAGCTACAGTGCTGGACACCCTATGCCAAAGAACTAGCAAGACAGGAACACAGCCCCATCCATTACCAGAGAGGCTGCCTAAAAACATAATAAGGCTACAGACACCCCAAAACACACCACCAGATGTGGACGTGCCCACCAGAAGGACAAGATCCAGCCTCATCCACCAGAACACAGGCACTATTCCCCTCCACCAGGAAACCTACACAACCCACTGAACCAACCTTAGCCACTGGGGACAGACACCAAAAACAATGGGAACTACAAACCTTCAGCCTGTGATAAGGAGACCCCAAACACAGTAAGATAAGCAAAATGAAAAGACAGAAAAACACATAGCAGATGAAGGAGCAAAGTGGAAACCCACCAGACCTAACAAATGAAGAGGAAATAAGCAGTCTACCTGAAAAAGAATTCAGAATAATGATAGTAAAGATGATGCAAAATCGTGGAAATAGAATAGAGAAAATGCAAGAAACATTTAACAAGGACCTAGAAGAACTAAAGAGGAAACAAGCAATGATGAATAACACAATAAATGAAATTAAAAATACTCTAGAAGGGATCAATAGCAGAATAACTGAGGCAGAAGAATGGATAAGTGACCTGGAAGATAAAATAGTGGAAATAACTACTGCAGAGCAGAAGAAAGAAAAAAGAATGAAAAGAACTGAGGACAGTCTCAGAGATCTCTGGGACAACATTAAACGCACCAACATTCGAATTATAGGGGTCCCAGAAGAAGAGAAAAAGAAAGGGACTGAGAAAATATCTGAAGAGATTATAGTTGAAAACTTCCCTAATATGGGAAGGGACATAGTTAATCAAGTCCAGGAAGCACAGAGAGTCTCATACAGGATAAATCCAAGGAGAAACATGCCAAGACACATATTAATCAAACTATCAAAATTAAATACAAAGAAAACATATTAAAAGCAGCAAGGGAAAAACAACAAATAACACACAAGGGAATCCCCATAAGGTTAACATCTGATCTTTCAGGAGAAACTCTGCAAGCCAGAAGGGAGTGGCAGGACATATTTAAAGTGATGAAGGAGAAAACCTACAACCAAGATTACTCTACCCAGCAAAGATCTAATTCAGATTTCATGGAGAAATTAAAACCTTTACAGACCAGCAAAAGCTGAGAGTTCAGCACCACCAAATCAGCTTTACAACAAATGCTAAAGGAACTTCTCTAGGCAAGAAATAAGAGAAGAAAAAGACCTACAAGAACAAACCCAAAACAATTAAGAAAATGGGAATAGGAACATACATATCGATAATTACCTTAAATGTAAATGGATTAAATGCTCCCACCGAAAAACAAGACCCACATATATGCTGTCTACAAGATACCCACTTCAGATCTAGGGACACATACAGACTGAAAGTGAGGGGATGGAAAAACATATTCCATACAAATGGAAATCAGAAGAAAGGTGGAGTAGCAATTCTCATATCAGACAAAATAGACTTTCTTTTTTTTTTGTTTGTGGTACGCGGGCCTCTCACTGTTGTGGCCTCTCCTGTTGCGGAGCACAGGCTCCGGACGCGCAGGCTCAGTGGCCATGGCTCACAGGCCCAGCCGCTCCACGGCATGTGGGATCTTCCCGGACCAGGGCACGAACCCGTGTCCCCTGCATCGGCAGGCGGATTCTCAACCACTGCACCACCAGGGAAGCCCTAGACTTTCAAATAAAGACTATTATAAGAGACAAAGAAGGACACGACATAATGATCAAGGGATCGATCCAAGAAGAAGATATAACGATTGTAAATATTTATGCACCCAAAATAGAAGCACCTCAATACATAAGGCAAATACTAACAGCCATAAAATGGGAAATCGACAGTAACACAATCATAGTAGGGGACTTTAACACCCCACTGTCACCAATGGACAGATAATCCAAAATGAAAATAAATAAGGAAACACAAGCTTTAAATGATACATTACGCAACATGGACTTCATTGATATTTATAGGGCATTCTATCCAAAAACAACAGAATACACATTTTTCTAAAGTGCTCATGGAACACTCTCCAGGATAGATCATATCTTGGGTCACAAATCTAGCCTAGGTAAATCTAAGAAAATTGAAATCGTATCAAGTATCTTTTCTGACCACAATTCTGTGAGACTAGATATCAATTACAGGAAAAGATCTGTAAAAAATACAAACACATGGAGGCTAAACAGTACACTATTTAATAAAGAAGTGATCACTGAAGAAATCAAAGAGGAAATCAAAAAATACCTAGAAACAAATGACAATGGAGACACGATGACCCATAACCTATGTGATGCAGCAAAAGCAGTTTTAAGAGGGAAGTTTATAGCAATACAGTCCTACCTCAAGAAACAGGAAACATTTCAAATAAACAACCTAACCTTGCACCTAAAGAAATTAGAGAAAGAACAAAAACACCCCAAATTTAGAAGAAGGAAAGACATCATAAAGATCATATCAGAAATAAATGAAAAAGAAATGATGGAAAAGACAGCAAAGATCAATAAAAGTAAAAGCTGGTTCTTTGAGAAGATAAACAAAATTGATAAACCATTAGCCAGACTCATCAAGAAAAAAAGGCAGAAGACTCAAATCAATAGAATTAGAAATGAAAAAGGAGAAGTAACAATGGACACTGCAGAAATACAAAAGATCATGAGAGATTACTACAAGCAACTCTATGCCAATAAAATGGACAACCTGGAAGAAATGGACAAATTCTTAGAAATGCACAACCTGCCAAGACTGAACCAGGAAGAAGTAGAAAATATGAACAGACCAATCACAAGCACTGAAATTGAAACTGTGATTAAAAATCTTCCAACAAACAAAAGCCCAGAACCAGATGGCTTCATAGGCGAATTCTATCAAACATTTAGGGAAGAGCTAACACCTATCCTTCTCAAACTCTTCCAAAATATAGCAGAGGGAGGAACACTCCCAAACTCATTCTATGAGGCCACCATCACCCTGATGCCAAAAACAGATAAAGATGTCACAAAGAAAGAAAATTACAGGCCAATATCCCTGATAAACACAGATACAAAAATCCTCAACAAAATACTAGCAAACAGAATCCAACAGCACATTAAAAGGATCATACAACATGATCAAGTGGATTTATTCCAGGAATGCAAGGATTCTTCAATATACGCAAATCAATCAACGTGATACACCATATTAACAAATTGAAGGAGAAAAACCATATGATCATCTCAATAAATGCAGAGAAAGTTTTCGACAACCTTCAACACCCATTTATGATAAAAACCCTGCAGAAAGTAGGCAAAGAGGAAACTTTCCTCAATATAATAAATGATACATTTAATAAATTTATTTAATAAATAAATGATACATGCCCTATATGACAAACCCACAGCCAGCATCATTCTCAATGGTGAAAAACTGAAACCATTTCCACTAAGATCAGGAACAAGACAAGGTTGCCCACTCTCACCACTCTTATTCAACATAGTTTTGGAAGTTCTAGCCACAGCAATCAGAGAAGAAAAAGAAATAAAAGGAATCCAAATCAGAAAAGAAGAAGTAAAGCTGTCACTGTTTGCAGATGACATGATACTATACATAGAGAATCCTAAAGATGCTACTAGAAAACTACTAGAGCTAATCAATGAATTTGGTAAAGTAGCAGGATACAAAATTAATGCATGGAAATCTCTGGCATTCTTATATACGAATGATGAAAAATCTGAGAGTGAAATTAAGAAAACACTCCCATTTACCACTGCAACAAAAAGAATAAAATATCTAGGAATAAAGCTACCTAGGGAGACAAAAGACCTGTATGCAGAAAATTATAGGACACTGATGAAAGAAATTAAAGTTGTTACAAATAGATGGAGAGATATACCATGTTCTTGGATTGGAAGGATCAACATTGTGAAAATGACTATACTACCGATAGCAGTCTACAGATTCAACGCAATCCCTATCAAAACTACCAATGGCATTTTTCACAGAACGACAACAAAGAATTGCACAATTTGTATGGAAACACAGAAAACCCCTAATAGCCAAAGCAATCTTAAGAAAGAAAAATGCAGCTGGAGGAATCAGGCTCCCTGACTTCAGAATATACTACAAAGCTACAGTAATCAAGGCACTATGCTACTGGCACAAAAACAGAAATATAGATCAATGGGACAGGATAGAAAGCCCAGAGATTAACCCAGGCACATATGGTCACCTTATCTCTGATAAAGGAGGCAAGAATATACAGTGGAGAAAAGACAGCCTCTTCATTAAATGGTGCCCGGAAAACTGGACAGCTTTATGTAAAAGAATGAAATTAGAACACTCCCTAACATCATACATAAAAATAAACTCAAAATGGACTAAAGACCTAAATGTAAGGCCAGACATTATAAAACTCTTAGAGGAAAACATAGGCAGAACACTCTATGACATAAATCACAGCAAGATCCTTTTTGACCCACCTCCTAGAGAAATGGAAATAAAAACAAAAATAAACACATGGGACCTAATAAAACTTCAGTGCTTTTGCACAGCAATGGAAACCATAAACAAGACCAAAAGACAACCCTCAGAGTGGGAGATAATATTTTCAAATGAAACAACTGACAAAGGATTAATCTCCAAAATTTACAAACAGCTCATACAGCTCAATAACACAAAAGCAAACAACCCAATCCAAATATGGGCAGAAGACCTAAATAGACATTTCTCCAAAGAAGATATACAGATTGCCAACTAACACATAAAAGAATGCTCAATATCGTTAATCATTAGAGAAATGCAAATGAAAACTACAATGAGGGACTTCCCTGGTGGTGCAGTGGTTGAGAGTCCGCCTAACAATGCAGGGGACACGGGTTCATGCCCCCAGTCCAGGAGGATCCCACATGCTGCGGAGCAGCTGGGCCCATGAGCCATGGCCACTGAGCCTACACGTCTGGAGCCTGTGCTCCGCAACGGGAGAGGCCACAACAGTGAGAGGCCCGCGTGCCGCAAACAAACAAACAAAACAAAACAAAACTACAATGAGATATCATCTCACACCGGTCAGAATGGCCATCATCAAAAAATCTAGAAACAATAAATGATGGAGAGGTTGTGGAGAAAAGGGAACCCTCTTGCACTGTTGGTGGGAATATAAATTGATACAGCCACTATGGAGAACAGTATGGAGGTTCCTTAAAAAACTACAAATAGAACTACCATACGACCCAGCAATCCCACTACTGGGCATATACCCTGAGAAAACCATAGTTCAAAAAGAGTCATGTACCAAAATGTTCATTGCTGCTCTGTTTACAATAGCCGGGACATGGGAGTAATCTAAGTGTCCATCAACAGATGAATGGATAAAGAAGATGTGGCACATATATACAATGGAATATTACTCAGCCATAAAAATAAACGAAATTGAGTTATCTGTAGTGAGGTAGATGGACCTGGAGTCTGTCATACAGAGTGAAGTAAGTCAGAAGGAGAAAAACAAATACTGTATGCTAACACATATATATGGAATCTAAGAAAAAAAAATGTCATGAAGAGCCTAGGGGTAGGATGGGAATAAAGACACAGACCTACTAGAGCATGGACTTGAGGATACGGGGAGGGGGAAGGGTAAGCTGTGACAAAGTGAGAGAGTGGCATGGACATATATACACTACCAAACGTAGGGTAGATATCTAGTGGGAAGCAGCCGCATTGCACAGGGAGATCAGCTAGGTGGTTTGTGACCACCTAGAGGGGTGGGATAGGGAGGGTGGGAGGGAGGGAGACGTAGAGGGAAGAGATATGGGAACATATGTATATGTATAACTGATTCACTTTTTTGTAAAGCAGAAACTAACACACCATTGTAAAGCAATTATACTCCAATAAAGATGTTAAAATTTTTTTAAAAATGAGACACATCTGAAACAAATATAGCCAAATATAGATTTGACAAAACTCAATATTATATATTAAAACAGCTCTTATCTTTTGAAGTCTCACTAATACCATTAAGTGCTTTATATCTATTATCATAACAATGTGTAAGAAAAGTATCATGTTCTTTCCATTTTCCATTCTTCCCGACTAAGGAAGGAAATTAAATAAGTTGCCTCAAAATTGCACAGTACATAAAAGGTTGAACTGGGTTTGAACCCATGCATTTTGTCTCTTGAGGCCTTGTTCTTAATCACTGCATTACATAACTAGTTTTATTTTGTTTTCTCTTTTACTTCTCTGTGTGCTTGAAGTAGTTCATATTTTTTATGAATACAAAAACAGAAATATCAGAATATAAATGTTAGCTAAGCTGAAAAAATTCATTTTTTAATATTTATGTAGAAGCTTTGGCATTTGTGTTATAATTTGTGAATAGATGGAAGATTAGTAACAGATATTTGTACTGACACTCATTCTCATGACACGAATTAGGTATTGTTTCACAGAAGCACATCTTTAAGAGACAAGAAACCTAGGACTTTGAGTATTTTCATAAGAAATATCTGAATTCTGATTGTTTAACATATTCATTCAGCCATTCTTTGGACCCAGAGACTCAGGGTATTTTTTTCACCCTGTGCATCTCTTTTTAGAACAATGGTATGAGATTTTCTCAAAAGTCAATGTAAGAGTGAAGAATATGAGATTTAGATGTTCCAAATCCAGAAAGATTCAGAAGACTGGATATTCTGAAATATTTCAATGACCCCTAACTAAAAAATTGTTCAAATAGATTTTTTTCCCTATGGCGAGTGATTCACTTAAATACTTGGAGCAGGTTACAGAATCAATGGTAGACTACTTCTTATTCTCAGTTATCCTGTTGTTTCTCTGCAAAATTTTCTTTACTCTGGTATCTGACCAATTCTAGCCACTTTAGTAGCTGTAAAATGACGAGTCTCTGTTTCCTCTGCTCAGCATGGCTGCCATGCTCTTATTTGGACTCACCATCTCTGTGCTGACATCTAGAAAGTGCCTCCAGGCAGAAAACCAACTATTCTGGGGGTTTATCTCATTCATTTCCTTTATCTTAGCTACTACAGTTTTGTAATTTTTTGTTCAAAACCTGAAAACTATTATTTAATACATTAACTCTAATTTTAAAATTATTTATGGTGGGCAGCCACTTTACCCAGCTTTTTAATTATTTTTAGAAGTAGAAGTTGTCATCATAGATTTGAAATAATTAGAAAAGACTCATCCTTGATTTCTATCCATTATGTACATATGTATATGTAATATTTATTAAATTAAAATTTAAGGAATAAGTAACAGTTCACAACCACTGTCTAATCTTGGGCATATAATATTTCTATTAATTTTATTTTTTCCTTTCTTTTATGGATTAAGATGCTTATCCTAAAGTAGAAAGCACATGCTCAAGACCACACAGACGGGATTGGAACCTAAGTATTTTAATGCTAATTTCTGTGTTCTCTCCAAAATGGACAAAGTATATAAAGAATGGGCCCAGGGTATTAAGGAATATCTTCCTGTCCACTCAAAGCTTTGGTAAGCTTAAGCCTCAATGTACACACTCATATCCCATCATCAGGCTTTAATTATGACAGGCTAAGCTACAGAAGCCATCTGGAAAAAGAAATTTCCCCACCCATTGTTTCTTCCCACTGACTTTAATATGACCCATGAATACTGTTAACAAATACCAGCTGTCTTGATTCCATACAACATTTAATTGTTATTTGTTTGTCTTAGCTTCTTGCAACTATCTCAGGAGGGTAAGGGGTCTGAATTCCTCATTGACATCCTGACATGTTGAACTACAAAAATTAGTTGGATTTGGCTTATTTTGATCTCTTCAATGCCACTTGTATTCTTTTACTTGTACAGGGTTAGAAATAGCCAAAATAATAATAATAATTGCTAAAGTTTAAGAAATATTTCAGAGATGCTATATTATTAAAAACATACTATCATTGTAAATAAGAGTCATACACCAGAATCACTGAAAAATGAACCATTTGTTTTCTTATAGAGTTTTAGATACTAGATTAGGAAAAGAAATTTTTGTCCCCTTGGTGTTTATTTGTAATGCTTTTCAAACTGTTTATAATGGTTTCTTTGTTTGTAAAATGAGTGGGTTGGATCCTTGAAGTCTTTCTGGTTCTTCCTAATTTGTAATTCCGTAGAGAGGTGTATTTCTGTTGAAGGCAGTGTGCAGGCATCTATGCACCCCTCACCTGCCCTTTGCTCTTTCCTCAGTGAATACACACAGAGTCTGGGATTCACTTAAGAAAATCTGAATTGAAGTTTCCTCTTCTGAGTTAGCTATACTTTTGCTCTTGGGAAAATTATTAAATACTTATAAGAAAATTATGAAGGAGATTTTATATATGTAATACTAGTTCACTCATTGGGAAAATGGAACGAAACTACTACAAAATATGTTTAAAGACAAATATATGAGAGAATAATTCGTAACTTGTGAACTATTTTACAAATGCAAGGAAACCAATATTATAACAATTAAGCTCAAAAAGAGAGAAAGAGGGAAATAAAAGAAATAGCTTCAGATAGACTACCCAGAGACATGTCTTAGCAAAGTGAGGTTCTGCTACTAGTGCTGTTCAAGAATGCAGGAGATAGAATCATGGGAATAAGAAAAAATAGCACATACAAACAAGACAGTGTTGATTTGTCTAGTAAAGAGATCATATTTAGAATAGCATCTGCAATTTGGTTAATTTTGTGATAATTAAATGTAATGTTTGAAGACTTACCTTTTGCATGTATTTATTTTGCAGGTAATTATTTTGCATGCTAAATAACTGAACAAAATTGAAATGTGATTGTAATCATACATGGATCTTTTGTTTTCAAGGATGGCACTGATTTCTGCAATTCCACTGAGGTGAGAGTATTGTTTTTGGTTACATCTGTTTTGGGTTGCATTTTTTTTTTTAAACAAATAATATATTTGTAACACAGCCCAGTCCCCATCACTTCAATACAGCACAGGAGTAAAGAGTCATGCTGCAGGCATCATTGTTATTACTCATGTAGGAAGGGTCATTTCAAAGCTTTTTACATGATCTTTCTTTTTGTAATAGCTCTTACTCCACAGACTGGGAAGCCACGTGGGCATTGTGCAAGTTGCTAAATATGTCTTCATTACAGATAGGGAAAATAGGCACATGTTGTCTCCACAGACCCACTGGATCCACTATGTGATGGACTTAGTTCCAATCAATGTTTATTACCTGTCATCAATAGTTCCTCTCTCTGATCAGTGGACCATAATGATGGTTCAGATCTCTAGTGATTAAAGCCAATTCAAAACTTCTAGTGATCCTATGAAGGTTTGAGTATTTACAATTTTCCAATGCAAAAACAATTCTGAAAAATGGCCATTGGTCCCTTTGGGAAAAGCACAGAGAAAAATTAACAGTACATACTTGTGCTATCTCACATCCATCTTCAAGGTGACTAGGCTCACTTTCATTCAAGAGATCCTGGGTCTTTGTTCTGGCAAATGTATGTAAAATGGCTAAGTTCTTGAAACTGCACTATGCCAATTTTGATGAGGTAAGTAAAGTCTAGAGTTGGTTGTGTTTTTTAAAATTTTGATCAATAATATTTTAGAAGGCTTCCTACCTATTTCAGTCCTAGAAACTGAACAATTAGCCAGGTCTAAAGGAAAAATCATTCTTATATTCTGATAGCCATCCAAGCGCTTCTGTCCTTTGTAGTGACCACGTCCACCTTGACTCTTGTCAGTTAAGTGCCACCACTTAGTCTTTGCCATTTCTACCATTTCCACTGATATCACGAAGTACATTTTTTGACTTGACCTTACATCATCACCCTTAAATTTCAGAGAGCAAACAGTGAAAAGATTTTCAAGATTTTTTAATGTATTGCTAAAGGGAATGTCCTCAAGACCTGCTGGTGGATCGGAGTGAAAGTCAAATGTGATAAATTCACTCTAATGTTCCTATGACCATAAGCCTTTGGAGACTCTCTCTTTTGTTATTCTAAAGAGGTATATACCTTGAGAAAACCATAATTCAAAAAGATACGTGTACCACAATGTTCACTGCAGCGCTATTTACAATAGCCAGGACATGGAAGCAACCTAAATGTCCACTGAAAAATGAATGGATAAAGAAGATGTGGCACATGTATACAATGGAATATAACTCAGCCATAAAAGGAATGAAATTGAGTTATTTGTAGTGAGGTGGGTGGACCTAGAGTCTGTCATACAGAGTCAAGTAAGTCAGAAAGAGAAAAACAAACACCGTATGCTAACACATATATATGGAATCTAAAAAAAAACATGATTCTGAAGAACCTAGGGGCAGGACAGGAATAAAGATGCAGATGTACAGAATGGACTTGAGGACATAGGGAGGGGAAAGGGTAAGCTGGGATGAAGTGAGAGAGTGGCATGGACATATATACACTACCAAATGTAAGATGGATGGCTAGTGGGAAGCTACTGCATAGCACAGGGAGATCAACTCGATGCTTTGTGACCACCTAGAAGGGTGGGATAGGTAGGGTGGGAGGGGGCTCAAGAGGGAGGGGATGTGGAGATATACGTATATGTATAGCTGATTCACTTTGTTGTACAGCAGAAATGAACACAACATTGTAAAACAATTATACTCCAATAAAGATGTAAAAAAATAAAACAACTAAAGAGGTATATAGAAAGAATATTCCGGCAGCTAAACATCACTGAAGATGGGTTACAGCTTCAATCAATCAACTGAACAAAATATTAGAGCTGCTGCTCAAGATAACATATTAATCCAAGAATCTCTGGTAAGTATATTAATACTGATGAATTTGACTCAAATGTTATGTTTTACTCTCTTTGGTCTAATAGCCTTAGAAGAAATTCTCGGACATATTCTCCAAGTTCCTGCCAAAATAAAAATTGGACATTTTTTGATTGCAGAAATTAGTGGCCATTATACTGTGTAAAAGCTACGTCTTCCTAGGTTACACTTTCAAATAAAAACTGACAATACTGTGAATTCAAGTTACTTTGTTATCTTTTATCCACAGAATCAAATTTTGAGTCTTATTTCTATCTCAGCAGGCTTGCAGCTATTACAGAAAATAAATAATTTTAGGGCAATATTAGAAGCTCTCTGGTTGTCTGACAATGACTTGAGCTGATTAAAATACTCAGCGTAATATTTTATTTCCATAGTCTCCCAAGTTAAGTCAAAGGCAGTTGCCCTAACCCTCCATTTAGTCATCCTTTACTCAATTATGATCAAATGCAGCAGACTCTTGGTCTCCCAAAATTTTTTCTTCATTAGGAGCTTCATGCAAGAAAATCACAGAAAGTTATTTCAATGACTATTTTTCCACTGCATAATTTTGACTAGCAATTTTCCTCCAGTTTTCCACTAGCAATGAGGTCATCACTGCATTTAGATCCAATTAGATCAAATCATAATTCCTGAGTGCCTGTCTTTGTGGGTGGATATGTTTCTTGATTCCATTTCTAATACCAAGAACTCTATTGGTCAATATTCAGTCAAGGGAAAAATAATAATTGCAAATCCAGTAGACAGTGATCATTTAAGTCATAAAATTGGTTACAAAGCTTTTGGTAGCTGAAAGACCACATGGTATAAATGTTACTGGAAAAGCAAAAGGGAGAAAACCTTATCAAGTCTGAGGCTGAGTTGCTGAAGAGCTGTTATTTCCTCTGCTTTTCTTAGAAAAACATAAGAGCTTTGCATTTTATAAACAAATGAAAGGAAATGGCTCTTCTAGCCTCCTTCCAATCTTCTTTCAGTGGCACCTACTAGTGTAACCCTAACCCTAATAACAGGGAACTAGGTACTGTTAAATTATTTTTCTATCTTCCATCCCCAGTGATAAAGAAAAGAGTATAAATGGATAATGATGTACGTAAGAGAGAAGAGACACCATCCAGCTCAAAAGTGTTTAGTAGCTCTGGGTTAAAACTAGCATTAGGTTTGAGTTCCGTTAGTATTTGTGGTAAAAGATGGAGGCTAGTTGACTCGGGATTCTGGTAATAATGGAAGCTCCATTTCTTTAGGACTTTGTGGCCCTTTGTGGAAAAGTAAAGACCTTGCTAAGGAAAATAATGATCACCTTAAAATACACCTGTCTTTAGTATATGGATGCATTCTCAACAATGGCTGCTGTCCACACTGACTAAAGTAATCTTTAGCCGAAGGCTAGTTCATGAGGTTCCAACCAGCATCTCTACAATGACGTGAATTGATAAGAAACATGAGAATGGATGCTCCAAAACAGGTTTGCTTTAGATGTTTGCTTGCTTTTTTTCTTCCTTTCAGTATTTAGATAGGACTAAAGGAATGATATTTTTCTCTGTTAGACCACGAGGTTCTACAACTGAAGGAAAAGAAAAAAGATGATGGAAAATGATGGTCATATTGAAAATTAATAAGGACCTAGTCAATTAAAACTCTGACAAACAGATTTGGGGAGGAGGCAATGCTACTTCTCATTGGAATTTCCTCTGAGTCTCTAGGTTTGGAATATCTCTATGGAAGTCACTACAAAGCTGAGAAAGCCAGAAACTTCTATAACAAGATAATCAGCTTTTTGAAGGGAGACTTCACCCAGTGTAGTTTAAGTCCACACGTTATGGCTTTTGGAAAACTGGAATGAACTGACCAGCATCCCAAAGAAGCAGAAACCAAGAAGATTTTAGGATTTGTTTGCTTGGATTGTTGTTGTTATTGTTGTCTTACATGTGCTCTGTGTATCCTGTTCATTCCAAATAACTCTAAGCCTTAGCTGTGGTCTATGACTGAATAAAGCAAGAAGGGCATGTAATGGTCATTGGGCCCTGGGTACATTATTTTTCATTGATATAATAGAATTGGAGTTTAGATAATGCATTTCTATACTGTCTTTCTTGCATTCTAAATTTTTGTGAACGTGGCTATTCTTGAAATTTTGGAAAAGTGAAACACATAAGAAATGGGATTAAATAAATCAAATTTGGATGAACTCAAATGGCCACACCCATTCCAGTGAAAATGGCCCTCGTTGCAAATAGTGTAGAAGGAATTCAGACCATCCAGACATCTGAGTGAAAAATCTGTCTAGATGAACAAAGTAAGACAATAAGGAGGAGAGACAGTGAATATAGTTACTTTGGAACTTTATCCAAAGAAGAGAAGTTTCTTTTTGAGAACTTTAATATCTCTGTGTGATATCTGGGATTTTTTTCCATTTTTTTCTATTGAATTTGGAGTAGTAAAAAGAGGTGATTATAGGTTGTTGGGTTGGGACATATAATAATCTACTTCTACAAGTGCTTAGAAATGGAAACCATTATCACTGGTTTAGCTGAAAATAATGTAATAATTTGTTTCCCATTCACTATTATTCATTAGACTTCCCTTGTTTAGAAAATATCAAGAGAGAGGTGATTGGCAAAGCCGGATTCAAGCATGTCAGGTGTCTAGTCAAATATTATCAAGTCCCATCAAACCACCCACATATCAAATAGCTAATAGCAATGGATGCTGTTAAGAATTCAAAGAGGATGACAGTTGAAAGCATGTTAAACCTTCATGAATAGGTTTCAATGGAGAAGTGGTAGTAAAAACCAAATTCAAGATGCTTATGATTTGTGAGAAAGCAGAGGCAAGTGACAGTAGACTCTCAAGAAGTTTAGTTAAGAATAAAAGTTTACACATAGAATAGTACTTTTTAAAACTATAGACCAAACAAAAAATGGTTTTATAGGATGAGAACTCTTAAAAAGATGTTTAATCTTAGAAGAAAGAGCTGAAGAGTGAGAAGTTGAAGGCCCTGGTAAGAAGAAAACGGGCCTAATGAATTCAAAAGAAAGTAGGATTGGAGAAATTAACCAAAGGATTAATCAAAATCAAAAGATTATCAATTTTTTTAAGTCAGATGAAGGAAAAAGACACAGGGGATTGTTTAAGGGGAGAATAGGCATTTCCTTCAGCAGGGAATTATATGCTTAGTGCATAAGAGAGGTTTAACTTGTAGATGTATTGATATGACCAAGTATTATGAATCAAATCTCCTTCATAAATTATCATACTTATTCTGTCCTTATTAGAGGAAATTTGTGGATGGAAAAGGTTTGGGTCATCTCTATTGATCTGATAAGTTTTTTTGTTTGTTTGTTTTTTGTTTGATCTGGTAAGTTTTGAGAAGCAAAGCATTAACTCATAATACAGCTTCTGCTTGGACACTGTACCTACAGAGGAAAGGTTAAAGAGGGAAAAGATATCTTGAGCCAGGGTTTTCACATTATTCTTCAGATTAAATAAATCCCAGTATCCCTTGCTATAATAGAAACAAATTGATTAAAGATGGTAAGAGTGTAGAATCAAGCTTCTCATCGTATAAACAAGGACACTGCATCATTCTCAACAGTCATGTTTTCCAAATTTTCTGTGCTTTGAAACAGCTTTGTGCAACATTTATTTTCTCTACACATCATGTATAAGCAATATGATTTACTTTATGCAAAATATGCATTTACAACAACTCAGAGTCTTATGGAATAAGAATTTATTTCTGTATAGTATTATTAATTATAAAAGATTCAAACGTGTTTGCATTATTATGAGATAGGCACCATTCTCATCAGTTTGCAGATGATGAAACTGGAACTCAAAGATTAAAAGTGACTTGTGTTACGATTATGCCCCTCATAAAGTGTGAGCAGGAGCCTGAACGTAATTTTGTGATTCCAAGCTTAGCATTAATTCTACCCCAATATATGTTCGTAACCACATGACAAGGAAAAATAATTGACCCTGTACTCTAATTTCAATCTCTGATCCAATTTCCATGGTGATAATAAAACTAAATAAGGATGCCTCTTCCACCAACTGAGAACATTAAAAATTGTGTTTGCTCTTTCAGAAGTCAGAAGCATTTGACTAAGATTTGAGGGATAGGTCCAATTAGTCTCCTGGTTTGATTAACATCTTACATGATAATGTTCTGCCTCGCATCATTTTGAATTTTAGCTATCACTATTTACTTGATTTTAAATCATAAAGTGCTATCTAAATATATCAACACACTTTTTTCTTTTTGAAGATAGAATACTGTTCTTTAATTTCATACATAATTGTCATGATTTTATCTTGAAAGAAAAGAATTTCATGTACCAGTGTTAACATTTAGGAGGAATTTATTGCTTTTATTTTGGGTATAGAATTAATAAATATTTTTCTTATTATAGGCTTGTGAAAAGAGCAATAGAAATTACTCACAAAATGTTAGGAAATGTACTAACATGATACAATTTCTAGTTCTGACAATGACTCACTAAGAAAGCGAATTTCTCTTTCTGTTTTTTTTTTCTTATGTCCCAAGAACAGCAATTGATATTTGAATCTGTCAGCCAAAACTCTCTAGTCAACTGGCAACTGATGCTAGAGACATTTACTCTTATAAAGCACTTATAAATATTCCAATTCATAGCTTAAAAACAATATTGAATATTGAAAAACAATATAATTACCACTAACATTGTAAATGTAAGTGCAGCAATACTGTATGTATGAAAGACTATACTTTCTGGGATTAAAACTATTTCAAGCGGAAGCCTTGAAAGTCTAAAATCATAAGACATACCTCATTTGGAATAGCTCTCATACCACACTTTTCTCTAAAAATAAGTATATATTTTAATTGCTTCAAGTTTAGGTGACAACACTAAACTTAAAAAAAAAACAGAGAAGACCCCTCCTGCAAGGTAACAGTTCCAATGAGGTGAGCCCTTTCTGTGAGGCGCACTTCCCTAGTAAGGGGAAAATATTAGCAACTAAGAAAAAGGGAAATTTTTGCTAAACATTTTTCCTTTTCACAAGAAAATTGCATTTTATCTTTAGTAAATCTTTTATCACTAATATTAGACTCAAAATATTAAAGTTTTAGAGTTGTACTTTCTTTCCTCTAGAATAATTTAAAAAATGTTATGTACTCTGTAATCTTTTGGAGTGCCAAATTTTTGCAGAACGTGTTTTGCTATGTGGCCTTTTGTGCCACACCTAATAATCTGAAGTTTTAAGTTCATGCATTATTCAATCAACAGTAACTCTGATAACAATTTCTAAAAAACATTTCATTTTTGTTACCTTTTTTTGTATTACAAAACTTTATCTTTTCACTGTTATGTAAATACATATTTTTAGGGACCAGAATGTTACCTTATAAGAAAAATGAGCAATTTACCTTCTAGACTATTGAAGATGATTGTCTCAAGTCCCTTTTTCCATTCCCCTCAGTATAACATTCCATTCTTAGGGATAAAACTAGGATTCAAAACAGATGGATCTCCACAACTAGTCACCTCCTTTTCTATGCAAATCTGAAAATGCACGTAAACAAAACATATTAATGATGTGCATAAGACATTTTTCCATTTGAATTGATGGTTATGCATGAAAACGAAACAAATTCTCAAGTAAATTTTTCTAACTTTTTAAACTATGAAACTACTACCCAGTGTAGAAATAAATTTTATAACTAGGATATCTATCTATCTATCTACTATCAAATATATCTATCTGAAACAAAATATTTTAATACAATTTCTAGATTTTCCATGTGAGATGCACTCTTTTTCTCTTCTTTAAAAAAAAATTTTTAAGGAAATGTGAACACTAATTGCAGGGTTGATTAAGGAGTAACATCTGTATTAGAGCTCTATTCTTTCTTGGTGCTCACATCACAATGTGATCAAGAATTTTAGGCTTGAACATTTAAAATATCATATTATTTTGCAAAGTTTTTATACTTTTTATATTATACTTACACTTATTGTCATCCCAAACCTAATTTGGAAGTACAAACACAGGAGATTATTTTTATTATCAAAATTTCCTCTCTCATTTTCATGAGGCTTGATACCAAATATTGTTTACTGTATTTGCTATTTTTTCCTGGGAAGACAGAAGAGACATAGTGCACTGTTCCGTGAAATTTTCACAAAGAACAGCATTAGATTCTCATGTAAGCAGCATAGATAGATGGTGTGTTTTCTGGAGATGCAACATGTATGAGGATGGTACAAGGGCCTTATCCCATCCACCGCCTAACCATACCCCTGCACCCGTTTGGTTGTATTACTTACATTAGAAAAGGAAACAGATTAGGCTCCTTTGATCCCCTGTTATTCTTCAAAAATTTTTTTGAAAGGTAACAAAATAAATTCCAAAATTACCGAGCTTAATTGCCTTAATATTGCCATATATATATATATATATATGCCACATATATATATATATGCCATATATATATATACATAAATATACATGAAACGGTTCTTAAGACCTTATACTATGGGAACAAATGAATGTGAATATTATGCTTTTTGACTAATTGATAGTCTCAGAAATTAATAATCTCAAAGTTCATAGAAATAGAAATAACTATACTGTTTATAGCATTCAAGGGGATATGATTACCTGAACAGTATTACTTATTACATGATACTGTTTGGTCAATAAAATATATAAAAATTAAGGAGTTATGTGGGAAGTATGATTTAAAAATCCATCAGACATTTTCAGAAAATAAACTGCTACTTGGAATTAAACTTTCTAGTCTAATTTGATTACCAAACATTTCTGTATGTAAATAAATTATGATACAAAAAAATCTATGTTGAGCTTTGCTTATGTAAGATATAGTTTATCCAAGTATATTACTAGGGACAATATGTGCATCACTAAAATCAGTAAAAATAATCTGAAAATTAATTTACAAATGGTTCTATTTTTAATTTAATGTTGTAAAGTTTGTTTTTTCCTATTGAACTGTTAAAACTTTAAGACTATTTGTGAAAGTATCTTCACAGACTATTCCTAGAAAAAAAAAAATCCAGCTAGGCTCATTACCTAAAACTTGTTAAGCTCATTAATTTTATTCTAGTTTATCTGAGTATTCTTATATACTTTACAGAAGGCAACTACAGGCAAAAACATCAAAGCATAAAGGAAAAACAGGATACTCTGAATTATGGTCCTGTTTTTTTGTGTGTGTTTTTTTTTTTTGTTGTTGTTGTTTTTTGCGGTACACGGGCCTCTCACCGTTGTGGCCTCTCCCGTTGTGGAGCACAGGCTCCGGACGCGCAGGCTCAGCGGCCATGGCTCACGGGCCCAGCCGCTCCGCGGCATGTGGGATCCTCCCGGACCGGGGAACGAACCCATGTCCCCTGCATCAGCAGGCAGACTCCCAACCACTGAGTCACCAGGGAAGCCCATGGTCCTGTTTTTTTAAATACAGTAACAGTTGATGATGGGATATAGGTCCTTAATCATCTTTTTTCTTTTACCTATTTTCACCTATTTTAATTATTTTAATTCTGTTATAATTTGTACTAAAAAGTGTTCTTGACAGAGATACCTAATGTAGCTAATACAAATGTAGAGGCATAATAAAATAGGATTCTTTCATGAAGATTTCTACAGGCCTGAATTTAGATAATTTAGCAACTTAAACAAGAAAAGTCATAATAGGAGGCAAATTGCAGTAGTTCAATTTTTAAGCTAGAATTTGTTTATATATTCTTTTTTATTTATTTTTCTACTATTCCTTACCGATGTCTCTTACCCATCACACTGAAGACTCTTAATCATTTAAAACAAACAAAGAAAAATGTCCATGCAAACAAGTTTTTTTTTATAGCATAGAATTTAGCAGAAGCTCAGAGCAGACTTAATGGATGCCACTTCATAGATGGGGAACTAAAAACAGTAATAAACCAGGAGGACTGATCCCTGCTCTATCACAAGGAAACAGAGAAAAGATAAGAAAATTCAATGAGAAAGCAATAGGAAGAACCACCAAAAACAGTCTAAGCAACAGAATAGCACAAGCAAAAACACACACTTAATAGGAGGAAGCAGGCCTGGCTCTTGAGAGGTGATTAATAACAGTTAGAGGCCACCTAGGGTTCTGAACTTGGAAATGATGCTTCATGGAGTAAAACTTAAAACAGAAGTATCCATTATGAGTAAGACTCCTCCCTCTCAAAAATTTTTCACTGCTCTGATACTAATTTCAGCATAAACATTGCCTCTAAATCTGCACCTCATTAGAAAGTGCTGCCCACAACACTTGCCTTAAGTGAACCTCAGAGTGCACAGTTTTCCTTGCAGCTCCCCACCCTGCCATCACGAAAGGAGGATAGGTACACTCTGACATTCCATAAACACAGAGTTGGGGAAATTGCCTCAACTACGAATGCCTGCTCTCCAACCCACATTCAACCTATTCAATGACTGAGCTGCAGTGCCCTCATTACCTTATCCCTCCACCTGTGCTCAAATACTATATCCTCCTATGTCCTCAAGAACTTTGCTCTATTATGTATCTTTTTCTCCAGCTTTTTTTTTTTCTTTTGTTTACTGTCTCTATTCTCTTTGTATAAAATCCATCACCCATTTCCCATTGGGAAAAAAAAAAAAGCTCCCTCAGTTTCATGGTTTCCTATAACAATATTCCCATCTGTTCCCCTCCCTCACAGTCAAGCATCTTGAGTTTTTCACATGCATTGTCTATATTTTTTCCCCACTCATGTCTCTGCATTTCAGTCTTTCTTCCCCTATCATAGGACTTACCTTCACTCAAATTTTCAGTGATCACCTGGATTCAAAACGCAATTACTACATTTAACACCTTCTCTCCTTTCACTTCTCCATGCTATTTGTCGTACCACTGTACTATTACGAAACCCACCAACCCTTGATCTCTGAGATGTTGTTCTCTATTATATGTCTTCTTGCTTTGCTGCTAGATATAATCTTTATTTTCCCCATCATTCCTTAAAGACTCATGGTTCCCAATTATATTCTTAGCATTCTTCTGCTAATTACTTATTTTCTCTCTGGCTTTAACCAAGATCTATAAACTAACGATATTATATCTTTCTCAATAATCCAGAAATCTTTTCAGAAATTTAGAGCTGTATTTCCAAATTCCTGCCAGACTTAAGACTTGGAAGTCACATAGGTACCTAAAATCAGCAAGGCCAACACTGACCTGGTCATTTGCACACCTGTTTCTCTTTCTAGTCTCAGTATTTTAGGTAATTACACCATCTAATCATCTAAGTTGGGAATGACCCTCAGTACTCTCTTCACTAAATCCTTTCCCCAATGATTTATTATTAAGCCCTGTAGATTCTATCACCTAATTATCTCTCCAATTGGACATTTCCTTCCCTCCCCTGGACAGGCCTCATTATTTTTCATTTGTATTATACCTCTGCTACCAGTCCTGCTGATTTCGATTTATCTGTTCATTTACTGTTAATGTTTTAAAAAACTTGATACTGAAGTTGAAATGACATGGGCTTTTGTGTAAATCTTCCCAGGAGTTCTTGCTAATCGTGAATCTGCAATTCATTTAATATTTCTGAGGTTCTATCTTCTCACATCTTTAACGGATAAGAAAAGTATCCTCCTTACAGAGTTAAATTAAGTCATGCATATAAGGGTTTACCCCTTGGTAATCACTCAAAATTCTTCTTACTATTATTATTATTAACTTTTAATTTTACAACTATTATTATGACTCAAGCTTAAATCCATTTGAAGACTCTCCATTACCATAAGGGTAAAATTGAAATCCTTAAAATGGCTTTCAGGGTCTCTAGAATCTAATTCTACTAACTTCTCTAGCCTCATCTTTCTACACTCTCTGATAGAAGCCCTAATTTCAGTCAGGTGCTTTTCCTTCTCCTTCTTCTGACATAGTTAATTAACTACTCATGGGCATCTTAAAAACTCACTTTAAAAATTACCCATGCTAAACTGATTCAGTTTGTTGTAAAGGAAGAACTAACACACTATTGTAAAACAATTATACTCCAATAAAGATGTTAAAAAAAAAAAAAATTACCCATGCTAGGAAGGCTGATGGGAAACGGTCCTCAAGGAAAGAGTGAAAAGGGTCAAGAGAATTTTCTTGAATACTGAAAGTTCTATATCTTAACTGGGGTAGAGTTTACACAGATGTATATATATATCAGACAACTGTAGAGTTAATCCATTTTATTGTACGTAAATTATACCTCAATAAATTGACTAAAAATGATTCCATATGGAAACTCTTCAGTGACTCCTTTCTCCCTGGGCTAAATGGCCATATATGAACTTCCATACAATATGCACATACTCTTTGCACAGCACTTATTCTGTTGTCTTGCCAAGCACTGAACAAATTATGAATCCCTCTAAAAACTCTGGAATACTCATTTTTATATCTGTATCTCCAACATCTAGTATAAGGGCCCAAAACAATAGGGCCTCAAAGAATATTTATGGGATCAGTGAATGAATGAATTACAAATTGAGAGTATAATTATAAATTCAGATTAAAATTTGGTAATGTGGAATTATGTGATTAAATGTTTACAGTTTTAATGTAAAACTGAACGTTAATTAATTTTAAAGCACATGTAATGCTGTGTAATATTTCTAATTTATACAATCAAATATTAGAATGCCACACACAATTGCTAATAATAGCTATGTAACTCCATCATGGTATTAATAATGTTTATATTAATGCTTTGGCATTAAATCTTAAAATCAGAGTGCATAATGCATAGGGGACTTATTCTCTTTTTTATGAGAAACAAATAAGATCAATTAAAAACTGTCATCCATTTATTACAAAAAAAACTCAGTGCAGTAATAAGTATCAAGAACATATTGAAATGAAAACAATGATGAGAAAATGGGATACTAACATCAACTGTACTGTCACTTCCAAACATACCAAGAAAAACCTGGACTAGAAGGAACCATAATTCCCACGGCACCGAGGCACTTAGAGAAGTCATTACTGATATACCCAGGATGCAAAATACCAAGGAGTATGATCCTTAAAGAAATACATGCCTAACAGCAGGCAAAGTTCCTGAAGATTATAGATGGGATTGGGGGGGATCATCTTATAAAATGTAGAATATAAGGTCATATGACCCGGCTTTCAGGGGCCATATCATCAGTCAGTCTCATTGATAACTTACTTTGATAAACCACGCTCATAAAATATCCTTATTCTTGGATGAGGAAGAGGTATAAAATTCAATATATTCTACCCTAAATTAATAGTTTGTGTATATCATGTATAAATTGAATTACCATATAAGAAAATGTACGTAAAAGATGATGCATAATATTGGAGCACAATTCCTTTGTGTTAGATAAGATAGGATCTTTTAATTCAGATGTACCAATTATTGTTCCTTCCAAGTCTACAGTTTCTCCTAAAGGAAAAAACCTTAGCTTTCCCACCAACAAAATGTTAACCCATATTTAAACTCACATGACAGAGCCCCTGCCACAGATTGGACCACAAATCAATATATGATCCAAGGGCAGCCAATCTTCAGATTTTTAATTGTAGTTGATTTACAGTATTATACTAGTTTCCAGTGTACAGCATAGTGATTCAGTATTTTTACAGATTATGATCCATTGAAAGTTATTACAAGATAATGGTTATAATTTCCTGTGATATACAATATATGTTTGTTGTTTATCTATTTTACACATAGTCATTTGTATCTGTTAATACCATACCCCTAATTTGCAACCCCCCTTCCCTCTCCCCTTTGGTAATCACAGTTTGTTTGCTATATTTGTGAGTCTGCTTCTGTTTTGCATATACATTCATTTTATTATTTTTAAGGTGCCACATAAGTGATATCATACAGTTTTTGTCTTTCTCTGACTTATTTCACTAAGCATAATATTCTCTAGGTCCATCGACATTGATGCAAATGGCAGAATTTCATTCGTTTTATGGCTGAGTAATATTCCATTGTATGTACACACATATATTTTTTCTGCCCATTTTGTAATTGAGTTGTTTGTTTTTTTGATGTTGAGGTGCATGAGCTGTTTATACATTTTGAATATTAACCTTTTATCAGTCATATCATTTGCAAATATATTCTCCCATTCCATAGGTTGTCTTTTCAATTTGTCAATGGTTTCCTTTGTTGTGCAAAAGCTCTTAAGTTTAATTAGATCCCATTTATTTATTTTTGCTTTTATTTCTTTTGTCTTAGGAGACAGATCCAAAAAAATATTGCTATGATTTATGTCAAAGAATGTTTCACCTATGTTCTCTTCTAGTTTTATGGTTTCAGGTCTTATATTTAGGTCTTTAAACCATTTTGAGTTTATTTTTGTACATGGGTGAGGTAATGTCCTAATCTCATTCTTTAACATGTAATAGCTGTCCAGTTTTTGCAGCACCACTTGTTGAAGAGACTGTCTTTTCTCCAATGTATATTCTTGCCTCCCTTATAGGCCAATATCTTTGATGAATATAGATGCAAGAAATCCTCAACAAAATATTAGCAAACCAGGGGCTTCCCTGGTGGCGCAGTGGTTGAGAATCTGCCTGCTAATGCAGGGGACATGGGTTCGAGCCCTAGTCTGGGAGGATCCCACATGCCGTGAAGCAACTAGGCCCATGAGCCACAACTACTGGGCCTGCGCGTCTGGAGCCTGTGCTCCACAACAAGAGAGGCCACGATAGTGAGAGGCCCACACACCATGATGAAGAGTGGCCCCCACTTGCCACAACTAGAGAAAGCCCTCGCACAGAAACGAAGACCCAACACAGCAAAAATACATAAATAAATTAATAAACTCCTACTCCCAACATCTTCTTTAAAATATATATATATATTAGCAAAACAAATCCAACAATATATTAAAAGGATCATATACCATGATCAAGTCAGATTTACTCCAGGGTCACCAGGATGGTTCAACATTTGCAAATCAATCAATGTGATATACCACATTAACAAAAGGAAGGATAAAAATCACATGATCATCTCAACAGATGCAGAAAAAGCATTTGACAGAACTCAACATCCATTCATGATAAAAACTCTCATCACCATGGGTGTAGAGGAAACATATCTCAACATAATAAAGGCGATTTATGACAAACCCACAGCCAACATCATACTCAACAGTGAAGAGCTGAAAGCCTTTTCTCTAAACTCAGGAAGAAGACAAGGATGCCTGCTCTTGTCACTTCTATTTAACATAGTATTGGAAATACTATCCACAGCAATCAGATAAGAATAAGAAATAAAAGGCATCCAGATTGGAAGGGAAGAGGCAAAACTGTCACTATCTGCAGAAGACATGATATATAGAAAACCCTAAAGTCTCCACCCCAAAACTATTAGAATAAATGAATTCAGCAAAGTTGCAGGATATAATATTAATATACAGAAATTGGTTGTTTCTATATATTAATAATGAACTATCAGAACATTTTTTAAAAAGTACTATTTAAAATCATATCAAAAAGAATAAAACTCATAGGAATAAACTTAACCAAGGAGGTGAAAGACCTATACTCTGAAAACTATAAAACACTGATGAAGGAAATTGAAGATGATACAAAGAAATGGAAAGACATCTAGTGCTCTTAAATTGAAAAATTAATATTGTTAAAATGGCTATACTGCCCAAAGCAATCTACAGATTTAATGCAATCCCTACCAAAATACCCATGACATTTTCATAGAACTAGAGCAAATAATCTTAAAATTCATATGGACCCACAAAAGACCCTAAATTGCCAAAGGAATCTTGAGAAAAAACCTGAAGGTATCACTCTCCCAGACATCAGACTATACTACAACGCTGCAGTAATCAAAACAGCATGGTACTGGCACCAAAGCAAACACATAGAACAATGGAACAAAATTGAGAACTCAGAAATAAACCCATGCACCTATGGCAAACTAACCTACAACAAAGGACGTAATCTTCAGATTGAACAGTCATTTGTGATGGAATGAAAGGCAGGATTAGCCATTAAGGGAGAGAATGAAGAGTGAGGGGTGGGTTGTAAAGGGCTTAATAAACTGAAGTTATAAAACTATCAAAATTATAAGTAAGCAAAACAAATGAGGTAGAGGAAATATACAAAGAAGAAGATAAAGAAGCCAAATGGTAGAGATAGGAATACAGAAATGTGTAGCTGTGTCTCAATTATTGTAAAAAAAAAAAAATGCCACTAGTTCAAAGATCTATGTGTAGCTCAACTTTAACAAACTATTTTGTGTCCAGATTTTTCTGGATTCTCTATAGATATGCATCTTTCCAACAAACCTATAATCTGCTAAATTGATACAATTTCTTGAAACGAAAAATAAATAAAATTTAAAAGCTTAATTAAAATGACTTTCTATGAATTTTCAGCATCAGAACACAGAGTGGCCTATAAAAATATAGGGAAAACATTAACTTTCTAAGAAACAAATATATATGCTTAGGAAATAAACCATATTGTACAAAAACTATCGCCATTATCACTATATAGTATTCTTTCAGCAAAAATATTTTTTAATACAACTGAAAAAGATGACAGCAAAATAACTTGACTCCCATTATGTAATTCTTCTAAATGATGTGGAAGTCTGCACGTACAACTAAATAAGCTGAAATAGAAATAGTCTGTTTGCTCTTTCCACCTAATAGAAAAGAACAAAAGCTCTTGATATAGCCAGGAAAGAAAAATACTATGAATACCATTGTTCACCATAAAAATCTTTCTTTAAAGTACTAATATATCAAAGACCAGTACGATATAGCCAATATAATTTCTAAAAGTTTGCATACATAATTTTGGAAGGAACAAAATTTCTAATGACACTTTGACCTAGTATAGCTTACATCAGATATCTTTTTTCCAGTAATCTCTGTGTACATATGCAGATAAGCATAGCAAAAAAAACCCCACAAATGAACCTCTACTGTTTATATACTCAAAATAGTCAAAAAAAAAAATGTTGCTTACATTGAATACTAATTCCATTGTATACATATGAATTTCCTGTCCCATGACATAACTGGGTGGACTCAGAGAGTGATACAATAGATTTTAATCATTTTATCTGGCTGTTCTTATTCACTGGGCCAATGTTTTTCTTTTCCCATGAGAACTCTCTGTAGTAGTAGAGCACCAATGCCCCCTTTTTCTCCTGACTGAAATGCAAGGTATATACAGTGTAGAACCTAAGTTATTCCTGCCCAAGGAGAGAAGAGAGACAAAGTTTTTACCTTCTAGAAATAAACAGTACAATGCTTTGTCCCATCTACTGCATCAGTGGTGCTTAGGATGTTCTGTCCTCAATCAATCACTGTTAGTTTGGTCAATCCTTCTAAAACATTAAGCTTAAAGGTACTGAGCCAGATACCATAAGTATCCTAGATGTCTGAAAGAAATGTTTCCTTAGTACAGTATTTGCATCCAGCCTGAGAAAAAGTTTATCTGAGCTGCTCTCCCAATTCCCTTTCTAGTCTCCTCACCCCACACCTGGGTAAACGGTGTATTCATCTTGTTTCCGAGCTATTCTATATTTCAAGGAGAATCCTTCTCCATGATTTTACATGTTTTAAAAATGTCCTCTACTTCTCCAAACTCTCTTTCCATGTTCACTCCTACCTCATAATACAAAGCACTTTCTTGTATTTCATTATCTGCTCGTTCTAACATTGAGGTTATCAGGCCATGCAGGTTGGAACAGCTGCATTATATGGATCTAGAAAACAAATATTTGGGGATTTACAGGTCCTCAAAGCCCTCAAACCACATTGCACAGCAGGCCATTTCACAAGCTTGAATAACTAAGACATTAAGGGAATAGAGGATTCAGAGTACAAAATTGTTTTCTTCTGTCTCAGTTAAGGTGTCTGTAAGCCCTACTTGTTATTGTTGATTCTGTATCTCACTTAACTTTTGAACCTACATATCACTGGGACAGTGCTTGAATGTCTCACTGTGAAACACTGAATGAATATAATGAGCAAATCATATTTCTTCAACTATCAGAGAAATAAAATTACCAAACATTCATGGCTGTTATAATGCAGATAAGAGTAAACTAATTATAGGTGATAAAAGGATGAACATGATTATGCTCATTTATATGTTTATTTAATGTATATTCAAAAATATGACCAGTATATCAAAGTTGTGATTTCACTGATATTATTTGCTTGTCACAGTGTTAAAGTATTTAGATCATTCCCTAGCTATATACGTTTTCAAGGATGGCATATATTGTGGGCAAATGCTCTGAAATAACTGACTTTTAAACTTGCAGGACTTAACCTTACACAGTCACTAACAGGAAATACAAGTGGTTGTTAGATGGAGTCTTTGTGCATAAGTCTCAACTGAGAAAAAGAAAATTCTCAATTCCCAAAGAACAAGACCTCAGAATACTTGTCACTAAATTTAATGATTTTCAACTATCATCCCAGAACTACTTTCTTACTGGATAGCTATCTAATTATTTGTGTGTGTGTGTGTGTGTGTGTGTGTGTGTGTGTGAGGACAATTGGTGGTCTCTCCTACTTCACCATTTTGCTGATGTTACCTGCTAAGTAAAGTTTCTACAAAAGTATATTTCAGAAACTTATCCAAAGCACAGAATGGAGTCTTAAAGAACCACCTCTGGCATAAAACAAATCCTCTGTAATATGTCAAACACATTTGTAAATATTAAAAGCATATAAAAATCAATCTATATGTGGTTTGCTGTTAATTTAATTCCAAACTTCTAATTACTTATAATCTTATTTGAAAGAGAAGACATACATGTATAAGGAAGAATTATAGCACAGTGCAAGATGGTATAAAATGGAGTTCTAATTTGAATATAATTAAGAAATAAATTACATATTATGCACAAGACATACTGTTGAATTAAATTAACTTTGAATCATCAGTGAAGACTCCATAAATAGAAATTGATCTGGACCTCAGATAGCTGAATGGTTTCGTATAGAAAAAAAAAAGGCAAGACTGAGGTGAAGAAGTAGATGAAAAGAGAAAGGCTGTACAGAGAAGCTGGAAAAAAACACAGTAAAAGAAATCACTGTGGCTTACAGTGGAAAGATCAACAGCCTGTGTGAGGAACACACAGTATCATTCAAGCAGAAAGGAAGCTAACTAATCAAAAAGAATACTAAGAATCTTTATAGACACCTATATATAAACAGACTATATATTACTAAATCTGGAATGATAAATAACACCTTTTAAAAACCACCCAGGGCTTCCCTGGTGGCGCAGTGGTTGAGAGTCCGCCTGCCGATGCAGGAGACACGGGTTCGTGCCCCGGTCCGGGAAGATCCCACATGCCGCGGAGCAACTAAGCCCGTGAGCCATGGCCGCTGGGCCTGCGCGTCCGGAGCCTGTGCTCCGCAACGGGAGAGGCCACAACAGTGAGAGGCCCGCATACCGCAAAAAAAAAAAAAAAAAGAACCACCCATAATTAATTTTTGTTAATTAAAAAAAATGTTTTTTAACAATCAGTTATCTTTAAAATTTATTTGTGTGTATATATATATATATATATATATATATATTTGGCTGTGTTGGGTCTTTGTCTCTTTGCAAGGGTTTTCTCCAGTTGTGGCAAGCGGGGGCCACTCTTCATCGCGGTGCGCGGGCCTCTCACTATCACGGTCTCTCCTGTTGCGGAGCACAGGCTCCAGACGCGCAGGCTCAGTAGTTGTGGCTCACAGGCCTAGTTGCTCCGCGGCATGTGGGATCTTCCCAGACCAGGGCTCGAACCCGTGTCCCCTGTGTTGGCAGGCAGATTCTGAACCACTACGCCACCAGGGAAGCCCTTAAAAATCAGTTTTTAAAAACAGAACAATCTGGTTAAATTTAAAACTTTCTCCCAAAGTCTTTGGACAAGAGCTTTTATTTCTCTAATCCTGTACGGACATACAGGGTTGAAATTTCATGTTATAAGAAGAGTTCAGAATATATAAAAGAGTATATGTGTAGAATGTGATTTGTAAAGGATTTAGAGAGTATCAGTTCATTGCATAAGAAATGTAAAATAAATGGAAACTTTTTAAATCTCTGGCCATGATTTTTTAACCTGTAAAATACTTAGATCTATATTATTCAGCTATGTTAAAAGTTTCTTGTAAAGTAAGCATATTTCTACACCATCACTTGATCACATTTTAGTTACAATAATACTCACATTAATATTCTCCCTGTGTCCATGTCTGCTGAAAGTACAGAGAAGCCAATCTTAAAGAGATCAAGAGGTCTAATTGGCTTGGCAAAATGACAGTCAGTCCAAGAATCAAGGTTTGTAATTCCTTTTTATCTACTGTCCCTGATGGGACAGCTGAACCATTTGAATAAACTGCATCTTTTTTCACTCTGAATCTCATTATGGATCTTATCACAATGCGTCTTTTTAGTAGCTACTGATTCATTAATCTAGTGCCAAGGGATTTTTATTATCAAATCACTTGATTTGGGGGGCTTGCTTGGTTAAATACAAAATACTAATTTCTCTCTGACTTTATATATAACTTTCCTCAGACTCTATAGTGTGAGAAAGACTTTGGAAGTAGAAAAACAACAACAAAAACAACAAATTAGAATACAAAAGATCTGATTTCTTACTTTTCTAGTATTCATTGACTTTAAGAATCAGTGAATTTACTACATTCCCAGGTCTATAGTGGAGGCTCTATCTTGAGCAGTTTTTAAAGCACAAGGCTTGAAGAAACCTGGCTTTAAAAGCTAAGCTTACAAGGGCTGGGTTTGGCTGGAATTCCCTCAGACCGTAGGTTTCAAAGTGAGGGCTGAAGCTCCTTTCAGTAGCTCTGGAAGCATTTTCTAATGCTAGTAATATGTAAAATATCATAATTTTAGAAATTGGGATATCTACCTTTGTGTTTGAGATATGAATCAATAACCTTTTAAAAGATTTTTATTTATAATATCCTATGAGTAGCAAATAAGAAAATGACAACAGGGCTTCCCTGGTGGTGCAGTGGTTGAGAATCCGCCTGCCAATGCAGGGGACACGGGTTCGTGCCCTAGTCCGGCAAGATCCCACATGCCACGGAGCGGCTGGGCCTGTGAGCCATGGCCGCTGAGCCTGCGCATCTGGAGCCTGTGCTCCGCAATGGGAGAGGCCACAAGAGTGAGAGGCCTGCGTACCACAAAAAAAAAAAAAAGAAAATGACAACACAAAGTAATATTAAGACAATTATTTGTCTTCAACATTTTATAAAATGTTTAAAAACATAATTCATTGCAAGGTTTGCTCCATTTACCTAAAGAACAGTAAATTCTTCTCTAACATTATATACATAACATTATAACCTTAGAAATATTGTAAAATCATCCACTACAATCCTCTTTACTGGGATGTACTTTTTTTTTTAATAGATCTCTACTGCAGTATAATTGCTTCACAATACTGTGTTAGTTTCTGTTGCACAACAAAGCCAATCAGCTATGTGCATACACATGTCCCCATATCCCCTCCCTCTTGAGTCTTTCTCCCATCCTCCCTATCCCACCCCTCTAGGTCACTGCAAAGCTCCAAGCCAATATCCCTGTGCTATTCTGCTCCTTCCCACCATCCAACTATTTTACATTCGGTAATATATATATGTCGATGCTACTCTCACTTTTCCCCAGCTTCGCCTTCCCACCCCATGTCCTCAAGTCCATTCTCTATGTCTACCTCTTTATTTCTGCTCTGCAACTAGGTTCATCAGTACCTTTTTTTTTTTTTTTTTTTTTTAGATTCCATATATATGTGATAGCATACAATATTTGTCTTTCTCTTTCTGACTTACTTCACTCTGTATGACAGACTCTAGTTCCAACCACCTAACTACAAATAACTCAGTTTCGTTTCTTTTTATGGCTGAGTAATATTCCATTGTACATATGTGCCACATCTTCTTTATCCATTCATCTGTTGATGGACATTTAGGTTGGTTCCATGTCCTGGCTATTATAAATAGTGCTGCACTGAACATTGTGGTACATGACTCTTTTTGAATTATGGTTTTCTCAGGGTATATGCCCAGTAGTGGGATTGCTAGGTCATATGGTAGTTCTATTTTTCCATACTGTTTTCCATAGTGGTTGTATCAATTTACATTCCCACCAACAGTGCTAGATGTAAGGCACTATGAATGATAAAACAAGAATGCACTGATTGTGCCTTGAAGGAACATCAAATCAAGTAGTGGAGATCAGATGTTTACTAAATAACCTCAAGTAAAAATGGAAATGATACCATTAATTAAATATAATATACAAATTAGAGAAAGAAAAGACTACCTCCAAGTGGGAATCAGGAAAGCTTCTGTGAAAGAGGTGATATCTAAGATAAATGTTGGAGAGACAAAAACAATTGAGGATGAAGATTAGAGAGCACAAAATAACTGTATAAACAGAGGCACAAGAAGAGAAAAGAGAAGGAAAAATACATAGGGAGCATTAAGCAATTTACTTTGGGTTGAGAATGAGATGCACAAAACACTCTAATGTAAGGTAGCACTGGAAAAGTTGTCTGGAATATGGTTTGAATAGGATGCTATATATTCTGAAACAGGACACTTTCAAGAGTGAAAGGGACACTACTAATACTTATGCCAGGACAACAGATATAAACCTAGAATGTCTCAGGCATACCAGAAAGTATTATCACGTTATTTCTAGTATATCTTTAATCCTAGAATAGTGTTTGGATTTAATTGTTTAAGCAATGGGGGTGAAAGGAATATTCATCTTATATAGGGTACTTTAAAATGGAAATTGTATCTAGTAGAAAAAACAGTTAAGGCATGGAGAATAATTAGGAGTCTATGAAAGTTAATCAACACTATAAATATATTTATAATATATTATAGAACACTTATTTCATAGATTTTTTAGCATTGCAATGTAATAATGAAGATAGATTGGCCAAGAGTTCAAGAAAGTGGAAATACGTGACAAATGATTTATGTAACAACACACATTTAAAACACAATACAGGCTGTCCACGATATTATTCATTTTTTATCATCAGATGCTGTTTTCAGATGAGGTAATTTCCCGATATTATAGTATAACAATTTTTCTTATATCATTTTTCAAAATTAAGAACATATCAAACTGATGAAGGAATTTATCACTATTTAACCCATTTATTTTGAAAGCTGATTTTAAAAGATATAATTAGCACCAATGATCCAGCCTGCTTTCTTGTTTCTATAATGACATGTATTGTGTTTAGTTGATATATGTTATATCCTTCAAAATTCTTAGGCTGTTAAGCTACTGAATTTTACATTTAATCTTCTGCTGATCTATATTTGTGCTTTGTAAAATGTTCTGGGGCTCTGGGCAGAACAGTGACATAAAATTGTAGATATCTCAAATCTGACTCCTTTCAAGTTTGAATTGAGTATTCACCTCATTAAGAGATTGCGTGGGTAATTCTCAGGAAGAGCCATTCAATCTATGATTAAAATAGTTCATGATAAAACCTTAGTAGTATAACTGAAATTTAAAACAACAATAAATCTCCAGTATTTAAAACTAAATACGAATGTTATATAAAACAGCTAACGCATGAAAAAATAAACTATGAACTATATTTTTCACCAAAAAGGATCAAGTTTGCCATTTTATAAATTTTGAAAATGTAATGCAATTATTGACTTTTCCAAAAAAAATCAGCAGCAATGAAACTTGGAAACACTAACTATACCTTGTATAATAAAAAATTTATTAAAAGCCAATCTTACAATGCCTCCTTCGTTTGTGCAAGAATTTACAAAAATACTTTGTATTTACAAAAATATTTTGTGATTTGACCAAATTAACCTTGAAGAAGGATAACTAACCTTCAATTATTGTATGAAAATGTTTTCACATTTCTCAAACTATGGAAGATTAGAACAACACAACATGCTTGATCAGCAGGCATGTATAGAATACTAACATCTAGATAATACTCATTTGACTCAAACTTGTAATATAAATTTGATCAAGCATAAGCTATAAAACAAGATTCAACAAAATTCAGAGAATTGTTTTTACACAGAATTTGTTCTCTGCCCATATGCATGGTTAGAATGCAATAACAAAATAACATAATTTTAAACTCATAAAATTTAAAAAAATTTTAATTCTCCTAAATTAATCCTTTTGTGAAAAGAATAATAGATTCTCTGGGATGGTCAATAAAGAAAATATCAGGAATAAATTAGAAATTATTCATAATTTGTATAAGTTGTAAAATAAGTTCTTATTAATTAAGAAATGCAAGCTATAATCAAAATACCATTTTATATTAACAAGACAGGAAAAATTATACAATCTGATAATACCAAATATTGATGTGGATGTAGAGCAACAGATATTCTTAGAAACTTCTTGCAAATATGCACATAAATATTAGCTCTTTATATAGCACTCTGGCATTATAGATTATATTTCATTAATTTTAAGGTGCACACTTCTTCACATTTTATCATCTCTGTAATCAGGATACATCTTATAAAACACAGCAGTTGGTGTTTTTCCTTTTATATTAGTATATAAAATAATATCTTACAACAGATGGCACCTTAGACTTCATGAAATACTATATAAAGATAAAACATCTCAGCAACCCAACTGTAAATTGCTTTGGCTAGAGAAATTCTTGCACAAATGAACGAGGCATACTGAAAAATGTTTACAATAGAACTGTTTTAATAGCAATAACTCTTTAAATAACACAAATATCCATTTTCAAGAGAAAGATGATTCAGTTTTGAAAAGGAGTATAATAGGGACTATTGGACAGTGAAAGCAAATTAATTAACGCTACTTGTATCTCCTGAACGACTCCCATGAATGACTCTCACAAGCTAGTAATACTGAATGTTAATAATGCTGAAAACATAAAAACAAATACCTTCTAGTACATTTCAAAGTAGAAGTAATCAATAATTTATTTAGAAATACGTATTATATACATACACATATATCACAAAGAAAAGGAGAAAAGGAAGGTGGAGTTCCAGGATAGAGGCTAGATCTGATGAGGAGAATGGTAGGATAAGTGTATAAATTTGGGGGTACTTCAGTTACATTGGTAATGGTCTACTCAAACTTTGTGATGTGTTGATAAAAGTTTGTGCTTGTGATATTATTCTTTCATCATTTTGAGGGTATTAAATATATCATAATACATTTTTAATGTTTAAAAATATTACTGATTTTAAGACTGCATGACCTCAAAGTATGCAAATGTCAAGGGTTTCAAAATGTCTAGATGTAGCATTATGAAGAGAAAACATCTGAATGATGAATTGAATTGTTAACTTTTCTACTTGGCTATTTCATGTTTTTTGGTTTCTGTCTTTTATTCTGAATTGCATTTCCCAAGACAGCTGACTTCTTGTCATTGTGTTTTTTCAGAATTCTAACATTTACTTTAAAACACTGTGGTTACTGAAAAAGTTAAATGTGTCATGATAAAAAATGCACACTGCCTCGTATGAAAATGAAAGGGTATGAAGTGAAAAGCAAGTCTCCTTCTGAAGTTCATTCATTCCCCAAAGGCAACCACTAGGAACAGATTATTTTTTGTAAGATTCCAGAAATTTTTTGTACTTACAAGTGTATATAAATATGCCTTTCTGGAAACTCAAGTGGGAGCATACTGTAAACACTGTCACACATCTTTATTATACACTTAATTTATCTTGGTGATTCTTAATATCAGCAGAAATAAATATATCTATTTGTCTTATTCCTGAAGTAGCTTAAATAGCACCAGATTATCTGTTTTAGAAGTTTTGACAGGGCTAACTGATGAAATATTTGAGCCTGCTGCCTTTTAGGAACGTAGCTCTTTAATGTTTTTTTCTTCAGTGAAAATTGTTCTACTTAGAATTTCTCTCTTCCAGGGTTAAATTTGGTTATTTGTGTTTTCCTATGATGAGTTAATTTTTCTAAAATGTCAAATATATGTATATATATATATGTGTGTGTATATACACATATATATACACACACACACACACATATATATATATATATATATACATAGAATAAGAAAGAAAGGAGAGAGAGAGTAGATGGTAGTTTGTCTATTCCCTCCAATAAAAAGTTGTTCATGATATATCTGGCAAATGATTTATTTTCGTATAGCCTGTAAGCTAAGAATGTTTTTATATTTTTTAAGTGTTGTTTAAAAAAAAAAAAAAAGATTGCATGTGCCACAAAAGCCTAAACTATTTACTTTGGGGCCCTTAATAACAACAAAAATAGTTTGCCAGAATCTGATTTTAGTGTCTTTATCAAAAAATGTGGCTTCAAAATTTAAGTCAGTATAGCCATTAAAATCACTTGGATCTAGACTGGTTAGGTTCAAATGACATCAGTGCCACTCACTACTTATGTGAACTTGCAAGTTGTTCTGAACATCAGTTAACTTATCTGTAAAACTGAAATACTGAAAATAGTTATCTCATAGGGTTGTTTTAAAGATTAAATGTGCTAGTATTTGCAAAGAACTCAGAAGATGAATGGAACAGAGGTCTGGATAAATTATGTTGATCATTGCATTGTGTTGCTCTTTAAAGCAATACATAGCACTAGAGATTAAATTTCACATATTTCAAAATATTTAAATCAAATTTTAATATAATTAAAAACAAAGAAATAGACAAATGTATAGTAATTGTAGTTGGAAATTTTAACACATTTCTTTCGGTAATTGCCAGAATAAGCAGACAAAAACTTAGCAAGGAAAAAAATTTGCTCATCATGATTTACCAACTTTACCTAGTTGACATGTATAGAATATAACACTTAATAACAGCAAAAGCAATTTTCTTCCTTTGCAAGTACATATCAAATAGTTGCTAAAATAGACCACATGCTGGCCCATAAAGAAAGCCTCAATAATTTTCAAAGAAATGAAATCATATAAATTATATTCTCTGATCATAATGGAATTAAACTAGAAACAATAGATAACAAACGTCATTCATTACTAAGCTTCATTCATTCATAACTAAATGAGCAAATTTATATTCAAAAATTGACAAAAGAAGGAATTTAAAATCTGATTAGTCTTGCATATGTTAAGTAAATTAATTCTGTAATTTAAAAACTTCCCAAAATGAAAAATCCAGTGTGAGATGTACTCATGGTGAACTCTTCACCTCCAATTTTTTAAAACTCTATAGAAGTCCAGTAAAATTCTGATACCAAACTTTAAAACAATATAACAAAATAAATTCACAGATCTATATGCCTTTTAAAATAGTGCAAATATTGAAAAAAAATGTTAGCAAGTTGAATTTAGAGATGTTAGAAAAATAAGTTCATAAAAGTGGGGTTTATCTCACCAATGCAAGGTTTGTTCAGCATTTGAACATTAGTAGCCATGATTCACCACACTAACAGAATAAAAGAGAAACCATAGGATCATTTCATTTGATACAAAGTGAATATTTGATAAAATTCAACTCACTAAAGAAACAAACAAACTGAGAATATAATGGAACTTCTTAGTTTGGTAAAGTCCACTAAAACTATTTACTAAACTAAAAACTATCTACTAAAAACCTTCAGGGACCATCATAATAATGATGAATTATTAAATGTTTTCTCCATTAGACAGTGAACAAGACAAAGATGGTAACTATGAACTATGGTCTCAGTTTTATTTGTAGAGGGTAGAGATGACAAGTCTTACTATTCTTTTAATTTCTGTTTATTTTCATTTCCTAGGTTGGTAATTTATCCTTAACACTTCCCCAGCTATGTTTGTTTGTCTGTTTTTTAATTTTTATTGGTATATAGTTGCTTTAAAATGTGTTCGTTTCTGCTGTACAGTAAAGTGAATCAGTTATACGTACACATATATCCCCTCTTTTTTACATTTCCTTCCCATTTAGGTCACCACAGAGCATTGAGTAGAGTTCCCTGTGCTATGCAGTAGGTTCTCATTAGTTATCTATTTTATACGTAGTAGTGTATATATGCCAATCCCAGTCTCCCAATTCATCCCAACACCCTCTCTCCTTGGTAACCATAAGTTTGTTCTCTACATGTGTGACTCTATTTCCGCTTTGCAAATAAGTTCATCTGTACCATTTATCTAGATTCCACATATAAGCGATATTATACGATACTGTTCAGCTATGTTTTAATTAGATTGGTTAAATCTATATCTACTTTTTTCTGCTTTTCAAAGAATCACTTCTCAAATTATTCATTATTCCTGATATTTTTCACTTATTTTCAGCTTCTCTTTTTAATAATTCCTTCTTTATGCTTCCTTCAAGTTCATACTGCAGTCTTTTTCTATGTGCCAAAGTGTAATGCTTAATTCACTTAGTTTTATTTTATTTAAATTTATGATTATGTTTGAGCAGTTGTGTGTTTAAATAAGTAATTATGTATTTATTTCTCCCAGACAAAAGAGATTGGCACCTAGACAGCAGTGTACAATTCAGAGTCTCTTTCTCCTCCACTAGCTGATTGCAAATATATCTTATCTGTGTGATTTTTCATCCACTGTCTTTTACCCTGCTTCTTTTGGGCAAATTAGAGCTGAGAAGTTCCAAACTCCAGTTGTTCGCACTTTTCTATTCCCATTATCCCAAATATTTTGTTTTGTTTCAGAGTGTATGTCACATACTACAGGGAAATTTGCTTTGAGGAATTTGTTTCAAACCTTCGGTCATGGGTAGTGTATTTAGCCATTTTTCCTAACTTTTTTCTTTTCTTTTCTTTTTTTTTTACTCAATTGTATTTACATTTTAGGGTTACAGATGAGCCTTGGTTTTGTTTAGCAATTGCAACATGAGCCAAGTGGCAATATTGTATGAATGTCATCATTTATTTCAGGCTATACCAAGATATCAGTATTAATATGTCATATTTGATATTATTCTCTTCAGAGTTTATAAAACGGTAAAACCAAATAGCTAATACATTTGTAATAAGTAAAGGTATAAATATATTATAAAGTATCAAGTAAAACTGTAAACTGATATAAATGTAAGCATTGGCATATAGAGTAGGAGAGACAGGACTATTGGGTCCAGAGTATAAAGATCACCAAGATGATAACTCCATACAGTGGTCTTGGTAGCCCCATGTAATCTGTTCCCATTTGATCTGTGTCTCCTGCTCCTGCAGGGTACCCTGAGCTCCACCCTCTGACCAGAACTCTAGCTTGAACTCCATTCAAGTAGCCAGTGACAATGAACTGGATCTCATTTCAGCTTGTCCAGGATTCATTTATGGAAAAATACATCAGTGAGTGAAATCCTGGGACTGGCCACCTATCCTAGGCCAGGGCCGTGCCACATTGACCCTTACTCTCCATAACACCATGCTCCAAGCTTGGTTTTGGCTTTTACACTTAAAATGGCTCAGTATCCTCTAACACCAGATACCCTGAAAATTTTGACAGGATTGAGGAAACAGGACAGGAACAAGCAGGGTGTGGGAGAGTTAAGAATGAGGGTAGTAAGAAGATGGAGGATAATAGGGAAAGAAAAAGACAGAATGGTAAAGAGATGGTTCAAAGCTAATTTCAAATACCTACCTCTGTGTTCTTTATCATCAAATAATCCTAACTTATATTTGATAATTTGGGGAGTATTTTTTGAACATTTTTAAGAAAAATAAACTGTGTGACAGTAGTCACCATCCATACTTTCTCCTTTATTATAAGAGTTGGAAGTCTGGAAACCACATTTCCCATAATGTTTACCAGCAGTTATAGGCTAGATTTTGCCAATGAGAATGTGGTGGAAAAACTGGATATCACATGCAAAAATAAATTAGTTAATCTAAACACTGACATGCTTTTCACAAAAATTAACTCAAAATGGATCATAGACCTAAATGTAAACTGCAAAACTATAAAAATTCTAGAAGAAAACATACAAAGAAATCTAGGTGATGTTGAATTTGGTGATGAGTTTTTAGATACAATACTAAAATAATAATCCATAAAAGAAAAAAAAATTGGTAAATTGGGCTTCATTAAAATTAAAAATGAAACTTCTCTGAAAAAGATACTGCAAGAAAATGAAAACACAAGTCACAGACTGGGGAAAAAATACTTGCAAAATACATATCTAATAAAGGATTTGTGTACAAAATATCTGAAGAACTCAAAATTCAATGATAGGAAAGGAAACAAAACAATTTAAAAAGGCAAAAGATATGAACAGAAACATCTCCAAAGATTTACAAATGGCAGATTAGCATATAAAAAGATGCTCAACACCATATGTCATTAGGGAATTACAAATTAAAACAATAATGAGATTACCACTACACACTTATTAGAATGGCTAAAATCCCCAAAACTGACAATACCAAATAATGGCGAGACTATAGAGCAACACTCATTCATTGCTGGGGGAAATCCAAAATGGTATAACCACTTAGGAAGACAGTTTGGCAATCTCATACAAAGCTAAGCAGAGTCTTACCATAGAATCGAGCAATTGCACTACTAGGTATTTACCCAACTGAGTTGAAAACTATGTCCATACAAAAACCTGCACATGTGTTTTTATAGCAGCTTTATTCATAATGGTCAAAAACTTGAAGCAACTAAGATGTCTGTCAACAAGTGAATGGATAAACAAACTGTGGTACTTTCAGACAATGTAATATTGTTTAGCTGTATAAAGAAATGAGCTATCAGGCCTTGAAAATATGGAGGAACTTTATGCCTACTGCTATAACCTATATCTGTAGCTAAGAAAACCAGTCTGAAAAGGCTACATAATATATGATTCTAACTACATGACATTTTGGAAAAGGCAAAACTATAGAGACAGTAAAAAGATCACTGGCTACCAGAAGCTTGAAGAGAAGAGAGATGAATAGGTAGAACACAGAATTTTTAGGGCAGTGAAACTATTTTGTATAATGCTGTAATGGTGGACATGTGACATTAGCAATTTGTCAAAACCCATAGAAGTGTATAACACAAACAGTGAACCCTAATATAAACTATAGATTTTAGTTAATAATAATGTGTCAGTATTGGTTAATTTTAACAAATGTACCATGCTAATGCAAGATATTAATAATAGAGGAAACTATGAGCAGGGGAAAAAAATGGAGTATATGGAAATCTGTTCAATCTACTCAATTTCTGTAAACCTAAAACTGCTCTAAAAAATAAAGTATTTTTATTAAAAACATTGTAGTATGCAACATGAATAATCAAATACACTGAAAATTACAACTAGCATATATTTTCCAATTTACAAACAGGTCACATTCAAAAGATATTTCGGTTATTATTTATGTGCAACTTTGTATATAATTTTCCTTATAAAAAGACATAACAAGTAGTAATTTATTATTATCCCAGTAAATGTATTTAATCTGTATTATGCCAAAATGAAATTTTATTAGAAAATATTATTATATGAATAATCTAGAAACATACTAAAAGCCTAAATATTAACTATTTCATTTGTCTCAAAATATTTTATGAAAAATGTATATAAAATTAGAGACATTCAGGTATCAGTTATCAACATGTTTTGTGTGCATTTTTTCAATCTGATAGATAGCAATAAGGGATGGTTTAAGATCTTGGGTCTCTTGCTATTGATATTGCTTGAAACCAAATGGAGCAACTTCTACTGAACCTTGGGACACTCAGATCTTTCTTTCTCCTCCAAGTTTCTGGGAAATTCTGGGGGAAGGAGGAGGGCAGATGAGAGGAAATACTAGTTTTCTAGCAAACACAAGCTCTTCATCTCTCCAGTTTCAGTGGATGAGCTTCCCAGTTCCATTGAGGTCAAGCCACCTAAAGATAGTTCCTAATGCAGCAGGACAAATAAAGGTCATTGTGTAACTTCTCCCTATTTCATGAGAAGAAAGGAGAGATGATTCATTTGCATCTCATCATTCCCTGCAGTATAGGTATCATTTCTGCAAAAGATAATGTTGGTAATCATGTGAGAATAGTCAGTGAAGACTGCCCCCATCGCCTATTCAAGCTTACTTTGCTCTCTTATGTGGATGTTCATAAGCCAGATGTACCTTCCATCGCATATACTTACATATAATTGCATATTATATGTGTTTTGTCACAAGTGCTGGATTGGAGAATTTGGAGTGAGGAAAAGGAGCATTATGGTCTTGTAAAGAGGAAAACCATCAACTAGGAATCATAAGATAATGTTCTAGTTCTCAGACACTAACTGCTTTACAGTTTCCTAGGGCTACCACAGAAAATTACCAAAAACTACGTGGCTTAAAATAATAGAAATTTATCCTCTCCCAGTTCTGGAGGCCAGAAGTGCAAAATCAAAGTTTTGATTTTGTGAAGGCGCTATAAGAGAATCCTTCCTGCTTGGGGCTGCAAAATTCCAATCTCTGCTTCTATTTTCACATGGGTTTCTCTCCTATGTGTCCTTTCCTCTTTCCTTTCCCTTTCCCTTACCCTTCCCTTATCAAAACACTTGTTCTTGGATTTAGAGCTCACACTAAACCAGGATAATCTCAGCTCGAGCACTTACCCTAATTACATCTACAAAGACCCTTCCTCCAAATAAGGTCACATTCACAAGTTCAGGATGGAAATTTCCTTTGGAGGGTCACTATTCAACCCACTATACTAGTTTTGCGTCTCTTATAGTCTGCGGATTTTGTTTTTATCATTAAAACAAAGAGATAGAAGGAGAGCACATTTAGATGACCATTAGGATAGTTTTCAACTGTTATATACCCTTGGTTTGCAAAAATTATAAAATCTCACAGTAACTAGATTTGGTGAAGATTTGGCAATGGCAACTCTGTTTCTTGGGGAGATTTTAAATTCGTAAGACCAGCTTAGAAAACAGTTTGGTCCCATCTAATAAAGTTTCAGGTGCACATGGTCTATAAGCCAGCAATTCTACTCTAGGTATATAATCAAGAGAAACTTTTGTACACGAAGCAGAATATATATACAAGAATATCTTTTCTATCATTAGTAAGATGTACAGAAGTAAAAATGAACAAATATAGCAATACAGGAAAAACTGATGAATGTCACAAACATTATATGGACTGAAAAAACGCATATATACGCTATGATTGCATGGGTGTAAAACAGAAAAATAAGCAAAATTAAACCATATGTTTTATGTATAATACAAGGTAGTAAAACAATAAAAGTCAAAAATTACTATGAAAATCATAATAGTGGATAACTTTTAGAAGGAAAAAGAGTCTGTGACTGTGGAGAGGTACCAGTAAGCTTCTAGCATGCTGGGCAATGTCTTCTAGACTGGATAGTGCTAATAGAGGTGTTTTCTTTATGATTGTTCTTCAAATGAAAATACATGGTTTCTATACTCTTTATGTAGGCTGTATCTCATAATAAAATTAATGATAAAAGAATGGATCAAAGAGAAAAGATGGGAGTCTATGCTTTCAAGGTTCTTTTTTTTTTTTTTTTTCCTGGTGCAACATATCATTTAATTCCCTTTCACAGGTTTACTCTTTTTTATTTTAAACATTTTTATTGGAGTATAATTGCTTTACAATGTTGTGTTAGTTTCTGCTGTAAAACAAAATGAATCAGCTATATGTATACATATATACCCATATCTCCTCCCTCTTGTGTCTCCCTCCCACCCTCCCTATCCCACCCCGCTAGGTGGTCACAAAGCACTGAGCTGATCTTCCTATGTAATGCAGCTGCTTCCCATTAGCTATCTATTTTACATTTGGTAGTGTATATATGTCAGTGCTACTTCTCATTCATCCCAGTTTACCCTTCCCCCTCCCCGTGTCCTCAAGTCCATTCTCTATGTCTGCGGCTTTATTCCTGTCCTACCCCTAGGTTCATCAGAGCTGTTTATTTTTATTTTTAGATTCCATATACATGTGTTAGCATACAGTATGTTTTTCTCTTTCTGACTTACTTCACTCTGTGTGACTGACTCTAGGTCCATCCACCTCACTACAAATAACTCAATTTTGTTTCTCTTTATGGCTGAGTAATATTCAATTGTATATATGTGCCACATCTTCTTTATCCATTCATCTTGTCGATGGACACTTAGGTGGCTTCCATGTCCTGCCTATTGTAAATAGTGCTGCAGTGAACATTGTTGTACATGACTCTTTTTGAATTATGGTTTTCTCAGGGTATATACCCGGTAGTGGGATTGCTGGATCATATGGTAGTTCTATTTTTAGTTTTTTAAGGAACCTCCACACTGTTTTCCATAGTGGCTGTATCAATTTACCTTCCCACCAACAGTGCAACCTTCCCTTTTCTCCACACTCTCTCCAGCATTTACAGTTTGTAGATTTTTTGATGATGGCCATTCTGACTGGGGTGAGATGATACCTCATTGTGGTTTTGATTTGCATTTCTCTAATGATTAGTGATGTTGAGCATCTGTTCATGTGTTTGTTGGCAATCTGTATATCTTCTTTGGAGAAATGTCCATTTAGGTCTTCTGCCCATTTTTGTATTGGGTTGTTTGGGTTTTTTTGATATTGAGCTGCATGAGCTGCTTGTATATTTTGGAGATAAATCCTTTTTAGGTTGCTTCATTTGTAAATATTTTCTCCCATTCTGAGGGTTGTCCTTTTGTCTTGTTTATGGTTTCCTTTGTTGGGCAAAAGTTTTTAAGTTTCATTAGGTCCTAATTTGTTTATTTTTGTTTTTATTTCTATTTCTCTAGGAGGTGGGTCAAAAAGGATCTTGCTGTGATTTATATCATAGAGTGTTCTGCCTATGTTTTCTTCTAAGAGTTTTATAGTGTCTGGACTTATATTTAGGTCTTTAATCCATTTTGAGTTTATTTGTATTATGGTGTTAAGGAGTGTTCTAATTTCATTCTTTTACATGTAGCTGTCCAGTTTTCCCACCACCACTTATTGAAGAGGCTGTCTTTTATTCATTGTATATTCTTGCCTCCTTTATCAAAGATAAGGTGACCATATGTGCGTGGGTTTATCTCTGGGCTTTCTATCCTGTTCCATTGATCTACATTTATGTTTTTGTGTCAGTACCATACTGTCTTGATTACTGTAGCTTTTTAGTATAGTCAGAAGTCAGGGGGCCTGATTCCTCCAGCTCCGTTTTTCTTTCTCAAGATTGCTTTGGCTATTTGGGGTCTTTTTGTGTTTCCATGCAAAATGCGAAATTTTTTGTTCTAGTTCTGTGAAAAATGCCATTGGTAGTTTGATAGGGATTGTGTTGACTCTGTAGATTGCTTGGGGTAGTATAGTCATTTTCACAATGTTGATTCTTCCAGTCCAAGAACATGGTATATCTCTCCAGCTGTTTGTATCAACTTTAATTTCTTTCATCAATGTCTTATAGTTTTCTGCATACAGGTCTTTGTCTCCCTAGGTAGGTTTATTTCTAGGTATTTTATGCTTTTTGTTGCAATGGTAAATGGGAGTGTTTTCTTAATTTCTCTTTCAGATTTTTCATCATTAGTGTATAGGAATGCAAGCAATTTATGTGCATTAATTTTGTATCCTGCTACTTTACCAAATTCATTGATTAGCTCTAGTAGTTTTCTGGTAGCATCTTTAGGATTCTCTATGTATAGGATCATGTCATCTGCAAACAGTGACAGCTTTACTTCTTCTTTTCCAGTTTGGATTCCTTTTATTTGTTTTTCTTCTCTGATTGCTGTGGCTAAAACTTCCAAAACTATGTTTAATAATGGTGAGAGTGGACAACCTTGTCTTCTTCCTGATTTTAGAGGAAATTGTTTCAGTTTTTCACCATTGAGAACAATGTTGGCTGTGGGTTTGTCATATATGGCCTTTATTAGGTTGAGGTAATTTCATTCTATGCCTACTTTCTGGAGAGTTCTTTATCAATAAATTGGTGTTGAATTTTGTCAAAAGATTTTTCTGCATCTACTGAGATTATCATATGGATTTTATCCTTCAGTTTGTTAATATGGTGTATCACATTGATTGATTTGTGTGTATTGAAGAATTCTTGCATTCCTGGGATGAACCCCACTTGAACAAGGTGTATGATCCTTTAAATGTGCCATTGGATACTGTTTGCTAGTATTTTCTTCAGGAATGTTGCATCTATGCTCATCAGTGATATTGGTCTGTAGTTTTCTTTCTTTGTGACATCTTTGTCTGGTTTTGGTATCAGGGTGATTGATGGTCACCTTGTAGAATGAGTTTGGGAGCATTCCTCCCTCTGCTATATTTTGGAAGAGTTTGAGGAGAATAAGTGTTAGCTGTTCTCTAAATGTTTGATAGAATTTGCCTGTGAAGCCATCTGGTCCCAGGCTTTTGTTTATGGAAGATTTTTAATCACAGTTTCAATTTCAGTGCTTTGACAGGTCTGTTTATATTTTCTATTTCTTCCTGGTTCAGTCTCGGAAGCTTGTGCTTTCCTAAGGATTTGTCCATTTCTTCCAGATTGTCCATTTTATTGGCATAGAGTTGCTTGTAGTAATCTCTCATGATCCTTTGTGTTTCTGCAGTGTCAGTTGTTACTTCTCCTTTTTCATTTCTAATTCTATTGATTTGAGTCTTCTCCCTTTTTTTCTTGATGAGTCTGGCTAAAGGTTTATCAATTTTGCTTATCTTCTTGAAGAACCAGCTTTTAGTTTGCTATTTACTATTGTTTGCTTCATTTCTTTTTCATTTTTTCTGATCTGATCGTTATGATTTCTTTCCTTCTGCTAAATTTGGGTTTTCTTGTTCTTCTTTCTCTAATTGCTTTATGTGTACAGTTAGGTTGTTTATTTCAGATTTTTCTTGTTTCTTGAGGAAGATTGTATTGCTATAAACTTCCCTTTTAGAACTGCTTTTCCTGCAGCCCATAGGTTTGGGGTTGTCGTGTTTTCATCATCATTTGTTTCCAGGTATTTTTTGATTTTCTCTTTGATTTCCTCAGTGATCTCTTGGTTATTTAGTAGTGTATTGTTTAGCTTCCATGTGTTTGCTTTTCTTACAGTTTTCTTCCTGTGATTGATAACTAGTCTCATACCATTGTGGTTGGAAAAGATGCTTGATATGATTTCAGTTTTCTTAAGTTTACCAAGGCTTGATTTGTGACCCAAGATATAATCTATCCTGGAGAATGTTCCATTTGTACTTGAGAAGAAAGGGTACTCTGTTGTTTTTGGACGGAATGTCTTACAAATGTCCATTAAGTACATCTGTTTTAATGTGTCTTTTAAAGCTTGTGTTTCCTTATTTATTTTCATTTTGGATGATCTGTCCATTGGTGAAAGTGGGGTGTTAAAGTCCCCCACTATTACTGTGTTACTGTCACTTTCCCCTTTTATGGTTGTTAGCCTTTGCCTTATGTATTGAGGTGCTCTTATGCTGGGTGCATAAATATTTACAGTTGTTATATCTTCTTATTGGATTGATCCCTTGATCATTATGTAGTGTCCTTGTCTCTTGTAATAGTCTTTAAAGTCTATTTTGTCTCTTATGAGAATTGCTACTCCAGCTTTCTTCTGATTTCCATTTGCATGGAATATCATTTTCTGTCCCTTCACTTTCAGTCTGTATGTGTCCCTTGGTCTGAAGTGGGTCTCTTGTAGACAGCATATACACAGGTCTTGTTTTTGTATCCATTCAGCCAGTCTATATCTTTTGGTTGGAGCATTTAATCCATTTACATTTAAGGTTATTGTCAATATGTATGTTCCTATTACCATTTTCTTAATTGTTTTGAGTTAGCTTTCCTGTTGTGGCCTCTCCCATTGCGGAGCACAGGCTCCGGACGCTCAGGCTCAGCGGCCGTGGCTCACGGGCCCAGCCGCTCAGCGGCATGTGGGATCTTCCCGGACCAGGGCACGAACCCGTGTCCCCTGCATCGGCAGGCGGATTCTCAACCACTGCGCCACCAGGGAAGCCCTTGAGTTAGTTTTTGTAGATCTTTTCCCTCCCTTGTGTTCCTTGCCTAGATAAGTTCCTTTAGCATTTGTTTTAAAGCTGGTTTGCTGGTGCTGAATTCTCTTAGCTTTTGCTTGTCTGTAAAGCTTTGAATTTCCCCATCAAATCTGAATGAGATCCTTGGTAGGTAGAGTACTCTTGGTTGTAGGTTTTTCCCTTTCATCACTTTAAATATGTCCTGCCACTGCCTTCTGGTTTGCAGAGTTTCTGCTGAAAGATCAGATGTTAACCTTATGGGGATTCCCTTGTATGTTATTTGTTGCTTTTACCTTGCTGCTTTTAATATTCTTTCTTTGTATTTAATTTCTTATAGTTTGATTAATACATGTCTTGGCGTGTTTCTCCCTGGATTTATCCTGTATAGGACTCTCTGTGCTTCCTGGACTTGATTTACTATTTCCTTTCCCATGTTAGGGAAGCTTTTGACTGTAATCGCTTCAAAAATTTTCTCAGACTCTTTCTTTTTCTCTTCTTCTGGGACCCCTATAATTCAAATATTGGTGCATTTAATATTGTCCCAGAGGTCTCTAAGACTGTCCTCAATTCTTTTCATTCTTTTTTCTTTATTCTGCTCTGCTGTAGTTACTTCCACTATTTTATCTTCCAGGTCACTTATCCAGTCTTCTACCTCAGTTATTCTGCTATTGATTCTTTCTAGAGAAATGTTAATTTCATTTATTGTGTTGCTTATCATTGTTTGTTTGCTCTTTAGTTCTTCTAGGTCCTTGTTAAACCTTTCTTGTATTTTCTCCATTCTATTTCCAAGATTTAGGATCCTCTTTACTATCATTACTCTGAATACTCTTTCAGGTACACTGCCTATTTCCTCTTCATTTGTTAGGTCTGGTGGGTTTTTACCTTGCTCCTTCATCTGCTGCATGTTCCTCTGTCTTCTCATTTTGTTTAACTTACTGTGTTGGGTTCTCCTTTTTGCAGGCTGCAGGTTTGCAGTTCCCATTGTTTTTTGTGTCTGCCCTCAGGGGGTAAGGTTGGTTCAGTGGCTTGTGTAGGCTTCCTGGTGGAGGGGACTGGTGCCTGTGTTCTGATCAGTGGGGCTGGATCTTGTCTTTCTGGTGGGCAGGGCAGTGTCTGGTGGTGTGTTTGGGGGTGTCTGTGACCTTATTATGATTTTAGGCAACCTCTCTGCTAATGGGTGTGGTTTTGTTCCTGTCTTGCTAGTTTTTTGGCATGGGGCTTCCAGCACTGGAGCTTTCTGGGCATTAGGTGGAGCTGGGTCTTAGCGCTGAGATGAAGATCTCTGGTAGAGCTCTCACAGATTGATATTACATGGGGCTGGGAGGTCTCTGGTAGTCCAATGTCCTAAACTCAGCTCTCCCACCTCAGAGGCTTAGGCCTGACACCAGGCCGGAGCAGCAAGACCCTGTCAGCCATGTGGCTCAGAAGAAAAGGCCGAAAAAAAGAAAGAAAATAATTAAATAAAATTAAATTAAATAATAAAATTTAAAATAATAAAAAAACAGCAACCAAACCAATAAACAAACCCACCAATGATAACAGGCACTAAAAAATATACTAAGATAAACAAAAAAATCAGAAAGAAGTCAGTTGCAGACAGCAAACCCTAAGTCTACAGCTGCTCCCAAAGTTCACAGTCTCAATTTTGGGTTGATTTGTTGCCTCTTCAGGTATTCCACAGATGCAGGGTACCTCAAGTTGCTTGGGGGGAATTAATCTGCTGCTCCTGAGGCTGTCCAGAGAAATTTCCCTTTCTCTTCTTTGCTCGCACAGCTCCTGGGCTTCAACTTTGGTTTTGGCCCCACCTCTGCTCTGTGTGTAGGTTGCCTTCAGGCATCTGTTCCTGCCCAGCCAGGACAGGGTTAAAGCAGTGGATGATTAGGGGGCTCTGACTCAGTCATGCCGGGGGGGGGGGGGGGGGGGGAGGGGTATGGTAGTTATCATTGGAATGTGGGGCAAGTCTGCAGCAGCAGAGGCCAGCGTGACATTGCACAAGCCTGAGGCATTCTGTGTGTTCTCCTGGGGAAGTTGTCCCTGGATCACGGGACCCTGGCAGTGGCAGGCTGCACAGGCTCCCAGGAGGGGAGGTGTGGATAGTGATCTGTGCTTGCAGACAATATTCTTGGTGGCTGCAGCAGCTGCCTTAGCATTTCATGCCCATCTCTGGGGCCCAAGCTGATAGCCCCAGCTTGCACCCATCTCTGGAGCTCGTTTAGGTGGTGCTCTGCCTTCTGTGGGCAGATAGGGAAGGAATCCCCTCTCCCAAAACAATGGTCTCTTGCCTCTTAGGCAGGTCCAGACTTTTTCCTGGACTCCCTCCCAGCTAGCTGTGGTGCACCAGCCCCCTTCAGGCTGTGTTCACGCCGCCAACTCCAGTCCTCTCCCTGTGATCCGACCGAAGCCCAAGCCTCAGCTCCCAGACCCGCCCACCCCGGCGAGTGAGCAGACAAGCCTCTCGGGCTGGCCAGTGCTGGTCAGCACCGCTCTGTGTGGGAATCTCTCCCCTTTGCCCTCTGCACCCCTGTTGCTGCACTCTCCTCCGTGGCTCCGAAGCTTCCTCCCTTCCCACCCCCCACCTCTGCCAGTGAAGGGGCTTCCTAGTGTGTGGAAACCTTTCCTCCTTCACAGTTCCCTCCTAGAGGTGCAGGTCCTATCCCTATTCTTTTGTCTCTGTTTTTTCTTTTGCCCTCCCCAGGTAAGTGGGGAGTTTGTCTTTTGGGAGGTCTGAGGTCTTCCGTCAGCGTTCAGTAGGTGTTCTGTAGGAGTTGTTCCACATGTAGATGTATTTTTGATGTGTTTGTGGGGAGGAAGGTGATCTCCGTGTCTTACTCCCCCACCTTCTTGACGGTCTCCCTGCTTTCACAGTTCTTGAATGTAATGAGGAGGAGAAAATTTAAAAGGGGCAGCAACTAGAGAAAGGCACAGAGATGAGAGAAGTTTTATTTTTCTTAAGTTCAAAGAATCTGGACTAAATTTCTAGTCTGTAATAAGAAAATGGAAAAGGAGAGGGGAAAATGATGTTTTGATCTCAGCTGACTTCAATTTAAGAGTCCTATTAGTCCATCTACAATCTTCTAAGAATCAAAATGCAAAGAGATAGAGTGGTGTTTTGAATGCTTCCAGTGAATACAGCACTGGAGTCAGGTTGAGGCAGGTTGGAGGAAAGGTTAGTACAAGGATCAACCACCATGTAGGGTTTCTTCCTCTTCCACCTCACCCAGAAATCCTTCCAATCCTTTGACATTGGACCCTAATCTACAATGTGCTGAAATAATATTGAGATAAAGTGAAGAATAAAGATTGAATGTGTTATGGGTGGGTATTTGGGAGAATTGGGGAGAGGGCACCAATGGCTTTTGTTGTGAATGAAAGGAGGAAATAAAAAGGAAGAGGGGAGAAAATTCCAACTGGAGCAATGAAAAAGTAATTCTTGTGGCCATATGGAAAGGGGTATATCAAATAAAATTTAGAATAGCCTCCTGTACTTTCTGTTCCAATAAAATTGAAATATACTGCAGTCATTAGGCCACCAGTAAGCTATAATAAGGTTTGGAAATTTTAATGCAGTACATTAGTGCAATTGAAAACAGAAGTGTCGATTTGACTTTAATAGATGAATATTGAAGATATATTCATCTGTAATGGAAGAGTGGTGTAAACATGGTTTTTAAGTTGATGTATAAATTCAACCTCTGTCAAACTGGGCCAGCATATTTAGTTCTCTTCTTCTGCAGAATTATATCACAGTTTCTGAGGTGGTGGAAAAAAGCAGTAGCAATCATGTTTTTCAACGCTGAAGGAGAAAAATAATTCTTTTGATTCTATATTTTGTTTACTGACATAGTATTCTCTTGTTTCCTTTGGAAATATATTTCCATGGTCTCTGCTCAACTACAAAGTCCTTTAATATAAGAGCCAAGTAGCAAGGTGGCGTTTTTCGCTTTTATATTCATTTGTTCAGTAAATATGTATTGGGCATTATTGCTAGGAACTTCTCAAGGTGCTAAGGATGCAAAGAAAAGTAAGACATGTTCATATATGTGGGTTGGATGGTGGTGGAAGGAAGGGAGGTTATTAGAGATAAACAAATGTTTTCAGTATAATATAGTAAATACAATAATAAAAGTAATAATTGGGCTCTGAAAGCACAGATTAAGAGCACCTCACCCAGGTTTGGAGGAGTGTGAGGTGAGTCAGGAGATTTCATAAGTGTAATTTGATTCTTAACAGGAGAATGAATAGTAGCAGTTACAATCTGCAACAGGCAAAATGAAAGAGTGTTCTTCTAGGCAAAAGAAGACTTGAGTAAAGTGAAAGCATTGAAAAACACTGCAGTGTGTTTGTAAGGGAAATACACTAGCTGTTCCATGCTGCTGACACACAAATATTGAGAGGAGAAAAAAGATGATAAGTTAGGTCATAGAGTTATGACCTAACTCTATGTGGGCACTTCATCTTGTAGAGTTTCACATACAAGGTTAAAGATACTGGTCATTATTCTATAGCCAGAAAAGATGTTTTAAGCAGGGACATGACATGGTCAGGTTTGTGTATTAGCTAGGTCATTCTGAGACCTGTGTGGGTATATAACCGATAGGAAATATGACAGCAGGGTAGATCAGCAGGGTAGGATTTGGAGCAATCCATGAAAGAGATGATGAAATCCTGAACTAAAGTAAAATTATACCGATAGAGAATCATGCAAGTGAGTGAGGAATCCCTCAGTTCCAAGTTCCAGGGAACCCAATCCAAAATGCCACAAGCAAAAAAGGAACAAAAAGCCTGAGTATAAGCACAAATTGATAAGAGGCACTAATGATGTCACCATCATGCATTGCCTTGGTTCCATATCCCAGACCTGCTTCCCCCAACTTAGCTCTATCTTGAGGCATTTTTTTTTCTCTCGTAGTGACAAAGTGGCAATAACAGATCCAGTCTCACAGCCTTGTAATTCCAAACCTAAAGGAAACAAGAGCTTCATTTGTATACCTAAATTTCACAAAACTCTTGAGATTTTCTTTGGTTATATCAACAAAAATCACATGTGCAACTCTGAACAAATGACAGTGACCGATTATTTACAATGGATGAAGAAGGACTTAAGAGAATCAAGAGGGATCCAGGTTTTCTAGCATAAAAGAAAAAAAAAATAGAATACCAAAAAAGCAATATGCAGGAAGGAAGAGTTCAGTTCTGTTACCCTAAGATAGCTCAGTGAACATTCTAGGAAACTTTGGATACTGTTAATAAGATTGACTGAGTCTTTATTCTAACCAAAAATAATAATAAAAAACCTTATTGTTACTATTAATTTTTTTCCTGGCAGGAAAAAAAGATGTGTTTATAAAGAAATGAAAATTTACAAATTGAAAATAAGAATGTGAATCTTAGAAATCTGGGTTAGAGATATAAATTTGAGTAAAATAAAAATATATATGGTAAGTAGACTTGTATGTAATCACCCAGGAAGAGTATGTAGGAGAAACATTGTATACTGGAGATAAAAAACTGACCTATCATAATAATTATTATTATACATCACTGTATTCCTGGTTCTCCTTCTTTATTTTTTATTTATTTCTTATATCAACCCTGTGAGTTCCAAATTCAGTTCAAAGAAACCGAGGCTCAAAAGATTTAAAATATTTCATAAGTGTAGACAATTTGTAAATGCAGCTTTCAGAATTCAAACACAAGTTATCTGAAGCCACGATCTTTTTTTTATACCTACTCTGAATACCACCTGTCCAAAGAAGGACACATTGGTAAAACTATTGTTTCAACAAGGTTTACACACCTGAAAGAACATTAATACCAAAGTACTGACCTTCCTGCTTAATAATAAAATAATAAAATAATAAAATATCTAGGAATAAACCTACCTAAGGAGACAAAAGACTTGTATGCAGAAAACTATAAGACACTGATGAAAGAAATTAAAGATGATACAAATAGGTGGAGAAATATACCATGTTCTTGGATTGGAAGAATCAACATTGTGAAAATGACTATACTACCCAAAGCAATCTACCGATTCAATGCAATCCCTATCAAATTACCACTGGCATTTTTTACAGAACTAGAACAAAAAATTTCACAATTTGTATGGAAACACAAAAGACCCCGAATAGCCAAAGCAATCTTGAGAACGAGAAATGGAGCTGGAGGAATTAGGCTCCCTGACTTCAGACTCTACTACAAGGCTACAGTAATCAAGACAATATGGTACTGGCACAAAAACAGAAATATAGATCAATGGAACAGGATAGAGAGCCCAGAGATAAACCCACACACATATGGTCACCTTATCTTTGATAAAGGAGGGAAGGATATACAGTGGAGAAAAGACAGCCTCTTCAATAAGTGGTGCTGGGAAAACTGGACAGCTACATGTAAAAGTATGAAATTAGAACAATCCCTAACACCACACACAAAAATAAACTCAAAATGGGTTAAAGACCTAAATGTAAGGCCAGACACTATCAAACTCTTAGAGGAAAACATAGGCAGAACACTCTATGACATAAATCACAGCAAGATCCTTTTTGACCCATCTCCTAGAGAAATGGAAATAAAAACACAAATAAACAAATGGGACCTAATGAAACTTAAAAGCTTTTGCACAGCAAAGGATACCATAAACAAGACCAAAAGACAACCCTCAGAATGGGAGAAAATATTTGCAAATGAAGCAACTGACAAAGGATTAATTTCCAAAATTTATAAGCAACTCATGCAGCTCAATAACAAAAAAACAAACAACCCAATCCAAAAATGGGCAGAAGAACTAAATAGACATTTCTCCAAAGAAGATATACAGATTGCTAACAAACACATGAAAGAATGCTCAACCTCATTAATCATTAGAGAAATGCAAATCAAAACTACAATGAGATATCATCTCACACCAGTCAGATTGGCCATCATCAAAAACTCTACAAACAATAAATGCTGGAGAGGGTGTGGAGAAAAGGGAACCCTCTTGCACTGCTGGTGGGAATGTAAATTGATACAGCCGCTATGGAGAACAGTATGGAGGTTCCTTAAAAAACTACAAATAGAACTACCATACGATCCAGCAATCCCACTACTGGGAATATACCCTGAGAAAACTATAATTCAGAAAGACTCATGTACCAAAATGTTCATTGCAGCTCTATTTACAATAGCCAGGACATGGAAGCAACCTAAGTGTCCATCAACAGATGAATGGATAAAGAAGATGTGGCACATATATACAGTGGAATATTACTCAGCCATAAAAAGAAATGAAACTGAGTTATTTATAATGAGGTGGATGGACCTGGAGTCTGTCATACAGAGTGAAGTAAGTCAGAAGGAGAAAAACAAATACCGTATGCTAACACATGTATATGGACTCTAAGGGAAAAAAAATGTCATGAAGAGGTTAGTGGTAGGACGGGAATAAAACACAGACTCACTCGAGCATGGACTTGAGGATATGGGGAGGGGGAGGGGTGGGCTGTGACGAAGTGGGGGAGTGGCAGGGACATAGATACACTATCAAATGTAAATTAGATAGCTGGTGGGAAGCTGCTGCATAGCACAGGGAGATCACCTCTGTGCTGTGTGACCTCCTGGGGGTGTGGGATAGGGAGGGTGGGAGAGAGGGTGATGCAAGAGGGAGGAGATGTGGGAGCATGTGTGTATGTATAACTGATTTAGTTTGTTGTAGAGGGAAAACTAACACACTATTGTAAAACAATTATACTCCAATAAAGATGTTAAAAATAAAAAAAAAAAAAAAAAAAAAAAAAAAACATCTTTTCTGCCTAGAAAATAAAGACCTCCTACAGGATGATTCACATCAGTAATTCAATATAATGTGCTGGTCTCAAAATCATTGATGTATTTTCCATTTTTTGTTCTTTTCTTGCCTAGATTGATATACTCAAGGCCTAAGTTACTAAATTATTGGAGGAGGAGAAAGAATCTCAGTTAATCTAATTTGTCACAACTCATTAAGACATAGAAACACTAGTCTTCGGTTAAGAAGGAAAAAGTTGGGCACACATGAACACAGCAGTTAAAACTGCTTACAGAATTTTTGATTACTTGATTCAATAAAATGAAAGTGAGTCAATGGCATCAGCTCCCTTAACATTGGTAGAAGCTGCCAGCGATGCTTAGGCAGACATAGATTACTCATTCAACAAGGTCATTACGAATTCTATTTATGAATGATACATTAGTGAAATGTGAAAGTAGTCATCTATAGGCATAGAATCCCAGAACTGTAAAAAATAACTCTGTGAATTCACATACCTTTTTCTAATTTCCTAACAAAAGTGGAGCTATCTAATATAAGAAATTTTCAACATTTCTCAATTCTTTGGCTTTTAAGAAAACAGAGTTACAAATTATATGACTTTCTACTACTTATTTAGCATACATGACATAACAGATGAAAACCTATGACCACACAAACAATGGTAATTTATGTAATATAAATGACATATATTGTTAATTTTAAATTTTTTTTCCTCATAAAGCATGGAAGAGTTGACTGGACACATTCATTAGATTTACAATTATTGAATGTGAACTGACCTTAGCTAATTTTTTTTTTTCTTTTGCGGTACGCGGGCCTCTCACTGTTGTGGCATCTCCTGTTGCGGAGCACAGGCTCTGGACGCGCAGGCTCAGCAGCCATGGCTCACGGGCCCAGCCGCTCCGCGGCATGTGGGATCTTCCCGGACCGGGATACGAACCCGCGTCCCCTGAATCAGCAGGCGGACTCTCAACCATTGCGCCACCAGGGAAGCAGGACTTTAGCTAATTTTAACTGAAGCAAATATCTTTTTGTTTTGAGGATTGAGAACTTGTTCTTTTTTCCTTGCTGCTTTACATTCCTATCAAGGGTGCACTTTCACTTTCCCTGACACCTTCTATAATTTGTAGCCTGTTGTGTGAAGGATACAAATCATGCAATTTTCATCCCTGTGGACTTCCATGGCTCACACTCACAAAAGCCAGTACCGTTTCAAGTACTGCTGGAACATCCTTTCTTTTCTCTCTGTATATTCTTGTTCTTTCCTACATGAAATTTACTGGCTTAAGGGGAGTAAAACAGATCCCTGAGCTCTCATTTCTTCTTATTTGATTTCTTTTGTTCATATCACTCATCGTACATTTCTCATAATTAACAGAGCTTATCCTTTAGGATTTTTTTCTGTTGTCACTTCAGCACATTTCCACAAACTATAAGCAATTATATGAAAGGCTATACTAAATAATAAAACATTAGCTTCCTAAAAGGGAAAGAAAAAGCGCAGAAATTTCTTTCCCTCCATAATCTCAGAAAATTTTCATGGTACTTAAACTAATCCAGAGAAATAAACTCTGGAACTATATTCACTTTATGAGCCAAGATAATGCAAAAGACAGTTAACTCCTTGAGACCATGCTTCCTAATACTTTTTACTGAATGATACAGTATTTTTGCAAACCTCTTGTGGTAGAGCATAGCATCTCTGCTTCATTTCCTTTATAGATAATAAAAATAATCTGTAGACTCCCTGTGACTGATGACTTTATATTCTCTCTTCTGAATTATACCTAAGGTAATTTTCCCCATATAGCTCTAGTCCTTCAATGCTCTGTGAAATCAAGTTTCTTTATTCAAATGTGTTTGGGAAAGGCGGTATACACTTGAACATTCATAGTGCACATTAGTAATCTAAGAATTCTAAGCATTTGATTCACATATTCCTATCAATATGACCACCTGAATGCTTCTTTAGACAAGAATTCTCAAATTCAAAAATGTCCCAAACTGACTCATGCTATCAAACGATATCCCAGAAAATGGCACAATCATCTAACCAATGAGCCAAGGCCAATATCTTGATGGTATCCTTGACGTATCCCTAAATCTCACTGTGGTAGGTAGACTTCTAAAAGATCCCAGATGACCCAGGCCCTTTTAAAATCTCCTCCCTGAGACTGTGGAAGGGACCGGTGAGTATAATGGGATATTAGTCCCATGATTATGTCATATTGTGTGGCACAGCTGACTGTGAGAAAGGGAGATTATCCTCACTGGGCCAGCTCTAATCAGGTGAGTACTTTAAAAGGATAGGCATTTTGTGCCAAAAGGAATCTGAAGTATAGAGGGATTCCACAGGAGGGAGATTCTGCAATGTAAGTTTTGAAATAAAGAATGTCACTCGGCAAGCAATACAAGTACCCTCTAGCTGCTGAGAAGAGCCCCCAGCTAACAGCCAGTAAAATATGGGGCCTCAATTTTACAATCCTGAGAAAAGTTGTTCTGCCAACAACATGAGGGAGCTTGGAAGTGCATTTTTCCCTAGAAACTCCAGATAACTCATAAGAAATCGCTGATTTCAGCCTTCTGATACCTAAATAGAATTTCCAGCCACACTGTGCTGGACTTCTGACCTACAGAACCGTGAGCAAACAAATTGGTATTAGGTTGTTAAGTTGGTAGTAATTTGTTATGCAATAGAAAACTAGCATACTCACATCCCAGCATCACCAATTCCTGTCGATTCTATTTTGGACTTATTAAATTTGTCTACTTCTTTCCATCTCATCAACCACCATCCTAGTCCAAGTCACCATCATCTCTTAATTAGACTTCTAATAGCCCTGCTGACATACATCCTAGTCCAAGTCACCATCATCTCTTAATTAGACTTCTAATAGCCCTGCTGACATATCCTCTGACCTCTCCATTCTTTACACAGAAACTAGAGGGTTCTTTTTTTTTCCATCTTTATTGGAGTATAATTCCTTTACAATGGTGTGTTAGTTTCTGCTGTACAACAAAGTGAATCAGCCATACATATTCATATATCCCATATCCCCTCCTTCTTCAGCCTCCCTCCCACCCTCCTTATCCCACCCCTCTAGGTGGTCACAAAGCACCGAGCTGATCTCCCTGTGCTATGCGGCTGCTTCCCACTAGCTACCTATTTTACATTTGGTAGTGTATATATGTCCATGCCACTCTCTCACTTTGTCCCAGTTTACCCTTCCCCCTCCCCCCACCCCGCCTCCTGTGTCAAGTCTGTTTTCTATGTCTGTTGACAGGGCAGGAATTAAAGACATAGAGGATTCTTTTGAAGACATAATTCTATTATTATCAACACTTCTCTGCTTTAAAACCTACAATTACTTCTCATTACTCTCAAAATAAAATTTTTTCAATGGATGTAGAAAAACATCATTACCAAGGGGGAAGAGGGGAGGGATAAATTGGGAGATTGGGATTGACATATACACACTACTATATATAAAATAGATAACTAATAAGGACCTGCTGTATAGCACAGGGAACTCTACTCAATACTCTGTAATGGCCTGTATGGGAAAAGAATCTAAAGAGTGGATATATGTATACGTATAACTGACTCACTTTGCTGTACAGCAGAAACACATTGTAAACCAACGATACTCCAATAAAAATTAATTAAAGAAAAAAACCTTGGGCTTCCCTGGTGGTGCAGTGGTTGAGAGTCCGTCTGCCAATGCAGGGGACACGGGTTCGTGGCCCGATCCGGGAAGATCCCACATGCTGCGGAGCGGCTGGGCCCATGAGCCATGGCCGCTGAGCCTGCGCGTCAGGAGCCTGTGCTCTGCAGCGGGAGAGGCCACAACAGTGAGAGGCCCGCGTACCACAAAAAAAAACAAACACAAAAAAACCCTTAACCCCAACTCTGCCTATCTCTCCACCCTAATCCCATGCCACTTTTTTTCCCTACACGCCTGTCACACTGGTAATTTTTCAGTCCCAGAGCCATGTTTCTTTCTACCTCCTGTTCCCTTTCCTGGAGTACTCTGCTCTCTGCTTCAGCCCCCCATTTCCCCCAGCTAATGCTTATTAATCATATGGGAGACAACCTAAAGTTAGGTCCTCTGGGAAACTTTCTTAACCCCACAGGTCATTCTAGTCCTTCTTTTATACACCATTATGGCCCACATAGCATAGTTTACCACCATAGCATTTAATAGAATTGTTTTCATGAAATTAAAAAAAATAACATCTACAAACATTCTTCAGTATTACTACTACTCAGCATACTGTCTTATTTGATCTTTGTGCAAAACAGTAACTTCAAAATTTCCAGAGTATTTCAACTGTCCCTTTTTTCAATCCCTCCTTCATATATTGCTAGAATGACCTTATTAATATGCAAATGTTAAAGCTTTCCTCTCTTTTTGTAAGCTGTTTATATATCCCTGAGGCATAGAACTTTTATGAAGGAAATATGGCAATAGGTATAAAATGAGATTTTCCTGGACTAACCCTGCCTATGAACAAACTATAGCCAAGTTTATAATTTTATCCCAAGATTTATTGACTTGTGGGAATTAAACAGTCTACTTTTTTATTTGAATACCAATTTATTTACATTAATTCTAGTCATCCTATTTTATATATATTCTATAGAATGTCTTTTGTGTGGTTTCTTCTAGTCAGTTGGAAGTATTTCAGCTTTTCCACATTAATAGTTTGGAGATATTCTATTTCATTCTTTACTAGTGGCTATACTAAATTTTTCACACCCATTTAATATTATATTTTCTATCAAAATCTAACATCAATCAGTCTTTGACTTCCCATTAAAGAAGACAAGAGTCTTCTTGGGACTTTAAATCCCCCACACCACTCACACCTATACACACTGATGCATACATACATTCCCGTGCTAAGACTTCCAAGATTTTAGCTGTTAATTATTATCTTGTTTTTTTAATGTTATGCATCAACAGGAACTTCGACTTAACCACAGATTGATTTTACAGTTCATTTGTTGTTATGGCCGTTGTTCACCACACTTCCGTGAGCACATCATCCTCAGCCTTTGATTCATTTTTCATTTTATTAGTGTGCATATTTACGTAATTATATCAAGTAAGGCCTGACAGTGGGTGAACTCTGGAAACATATCTATTTTCACATTTCACCCAAATGCTAATATTTTTCTGGGTTATGAGAAACTAGGTCCAACATAATTTCTCCCTTTGATGATACTGCTTCATTGTATTCTAATAACCAGTCTTAATGATGAGACATCTGATGCCAACCTGATTTTTTATTTTTTGTAGGTAACCTGATTTTCCTTTCTGAAAACTGTTAGGAATAGCTCTTCTAGTTTGGTGTGACCTTCTATTTCACTCACTTGCTCAGGACGCTGCTCAACACCTTTTCCCAAAGCTAATGCCTTTTAATTTTTCTTCAGTTCTGGGAAATGTTCTTTATGATTTGTTTCTTCTCTACCATTTTTCTCTGTTACTCCCTTATGAAACTCCTACTAGAGGAGTGTCGAAACTTTTAGAGATCTCCTCCACTTGTTTTAACTTTTATGTCACACTGCCAACTTCGCATTTTTTAAACTTCTTCTGGGAGATGCCTACAGTTCAGTTTTCAGTTAACAATTTACTCAGCAGCTATAACTATTCCTTTTAGCCCTTCTTTCAAACCCTAGTGTTAATGATCTTATTTTTTTAATCTCTAAGATCTCTAATTCTCTCCCTCTAACTATTCTTATTTTGTAGACGTGATACTTTAATATCTTCTTCTATTAAATGAATTGTCTTGGGAAAAGCCTTAGGTGTCTCTCTTTCACTGCTTTCTTCAAATATTTGATGACACTGATCTGTTCAATATCATTTTGAGAATACGTGTCCCCCTCTTTGTGAACACTGGTTTTGTTTACAGGAACATGTCCCTTGTGATAATGTGGACAAGCTGGATATTCTATTAGAACACTGAGACAATAGCTCATCTTCTGTTTTGGAGATCTCTTCCTTTTGGGACACCGATTGTCTGGGGTAGTGTCATCCAAATACTCAAACTCCCTGTTTCAGCTCATGAGTAAACAGTTCAACATAAGGAGTGGGGGCGGAGTACAGGGGGGATCTCACTTGTGCTGTCCATATGAATATATACAGTTTAATATCCTTATACTAGGACTATCCTCTTTCTTCTAATATTGCTGTCCTTGAGACATAAATGAACTGCTCCTGAAGCCACAGAAATCCTCCCAAGTAGACATCAATTTATGAATTTAGGGCCGTGATTTCCTTCATCAATCCAGAAATGACTATCTTCACATGGTTTCGACATTTGTGGTCCAGAGATTTTCTTGCAACGTCATTAGAGATTTATTCTTCATAAAATACATATGTTTTCTTTTTAAATCAAGGGGTTTAGGGTAGGTAGGAAGGTGGGTTCACATTCTCAGTTTATGCTGTTAGTAATTACCTATCTCTTTAAAATGGGGTAAATTTAGGCACATAATAATGTTTTCATTCATGGTCAAAGGTAAGAGAGTTGCCTAGGCCAACTGGAATATGAAACCCCTAGCTCCTCATCCACTTTCAGTCCTCTACCATAGGACAGCTTTTGGATATATATTTCACTCTGCTCTTTTCCTGAAGGATCAGTAGCAATGTCTTTTGTTAAACGTCAAGTGAGTAGATACAGAAATAACACCATTTTGTACAATATAAGAACTTCCTTTACAATAAGAAGTCATTGATAGCAAAATAGTTACTGCAAATATTTAGAGTCCTAGGGCATTTTGACAAAACCTCAGTGCCACATTGGAATATCAATAAGACTCCAAAATGAATCAGTTCTTGTCAGTAAGTATCTTGAGCAATATTCTTTTACCGGATAAGTTTAATAGAAGAGCAGAAACTTAATACATTATTAGCTGAACATTTTAATTATAATCGACAGGATATTTTCCAAGAAGTTTAACATGATAATTATTCTTTTCAACAAATTGACAGTCTTCATCCTCAGAGTTCTTTAGCAAGAATAGCCTTAGTTAAATAATGCCAAACACAAAATTATCCTAAATCACATATTCTTATTCATTTGAAGTTTATCATTATGATTTTCCCTTTAGAAGCAGAATGAACAGAATTAAATCACTAATGGCAAGAGTAAGCCATAAAAGAATCTACACACAAGTGTAATTTTGTTAAATTGCCAAGTACACACTAACAGTGAGATTTTATTTAAAAAGTGGTTATAAAATATCCATGTAAAGTACTATATAGCATATTACAAATTTATTCAAAAATACCTTCTTACTAGTGAATACAACTTAATATGTTTTCTTCTGGCACATGTTCTTTGAGGACTTTATTCAAATGTGAAACACATATTAAATGTCACATTCTATACATGCTAAATATAGTGAGAATAGTACTTTATTTTAGAAAAAAATTTTAGAAATGATAACAACAGTTGATGGCATTTACTGATGTTTTATTAAGTACTAGACACTGGGATAGGGGTCTTCTTATGTATTGTTTCAATTAATCATCACAACAAGGGAAAGGTCCTATTTATTTTCCATATTTTTAGAGGTATAAACTGAAGTTTCAGAGATGAGGTAACTTTCCCAAAGTCAGAGTTTTGAGGTAGGATAACTGAGACTTGAATAGCTACTGGCTTATGAATAATTCCAGTTTTTCAAGTTATTGCTAAACTAAGTTTGTTATATTAATTTTTCTTCACAAAAGAAGGCAACTAGATCATCATCATCACCATCATCACCATCATCATCATCGCCATCATCATCCTGGCCCTCACGTCGTAAATTAATGCATAGCACCACCTGTTGGGCACCTGAAGAATAAGAATACTGTTCCCAATGCTCATCACTGAAAGTTATGAAATTAGACCAGGTACGGTTTGTCCGGATTTTTATAGCCTTGATTCATTCAAGACTTAAGTGTGAGTACAAAACTGACAAATTTCTATATACACTGTCTCTAATATATGAAGTCAAATTTCAAAGCCTGTGATGGTTGATCTTATGTGTCACTTTGACTGGGCCACAGGGTACTCAGATATTTGGTCAAAGATTATGCTCCATGTGTCTCTAAGGGTTTTCTTTTTAGATGAAATTAACATTTGAATCAGTAGACTAAGTAAAGCAAATTGCCCGCCCCAGTGTGGGTAATTCTCATCTAATTAGTTGAAGGCATGACTGGAACAAAAAGTCTGACCCTCTCCTGAATAAGAGGAAACTCCTCCTACCTGACTGGCTGCTTGGAGTTTGAACATGGGTTTCTTCTGGATTTTGAACTCAAACTGAAACAGCATCTCTTCTTGGGTCTCAAGCCTGCTGGCTTTTGGACTGGAACTTACACCATGTCAATCCTGGGTCTCCAACTTGTCCACTGCAGATCTTGGGACTTTCTCAGCTTCTATGATTACCTGAGCCATTTCTTTAAAATAAATTTCTTTGTATATGAGTATGTAGATGTAGGTGTGTGTGTGTGTGTGTGTGTGTGTGTGTGTGTGTGTGTGTGTGTGTATTGTTTCTCTGGAGAACCCTAATACCCTTTCCTTTCATTTATAACCACATTTCTTCAAATCAGGAACATATTTTAATGAAGGTTAAAAGGCAAGGTTCTCAAATCCCTTTTTTAAAAAGTAGGCGTGATGAATCCTCCTTAACAGTTAAATTAGACAGAGTGACATCCTTCAGAATTGCTGTAGCAGAATAAACAGAGCAAAGGCTGATGTTACACAGCCACAAGCTGTCATCACTGACTTGCTGTGTAACTTAAGCTACAGGTCCCTTCGAGCATGACTTCATTTTTAAAGTATATTATTCAGTGTGATGACCTCACCTCTAAAGGTATATGAATTACCAATCATGTGCTTTAACAGAACCTTGGTGCTTGAATCCTTCCTTACCCTTCTCCCTGTCATTTCACACTGCTCCCACCCTGCTCCTTTCAGGAGCCTACAGTAGAGTTTTAAACCCTCACTACATAGTGTTGGTGTGGGGACCAACCACATCAGCGTCACATAGGAACTGCTGAAGGAACTTTCCAAAACCAAGATGGAGCTGCTCCTGCCAGGGGCTCCCATATCAGCAAACTGAAACTTAAATGTTAACTTTCATGGCCCTGTAAGTGCTCCACTTGACCAGAAACGTGGTATATCCAGTCAGCCAAACACCAAGCCAGTTCTGGGTTCTATACTTATTTCCTTGTCCCTTTTCTCACCCTAAACAAGGTTGACTTTGTGGTCAACACATTTTCTATTTGTCTCTTCCTTGCTTTTTATTCTTTATCCTATAAAAGCTTTCTGCCTTCTGCCCTGCTTTTTTTGCAGTTCTCCCAAAGGAGACTCTCTGCTTCATGAAGTGTTAAATAAAGTTTGTAAGCATCACCTAAATTGTCTTCTTTAATCATGTTTAACCCAACTTATTAGACATGCAGAATCTTAGGCCCCAATCCAGATCTACTAATCAGAATCTGGATTATAACAAGGTCTGTAAGTGATCTGCATACATATTTGAAAAGAATTGTTCTAGCCCTACTCAAAGCTACTATGCTTGAGTGGAGGGAGAAAAGAAGTTTATTGGCACTAATATTTGTATTTTTACAGTTTATGGAGATCTTTCAGACCATGAACTCTGAGGTCAATCCAGATTTCATATCGCAGCATTGCCACTTTTAGGGGTGGGACTTCGGTGGCTGTCACTTAACTTTCTGCAATCCAGTTTCCTCCTCTGTTAAGTAGGAATAATATTCATAGATGTTCTTCATCTCACAGAACTACACACTGCTGGTATCAAACTTCAGTTATGCAAGCCTCTTCTTATTAGAGAATATCCCGAATTTTCCAATAATTTTCAATCTCTCTTTTTACTTTTGCTTCTCTGCCTTGGTTTTCTTCTCTTTTTGCCCTTTTCTCCTTCTCTTTTCCCATTTTTTCCCTTTCTTCCTATCTTCATTTTGCAAAGTTGAGTATCTCTTTGTCTCTCCTCCCCTTCTCACAAACGTCCTTTCTGGTGTAAACCTCAGGGATACTTTAAAAAGAGGTATCAAACATTTGTCTCTGATTTATAATTCTGTTGTAAACCAAAGCTGGAGGCGTGAGTACTTGGCATCCCAAAAGAAAAAGAAAAAGAACAAACAAACCCATGGGTTAAATGTATTATTTCTTTTAGGATAGACCCCCTCCTTTGAAGAACCTTTGGAGAGATAGCAAAGCAAAAGCAATAATGACCCAGGCTTTGGAGTTGGAAATCAGTTATGCATGGTCTTTCTTTACAAACCCTTACTAGCCTTGTGGCCAAGAGCAAGTTTCCTATCTCTTTGAACATTAGTTTATTCATCTGTAAACTCTTATAGAGTTATTGTAAATGTTCTGAGACAATACATGTCAAGTATTCAGCACAGTTCCTGAAACAGTAAATTCTTTGACATGTTAGTTCTTATCATCACCATCTTTATTATAATAAACAGTGCTTATCAATGATGTAGCCAGAGATAAATTACCCTCAAAAGGGCAAAGCCCAAATAAACAACACTAACTGATCTTAAACTGATCTTAAAACAACTTAGATTTCCTCCTAAATTCTGGTACTCTCCTGACTCTTTCACTAGAACTCTGCATCTGGCACACACGAGAGATTTTCCACCTCATTTTCTTTCTCCTATTATTCCTCTCTCTGTAACGTTCTCCTCTCACTGCAATTCTTTCTTGTTTTCTTTAATTTGCTCTTCCTTCTCTCCACTCCATTCAATGCTTCTAGTTGTTTTTGTATTTCTAGAAAACTAGAGTTAACTTAGTCACATATATCTCCAGGAAAGAAAATAATTTTACATGTGTCTGAGTCATTGAATAATTATGTGTTCTCCTTTTTATGTGATGTTCCTGCCATATCACATACAATTTTAATATTTTAGTAAATTTCAAATATTCATTAGGTAACTCATCTCCAGCCAAATGTGTCATTCATCACACCAGTGGCTGAGAAGTTGCCATTGGTTCTTGAATTAAGTACGAATCATTTCTCTGTCTTGGTGCCTTTGTGATTTAAATTTTATTTTACGTTTTCTGTGTGATAATATAATGTAAGAGAGGTTTGAAAAATCAGTTTTTGAGCACATTCGGTAGTCTCTCCAATAAGTAATTTTTATTTTGTCTTCATACGTTTTCTACCCATTTGGGTTTTTTGTTGTTGTTTTTGTTTTTTTTTTTTTTTTTTGCGGTACGCGGGCCTCTCACTGTTGTGGCCTCCCCCGTTGCGGGGCACAGGCTCCAGACGCGCAGGCTCAGCGGCCATGGCTCACGGGCCCAGCTGCTCCGCGCCATGTGGGATCTTCCCAGACCGGGGCACGAACCCGTGTCCCCTGCATCGGCAGGCGGACTCTCAACCACTGCGCCACCAGGGAAGCCCCCATTTGGGTTTTTTAAGTACTTATGTTTTACTATAATCACTCTCAGTTGTGTTCAAGAAAATCTTGAACACAAGATTTTATGTAGATGTATATCTATGTATGTGTATCTATGTAGATGTGTATTATGTATGTGTATCAAGATTTTATGTAGATCAAGATTATGTAGATCAAATTCCATTTTTTTCACCATGTAGGGTGAACTCTTGATCTAGAGTTTAAATAAATGATGGATGAAGCATCTATTTAAATACACAATTATCTCCTTATAGCGCACTTATTTTTGTATTTTAATAATGATGGTGAAAATAAAAGTGTGATTTCATGTTACTATAAAGAGAAAATATATGAGTTGAATTTCTTTTAAACAGAAATTTTAAATGTCATCTCCTATTTTATTAATTCTTTATGAAAAAAAGACCCTGTCATTTTCACAATTTATTTTGTGTTGCTAATAATTTCTTTGGAAATCCCCAAATTAAACCCAAATGTCTTCCAGGGCAGGATAATATCAGCTAAGTAGTATTGACATGTGCTGGCAAAACATGCACAACAATACAAAGGGAGAATTATCCTCGGGTTTTGCAAATTCTGTGTAGAAGTTCTTCCTTCATCAATGAAATGTTTCTATGTATTTTCAGGGCAAATAGAGAAAGATTCAAATGAGAAGAAATTTAACTTTGTTGCTATGTCGATTTTGCTCTCTTGAGTGACTTCTCCTGGCATTTCTCAGATGTAGCTGAAATCAAGAGTGGTCAGTTGACTGAATGAGCCAGTGCCTTATTCATAGAAAACCATAATTTAATACTAAATTTCATATTTGTGTAATAATTTATTAAAAGTATTATGATAATAGCATTTCAAATAAAACTAGAAATTTCTCTATTTAAAAAATTGTCTAGAATATCTAGAAACAATTATTACCTTATAACTATTCTGTTTCCACTCTTGCTATTCTCCTAGGACACACCACTTTTCAGGTAACCCAGCTTCATAATCATGCAGAAACCATCTGCCAAAAGTTTTGGTTATTTTTCTTTCTCCTATCTTTCTGAAACAAAATGTCATGGTAAGTATAGAGGCCCCAACTTAGCAACACTTCCCGTAAATAAAGGAAATGGTGTCTCATCCCAAGTGCTTCAGAGCTCCTGTGAAGGCAGTGGAAAATATGCAGAGGAAATCTTTTGAAATGCAATCAGCAAGAGCTTTGGGTGGAGCCCTGAAATAAGGCCTTACCTTTCTATATTGACTTCTCAGTTGAGGAACCTGAGGTCAAATGTCAACTGGAATATTATAAAATGCTGCCCATAGAAATACGGTTAGGTCTTGTGTGTTATAATTAATTATTTGAATATATATAGTCCCATGCTTCATGTCTCCATGCACTAATTACACAAATTGGCAACAGCAGATAACAATCAAAGGTAAAGTACATATCTTAGCGTTGTTTGAGGTTACAAAATTTATTCTTTTTTTTAAATTTATTTTTTATTGAAGTATAGTTGAACTATAATGTGCTAATTACTGCTGTACAGCAAAGTGACTCAGTTATATATACACATTATTTTTCATATTTTTTTCCATTATGGTTTATCACAGGATATTGAATATAGTTCCCTGCGCTATACAGTAGGACCCTGTTGTTTATCCATTCTATATATACTAGTTTGCATCTACTAATCCCAAACTCCCAATCCAACCCTCTCCCACCCCAGCCCCTTGGCAACCACCAGTCTGTTCTCTATGTCCCTGATTCTGTTTCTGTTTCACAGGTTAATTTGTGTCATATTTTAGATTCCACATATAAGTCATATCATATGGTATTTGTCTTTCTCTTTCTGACTTACTTCACTTAGTATGATAATCTCTAGTTGCATCCACAAAATTTATTCTTGTGTAAAATATTTAAGTGACTCATTTCTCCACCTATAGCCAAGTCTTCCAAAGAAGAAATTAAAAACAAGCAAATTTATTTATTCCATTATTAATGTGATTGAACAAATAAATATGGTCTTGACAAACTAAAGATCTGAGATAAAATAGGTGCTTAAAACTAAATTTAAAATAATGTGATTTTCCCCTAAATTTCAAATTGTATAGCTTTCTATCTGCTTTATACAACATTTTAACTCTTTAATAGTGGTGAATATACTATGTATACCACCTCTATTTTAAAATATACCATTTACGCTGTACTTAAAAATTTCTTTAAAGTTGCATTTATATAAATGAGATTTATATAACTCAGGATCATTTGTTAGAAAAAAATGTATATCTAATTCTACTTGTTACAGTTGCCAGCTGAATACTGAGTATAAATTTGGACTCTCAGAAATTTAAAGTTCATAGGGCAATTAGCTAGAAGAGAGAAATTTCATACACCAAATTGGAAAAAGGCAGTAGTAAGCCTTTATCCAAATGTGTGGGGTTTTGTTCCTTTTATAGAAAAGTGGAAAAATATGTTTCTTCTTCATGTTACTGAAATCTATAATCTAACCAGATAGAAACAAACCATGATAATGCAGCTTTCTCTAAGACACGGGGCTTGTTCTTTGACACCAAAATCTTAACTCTAATAGCTCAAGTCCACAGTCTAGATATTGACTATAGAAACGCCTAAAGAGATTCTTTTACTCAGAATATTTGAAAACAACAAAAGGATTTGTTGAGATCATAGCCAATTCTATGAAAAAGGAATTGTTCACAGATATATGTCATTTAAAACTTATAATAATGTTCTAAAACGTACAGTGATAACTTGGATTTCATGATCAATTCTCTCTCCTTACTAAGCCTAAGCAGCAGCATTTGGCACAATTGATCATTCCTTCCTCCTTGGACTGCGTTCTTTACTTGGATTCTGAGACACCACATTCCCTTAGTTGTGCTCCTAGTTTACTGGTTTCTTCTCAATCCCTTTTGTTGATTTTTCCTCATTTCTCTAACCTGTAAGTTGTAAAGGGCTTCACTCCCTATCCTCTAAACTCTCCTATCTACACTTACTCCCTAGGTGATCTTTTTGGTCATATGGATTTAAATACCATCTATAGTCTGGCAAATCTCGCATGTATACATCTGGTCCAGATCATGCCTCTGAGCTTGACTCCTGTATTCAAATGCCTGCTTGACACCTTCACTTGGATATTTAATAACCATAACAAACTGAACTTGTCCAAAATTGAATCCGGAGCTGTCCGAACAAATTTCTGTTTCTACAATCTTCTCCATATAAAATGTGGCACCCTCCATCTTCCAGTTGCTTAAACCATTAGAGATTAGTGTAATTCTTGACTTTTCCCTTTCTCTTATACTTACATCCAATCCATCAGCAAATCCTGTCTTCTTTACCTTCAATATACATATATCTAGAATCCACCACATCGCTGACCTGGGTTATTTTAATAGTCTTATAATAGCATCCATAAATTTCCTTTGCCTTTACAATTTACCCAATTAAAACATGTCAGTTCATGCCACTTCCTGTTCAATATCCTACAGTGGTTTCTAAACTTTTTAGTCTGAATTGTCCTAAATTTTACTTCCCAGGTTTCATTGTCATGGGGCCACATTTTTCAAGTAATGTTGTCATGCTTCAAAGGTGCTCTTGATATCTGGTAGTTTTCTTTCACAAAATGGATTTTACTTTGCTTAAGAACAGTGTCTTAATACTTGATACATAGGTCTCCTTTTATAAAACAAGTTTCTTTTGCTATTCTGTATGAATTTTTTATGGTATAAGGGCAGGATTTGGGGTAGGATAGGTTTTTGAATCCTTGCATGGCCAAGGTACAATTAAATTTCTACATTTACTGTGAAAGCCTGTTAGTCTGTTATGTAAAGAGTGGAAAAGTAGGGGTAAGAGGAGACAAATGAAGTGCTTATAGATAAACACATTCTGAAACCACTGAATACTTGATATTCCAGAGGTTTCATGTATAATAGATTTTTTGTCTAGTAAGAAATAGCTATGTTGGCTAGATACGATGGAAAGGAGAAGTCACCTCTGTGCTTTTAAAGGTACAGTGTTGGACCGGAAATCAAATTGCTATTGGCTCTCATGACCAACTGGGTAAATGGTTATTTGTGAGACAAAATTGAGGAGAAATGTCAAGATATGATCTAGATTGACTAGCAATTCTCAGTCCAGGGGTTGAAACTTTGCCATATGGCCAAGGCATCATGCAGATTGAAGAGCATTACAGAATGTTCAAACTGACTCAAGAATGTCTAAAAAGCTATCTCCATTCACTGCACCTGAATGAGGTTGTAGGCACCTAGCGTTCTAAGGGGCACTGTAATTTGCACAAAGATATTAAAAGGAAGAAGTGTGAGAAAATGTCATGTTCACTCTGAATTAAGTCCATACTGGGAAAAGATCAGATTCAGCAGGACAAGGTGAGGAATTAATTTAAAAAATGCTCAGTGAAGTTTGATATCAATAAATTCTCCAGCCTCTGACTCTGAGAGCAAATAGACACATATGGTAATTATGCACGCCATAATCCAGGCTTACTATGTAGATAATTCCTTTGGTTTCTAACATCAAAAAGCCTTCTGCAGCCAGTGTACACATTTTGTATTCTAAGTGTCTAGAGTGTTTCTGGATTTAAATAGCTTCTATCATTTGTTGTATGATAGTGCTCGTCACAGAAAGTAGAAGTGAAGCTTAGCACATGAGTATCTCAGGGTATATGGCGTTCACTGCTTTGTTTTTGGTTTTTTTCCTCAGAGTTGGACCAGTGGGACATGTAAATAATGTGTAATGAACCATAGCAATTACCTGAAATGTATGCTCCATATTTATTTCCTGGGACCAATTTTGTAAGTTGCAGGAGCCCTCAAGACTGAGAGTATTCATAATCAGCTTCAACTGGTCTGCCCTATTGCCTCAAAAGATATCTTCTGAATGCAAGAAGAAATAGATGAATGTTTGAATGGATGAGTAGATTAGTGAGTAAATGAATGAGTGAATGAACGAAAGACATATCTGTCCTTAGTGATCTCCCCGCCTATGAGAAAGGTAGAGGCAGTAAATCAAATAAATGTGGAAGTGGTATGCTGGAGGTAATTCAAAAGCAGTATAGTGTCACAAAGAATAAAGTCTTACTCTCCCTAAGAAAGTCCGTAAAGAACACTTTCATGGAGATGGAGAAGAGGGAGTGATGTTTGAATTTAGCCAACCCTATTCACAAATGTTTTAGCTTATTTGCCATTCCCCTTCAACAACATTACTTAATTGTGCTTCACTAATAGTTTATTTGAGAGCATCTAAGGCCCTCATTATTTTACTAAGTGACATTGTTTTTTTACTTTTTGCTTCGTATTTTAAAAAGCCAAACATTCCTGGTTATAACTGCTGTCCCTAGTCGCTGAAAGCTGTCCTTCCTTAATACCAATAAAATGGGTGATATTCAAAATTATTCCCTTTAAAAAATTAATATGCCTTTATGGAATGAATTTATTTCTCAATTTACATTTCCAATAATGCTTCTAATGTCTATGACTGACTTTTTTTTTTTTTTTTTTTGTGGTACGCGGGCCTCTCACTGTCGTGGCCCCTCCCGTTGCGGAGCACAGGCTCCGGACGCACAGCCTCAGCAGCCATGGCTCACGGGCCCAGCCGCTCTGCGGCATGTGGGATCCTCCCGGACTGGGGCACGAACCCGTGACCCCTGCATCAGCAGGCGGACTCCCAACCACTGCGCCACCAGGGAAGCCCTATGACTGACTTTTGAGTTTGACTTAAGCTATAGGTTACCTGAGATGTGGGAATTTTTACAACCTTTATCATTGTAGTTATGTTGTAAGTATAAATAGAAAATTAATTCAGCATCATGCTATATGCACAACAGTATTCCAGAAAAGACAAGAAGCATGTGTTTGAATTGCTCAACTTCTGAATGCTGAGAATGGGCATACTAGCTCTTGAAAAGCATAGACCCACGCTGCAGCAAGGGGAAAGCAAAATAATTCCTATAAACCAGAGTAGTGAAAAATTACTAATAAAAAAACTTAAGCTTCATAGGAAAGAGATAATAAAAGGAAACATTTCCAATCTAGAAAGAAAGAAATATGAGCAGTGAGAAGGCTAAAAAGTGGAAAGCCCACAGTTACAGAAAATGGGTGACCTCATCTATTCTCAGCTTTGCCAATGCCTAGCTAAAGAGCTGTTAGCTATTGGACATGCTTCTTCACTTTTCTGAGCTTTGGCAGCAGAAAGTACAATTGGACAATAATCTTTAGAAACTCATATATGTCTATAATTCCATGACTACATAACATACAAAGGAACAACTTAGGAGCAATTTTATTCAACTTTAAGAAACACAATGGGATATATCTAATGTTAAAGGTACTGGGAGCAACCAGAGTTAGATTTTTAATTTATTTAAGATTTTGTGCAAAAATAAAATCACAAATCTAAAAATAAATTTTCTATTATATGTCAAATTTGGATTCTTGATTTGTAAAATTTGATTTTCTACTAGTAAGAAATAACTGCCTGAGGTACAGAATACTCACATTTAATAATCAAAACAGTATGTTTCCAGGTCATATTGGAAGCACAGAGATCACTGGAAAATACCCAATTCCTTATCTTTGTTCTCCATTAAACTCATAATCAAAACATTTACATGAAACGAACAAATATTTATGGGCCATTGTTTGGTCCCTGGACTATTATATTTTACTTTCAGCTTTATATGGATGACCCCATCATCTTCTCATAATCTGATAAAAATTGGTACTATTATTTTCATTATTATTCTTATTTTACAGAGGAGGAAAGTGAAGCACAAAGAGGTTGAAAATCTTGCCAAAGGTCATATAGAAAGAAAACAGCAGAACCAGAATTTGAACCAAGCCAGTTAGGTTACATAGTTCAACCCTTTCAATCAGAGGTTTCCCCAGTTAAAATTAATGACTTTCTTCTTTGTCCTTACTTACGACTTTGTTTATATTCCTAGTAGGATATTTGTTACCATCTGCCTTGCATATTTTTCATTATGAATGTGTCTGTTTCCCACTACAATAGTTCCTATAGTAACCAGGGCTTGTATCTTATATATTTGGGGTTTCCCAAACATTTAGTACAACACCTTGTTTATATCTTTTGTACCGTCTTCATGATAGTTTTTCAGTAAAAGTTTAATGACCTTATTGCCTCTATAAAATCTCAGTTCAGTCATTCCGCCTGTGTACATTGTAACAGGTGTCTCTCACCTAAGCCTTCTCTCTATTCCTGGCATGCAATGCCTATAAATACATTGCCTAGTCCCCTTGTCAGATATGACTACCTATTAGTCACCCCTTGTCCACAGAGGCACTGACAGAAGACTGAAAGTTAGGAAGAAGGCAGAGTCCATGTTTTTCCAGCTCTGGCAGTGCCTCTAGCAGTGCCTACAGTGGAAGCAGCAACAGCAACAGCAGGCAAGTACAGTATGTATCCTGCGTTCCTGCACAGACAGCTCAGCTCCAGGAGCAACAGCATCAGTGGCATAGGATGATGTCCTATCATGATGAACAGAATACAACCTCTATTACCTGAAAATGGCATTTCACTTCTTTGGTCATTCTCCCCAAAACCCATAGCCATAGCCTAACTATGAGAAAAACAACAGGCGAACCCAAATTGAGAGCTATTCTACAAAATTCCTGGCATTCCTCAAAACTGTTTGGCTTTCATTTTCATGAACATATCATATTTTCCGTTACAAATAAATTTGAAAAACCTTAGTCTCTTCTGTCCCAACACTAATACATTTGTTGTTACTTTTCTTTAGCCTTACTGTAAACTTCTTTTTAATGAATCTTGGTTTCCAGCCAAACATCCTTGACATTACTCTTCAGACACCTTATTCATCAACTTTCTTAGTAAGGCATCAGCTCCACCTCCACCCTACCCGACCCACACACACCACAATGAAGCTTCATGCCAGATTTTATACTCTTTTAGGCTTCATATCTGCACTATGAAAAACTTGAGAATAACTGATAGAAATCTCCATATAATTTAGGCAAGATATATCATTTTATGGAAAAACTTTGTCCCTGTTGATCTAATATACCAGGTAAATGTTCTACCCTGTACTCACATTGTTTTGGAAAAGGCAGACCAAATGTAAATCTTACAAATAAAACAATCATCATTTCACTTAGAGTTTACTACAAATTTAGATCAGGAGAAGTTATAGCCACCATCTTCCATTCTATCCAATATAAGAAATAAAACTGGCAATTATGCCAAGGGGAAGGGGAAAGAAGGGAGGTGAAGGGGGAGGGGAGAGGGTGGGAGAGGGAAGGAGAGGAGGAGGAACATGACTAATAGAATCTTTGCCAATAATAAGAAGTAGCACCTTGTGGAAAAGGTTCCCATAGATGTTTGTAGAGTAGTATGTCTTCAAAAAATTGCAGACTTAGATAGATATACATGAGATGTTTCCTAAGTTTGAAGGTTGCAATATTACTTGAATAACTTGTCAAGTGTATCTGACTAAATGGTAGGATTAATTTTAGTCATTTTAGGTTTTTTTTCTTTAAGGCATTCCTATATAGGTGATTTAACATAATCAGAATCACTTTGAATCACTATTTTGGTTATTCATATTTGTTACTTTAAAATGTACTATTTAATGGAGCTGGTAGTTTTGTTCACAAAAATTCTTTAGACAATTTATATCCAAGGCATTTACATCCCCTGAATTTGATTTATATTTCATTTCTACTTAAAGCAATTCAGCAGTTCTAAATACTCAATAAGGAACCAGTAAAATTAATTTGGCTCCACTACATGAATTCTGACATGAGCTTTCATAACTCAGTCTCATAAATTGGGAAACATGAACAAAAAGCCATGTATCATGGTGAGTTTTCAAAGCTGCATGTGATTAGAAATCAGAACCCCAAAATAACATTATGAATAAAATCCAAATCCCATAATCTTGCTTTCCAATAGGGAAATGGAATGTCTGATCTGTTTTGAGGCACCAGATTATATGCTTATACAGACAAATCAAATCTAACCTCTCAGTTTGTTATTTTGAATCTCAGTTTTCAAACTATTATATATCTATATCCCTTTTATGTATCATTTTAAAGAGGTTAGCTTTTTAACTTATTTTAAAATTATTTTAAATTTACAGAAATGTTGTAGTAGCACAAATAATTCCCATTAACCATCACACAATACCCCAGTCATTAACATTTAAAATATTTGATTTCCTCCTCCCTCTCTCTCTCCTTTTATATGCTTTTATAATATATAATGGTATACAATTATACATTATATATTATTTATATATATTATATATTTTTTAATAAACCACTGTAGCGTAAGTTGCAGACTTGATGCTTTATTACTGCTAAAATTTTCAATATGAAAATGGGCAGAAGATATGAATAGACATTTTTCTAAAGTTGGACAGATGGCCAACAGGTTCATGAAAAGATGCTCAATATCACTAATCATCAGAGGATGTGAAGAATAGAGAACGCTTGTCCACTGTTGGTGGGAGTGTAAATTGGTGTGGCCACTATGGAAAAGAGTTGAGGATCTTCAAAAAATTTTAAAATAGAACTACCGGGCTTCCCTGGTGGTGCAGTGGTTGAGAGTCCACCTGCAGATGCAGGGGACACGGGTTCGTGCCCTGGTCCAGGAAGATCCCACATGCCGTGGAGCGGCTGGGCCTGTGAGCCATGGCCGCTGGGCCTGTGCGTCCGGAGCCTGCGCTCTGCAATGGGAGAGGCCACAACAGTGAGAGGCCCGTGTACCGCAAAAAAAAAAAAAAAAAAAAAAAAAAATAGAACTACCATGTGATCCAGCAATTTTATTTCTAGGTATTTACTCAAAGAATACAAAAACACTAACTCAAAAAGATTCTGCATCCCCATGTTCATTGCAGCATTATTTACAATAGTCAAGATATGGAAGCAACCTAAGTGTCCATCAACAGATGAATGGATAAAGATTTGATAGATATATATAATGGAATATTACTCAGCCATAAAAAGAATGAATTTTGCCATTTGCAACAACATGGATGGACCTGGACAGTAATATGCTTGGTGAAGTAAGTCATATGGAGAAAGACAAACACTGTATGTGGAACACTTATATGTGGAATCTAAAAAATATGAAAAACAAACAAGCAAAAAAACTGCTGAGCTCACAGATACTGAGAATACACTGGTGGTTGCCAGAGGTGGGGGCTGAGGAGTGGGTAAAATGGGTGAAGGAAGTTGAAAGGTACACACTTTCAGTTATAAAATAAGTCATGGGGATGTAATACACAGCATGGTGACTATAGTTAATAACTGCATTGTATGCTTGAAAGTGGCTAAAAGAGTAGATCTTAAAAGCTCTCATCATAGGAAAAAAAAGTTTTTTGTAGCTATGTATGGTGACAAGTGGTAATTAGACTTGTGACAATCATTTTGTAATATACACAAATATCAAATCATTATGTTGTATACCTGAAATATAATGTCACATATAAATTATCCCTCATTTTTAAAAAAAAAAGTTCAGTATGCATTTCCTAAAAGACAAGGATACTTTCTTACATAACCAGAGTACATCAAAATCAGGAAACCAAGACTGATATAATACCACCATGAATCCACAGGTTTAGTCAATTTTGGCAATAGTTCCAATAATGTCCTCTATAGCAAAAAAAAAAAAAAAAAGCAGGGAGGGGGGGATTCTAAACACTTACAGACCTACAGGTCACAATCCAGTGCAGAATCACATGTTGCACTTAGTCATCATGTCTGCTTACTCTCCTTCAATCTGTACATTTCACTGTATTCCTTGTGTCTTGTAACCTTGATGTTTTTCAAGTGTATAGGTCAGTTGTCTTGTAGAACTCTGGGTTTGTTGCCTATTTACTTGTAATTCGATTCAGGCTATCTGTTTTAACCAGAACACCCCAGAAGTGGTGTTGCGGTTTTCTATCAGCATTAACCTTTCTCTTAGAAGAGTACCCCAGGAAAAGAGGCTCACTGGTATCCCAGAGGAGTGAGTCAAATAATTTAAAGAAGTGTCCTTTCTTCCAGAATGGCTGTGAATCCTCCAGACCACTGGACACACCCCACCACCCCCAAATTTTAGTGTTGTAGCAGCCCCTTGCATCTTCATAAGGCTTACATCCCACTCTCTTGCATGCAAGTGTCTTACCAAAGTCCTTGCCATGTATGGATAAACATGATAATCAACATCATTATGTCTGTATAATAGGCCAACATGATGTTTTACAAAATGTCCAGTTTCTTCCAGACTATATCTGACAGAGGATAAAGAAATTTAAAATAGTCTTGGGGCAAGACTGTAAGTGTATTTAAAATTTTTTTCCAGCTTTGTTGAGGTATAGTTGACAAATAAAATTTATACATATTTAAGATGTACAATGTGATTGACTGATTAATGTATACATTGTGAAATGATTACCACAATCAAGTTAATTCACACATTTATTTTCCCCCCTTTGGTGTGGTGAGAACACATGATCTACTCTCTTAGCAAATTTCAATTATACAATACAGTATTATTAACCATAGTCACCTTACTATTAGATCCTCAGGATTTATTCGTCTTACAACTGAAAGTTTTTACCCTTTTGGTAAACATCTCCTCATTTTCCCCACTCCCCAGCCCCTAGTAACCACTATTCTACTCTCTAGTTCTATGAGTTTGACTTATTTAGATTCCATATATACCACACTTTCTTTATGGATTCATACATCAAAGGACATCCATATTTTGGCTATTATGAATAATGCTGCAATGAATATGGGAGTACAAACATCTCTCTGAGATACTGATTTCATTTTCTTTGCATATATACCCAGTATTGATACTGCTGGATCATTTGGTAGTTCCATTTTTTTTTTCTTTTGAGGAACCTCTATACTGTTTTCCAAAGTGGCTATACCAATTTCATTCTCACTAATAGTGTACAATGGCTCCCTTTTTTTCCCATACCCTCAGCAAAACTTGTAATATCTTCTCTTTTTGAGAAAAGCCATTCTAGTGGGTTTGAGGTGACATCTCATTATGGTCTGATTTGTATTTTCCTGATGATTAGTGATGTTGAGCACATTTTCATGTATCTGTTGGCCACCCATTTGTATGTCTACTTCAGAAAAATGTCTATTCAGGTCTTTTGCCCATCTTTTAATTGGGTTATTTTCTTTTTTGCTATTTAGTTGTTCCTTACATATTTTGGATATTAACCCCTTATCAGATACATGGTCTGCAAATATTTTCTCCCATTCCATAGGCTGCATTTTCATTTTGTTGATTGTTTCTTTTGCTGTGCAGAAGCTTTTTAGTTTGCTGTAGTTCAACTTGTTTATTTTTGCTTTTGCTTTTAGTGTCATATCCAAAAAATCATTGCCAAGACCAACGTCAAGGGGTTTTATTTCTACATTTTCTTCTAGGTGTTCACAGTTTCAAGTCTTACATTTAAGTTTTTAATACATTTTGAGGTGATTTTTGCATTTCATATAAGGGTCCAGTTTCCTTCTTTTGCCTGTTTATATCGTTTTCCCAGCACCATTTATTGAAGGGACTATCCTTTCCCTGTTGTGCATTCTTGGCATCCCTGTCATAGATTAGCTGACCATATATGTGTGAGTTTATTTCTGGGCTCTCTATTCTATTCCATTGGTCTGTGTGTCTTTTTTATACTGGTACCATACTGTTTTGAATGCTATAGCTTTGTAATATAGTTTGAAATCAGGAAGTGTGATGCTTCCTGCTTTGTTCTTTCTCAAGACTGTTTTGGCTATTGGGGTCTTTTGTGGTTCCATATGAATTTTAGGGTCTTTTTTCCATTTCTGTGAAAAATGTCACTGGAATTTTAGGGATTGCATTGAACCTGTAGAATGCTTTGTAGTAGTATGAACATTTTCACAATATTAATTCTTTCAACCGAAGAACACGGGGTATCTTTCCACTTATTTGTGCCTTTGTCAATTTCTTTCATCAATGTCATAGTTTTCAAGGATAAATGTATTCTTCCTCCCATGCACTGATTTCTGCCAACCTCTCCCTGCCTCAACAGCCTTCTCATTCCATAGTTCTTGTTATTTCTACTTCCTCTGAATCTTTCCAATACTGAGATATTGCATTTGTAGTACATTTCATACACTGTTACCCCTATTTCCTGTTCAAAGCCAGTGAAACAACAATTTTAGCACTATATCACACCTGGTGTTATAAGTATTCATCTACTATCAGTATGAGGTCCTTATTGCTAGCTGACCAACTAATGATCCAGCTACAAAATTTCCATTTAGTATGTCTCCAACACTACTCTTGATAGCATCTGCCATAGTTCAAGTTCCTAGAAAACAGACTGAGAAAAATTTGTGTGAAAACGGCTTATTGGGAAGTGCGCTCAAGAACCACACTTATAAGAGATGCGGAAAGGAGAATTAGGTAAGGGAAACGCTGAACTGCAATGTAGTTGGCAACAGAGATGTGGTTAAACCCAGGGGAAGCTCTTAAGTTAGGGTGGCACTTCAGAAAAGTCCCAAATTGAAAGAAGGTGGCAAGGCCTTCATAGCCTCTTAGTGTGAACTGCCTCTGCAGAGGCAGCCATCTTTGACCCAGGGTGACTGCCTGGGAGAAATACAGCTATTATCCATCAGCAATCAATACTCTTGGAAGAATAAGTGTCTCAATGCTGAATGAGAGAATCTGGTGGCACACCACAGCATCCATAACACTATAGTTCATTTATTTTTCAAGTGCTCCATTTTGTGAAAACATTACAATTTTTAAAATTAACTTCCTTCATCAGTGCACATTTGGTTTGCTTCCAGTGTTTTTCATTTGCAAATCGTGCTGCTAAAATATTCCTGTACATGTCTTACTGTGTACTTGTACAAAAGTTTTTCTAGGAAAGAGTCCAAAAGATATTTTTACAACAGAGTGCTCAATTATTTTGAACATAGTTGAACAAATTTTGACTCTCAACAGCAATTTTGATCCACCAACAATCTCCTAACATTTGATAATCAGACATTTAAAAATTTCCTCATCTAGAGGACACAAAAATATATTTCCTTGTGTCTTACTTTACTTTTTCTTTTTACATCAGTATTAGGTATAAATGAGTTAAATTATAATTGAGGCACTCCTAATAAAGACAGCTTCTAAAAAATAAGAATATCTTTAAAAACAGCTAGTTTAAATGAACATTCATTACAGCTAGCTGAGTTACAACCAGCTGGATAGTTCTGGGAACCTAAGTGGAGGGGTATTTGTTCTCAAAGTTTTCAAAGTATTATGAGCTCTTCAAGAATTTTTTATTCTAAAGGATTTGTGTTTTCTTTATAATTACCTCAGCATGACTTTCCATAAGCCTGTTTCATTCTCTTTTATATTATATCAGTTCTTTATTAAAACAAAAACCTTTTATTTCACATAGCATTTTAAAGAGTTCACCATATTGTTTTTAACATCGAGTTTGTTTTGGGGAAATGCTTTAGCTATACTGAAAATATACTTGGCTTATATATCTCCATGTCTATTAATGAATGTTGACATTGAATCTTGAAATGATATCCAGAGAACAGAGGCTTTTTCTTTTCTTCTTATAAAACTAATTTTCTTCACTGACTAAATCAAAGTAGCTTAACCTCTACTCTTAAATATAGGGGAAAGCTCTGTAATTACTTAAGAAATGGAGTTGCTTCAGTGCAATATTTGTGAATACCATGATGTTTCTTTTTGTTCATCATTCATTCAACCAATACGTATTGAACTTTTCTTCATTCCATGTGCTATGTGATGACTTGGGGTCACTAGATAGGGTCCCTCTTGTGTGTGTAAAAGAATGAACCTCCCTCACACCTTCTTTAACCCAAACAAGGTGCAAGAGAGTAAACCAACCATGCAATTTGGACGTCTCATATTATGTTATCCAATAAACAGTTTTATTTGGTATACACGCATAGCAACCACTAATTGGCCATAATAACCCATACTCTTACTAAAACAATTGCTAACAACTAACGCCATCTATGTATCATACACTCAGCTCATCACATTACTCACTCAAAACTCACCTCCTAACAACTATATCCTCAACTGTATGATTTGCAATTACACATTGTGTTGCTGTCTTACACAACCCATCTGGAATCTGCATGAATATTGTCGCCTCCCCTACCCTACCCTTCTGCCTGTCTTTCTCTTCAACCTTGAGCAATTCTATAAATATATTTTCTCTTCTTTCTCAAATAGAACATTCTCAATCCAACTTTCTAATTTAACTCTTTGTTGCTCTTTGAGTTTGCGTTTCCTTTTCCCTTGCCCTTCCAATGTCAAGATTATTTTTTTTCTCCTTTATCCTTCTCTCTCCCTCAATTTTCAAGTGCCCTTCAACAGTCTCCTCTTCCAACATATTTTTCCTCCCTTTCTTTATATCAGGACAGTTCTATGGCTACTAACTTAAACATAATCATGATAACACATATTTAGTAATGTTAACAGAACTCCAACATTTTATTCATTTTTTCTTACACTCTACCTATCACAAATATTTCTTGACACAAAACCTTCAATCCTGAAATCAATTTCATTTTTAGAGAGCATCTTTTTACAATGCAAAAGATACAGTGTCCTATGAAATATAAAATTTGAATCCTTCCTTTACCAAACATAATAATATGTCTCTATTTAAAATTTAAATTTGTTGTTACTTTTTTACTGGGTATATTAATCTGCTGTTTTGGACAGATATAAAACATTTACTTTTATGTTTTGATAAGAGAATATTAACTCTCAAGGGAATTTCTTCCTTATACTGCTCATTTTAAGAATACAATAATGTTATTTATTTTTCCCTCTGAAATGATTTTTAGTTTTAATATACGCTTAGGCTTATTATATTTAGCAAATAAAAATACAGCATGCACAATTAAATCTCAATTTTAGATAAACAGCATATAAGTTTTTAGTATAAGTATGTCCCATGCAATACTTGGAACATAACTATACTAAAAATTCATCATTTATCTGAAATTCAAATTTAACTAGGCATCCTATAACATATTTGGCAACCGTAAGTATCTGTCAACATTTTAAAAACATAATTTTGTTTCTATATTTTAATACTCTAACAAATAAAGGACACGCTCTACCTAGTTAATCATCACCAACAATTTCACACTTAAATTCCTCCCAGATGATACTGGTTGCTTTACAAATTAACACAACATTAACGAAACTGGGCAGAAAAATCTAATTCCAATAGAAATACAGAAATGAAATATTGTGAAATTGTGTTCATTCTTAATGAGGCTCTTTCCATTGGAGAGCACCACTTTAAATGAATTTCATCATTTTCAACTTATAGTCAAACTTTTTTCTTCTGGGTTATTAGGTTCATGGGAAAACTTTCTCTCTTCGTGTTGCTATGGGCTAATATTTGCTTTCTATATTGCACATTTCATTCCAATTTAAAAAAAGACTAATTAGTTTATTATTTAATGCTAACTCTCTGGGAATGATCACATCAATGTTTTAGATTTTTTTTTTTAATTTACATTGAACAATCAGGACAGACAATGTAATAACCCCTCACCTTTTCTGGGTCACAGATACTTTTTACAAGCAGATGGAAACTAAAGATTTTTTTTCCAGAAAAATGATTTTTCACGGACACACAACAGTTTTTATTAAAATTTCAGTAAGTTTTCAGATCCTCTGAAGATCATCTATGAGCCTCAGTTAAAAACCTAGAAAGTACTGGGTAAATATAATAAGCATATAAAATGACATATATTGATGGCTCACACTTTCTGTTTTATGATATGTTGAAGTTCTACTTCTACTTGATGTTTTTAATCAATAAATGATTCCAACATAAAGTGGCTCACATACTAAACCAAACATATACCACATATGCACACTTTTAATTACTATTTTTTATTTTCCCAATTTAACAACCCACCTCACTTTACTGTTATGTCTCATAAGCAAGATGAGAGGGTAGCGGAGTTACAGTTTTGTACTTTAGTCATTGTTATTGTATGCATATTTTATATAAGAGTAAAATCTCTGAAGGCTGGAACACTAGCTCATTCTCTGACACATTGTGTTCCCTTAATTAACATTAGAAAAATCATTTTAACTAATTCAGGGAAGTAGTTGTAAGCCAAAGTTTCACCTCTATAACTTACTGAGTGATAAAGACATTTAAATTGAGCCATTTGGCTACATTAAAACAATGCTAGAAACAATGGAACTCATCTTACTAATATAACTTTATTCCTATCATTCTAGAATGTACTTACATTGCTTTAAAATTTTTAAATTGCAATGTTGGGTGAAGTTTTAAAAATCAGTTCAAAATAGTCAAATTCATAGGAACAAAGAATGGAACTGTGATTTCCAGGGGCTTGGGTAAAGGGGAAGTAACTAAATCAACAGCATAAAGTCTCAATTAAGCAAGATGAATTCACTCTAGAGATCTGCTGTACAACATGTACAGCTAGTCAACAATACTGTACAGTACACAAAAATTTAAGAAGGTAGATCTCATTTAAGTGTTCTCACTACAATAAAATTTTTAAGCAATACAAAAAAATGAGTTATTTTCTCATTTGTCTTTTTAAATTCAAAAACAAATTATTTTGTTATTTTATGGCAATACACTTCCTTTCCCATTTCTCCTTTTTCATTTTAAGATGAAAATAAAACTCTCTTGGTTTAGGGAGGGTGGTATAACTAAAAGTGAACTATCATCTCATAACCTAGAAAGCCTATCACACGTTATGTAAACAGGCAGTTATTTTTGTTTCCAGACGATTGTCATGGGGAAATAAAAGTTGAAGAGGGAGGCTGAATATGACCAATCCCATGAAGCAGAAAGTGCCTTCAAGTTACTTCTATTTTTCCGGAGACTCTTTTGCCTTTTGTAGCTGAGACTTCCATGGTATGACATAGTGAGGCTGCCCCCAAATATGATGCATGGAGGCAAAAGCTAAAAGTACCCCAATAGATGTCTTTCCCCTCTTCAAGCACATAAATATGCATCAGGATGGTCTACAGGCTTCAGGTGGTCTGGGAATCTTTGCCACTGTACATAAGATGGTGCCTATGTACAGGAATGGCATTGTCAGAAACTTAAAGGAGTCTATGACCCAGAAAATGTAAGGACCAAGTGCTTTAAATCCCTAAAGGTAAATTTCAGGAGAACTGAGCTCATTTAGCACAGGAGGATGTTAATGAAGTGGTGTGTCCTACAAAACACACAGACACTCTGCTACTGGGAGAGTCACCCAATCAGGTCATCCACAGATCATTTTCATTTTGAGTATTTTATACTGTGTGTACTCTCTAGCTTTTCTATTTTTAAAAGAATGGTTTAATAGTACCACCTGAAATGTAATGTTTCACATGTAATGCACAGAATAAAGTATAGAAAACATAACACCACTGTATTTAATATGACATATATTTTCTTCCGTATAAAATTGCCTGTAGTTTTATGCAATATTTTCATCTCTCACACTAACTAAACGTCTGATATAATGTACAAAACCCAGTGAGACTGAAATACTTGGAAAGCAAAACATCAATGACCTTCAAATGAACTTGTTAAGGAAATCATGTTGTGAGTCAGTATGAAAAGTTGATGACTAGATATGTATTTGCTGTGGTGAAAGAAAAGGAAAAAATATTTAATTTGGACAGGTTAATTTTTTGAGTACAAAGGGTCAAAAATTTATCTTAAATAGGATAAAATTGGTCTTCCATTAGAGTTGAGAAGGCTCTAACATTTTTAAAATGTATATATGATATATTAAAATGTCTGATTAAAAATTTAGTCTCTGTACATGCTATAATAGAGTTATAATAAAAACTGTTTACTTGTGTTTAATCCAGTGTTTAAAGGAAATTTATAGAACTGTATAGATTCTGTGCTCTACCTATTGGTAATTCAGAAAAATACAACTCTATTTCACACTTTTATTACCCTCTAAAGAAATACTATTAAATATATTTTTTCAAAGTAAATTATAAAAGTAGTTGAAGATAAATATCCAGATATCTTTTACTTAAAAGTTAAAAACCAGGTATCTGTTTTAAAATTTTGATAATTTATAGAACATGATAAATTTGCATTCTTTTTCTTAATGAATCATTCTCTGTAATCTAGATAATTGCCTTGTATAGTGCCAAGCATAATTGGGAAAAAATCAGTCCATTACACAACAGTATAGAAGCAAGAGAGTAAAAAAAAAAAAAAAAAAAGGCAGACTCAACACAGACAAAAACTACTCCATGGATGGGGGATCAACTATCTTTTAATCCTTTCTTTTCATCGCACAGTTGCCTGTGGAAAATGGCTACCATTCATAAGGATGTAGAGCTATAAATCACAAGTAACAGGAAACATACCTTCACACCGCTAAAACAATACAGTTATAATAATAATCTTTTAAGAATGAATAATCCAGCAATTTTTTTCTTTTTGCTCATAAACAACTGAAAGCATTAACAGGCATTGTCTTCCTGCAGAATTTCCAGTTAAGGTTCCAGCTGGCAGCTTTGAAAAATGATTTTGTCCCTTTACAGTGATTCATTCTGATACTAAAAGGACATAAAAAAGGCCATCGTAGTATTTCTGTGTTTACATAGAGAGTACAGTTAAAAGGCACAGTACCCTCACTGTACCTGGGGCTGTTGATTACTTGCAGAATTTCCTTGCCCCTGAATTTAAAAAGGTAAACTGGATATCCTACAAGTACCATGAGTTCAATATATTCAAACATATTTAAACTGAATGAACTATTTTTTCCCCAAACATGTTGTCCTGTCAGTCACACAAGCCAGAAACCTAGTAGTAATATTAGAAGAGTTGATAGTAATAAAAGAAATGACTCCCCTGTATTGATTTACCAAAAATTAATGCCATAACATTTGGAGCATGAAATGAGGCCATTTCCATCTGCTCCACCCCCATTCTGTTAATCACCTCTGTGCACAATAACTTGTAGTGGAAATACCGTAGATTTGGGAATGAACTCCCAGGATTGCCACTTAATGGTCATGTATTCTTGGCAAATTATTTAACCTTTCCAAGTTTTGATTTCTTTTGCATACATACTAAAAAGACAATACTATATGTCTAAGGTTAATTAGAAATGTTTTAAATCACTTAACATATAGCCTGACACATAATAGGTACTCATTAAATAGCAGTCATTTCAAGTATTAGTCTACCAAGGCACATTAGCGTGGACTACAGTAGCCAGGGTGACATAGAAACTAGTGGTTTCAGGTGAGACACATAAGTATTAGGGTTGGCCAAAACGTTCCAAATGTTTTGGCCAATCCAATATCATCAGAGGCGTATCTGCCAGCCTCAGCCTCAGACATGAATAAAATGTAATCTGACCACAGAGAGGGTACTCATTCTGTGACATAATTACATAATGGCTCCCAGAGGAAGCCCTCTTTTATTAGCTAGAATGATGAGTAAGGTACAAATTTGGATACAAAGTGAAAATATTTTGGGGGTGGAAAGGTATGTTGTGTGATGAAATTATGGATTCATCACAGAGATTTTTAAAGCTCCTGACTTGAAAGCTTTCATTGATCATATAATAGTTTTTGGATTTTATTATTCTACACTAAAAAAATTCATTTAACCCTAAAATATGTGGGCCACTAGCCTATTCTCAAAGAGCAACCATGGCCTTCCTGTTTTCTTGACTTCTTTTTGCCAGTTTTGGTTTGAAATAGCTAAAGGTTTCTAATAGTATACAAGGGTCAAAGTAATAGTTCACCAGGATATGAAGAAATATTGCTGTAATTTGAGGGTAGATTGCAGAAGCCTTTTCTGATGACTCCAGATGCCCTGGCCACATCCCTCAACACCAATAACTATGCTTTACAAACTACATCTGCTGAGGACTTTTGCCTAATTGTTTAGTCCAGAGCGGGTATCTGACTTAACAGATTTCACTGTTATTTTTTCTTTCTTTCTTTCTTTCTCTCTCTCTTTCTTTCTTTTCCTTTTAAAATTGTAACAGGGATTTCTTGAGTAAAATAATTTCCAAGCAAAATTTTAGGAACGTTTAAAAATAAATCACTTGCAAACATATTGAGACCATGCTTTGAAAAGTCATGAAAAGGTTTTGTCTGGTTTGGAGTGTCCCTGGAAGAAACTTCTGAGGAATGTTTGAGCAGAGGAGCAGTTTTGTTTACTATGAACATGTGAAATAATTTTATCCTGACAGCATATATGGCTTCACATAAAGAAAAGAAAGAAAAAAACAAAGATAAAGACATGTGTAATGGAGGGATGCTTAAGATCAAAGGTTAACTGCTGTTTCACTTGCCCTCACCTGTGAGACCTTTGGGGTTAGCATCACATAGAGGGTTCCTAGTGAGGCAAGCAGCTGGTATATAAATGTAAGAATTTAAGTGAGCGATGTTTTTGCTTTTCTCCTTAGTTACATAAGCATCTGAAAAAGCAATCCTCATTTATTTCTCAATTTTTACCTTAATTTATTATTTTAATTTTTTGAAAATAAAAGGTTTTCCTTTTTTGCTTCACTGCCTAGGGAGATGGGTGGTAGAAGTGGAAATGTGAACGAAATGAGAACTGTGAATAAGAGAAAACAGTGCTAATTTTTTCCTGTTAATTCAGAAACCTAAAAATACATGACAAAAAGAAATCAAAGTTCAAGGGGAAGGTCAAATTATCCTCAGGATGTAGCAGCAAAAAGAGACCTGGATAAAATTAGGTAATATCAAGTACTGAGTATACATTCCTTTTTTTGTCCACTGATAAGTTATAGAGACTTTATGCTGGAAACATAGAGACTGAATGCACAGAGCTTTGGAATCAGACAAACCTGAGCTCAAATCTCAGAACTACCACTTACTAGAGAGTTGAGAAAGTTTTGTCCCTCTCCAAGATTTTTTTTTTCATATGTAATTATCTTCACTTCACAGGGTTGCTGAGGAAATCATACAAATTCACAAAACATTTGGGACACTTAAGAAATATAGCAAAGGCCTAATAAATGACTGACATAATCATAGTCACTATAGCTATACCATTTATCTCAGGATACTACATACTTAGCACTGAACTTAATGAAACATTTCTCCTAATCTTGTCTCCTCCAGTCACCCAAACTTCAGAAGGTTTTTATATGCATTGACTTCAAGTGGGGGTAGAGAAAACAAAGATTCAAAGCATTTATACTTAAATCAACATTATTTTCTTGTTGAAATTTTTTTATTTATAAACAATAGCCATTCCTCATAATGGCCTTTGTAATTCTAGTCTTAGTAAGATTTTGACATTTTTATAGATATCTACAGATTCCAGGACCACAGTTCTTAGACATAAAATAATCAGGTGTGCTGGAAGGTGGTGCACTCAACTCTTTGAAACTTGAAATCCCACTTCTTTAGCTAAGCCTAAAGTCTCTTGGAGCTAAATTAACAGCTAAGAAGGATATGCTGCTGGTAGAGATTTTGTGGTGTTTTACAATGTACCTCACTGCACAAAATTATTCTTGAGGTTGGTGGGTGACTTTGTTTGATCTAACCCATTCTGTAACCAACTTATCCTAGCATAGGAGCCTTAGAGTTAGGTGACAAATGTTCTATCAGCTATTAAATGCCTGACTGGTGCCCACCAATTTTGTGGCTTTGGCTTCTGAGATTTCTAGTCGCAATAAATGTTTTATTCTTTTCAGAAGATTTCTTTATGCTGGCAGACACTAGAATGGCTTTCAATGGTTTGACTTGTGCCGACATAGATTTTGGTGTGCCACTGGTCAAAAAAAGTCTACATTTCTTGTCTTATTTCCCCAAGTCCCCCAGTGGTCTATGTTGTGGACTTACCTCAAGGCTTTGTGGGTCCCATAATGGCTGCCATCCTGCTTTCTTTAGATTGAGGAGTACCCATTATTTTCCCTTGAAATAAACCTCCAAAATTCAAACACACTTACTGTTTCTGGCTGCCTGGGCACAATTCCTAAGGTCTGCAGGACCTCCTGAAGGCACTTACTTTGAAGTTGAGGTCAGCCACAAACTCAAATGTTCTACCCACTAGGACTCACCATGAAAATCTGAAATCTGTAACACCCCAATTTTTATCCTGTGAGAAATATGGAGTCTCTCATACCCCAATTTTCTACCCAGAAGGATTTGAACAAACTAACTGAAAGAGCTCAGAACACAAAACAAGCAAAACTTGATCCAAGAGAAGCTTACCAGAAATCCCAGAGAGAGGCTGAAGAGACGACAAACCAAAAGGGCTCTGTGGATACCTTCACCTGCATCTAGGAGCCATCCTAGAATCTTCAACAGCTGTCTTAAGGTCCCATCTCATTGTCAAAACTGTAAATGACAAAATTAAAACAATTTAGTAATGAGTTTGATGTCCTTTATTCAAGGGAAAATAATTCATTGATTATGGGAGTAGAGTGCCTCACATGCAGTAGAGCACTGTTCCCCTAAATTGACTTGCATAAAACTACAGAAGACTGTAATTTTGAAATTTCTGTGTTCCAATTAAAAGGGTAGATGTTTGAGAGAAAAAGGATTTGTTTGTATACTGTTAGTAATTTTAAAATCTTGATATTTAAAAATATAAAGTTAAAGTATGTATGAATATAACATAGATTTAATTCATAATACCCTATCAAGTGGGAATAATAAGTGAGTAGATAAGACCCGTTATATCACATGGTAATATTTGGCAAGTTAGCAAGGAAGGGAAAAACAGAAAGAATGTGACTGGAACTTAAGCACTGATGAGTCTCTGATAATGAGCCTAATGACCTGAACTATAGGCTAAGCTCTGGCAGTTAACTGGGATAACAGAAACCATTATGAATAGATCTCTCTCTCATATGGTTGGAAGAATCCAGAGCAGAAATCCTCTCTGGAGAAAGATAATGTGATGTAAAAACAATATCACATCTAACACATTTTATATATAATATATGGCACTCAATAGAAAAGAGGCAGCATTGGGGAGAAAAAAACAGAAAGAAAATAATTGACTGAAAATGAAATAAACAGAAAAATCAGCCAGTAGAAACAGACACACCAGAGATCCAGATATTGGAATATGGAGAAAACAGTTTCAAATAACAGAGATAAACATGTACACATATTAAATGACAAAATGATTTCAGCCAAGAACTAGAACTATATAAAAGAACCAAATAATAATTCTAGAATTGAAGAATAAAAGTAATTGAAATAGATAGGTATTCTAGAGAATTAGATAGCTCTGAAGAGAGAAGCAGTGAACTGGAAGGTGGCTCAGAAAAAAATATCTAATTTGAAGCACAAAGAGATAAAAGAATAGAAAATTAGAAAAATGTATAAAGATACATGAATCATAGTGAAAGGGTCAACCAGTAGGTATTTGGAGTCCATAAAGGAGAGGAGAGGAAGGATAGGATAGAGGCAATATTTTAACAGAAAATGGTCACAATTTTTTAAAAACCAGTAGATACTTCAGAAAGCACTACACACCATAGCAGAATACATTCAAATAAAACCAGTTCTTGGCACCTCGTGGTTAAAATGGCTGAAAATCAAATACAAAAATAAATGTGAGCTAACAGAAGGTACAAAAGGAAAAAGAAAAAGGACAAAGAAATACCTGGTTAAGAGAAAACACAAACAAGTTGAAAAATAAAAATTAGTAATGACAACAAATATAGCCTGATTGTATCATACATTAAGACAAAATTTGTCAGACTTAATTAGAAAAAAAACCTCTTACACACTCTATCAGATACATACTTAAAAGAAATGTTACATAGAAAGTGGGAAGGGAGAAGCTATACCAGACAAATAACAGTAAAAATGAAACTGGGACAGTATAAGTACTATTTTATTAGTGTTTAAAAAAAACAACAACTATTTTAACTAGAAGTTTCTGAGTTACATAATAAGAGTTTTCATCTATCACACCAAAATGTGTGTTTCTTTTTAGTCGCAGAGAAATTAAGCCAATGTTTGTAACCTTAAAAAAAATTCTAAGTGTTAAAGATAAAAAGAGAAGTAATAAACATATGTTGAAGGAGAATTAGCATTCAGGCATTGAATTGAGGCTGAATTTGAACAGAAAGAGAACACTGGCAGCATTTGTTTTAAGCATTCAATAAATATTCCTATTTTATCATTTAATGCCTCCCTCATAGGTTTCTTGTGAGAATCAAATGAGTTAACACCTATAAGGCACTTAAAACAGAGACTTCAATATCTATTCAGTAAGTATTATGTATTATTGTTTTTGTTGTTGTTAGAATATTGTCCCCTGTAATAATATTTTCTAGGATAGATATTCTACTCCCAATGTCTTACTATACTGCAATTAAGGATTTTAAAATGTGTATAGTGAGACTATTTTATTGCAATTTAAGTTATTTCCATGTATTCTAAAATGTGATGAGAAAGATCAAAGATATTGAATATAGTTCAATTCCATTCAGAGTTTGAAACAGAATACTGAATAAGGTGGTCATTTAAAATGAAATAATTAATCTTAAAATAAGCCCTTCAAACCATTGAGGCAAGTATTATAATTCCCATTCTACAGATGAGGAAATTCAGACACAGGTGATTTGTCTAAGATCACACAGGCAGGAGGCTTCCCTGGTGGCGCAGTGGTTGAGAGTCCGCCTGCCGATGGCAGGGGACACGGGTTCGTGCCCCGGTCCGGGAAGATCCCACATGCCGCGGAGCGGCTGGGCCCGTGAGCCATGGCCGCTGAGCCTGCGCGTCCAGAGCCTGTGCTCCGCAACAGGAGAGGCCGCAATGGTGAGAGGCCCGCGTACCACACACAAAAAAAAGTAAGGTAGGACCTGAATTGATATCTTCGAAGCTCAGAGGTCTTTACGTATACCCATAACTAAATAGCTAAAACTTTAACTTAGAGCTAACAGGCTACAATAAATTATTATGATATAAGAAGAATGTTATCTAAAACTGATTAATTTTCTATAAATTCAATGTGAAACCAACAACATTGTCAAATCAGACAGTTCCAGCTTATAGAAAACATTTCTGACATTCACTAGCTCACTGCATTTAATAGCATTTTACCCCTCCCTGCTCCCTCTCCCATCTTGCACATCTATCATTTCCCCTGCCTGCACTGAAGTCCATATCATGTTCTCACCCATGATTCAGATAAAGTTGGAAGCGAGGGGCACATTTGTCTGGAACATGACAATTAAAATGAACACCAGAACTCACCCAGCATTGTCCTATGAGATTTTTCTCCTATTTATTCTATGCTTTTTATCCTTACTAATTGTATTACTTTTCTAATGGATCAGGCCCTTTTCAGTCTCATTTCCTCAAATCTATTCCACATCCCACTTCCAGGTTAATATTGCCAAATTACCTGTCTCCCCATTTCCTGGCCAATAAAAGACAGCCTCCTCAGACTTGTGATCATGTCCTCTCCAAACAGCACTTCCCACCAAGTCTCCATAGTACCCCTACATTTTAGCTCCAGCTGCTTAGTTCTAAGAGGGAATTCCTACATAAATATTGCATTTTCCACTTCTGCTTGAGCTACTCCTTCTCTCTGGGATGTTCTTTTTCTTGTGGGGAAAAAAAGGAGATTTTACAGTATTACTGTACTGGTCAGTGGTCAGTTGCAGAGACAAAAGTCTAGCTAGTTTCAATCCACAGGGATTTACTACAGTGTTCCCAATGGCTTACAGCATTCTTAGGGCTGCTGAAGGAACAGGCTCTAGGTTGATACTCAAACCAATACCACTGCGGTAGACCACCAATCACCTCTTTGATGTGGAGATCACTGGCTCCAGATCCACACTGCCACAGGGAACTTCTAAAGTCAGGAGACAGCCACTATCAAAAAGCCACCACCATCACTGCCGGCTTCAGCACTATACTGAGACTGCTGTTATCACAAATTGATTCTGCATGCTCTATCTCTCAACACCCCTAAGGCTAGTGGCAAGACACTCTGCTACCACTACCAAGGAAGGAAGGAGGGAAAAAAGTCATTTCATGACTGAACTTGGCAGCAGAAACAGCAGAATCAGGCCTTCACTTCGATTCTGTCTTCCAAATCTCACATGCAAGCACATCGTCTGTCAAAGGTAAATTGCATTATCACCCTAAATCTATTATTTTTCCACCCTGAGTCACCAACTCTTGTGGCTACTACTTTCCCTTTCAAAAACCACTACTATTTTCCTCCAAGGACCTTTTCTCTGCTTCCAAGGCCCTAAGTATGTTCATATTTGCTCATTCATTCATTTATTCATTCACTCATTCAGCCAGTTGCAAAGGTTTCTGAGAAATGTTGTTTTTAGCTTTCTGGCCTCTTAACTACAGGAAGGACACGAGTAGAGGAGTGGAATAGATGTTAAGTGCTAAGCCACCATCGCTGCTGCAATTCTCTCTTCATGGTGCCCATTCCAAACCCACCATGAATATTCCCCAAGTGGCCCCTCCCTTCTTTGTCCTCTTATACTCTGTAGTTTCTACATTTGCACATTTTATCTTCTTTTCTAAGTATGTGTGTGTTCTTCTACTAGATTATAAATTTCTTGAGAACAGGACATTGGGTCTTTCTACAAATTCGGGGACTTCACAGTGGCTTTCAGAATATGGATGTTGTTTCTCTATGAAACCTTCTATGATTATAATGGGTATATTTAATAAACATAGGCTGAATGAACACAGTAACAAGCGAAAAAATATGAAGATACTTAGGGCCCTGGAAGCAGAGAAAAGGTCTCTGAAGGAAGATAAATCATACTGGTTTTTAAAAAGGAAAGTAGTAGTCACAAGAGTTTGGTGACTCAGGATGGAAAAATAATAGGGTGATAAAACTAAGAGTACAGAAAATTCACACACAAAAAACAGATTTATCGACATAAAAATTATTCTAGGATAAACCCTTTGTATTAGGAACCAGAGTTTTGTTTTTTGATTTCATTTATTCAACAAGAAGTAAAGAAAATATGATATAAAATGTCTTCTTTTTTGAGATTTTTTAAAAGCGACAAAGAATTGAAAGATAGTTATAAGATGGATAACTTCTGGGGATTCAACGTATAGCATGATGATTATAGTTACTAACACTGTATTGTATAATTTACTTTTGTTAATAGAGTAGATCTTAAGTGTTCTCACTACTACAACAACAAAGAAAATGGTAACTACGTAAGGTATTAGAGGTATTAATTAACCTGATTGGGGTAATTATTCCACAATGTATACTTATATCAAACCATCACATTGTACATATCAAATATATACAATTTTTGTCAATTATACCTCAATTTATATATTTCAGATTCTCTCCAGCTTTATTAACAAATATTTGATGTGATTTAGATTCATGTGACTACCCTCTCAGGAAGAACAGTGCAAACCACACCTTCAGGTTATACTTTACTGTCTGAAGAAACACAAGGAGGGCTAATAGGTGATATTATGCAGGAAGTGGGTGGTGTAACATACTGTAGGGAGAATCACTGATTAGAACAGAGATGATATTTTGATTAGTGGGCCTGAAGAGCATAATATAAATATGCTTTTAATATAAACTCTAGAATCTTATGTGAAACATACCAGTTGTCATGGACACCTTTATTTATTTTTCTTTATACACAAACCCAATCCAGTTGTTCAACTGTGATTTATAGACAACCTCTCTTAGATTACTCAATTCTTTAATCTGAACCCTTAAGAATATAAAATTCTCATATGCCATTGTTGTTTTATTTTCAGTGATCAACAGCTGGGGAGTGGGAAAGACTTCTCAAAGTCCAGTTTCTTTCTTAATCCATCCTATTAACATGTAATTTTAAATAACTTTTCAAAAACTTCATCAGAGTACCTCGTGAAAAAAGTGCAATGATAATGGATAAATACAAAGATCATATTTAACTTCTGAAAACATCTCAGTGATTCTTGTCATTGTTTTAACTTAGCATTGCATTGTTCTTTGCCTATTATTAATGAGACACTGGTTATTACTCATTCTTTGGTTAGTTGAAATGGAAAACTCTTCAAATTAACAGCTGCACTATATTATTTACTCATATAAACTTTCATTATTGTCGTTCTTATAGTCGTTATTGTCATTCTTATAGTCATGACTATAAATTAATGTCATTGATTTTTTAATGCATGTATGCGGCAAAATCTGCTATTACTCACCAATGCCATTCTTCCCTTTTTCCATAAGAACCGAGCCCCAGTTTTCCGCTAGATTCATAATCAGCTAAATAGAATAAAGACATTTCTTAGCCTGTCTGCTAGGTGTAGGCATGTGATTAACTTCTGGCTGGTGGAGTGGTAATAAAAATGATGTGTGCAACATCAAGTCACACTCCTCAGCGAAGGGCCCTTTTCCTCTGACTGGAATGTGGCCCTGCTGGTGAAACATGATGGCCACAGGGATGAGGAAGGGCAGCACCCAGTGCTGTGCTGGGGCTAAGCTCATGCCAACTTGCCAGAGCTGACTGTTCAATTTTCAGGAATCTTGCAAGCCAGTGGTTAAACCACTGGTAGCTTAAAATTGGCCATTATAAGTATTTACACCACAAAAATCAGCAAACACCACAAGTCAGGGATTTTTTTTTTTTCCAGAGAGCCAGTTTACCTGCACACCTCTGACAATTGGGATAGGGAGAGTAACAAGACAGAAAGGGCCTGGCTCCTTATATAATCATAGTACCAGAGCTGGACTCCTTATGCCTAAACTATTATAGTAAGAGATAAATTTCAGGTTGTTTCAGCAACTGTTATTTGAGTATTTGTTACAGATGCTGAACATACTACATAAAATGACTACAATGTCTTCAATTTCAGATCTGAAAAGTGCTATAATCTTCTGTGGGAGCCTATGTAGTGTGACAAAGTTGCTATGTATGTTTCACATATAAAAATCAGTCTTATATGTGAATTATTGATCCACAAATATAAAATTTCAAATATTCCATTTCTAGAAGTTTAAAATAAAAAAAACTATATTAAATATATATAATAAATTTCTAGAAGAGAAGTGAAAACTGTGTGCGAAGAGGCAGTAGCAAATACATTTGCCATTGAGGCTGATATAATTGATGTGATTTAGCAAGAAACTTAGCTTGAGCTTTCCAGAAGTCCCTGCAGAAAGGGAAACACAAATGGATTACATAATTCTTATCATCTCAAAAAAGATGATTCAGTATCTGCTTAAGAGAAAGAAAAATTTCACTTGTTCTGCATTCACAAAAAGAATAATTTCATGAGTTCTTTCATAAGAGTAATTAAATAATTTTTAAAAATAAGTGATCAACATTTTAAGGAATTTTTATGCAATAAAAGCATTCTTAAGAAAATAGTCTTTGTCATTAACCTGTAAGAGCCAGACTTTCCTGAATATAGATTTCATTTAGGAATAGGAAAGTAGGTTTGGACACTCTAATACTGCCAAAGGACCAGCTTTTGTGATGGAATTACACTGTGACTCTGTCAAAATTTCTCATCAACAAAATGACAAGACCAACAAATATCATCTAAGGCCACATTCATGTTTAAATAATTCTGTATTATTACTGAAAGGTCCAAGTGCATGCCATTTTCAGCCCACACAGGGTCATGTCAGAACCTGAGCACAATGAAGAGAATATTTGAATTAGGGGATGCCTAGGCTGGGTGTCAGAGCATGAATTAAGTAAAAAGGGTGTCAGTGGATGGGTGATGCTAACAGAAATGAAAAGTTGGTTATATTGAGGGGTCATTGGCCTAAGAAGTTAATATATTGATGATTATAGAATCCAGGTTTCTCATTGTCAGAAGAGTTCCAAATATAGAAAGGAATAAAACTAGAATGAATCCCGTGGTGCTGAATTGGTATTGACGTTGACTCATAGTGTTAGATAGACGAGAGAGAGAGAGAGAGAGAGAGAGAGATAGGGAGATAGGTAAATAAATTTGTATGTGAACATACATGTGGATAATATTCTCTTGCATATAATACATATTTGAATATATATATTTGTATGTGCACATATATAACTTATTAAAAATATAAACTAGTCCTTGCTATATCCACTCAGAAGCCTAGGAGCAGCAATATTCCAATAGTAATAAGCTCACTTGACAGCTAAAGTTGATTTTTCAAATACCATTCTTTTCTAAAAGGAACCAGGGATCTTTAAAGAAATGGTGAATTCTAGGACTGGGACAGAGAAAGTACAAGATAAGCCTAGAGCATCTTTAGAAGAAAGTAAAGAATTGCTTAAAAGATGTAGCTATGTCAAAAGGATGCAGAAACCATTGTGAAGGGGCTCTAACTGGGCCAAATCTGAGAAAATCTGAGTATCAAAATAAATAATGATATTAATGGATTATAATCCATTGAATAAAATATAAATCTATAACTCCCTATTTTAATTAATTAAGGTGGGAAGAAAAAGCTTTTCCTTATAGTAAAATGCCAACCAGTAAATGTAGAAGGAATGAAGGCATTAAAAATAACCATGTGGCAAGCATCATAATAATTAATTCAGCTGAGAAGCATCAATGGATGCTAAAACAAGTTTGTGAAAGCTTGATGAGGAATGGAGTATTTACACGTTCTCAAAGGACCCTCCCCACAAAATCATCATAAATTACAAAAGGAAAAAAATTACAGAGGAAGTCTCACAGATTAATCGAGTGATGAAATCAGAAAAGAAACAAATCAAAACTGTGTACCATCTGAGTGAATACAAGTATAAACTGGCATCACATTTATGATATTCCTGACAAAAATATCCTGAATCTATAATGAGGAACTATTAGACCAAACCAAAGTGAGGGACATTCTACAAAATAACTAGATTAGTAACTTTCAAAAGTTGCATGGTTGTGAAGTCAAGGAAACACTGGGGAATTGTACCAGGTTTAAGGTGGCTAAAGAGACGTGACCAGTATCACTACATGTAATCCTAACTGGATGGTTATTAGGAAATCTGGTGAAAGTTTGAGTCTGAGCATCTGATGGTAATAATTTATCAGTGTATCCTTATTCATTTCCTGATTTCAAGGGTTGGATTATGGTTATGTAGGAACATATCCCTTTTTATAGGAATTACACACCAAACATTTTTGGGTGATAGACTGTCATGTTAACAACTTACTCTCAAATAAATCAGGAAAAATCTTTTATACTATTCATGTAAATCTTCTGTAAGTTTGATTTTATTTGAAGTCTAATAAATTTAGAATTTTTGAACTCTTATAGGTAAAATCAAAATCTGGAAAATTTGTGGCTAAACTATTGCCAAAATATTCTACAAAGGAAATTTGTTTCTGATAATTTATGTTTTCTTTAAAAAATAAAGACTATATTTTCCTGACATAAAAATATGGCTCACACAGGCAGAATTAATAGTTCATGTTAGAAGTCAGAATAGTGATCAGACCCTTGATGACGGAAGAAAGTGAAATTGATTTAAAGGTGGCAAAAGAGGACTTCTCAAATTCACTGTAATCCTTATCAAAATTCCAACACCCTTTTTTGCAGAATTGAAAAGGCCAATTCTCAAATCCATATGGAATTGCACGGTGTCCTGAAGAGTAAAAGCAGCCTTGAAAAGAAGAATGAAATTGGAGGACTGACACTTCCTGACTTCAAAACTTACTGCAAAGCTACAGTAATTTAAAACAGTACAGTGCTGGCATAAGGACAGACATACAGACTAATGGAATAGAATAGAGAGCCCCAAAATAATTTCTCATGTATATGGTCAATTAAATTTGACAAGGGTGCCAAGACCATTTAATGGAGAAAGGACAGTGTTTTCAAAAAATTATGCTGGGAAAACTGGATATCCACCTTCAAAAGAATGAAGTTGGACCTTTATCTTCCACTATCTACAAAAATTAACTTAAAATGCACCAAAGACCTAAACTTAAGAGCTAAAACTACAAAACTCTTAGAAGAAAACTTTGTGGAAAATCTTCATGACACTGGATTTGGCAAATATTACGTGGATATGACACCCAAAACGGCAGGAAACAAAAGAAGAAATAGTTAAATTGTTCTAAAAGTTCAAAATTAATAACTTTTGTATGTTAAGTGATACTATCAAAAAAATGAAAAAAACAGCCTACAGGAAAAATATTTATAAATCATACATCTAATAAGTGACTAAGATCCAGAACATATAAAGAACTCCTAAAACTCAACAACAAAAAACAACCCAGTTCAAAATTGGGCAAAGGACTTGAATAACTATTTCTCTAAATAAAGTATACAAGTGGCCAATAAGTACATGAAAAGATGATTAACATCATTACTCATTAGGAAAATGCAAAATGAAAACCACAATAAGACACCACTTCACACCTACTAGGATAACTAAAAAAGAATAGAAAATAATGTGATAGCAAGGAAGTGGAGAAATTGGAACCCTTCTGCATTTCTGATTGGTAAAGTGATTCATTGTGTTTAATGAAATATGCTAGACACAGGAGGACAAATATTGTGTGATTTCTCTTATATGAGGTACCTAGAAAAGGCAAATTCATAGAGCAGAAAGTAAAATAGAGGTTTCCAGGGACTGGGGGAAGAGAGGAAGTTGAGTTATTGTTTAATGCATACATATGGGGATGATGAAAAAGTTTTGGGTACAGACCACAGAGATGGTTAAACAATATCTTGAAATGTATTTAATGCCACTAGATTATACACTTAAGAAAGATTTAAATGATAAATATTATGTAATTTTTCCAAATAAAAAAGAGGGTACTGAGTTCTACTAATGTTCTTATTGAGAAGCTAAAGACATGTATATGTATGTATATGTATATATACATATACGTGTGGATATATGTACATATATTCACATATGCATACTTTCTCAAGATTCATCCAGCTGTACACCTATGATTTGCCCTTTTTTTAAAGTATGTTATACTTCCATAAAATTTACATTAAAATAACAGAAAAAGTCAGTTTATCCTACTGATACATACATTTTCTATGGTAAATAACAACATAAATAATATATGGTAAAAGCTAAACTTTATTAAAAGTCATTTACTTGGTCCTTGGAAAGTTACATAAAATTCTTATACTCAGTTTGTTAAGCCATAAGTTCAATCATTTAACATAAAAATACAAATGAGATGTTTGCATTGCTATATTAGTTTGCTAAGCCTACCATAACAAAGTACTACAAACTGAGGGACTTAACAGAAATTTATATCTCATAGTTCTGGAGGCTAAAAGTCTGAGATCAGGGTGTCACAGCGTTGATTCCTTCTGTTAACTACGAGAGATTCTTTTCCATGCCGCTCTTCTAGCTACTAGTGATTTACTGACAATTTTTGGCATTTCTTGGCTTGTAGAAACATCTCTCTAATCGCTGCCCTCATCTTTAAATGACATTGTCTTTGTGTACATGTCTCTGTGTCCAAATTTCCCCTTTTAATAAGAATACCAGTTATTTTGGATTAGGGGGTCCACCCTAATGTGACCTCATCTGAGCTAAGAATGTCTACAACGACCCTCTGTCTAAATAGGTCACATTCTGAGATACTAGAGGTTAGGACTTCAATGTATGAATTATGGGAGGACAAAATTCAACTCATAACAATTACCTTGCCCTTGAGTTAGGTTTATTTATTTATAAAGATCAAACAGTAGACATGTTCGTGATTCTTAGGTTTATCAACAGATTTTTCTCTGTAGTACTGATACTGCTGAAGTCAATAAAAAATGCAGGGACACTGGTGAATTTGGGGCATATTTTTGCCTGACATCATTCTTCTAGGAGGCTAGTTCTGAGCTTTATATTGTTTCCAATGCATTATGAAGTTTCGGTTTTCTCACTCTTAAATAAGTTGCCCAGATTTATTTCATTAGTTAATAATGAAATAAATATCTGAAACTCAAAATAAATTTCAGTAACTGTCTCTCCTGTAGTCTCCATTTTTATTTATTGGAAGTTTCTTAATAAAAGCCATAGTAAAGGCATCTTTCTTTTCTAGGAACGTCAGGAATTACAGGAATGTTTTAACATATCCTTTGATAGTTACCTACCCATCCATTACCCTTCATATAGAACCAACAGTCCCAGGGGTGGCAACCACCTATCTATTTTACTGCAGCAGTAGCTGAAAGCCTTTTTCTGCAGTCAGTGTTGCAAAGAGAACTTCCAATAACCACTGGAAATCATTCTAGCACACATGCTAAGTACATTACAGTAGTAAAACTATTTAAATTTTCCATCCCTGGAAAGAAAGCTAACAGTTATGGAGACCACGTGGTACTCCCAAGGATGAGTATAAAATCCTCTTTGATATTAAGGTATATTGATAAAAATAATTAATTGTGCTACAAAGTTTATAATTTTATTCTTTGAATCCTCTCCACAGAACACTTACGTTTTGATAAGGGAAATCAGATTTTTGTTGAACAGAATGATAGTAACCATCTGTTGAGTTAAGTAACTATTTGGACTTAGCACTAAAATCAGAAAAATTTCATATCTCTGATACATCAAGGGTATGATTTAGAGAGAGCTAGCCCATTGTTGGAAAATCAGCAAATGTAATAATGAAACATTCTTTCCTCTATCTTTTATCAGAAACTGGCATTCCAAAGTACATAGTGTACTTTACACCCCTCCCAGAATGAGGCTGCTAGGGCTTATACTTCTGCAGACCTGGCAAAACATTAATAAGCAAATCTTCTCACTCTGACTTAATAAGAGGAATAGTCTGTAACAAGGACCAACAGGGTAGAAAACCACCAGCTTTGTTTGGGAAATTTGAGGGGGAAAAAGTGCTCTGTCTGCCCAGATAACTCTTGCATTTCCAGTCCAAAAAGCCTTAGTATTTTTAAGTCAAGGATTACTTCCAGGAAGCCAAAATAAAACAGGATTTGCCATGAAGTGTTAAAAAAGTAATAAAGCATTAACAAGGATTTGTTAGCCAAAATTTCAATACAGCTGTGGGAACTGAGGAAATGAGGCAGGGCAAGTATATCCTGATGGGTAATTAAGGAGGAAAGGCCCAACGCACTCAGCTAAAAAGGACAGGCTGAGGGTGGTGCTTCAGAGGCAGAGTCTGGATTCTGGAAACTGGGGAGACATGAGTGGGTGCTTGCAAAATAAGGAGAGAAAGAGAAAGACGCAAGGATTTCCTCTGTGGATTCCATGAAGTTCATTCCACGTCCAGGCCAGGAAGTTAAAAGAATACAATTTGGAACTTATATGGATAATCTCTAAAGAGCTTCTTATTTGTCATATGAAACATATTTCCATTGAACATACTGAAACAGAAGTTTATATCAAGTATTATGTTCCCAACTAAGGTGGGATGAAGGAACAACTAGAACAAAAAAGGCAGCCCCTGATATCCAGGAGCTGGTATAGCACTGACAGCAAGGCTTTGGTGGTCTCCTACCTAACACAATCACACAGAATATCAATATCAGACAAGGCCACTTTATGTCTATGGTGAATTAAGGCAAAGACAAGACCACTCTATAATCATGTCTGAACGCACACAAAACAGGAACACTGCCCAAGGACAAAATTCCAAATAGTCCCCATTCTCAGCTAATGGGTGCTTTACCAATCTCTGCTTTAGTCTTGCTCTAGTCTATACTCCCTAAAAATTTATTTAGAACCCAATCATAGACAATGGCCAATCTATAGCAAACCCCTAATTCCTGGGACTCTTCCCCAAATCACCCAACCAAAGCCAAAATACTGTAACAAGTTCTAACACCCTACTACTAAGTTACCCCATAGTACTTCATGATGTATATTCTCCCTCACTGTAATGAGTAACAAACCCAAGTTTCTCAACTGCAGATATTTTTCTGGTGGTCTCTGGCTGGGACATTGACAAGAATTACTGAAATTTCAAAAAAAAATAGATTATTGAGGATTATTTCTGCTACTGAAATGTGAAGCCTTACTTATTTAATCTCTGTAATACTATGATGGCAACAATAGAGCTTTAATTTGGCCTTAAATAACCTATTAGCTACCGTATTTCTCCTCTCTATAAATGAATTGCTTGATAGGCCCATTTTGACCTCTGAGTAGAATGCTAATGTACACCTTGTGAAGCAGTTAAAAAGGTAAATAACCTGTGCCATGCTGGTTTCTGCCATAGAAAAGAATTATCTAAAATATAGCAGAAATGATTGTCAGAGAGAAGCTGTTTCTCCTTCCCCAATTTGTAGACTATTGGTGGATCCTCAGTGAGCCATGCCTTCAGTGTTCCTGCTTCAGTGTAGTACTTTTCCATGTTGACTCTGGGCTTAGCTGTGTATTTTGCTCTGCCCAATGGGACATTAGCAAATGTTATATATTGAATTCTGTACCCCCTAAAATGCACAGGTTGAAGTCCTAACCCCCAATGTGATTATATATGGAGAGAGGGCCTTTAAGGAGATAATTGAAGTTAAATGAGTTTATAAGTATAGGGCTTAAATCCAGCAGGGTTGGTGTCCTTAGAAGAGGAAGAGACACCAGGGATGTGTATGTACAGAGAAAATACCATGTAAGGACACAGTGAGAAGTCAGCCTTGTGCAAATCAAGGAGAGAGACCTTATGAGAAATCAACCTGCGGGCACCTTGACCTTGGACATAAAGCTTCTAGAACCATGAGAAAAATAAAGTTTTTTAAAGCCACATTTTGGGTGCATTTTGTTATACCGCCCTAGAAGATTATTGCAGCAAATATGATGTAAGCAAAGCCTTGATACATGCTTGTATATTGGAACATTCTTGGGACCCTGAAACCACTATGCTGTGGAGAAGTTCAAGTCTGAAAGACTGCATGTGGAAGAGAACCAAGAAACTCAGCTAACGTTCAGAACTGAGGCCACAGACATAAGGCCCCAATCAAACCATCCCTTCCACCTTCCAGCCATTTGATCCACCCCAGCTGATGTCCTAGATATCATGGAGCAGACATTTTTGCCCTGCCCAAATTGTTGATGCACAGAATCATTAGCAAAAAAAAAAAAAAAGTTTTAACCTCCTAAATTTTTGATATGGTTTGTTACATAGCAGTAGATAAAACAGAAATTGGTACTGGAAATGAGATGCTATCATAAAATAACACCTAAAACATGTAACATTGCCTTGGTGCCTGGGCAGTGGGTATAATTCTTTGTATTATTGTTCTCCAGAGTAAAAGAACCAATAGGAGATACACACATAACGCACACACCACCACACGTAATATGTCAGAAACAGAAAGAGATTTCAAGGAATTGTGAAATCTCTGGATTATGGAGCCCAGCAGCTCTAAATCTTCAGAGTAGGCCACCATATTGGAGACCCAGGGAAGAACTGATATTGCAGCTCAAGACCCAAGGCAGTCTGGAAGCAGCATTCCCTCTTCATCAGAGGGCTTCAGTCTTTTCTCTTAAGGCTTTCAACTGATTGGATGGGGCCCACACACACTATGGATGGCAATCTGCCTTACTCCAAGTCTATTCAATTAAATGTTAACAGAATATAATAAAACACAAAGAAACATAAAGAGAAAAAGAAGAGGGGAAAAAATAACAGAACAGAGCATCCAAGAACTATGTAACAACATCACATGGTCTATCATATGTGCAGTTGACATCTCAGAATGAAAATAGAGAAAGGAACAGAAAAAACTATTTGAAAAATTAGTATCTGAGAATTTTCAAAAATTAATGAAAAACAACAAATCACAGATCAAAGAAGCCTAGAGAACTCCAAGCAAGTTAAACACCCTTTAAAAACTACAAATAGAAATCAAATCAGACCCTAAGCAAGCAGAAGGAATGAAATAATAAACAGCCAAAATCAGTGAGGTTGGAAACAATAAAGAAAATCAATAAAATAAATATCTGGTTATTTGAAAAGATCAAAACATCTGATAACTCTCCAGCCAAATTAGTCAAGAAAAAAAGAAAGAAGAAATAATTAATGTCAGAAATAAAAAAAGGAGAACCACTGCATATCCTTATATATTTAAGAGGACAATTCAGGAATATTTTGAATAACTTTATATCAAATTTGAAAACTCATATTAAGAGGAAAAAATTCCTTTTAACAACACAAATTACCAAAGCTCACTCAAGAAGAAATTAAAAACTTACATAGCTCTATATCAATGGTCACCAAACATTTCATCAAAGAACCACAAATTTTTTTTAGATTTTGTAGATCATAGAATGGCTATTCCTTATTACTTGTCTCTGCATAGTAGTGCAAAAAAACCCATAGACAATACATAAACTAATGCCCATGTCTATTTTCCAATAAAATTTTATTCACAAAAATAGATGACTGACCCATAATCCAGTTTGCCAACCTTTGTCCTATATCTAACAATTCAATAAGTTATTACTGAATGTCTATAACAGGTATCATGCTAGGTTCTAATGATACAACACTGACCAAAACAAATTCTTAGCTCTCAGAGAATTTATGGTCTAGTCACTGATACAAATAAACAAACAGTCAAATAAAATATAATGACTGTAACAACTGAAGTACAAGCATGTATGAAAGACACCTAACCCAGACTGTGGGGCTCAGAAAATTACCAGAAATAATTTATATCTATATTAAGAAATTCACCAGAAGATGAAAGGGATAAAATATACCAGGAACAAAAAAAAAATCAGGTACAAAAATATCATAAAGATAAAAAAACTATGGGAAATTCTAGAAATTAAAAAAACTTCAGTATGAATGAAGCTTGAAAGGCAAGTTGTAGAATAGCACAAAAGGAACAGAGTCCACCTGTGCAGAGGAAATGTCAATTGTCCTTATTGATGAAGTCACCTCTGCATGCATATGTGTGTGTGCATGGATGGGGTGGGTGAAGTACCAATGGAAATTAGGAAGAGACTAAAATTCTCTAAGGCCTACCTTGAACTTCTACTAAGTGGCTTACTTCTTTCATTTTGGTTTGATTTTGGAAATAACATCACAGAGTTTCATTTTCATTGTAACAGGCTTTTAAGTACCAGAAAACTATATTATTAGTATCTTTACTAAAGACAATTGAAGCAAAACAACTTTCTAAACATCTAAGAAAAATTTTAAGATCTGGTTAAACTGTAAACGGTGACTGAGAAAAAACTACAAATGCTGCAAATGTATGAAGACGATGCACTGGTTGGTGATAAAAAGCTGACTTAGTTAGATGGACTTCTTAGAATATCTTTCAGGTACATAAAAACCAAGAAATTTTAATCTATTCTAATCTAGTTATAACTCCAGAAAGGAAATCTCCCCCCCCACAGCCAGTGTTATGCTATTACTGAATGGATAATGGATTTCAAAAACATAGAGCTGAATAACGATGGGCTAGTTCACAGAGGAACAAAAATACCACTGGCACTGACTGAACGGCTTTTACTGGCTCTGCGTGACCTTTGAAAGGTGATTCCTGCCACCAGAGTAAGCACAGCAGAGGATGGCTAAAACAAAGGTAGAACAGCTGACCCTTAAATGGACCAGAGAGAGTTTCATGGAAAATTTGAGTACTCTAAAGCTGTGCTCTTTTAAACAATGTCAGGCTGTTCTTAAACCAAATAGAGGGAATGAGTTAAAGTGATTGCCAGGATAACAGAGTTGACCCACAGCCCCCCACACCCACAAATAGTTATTTAGGAAGAGAATTTAAGTTGAATCTGAATACCAATATCATACATATTCACCCAAATACTAATTAGAATTTCTTACTTCACTAAAGCATAACTTTCATGCTACAAATAAAGCCAGGAAAAGAAGAGCCTAAACCACTCTTTTAAAGCAAAGTAAATCCACTCCAACAACTAGCACCTCAAATATGCTATTGAACTATGTTCTGAAATTTGTAAGTTAAAATATAATAAAACCTAATCTCAAAACTAAGCTCTTAGTTGTACAATACAGTAATAACAGATGATGTCATTAGCTAGAAGTCTGCAGAAGCTGACTTTGACCAAAGGAAATCTAATTATGAATGTAGGTCTCTGTCAGGAGTTAATCTGTTATTGAAGGAGTTAGTGATAGCATCTTCTTGATTAACCAAATCACCTGAAAAGGGTTCTAGGATTTTAGCTCATTACTCAAACAATACAAACTTCAGAAATTAGAAAAAAAATTTTATAGTTACATTTTCTGAAGGGCCGAAAAAATATCATCTGTCTTGGGCTGTTATTCATTCATCTAACATGCCTTAAATTACTCCTTATCTGGTATTTCACTTTCACCTCACACACTCAAGGTGGCCTGTTCAGATTCCTCTTCTGAAGAACTTAAGAAAGCAAGCTGTTAGCTAGAATAGGAGAGACTATTGCTAAATAAGCACTCTATAAACACAACCTGTACTTAACACTCTCCTAGATGTGTAAACTGTCATAGTAATAAGAGATTCTGTGAGAGATAAGGGCTCAGGAAAAACAAATCATGTTAAGAGATTCTATCAAGATTTTATGTCATATAAGCAGAACTGTAAAATATCTACCTTAAATATAATTTCAAATTTTATTATTTATAATTTAATGCAGATGCAAAAATCACAGGTATTCTTGGAAAGGTAATTAAAATTCCTTCTAATTATTTGGATAGGATTAGTCAACCTCAATGGAAAAAGTCACCATTTATGTCTTGAACTGTCTTCTTCCAAAGTAAGCAGTGTTTGCCCTAAAAGAAGATAGAGATGACTGCTTGGGAAGAAGGCACCTAACCAAGATCTCTCCCATCTGTCAACATTAAAATCCTCAGCTTCTTTTGGGGACATCTAGTAAAAGGCAATATAACATTTGGGGCAAAAAAAAAAAATGACTCCTTCCAATAGCCACAATTACTTAATCTTTTACTATATAATCAGAACAAATTATACATAGATCTTTTGAATCCTCACCCTAGGTGGTATTATGTTCCCCAATTTACATATGGGAAGCTGGAGGCTTGAGAAATAAAATAAGTGGTCTGAATTCACATTATTAGCTGAAGGCTAGTGTCATGACTCTCATCAAGAGTCTCTGCGTTTGACTCCAAACCCCATGATCTGTATTCTGTGCTCCCTCTTACATAGCTAATACCAAGGCAGAAATTGATTTATCTGATTAAGTTATTACTACCCATCATGCCTTGGTGGAGACTTCAAGGGGTTTGAATAAATATAAGGAAGGTATTTAAAAGATAATAGAACACCACTAGTAAACAACTCAGTATGGGCTGCTGCCATGATGCTAGAACAGCCAGCACAGAAATTCTGAGCTGGGAGAGAGCATACCTCAGAAAGACAGGAAGATAAAGACAAACTGCTAACTCCAGAAGTTTATTGAGGAAACTCCTTAGTATAAAGGTAAAACATAGAGTCTCCTTTTTGTAAAAGTATGTCTTGTTAATTCATTTGTCAAGTGGATAGTGTCAAGACAAATTTATTCAAGTTTCCATTCATTTATTAAGCAAATATTTACTGAGATAGGTATATTAGATGTGATTCTGATATAATACACTAGTGAAAAGACATACAACAACCCATTTTTGCTGAATTTTACTGGTTAAGGAAAGTCACAAGATCAATCCAAGATTAAAAAGGGGAAATCAATCTTGATGAAAAAACAGAATTTGCGATCATATTTTATCCAACATTATTTTGATATATTCTTATTTCTTTTAAAGTTTTCCTTAAGTAATCTCTGGAAAGAAGTTAATTCTCTGGCAATAACAGTTACTCAAAATTGAGTGGTTCTAGACTTTCTGACTATACTATAGAGAAGCTTATATGTTTAATCAATGCCTTTTACTAACCTATGAAAATTAAGCAGACCAAAACACAAAAAGGCCAGCCTTTTTTGTGATGAAGAATATTCTTTGGGGATTATTTATGATCATAAGGGGTAACTGTTAAGAAAAATTATCCAAAATGGCTATTAAATCAATAGAATATCTGCATGTAATTTCAGTATTATACTGGGGCATTAACTAACAGGATCACACAAGAATAATTTAATTCCCTAGGGTATGTACCTCTGTTTACTATTTACTATTGATTAGGCCAAGAATCAATGAATTTACATGTTCACTTGTAGTTTTTTTTTCCACTGGAGATATACATAGTTCCTATCCAGAAGAAAGGTAATCTTAAAGGTTGTAATTTTATTGTCCTGTAGGATATTAACCAGCTTTATTCCTAACTTGGCAAATTTATTTCAGCATGTGTTTCTTAACAGACTTTATCAATCTCTGTTCTTCAAATGCTCCTTGAAGTAGCTTTACCTTCCTGATGATTCCCTCATTAAAAAATGATTTAAATAGATGTTTGGCATGTGTTCACTTGATATTTGTAAGAAAGTCACATTTCTAACTTTAAAAATTATACTTTGACAGTGCAATTATAAAGTGGAGGTGCAAAAATATAGTGTGAAGACTCACTGATGGATTGGATGTGAGAACTGAGGAAAAGAGAAAGGTGAAATATAACTTTCATGTTTTCTCAGACTTTGAAACAATCATTTGTGAAAATAACATCACAAAACCTAAAATCTCCCAGGGTAAATTTTAAGGCTGTGGATGAATTAATCTCGCCTGTTTTAGATCAAAAGCAAAGAGTTTCTGCTTTTGTCTCAAATATCATTCAGTAAGTACTGTAGGAGCATTTAAAATATTACTTTAACATTTTCTAAGATAGTATCCCTGGGAAAATGATCTTTTAGCCTTAAAAAAGTTAGATAAAGTTTTGAATCGCAAAACACACACTACACACATTTTGACTAGGAAACAGAAAGAACAACATTATCATCATTAAAAAACTATTAATGTTCACCTATGCATCACAGGAGATTTATTTCCTATAGCCTAGGTAACAGTGGAAAAGAAAAATAAACCAATGTGAAATAAGTTTTAAGGTAAATGAAGTGGAAATGAAAGAAGGAGGTAAAATATAAAGGGAAAAACCAATTGAGATCACAGTTATAATATAAAAATATGATGAAAATCTGTTCAGATAAATGTGACAAGTTGAAGAAATTAAGAAAAACGAGAGGTGATAGACTAAAGTAGTTAAGAGCATGCTCCTCAGGGTTGATAGTATTTGTGATTGAATCCTGATTCTGTCACTTCCAATGAATGAGCTTGGGCAAGTTATTTTATTTCTGTGTGATTCAGCTTAAAGAGCTTTAAAATAAGGATAATAATAGAACATCTGAGGATTGTTGCAAGGAGTAAATGAGAAAATACATGTGAAATACTTAGTTTTGCTAACATATACTTCTACTTAAAAGTATTGTTATTATTATTTTTTAATTTATTTAATTAATTTATTTTTGGCTGCGTTGGGTCTTCATTGCTGCGCACGGGCTTTCTCTAGCTGCAGCGAGCGGGGGCTACTCTTCGTTGCGGTGCGCAGGCTTCTCATTGCGGTGGCTTCTCTCGTTGCAGAGCATGGGCTCCAGGCGTGCGGGCCTCAGTAGTTGTGGCTCGTGGGCTCTAGAGCACAGGCTCAGTAGTTGTGGTGCACGGGCTTAGCTGCTCCATGGCACTTGAGATCCTCCTGGGCCAGAGCTCGAACCCATGTCCCCTGCATTGGCAGGCAGATTCTCAACCACTGCGCCACCAGGGAAGCCCAATAATAGTATTGTTATTAAATGAACCAATCATGATACCTCTCTGGATGTGAAGCTATTTTTTAACGGTTAAAGATAGATACAGGATGTTTAAATGGGAACTAACAGGCTATCCTCAGTTTCTTATAGCATTTTAGGTTCTTGTTTACATTTGGTGTCACAGTAAATCTATGGTTCTTAGCTTTATTCGTGTGTTACATCTAAACTACACATTTCTGTGGTTTACACCTGGTTTATTGTTTACCATAGTGCCTTGTCCAAAAAGTTACTAAATAAATATTTACTGAGTACTGATAACATTTTTTAACTAGAGTTTTTGAGGGAAATGAAAAGAGGGATGTGTTTTTCCAGATTTGGTTTTCTCACCTATACTTATTATTCTACTTGGTGTCACCTAATATCACCTCCAAAATTCTGGGTGCACAAGGAAAATATGTTGAATGAGTTCTGTCTGAAACTCAGATTGTGAAGATCAGACTATTATGCTGGGAAAGTTGCTAAGACATGTCAAAATGACTGGGAAAACCTGTAACCTCACTAATGCAGTTATTGCCAATAGACCTGAAATTACAAAAATAATGATGATGAAATGTAAGACACATTCATTGGTTGTTTTTTATCCCCGCAATAGAAACAATAATGAATTTTTACTGAAGCCTAAACTCTTTCACTCAAACCTTCCTACAATCAATTCCATAATATTAACTGAATTTGTGGTTCAGCACTTGACCATGAACATTAACTGACCATTATCCCTCAGCTTTCTTTCGTGTTTTCACAATTGTTAAAATATGTTACTGTACATAACTATTGAGGTTTAGATCCTGATGTATATATTTGAAACTCTTCTGACTCTTCTGATGTTTTCCTTCTAGAGAGAATTTTGCATCTTTACTTTTATAAATCTATACCATTTTTTTAAACGAATAACTAAACCCATGTATTTAACAATAAGATTGAACTTTAGGTGCTTAAATATCTCCCCTAGTAGGACACTCAATTTTCTTCTCTGTATTTGACATTTGAAATGGAAGTAGTACAGAATAAAGCTACTGAAATAATAAGTCTTGACATGAAGTATATTAAAACAGTACAATTTTTCCATAAGCATATACAACCTGTGCAAATTGAAAAAGAGCCTAGGTGCAATGTTTTATAAAGTGAATGTATTTAACTATGCCTGAAGACATTGTTCAATAATTCTCAGGAAATAAAATGCTTTGAGCATAGGTTAAAGTTCATTTTTATGTTTATGAAGTTGATGTTTTCAAGCTTATTTGATTTTGCTGATCAAATCCATTTACTTGAAAAATAAAATTAAATCTGCTACAGTGAGTGCTTTTGGATGACATGGATAATAAAACTGAACGCATGTTATATTCTTTATGTCCATGATTTTGACTAAATTTAGATCCTAACTAATGCCTAAGAGCATGAATTTAGTCTTCAAAATGACCATGAAGAGTTGAATAAAAAGATCTACATCAAGGAAATTCACTAAGGAAGAGTCACTGCATACTGTATATACATAGTGTTGTATACACATAGTGTATACTTGGGCTTTCTATGTAAAACAAAGTCAAACAGGGTCTAAATTCATCAAGAAGTAAACCTTTAAAAAACCCCAATGACTTCATTCTTCTGATCTTCTTTATTTAGGACCTGGTTATAATCATTATCTCAACTGTGTTGATATCTGCTTGGCGGCCTCCAAGTTTCTGTGAGATACTAAGAATTCCAATAAGAAATGAACATCTTTAGCATTTATAATATTTGTCCTGTAATCATCCAGCTGTTGGACTTTTCTGCAGCTGACAAATAACTTTTTAAACAAATCTAACCCGTGTTAGGTTCTGTGCTATAAATTTTAAGTATATGTTATCATTTAATTCTCAACAATCTATGAATAAGTAATATTAACCCTACGTTAAAGATAAGTAACTTGCTCAGGTCATTTGGCTGTCAAGTTTCAGAGCTGTACTATTTCTCTCTAAAACCTGTGGTCTTTACACTTGAACTAAAGATGAACTTAATAAGAAGTGGGAAGGTTTTACACCATTAGTCACATTTGTAGCAGGGAAATCTGTTGTCAGTTACTGGGCAATTCCAAATGTACACAATATCTTGGGCAATATTTCTAGAAATTCCCAGAGATCTACTATTACAATGGCATTTTTGTTAAAAAAAAATTAGGATAAGTAAGCAAATACATAAGAGATATAAATATATATTGCTTAACCTGGAGAAAATACTTATACTAAACATTCTATAATATACCTATATTCTTTCTTAAGGATTATTAGTTTCTTAAGGGTTAAAGAACATTATCAATAATTTGAATATCATTAACTCTAAGAAGAAGAAAAGCATACTTCATAAGCAACATCATACATATATACATCTCCTTACCCTCTTCTCCAGATCATTAAATTCTTAAGTAACCATATCCAAGTCAAATGTCTTTTCTTCTCCCCTGTTATCCCATCCAGATTTTGTTTCTACCAACAGCACACTGATAATAAAAATTTCAAATACCAAGTATAAAGCTGTTCTCTACAAGTCAAGATTTTTGGAAAGATTTTAAATATGACAATAAAAAATAATATTTTTTAAATAAAATAAATACAACATTTCAAGAAACTCAAAAACTTTTTTCCCATTAGCATCAATGGGGAAAATCAAAAAAGCAGAAGTCCTGGACCCAAATTCAGAGATTGTGAAATAGTTGGTCCCTCATAAATCTATATTTTAGTAAGTTCCCCTATTGATGGTAATTCACAACAAAAACTGTCTTAAAAGTTAAATCTGGAAAGTGATGTTCACTTAAAGAATGGCCTTTGCACATAGAGAATAAGATATATTTAAGAGAATATGAATCGCCTATAAAACCTTAAATTGAAGCGTTGGCTTTCCTTTATCTCCATAATTTCCCTGGACCTACGGTAAAATCATTGTAAAGACTTCTCTTCTTCATAGCATTTTTAATTTGTATTTGAATTCTATCTCTAGTTGTTTGTCCCTTATAGTAGGTTGTATAATGGTCCCCCAAAGATGGCAGGTCCTAATCTCTGGAATTTACAAATGTTTCCTTTTTTGGAAAAAAGACTTCTGCAGATGTTGTTAAATCAGGATCTTGAGATGGGAAGATTATCCTGGATTTTCCAGGTAGGCCCTATATGTAATCACACGTGGAGACACAAGCCAGAGAATGCTAGCAGCCCAGAAAGTGGAAGAGACAAGGGATGGATTCTTCCCTAGAGCCACTGAAGGGAGCATGGCCCTGCCATAAACTTCACGTTAGACCTCTGGCTTCCAGAATTTTGAGAAAATAAATTTTTGTTGTTTTAAGCCACCAAGTTTGTGGTAATTTGTTACACCAGCCGTTGGAAACTGATACAGTCCCCTATGAGGGAAGGAACTTCATCATTTTTGCATTCTCATCACCTGGAATGTTGTTGATTTAGAACAGTGGTTCTAAATCTTGCCTGCTATTCAGAATAACACAAAAAACTTTTAAAAATTACTGATGCCAAAACCAAATCTCCCCACTACAGAAATTCTGACTTAGGTGCTCTGAGGTGAGGTCTGGGTGTATTTTTATTTTTAACTCTCCAGATTATTTAGTGTGTAACCAAAGCTGAAAACTACAGGCATCAAGAATGATTGAATGAAAGGAGATTTACTTAGTAGGGTGTAGTAGCTAAGAGCAATGCCTCTGGAATCAGACTACTAGAGGTCCAGTCCCAGCTCCACAGTGTGCGAGCTGTGAGAGCTAAATCAAGTTGCCCAATCCTCAGTTTCTCCATTTTTAAAAAGTGAGAAAACAGAATTCTCTTCATTTAGGGTTATTGTGAAGATTAAATAATGCAGATTTAAAAAATATATAGTGCCTAATCCATTGTAAATTCTCAATAAATGTTAGATCTCAATGTTAGAAAAAAATTATTTCACAAGTCTTCAATCATTACTTTGAATTTGGGTTAATGAGGAAGACTAAGGATTTTAATCAAAATGAATATTTAATATTATGTAAATAAATCTTATACAAACTTCAGTTCGATTGTTTCAATTTACTGAGCTTCTGAAATTCTTAAATATAAGTTTATTGCCAGTAACCCAGAGATTTGCCAAGCAACTTCTTTAAAATCCTACAATAGAATTCCTACTATTGACTCATACAATGTGTTCTCTTTTAATGTAATTACATTAGAATTCCCTTGTTTGAGTTAAAGTTTGTATTACTTTACATGGTCGAGAATGGAACAACATTTTGTATATAGTGGAGCCATGCAAATCTTTCCAAAGTTTTTTCCCTTTTTTCTCCCCCTTTCCCAAATCCCCATCTGTTTTGCTGATGTGCCAACATCTGGGGTCTGTTTTTCATAATGTCATTTTGTTTGTGAGGATGTCTGTTCCTGAGAGTTCACGAGCTGGCTGACAATGAAAAAGTGATCACAATGAGGCCAGGAAATATCCTGAAAAATAAGGCAAAAGCCAGGAAAACCGTTGCACCCTGCTGGCCAGTGCACAGAGGGCCTAGGAGAGCAGCGGCAGCAGTTATGGACATTACTGGAGAGGATCTCCTTGGTGGCTAAAGAAACTTCCAAGAAGGGGCCACTGAATATTAGAATCACATCACAGCTGCTGACATTCCCTCCAGAATGGTTTAAACAAAATAACTCTGTGTGGAAAAACAGTTTCATTTTACAAAGAAAGAAAGCAAATAAGAGAAATGGCAAATGACATTTTAAAAAATTCTCTCTGAAACATCAAGAAAATGGAGATGGGAGGAGGGGAAAAAAGCAAAAAATAATCAATACTTCTATTAAGTATTCATTAGCTTTATTTCCGTATTTAACTAAAAGAAGACAGTCTAAACACTGCTTGGAATAAAAGTCTGTTTCCTTCTGATATTTTTTGCATAGTTGATAATTCTAACTCCTTCAACACTGAGTGGAAGAATATGTCAGAAAGGAGGATTTTTTTTCCCTCTGTTTTAAAAAAGGAGCATCAAAATTCTAGGCAATTTATCTTTGTTAGAATTTTACATAAAATTTCCAGTGTTACATGTGGGTTGGCTTTGATTAATGGTCTATGTTGTAGATGTTATAAACATAAGAATACAACCCTTAAAGTTTTACATACATATGAAAATTGCTAAAGAAAAAAATTTATTTTAACAAGAGTAAATCCCCACTTGATGTGATAATAAAGAGAAAATCTTTAATCTTATGTTATTTTCTAATTTTATGCTGGGTAGAGGCATGGATGTTATACTTTTACATTGGCACTGGATTTAAAGATAAGTAAGGTCATCTGTGATGTAACACGATTTTCATACTAATAGAAAATAGGATTTCTCTTCTCTTGGGTAATACAATAGTGTGATTTCCATACAGGAGGTGGTGGGTAGAGGTTTGAAAAATGCTCACAAAGTAGCCTGTGCAACTTCCTGTGATAGCACACCACTAGGAAGAATTTACAGACTGTTGTTCTTTTTTTTTTTTTTTTTTTTTTTTAACCTCTATTTTATCAGTAAATACTTCAGAAGAAAACAAGTGACAGTACCTCAGAAATGTGCAGGCTCTGGACTAGTCCAACCAAGACTATACACTGTGGCCCATAAGCTTGACAGCCATTGAGCAGGGCTTCCATTTGGCAACAGGAAACCAAGAGGAAAAATAAAGAATGCAATTCCTCTCCAGCTCTGTTTAATCAGTTTCAAGTAGAATAGCTTATAATGACACAATATGTAAAAAGATGAGGGTGGGGGAAGAACATTTCAATAAAAATGTAAACCTAACTTTGGAAATTCCATTCCCTAGTTGGTTCTACATCTATGCAAATTAAAGCCCTCATAATTAGCTCTAAACTTTTTTTAAACCCTTTGTGTAAAATTCCATTTTCAGTGGAGATGTCACCTTGTGCTATATCCCTTTCCCCTCCCTCTGGCTTTAATTCAGGTGATAGACAGGAAAAGGAGAGTTCCAGAATCCCGCCTTTTCCCAGCTAGGCACAGCTTTTTCAGCTTGAGGTATAACAATTGTAGGAAATGGTGAATGATGGAAACTTTTTCCTAGAAGGGGAGTTTGAAGCCTAGAAGAGCCACTCCTATTTGAGCCATAACTACTTACAGAAGCATGAATCGGAGGAAGCTTGCCACATTGAGAAGGCCCGAACAGACCAACTTGACAGAGGACTAGATTGTCACTTCCTGAAAGTGATGGACTAACACACTCCCAGGATGCACCTTCCTCTGACATTTCCTGAGCTTTGCCTCATAATTTATCTACTCCCAGGATTCATGAAAGGGATTACAACCTGCATTTTTTAAAGAATACATAAAAAAGCAGCCACTATTAATAATTCTCTGAAGCAACAGATTGCATATGTATACAACTTTCCTAGGGCTAGCATTTCTTACATGAGGTCAAGTTGCAAAGGAAACAACTTAAATATGGCCTTGCATTTTAAAATGCACCCCTCACCTCAAAAAATGAGCTGCTGAGAGACTGAAAAACCTGACTGCCTGTAGCTTAAAAATAAAGCATTTCCATTCCTCATACATGGAATTTTCAGCCAGTGTTCAAATGACAGCAAATCATTAGCTGTCAGGACTTTTATGTCCCTGAAAAATAAATTGCTTCAGTTGTCCTTTTTTAGCTTTTTGTCTTCAGTTACAAATAAGATTATACCTGAGAACTGATTTGGATTCAAGATGACTTGAAAATTAATATCATTATACTAGGCAAGGATGTCATTTACAGGATGAAGGTGAGGAGAGTTGAAATTGCATTTTGCTTTAAATACCATTATAACAAATTAATATTGTCATATGTTACAATTAAGGAATAAACTAACATAAATATTTTATACGATGTCTTAAGAGTAATTTTTTCTCCAGAACATATGTTGGGGAGTGGGAGGAGTATATGGATATTAAGTCACAGAAAAAGGCTATTTATTATTGAGGCTTCAGTATTAATAATTAACAAAAACTTAAGGAGGTAGCAGATTAAATTCAAGTAAGGAACTTTCAATTAAACAATGAAGATAAGGATACAAGGCATTTCCTGAGGATTTATCTTTGATTAGGAGAAGTTGTTGAAAGCATATGGCCTTTAATTCTAGCCAGTACCTAATCCCCAGGAAGTATCCTTAACTTTACTGCTATTTTAAAGATAACAGTAAACACTTTCAGACAGAAAATGGCAGATGATCTGTCTTTTTTAAGCCTGATGTAGCTCAAAGATACTCAGATCTCTCTAACCATTTCCCAGCATTTCATACACTTCTGTGCAGCTTACATGTAGTACTCCTACAGTCTAAGATCTACAGTACAATGGTTAAGGGTAGGACTTCTCAGTCACATAAAATACCTTTGAATCTTGGTTCCAAAAGCACTAACTATATGACTTTGAACAGGTTAATTTCTCCAAGTCATAAAGTGTAGCATGGGGATAATACAATCCTCATTAATGATGATTAAATGAAATAAGAAAATAATATTATGCAGAGTGCTTAGTACAGTGCCTGGTGCACAGTTGAGTTCCCTCATAGGTACTGCTAAGTTTTCCTGAAATTTTAAAACTCTATAAATAAGATAAACATCTCCATTATTTAATAATCACTTTCTTGCCTGTTTCCTCAAAAACTTTATGAAATGAGGACCTAGCTATTCCTATATTAAAACTCCCTCAAAGTTTGCATGTTAAGACCTTGTTGGATTATTTTACTAATACAGTTATATCCAGATAATTACAAAATGCACATGGAAATAATGTGTGGCTGTCTTTGGAGTTTGCTATATCCATCTCACAATAAAATCTCTATTTAAGGTCCAAGGCTACAGAAACCCTTTATCTTACAGCTTCAATTTTGACTAAAAACAAAAATCAATTTTGGTGTTGAGATCTTTTAGCATGCAGTTTGACAAAGCAAAATGAAAAGTCTGGCAAAATGAAAATTTTAATCAAAAAATCTACTTTATGTATAATTTACATAGAAATAATTTCTTATAATGGTAAATACTGAAAAAGGAGGCAGTAAAAATTAAGAAAGTAATTTATAATTATTTCTAAATTTGTAAGGCATAAGAAATGTTGAAGGCGCATGCACCATCTCACGAACAAGGTAAAAGACCAGATTGATAGATTTAAAATAAAAGGAATGGAAAAAAATGAACAGAAGTAGCCACGACAGGGAGAACAGGGCAAAAGGTGATATAAAGTATTCCTCCTTCCTTTTATAAAAACATGCAATGAGCTTCTACATAGAAGCCAAAATGTAGGTTGAGGAGGAGATGTTAAGATAGATAAATGAGACCTCTGTGCTTGAATGATCTAGGTTTTGGCAAAGAAGACATATGCTCAAACAAATAAGCACAATATAATATAAAAAGCGTTATAATCAGGGAAGGTATAAAGTGGGCAACCATACAGAAGAGCAGGAAACAAGCTATAGGGAACCAGAAAGTCTTCATAGAAGGGGCCGTATTTAACCTGAATCTTGAGGAATAAGTAACCATGTACTTAAAGGTAGAGAGATGGGAAAGGATGTCCAGGAAATGGAAAAACATTCAGCTTTTACATAGAGATGTGAAAGAACACAATGTGTATGGAAAATTTAAAGATGGAAACTTGGGTGTCTGGAGTCTGAAATGCAGAATGAGGCCAAAAGATGAATGTGGGACATAATATAAAGACCTTACATGTCTTGCCAAGATGGTTAGACTTTTAGTGTGCGGCAAGAGACTAGAGAGAAGAAGACCAATTAGGAAATGAGTGATTTGTCCAGACAGACCTGCCACTAACATTTGTGGGACAGGGCAAGTATATAAATGGAGCCCCCAGCCTGTGCCCCTCTTCAGGCCCTTCCTCCAGCTCTCCTCTTCACCTCGAGAGACCTCAGACAAAAAGCAATCTACCATCACCACCACCACCACCCTCCCCCATAACATTCAGGAAACAAAGAACCTTTGGCCGTAACTCAGTCCTATGAGTCCCCACCCAACCCCCTGGAAGGTAGGACCAGGGAAAGGCCCTTAAAAAGCCCTGGGTTCCTGCAGTATAGTCTAGAAGGGTGAGAAACACAGGATCTAGGAAGCACATTCCCTTTGGCTCCATAGACTTCTCACCCATGGGAACTTGGCTAGGAAAAAAACAGAGAATGTTCCTCTAAAGTATGGTCTAGAACAGTGGTCCTCTCACTTGGGTGGTACTTGTACAAAGATGAGATGATATGGCCCAAACTAACTTTGACTGTGGGATAGAGAAGAAAGGCCAGTCTCACACAATGAGATTCAATTACAGCCATATGGTGACACACAATGTAAGGCAGAAATATGTACAATGGCTATAAACTTAACACATGAAAGGAATGAATGAAACTGGAATTTCTAGCTTGGTATATATAGGAAATAGTGTTAAGAACAACTATAATAATGATTACTACTACTATTGCCACTATATTACTATTCAGTTACAAGGTACCAAGACTAAATCAGAAAGAAATAGAAAATCTGAATAGGCCAATTACCAGTAAATGAAATTGAATCAGTAGTTTTTAAAACTATCAAAAAACAGAAGTCAGGACCAGATGGCTTCACAGGTAAATTCTACAAAACATTTAAAGAAGAATTAATGACTATCCTCCTCCAACTATTCCAAAAATTGAAAAGGAAGGAACACTCCAAACTCACTCTATGAGGCCAGCATCACCTTGACATCAAAAGCAGAGACACCACAACAAAAAGAATATTACAGGCCAACATTACTGATGAATTTAGATGCAAAAAATTTCCACAAAAATTTAGCAGACTGAATTCAACAATGCATTAAAATGAACATACACCATGATCAAGTGGGATTTATTCCGGGGATGCAAGAATGGTTTAATATCCACAAATCATTCAGTGTGATACATCACATTAACAATCTGAAAAGTAAAAACCATATAATCATCTCAGTGGATGTAGAAGAAGCTTTCAACAAAATTGGACATCCATTTATGATAAAAACTCTCAACAAAGTGGGTATAGAGGGAACATACCTCAAAATTAAGGTATGACAAACCTGCAGCTAACATCATACTCAATGGTGAAAAGCTGAAAGCATTTCCTCTAAGATCAGGAACAAAACAAAGATACCCACTCTCACCACTTTTATTCAAAAGAGTACAGGCAGTTTTAGCTACAGCAATTGGATAGATAAATAAACAAACAAACAAATAAATAAATAAAATAAAAGGAACCCAAATTTGAAAGGAAGAAATAAAACTATCACTGTTTGCAGGACATGATACTGTATATAGAAAATTCTAAAAATGCCAGCAAAAAACTACTAGAATAAATGATTCACTAAAGTTGCATGATACAAAATATACAGAAATCTGTTATATATTTATACTCTAATAACAAACTATCAAAAAGAGAAATTAAGAAAAAAATCCCAGTTACAATTGCATCAAAAATAATAAAATACCTAGGGAAAATAATCTAACTAAGGAGGTAAAAGACTTGTACTCTGAAAACTCTAAAGACAGTGATGAAAGAATTTGAAAATGACACACACGGATGGAAAGATATATCATGCTCATGGACTGGAAGAATGAATATTATTAAAATGACCATACTACCCAAGCAATCTAGAGATTCAATGCAATCCCTATCAAATTTTTTCACAGAAATAGAGTAAATAATTCTAAACTTTGTATGGAAACACAAAAGACCCCAACGAGGCAATGCCACCTTGAGAAACAACAACAAAGCTGGAGATACCACACTCCCTTTTACCAAGCTATACTAAAAAGCTACAGTAATCAAAACATTATGATATTTGCACAAAGACACATAAAGCAATGAAACAAGATTAGAGAGCCCAGAATAAACCCACACTTTTATGATCAATTAATCTACAACAAAAACAGCAGGAATATACAGTGGGAAAAAGATAGCTCTTCAATAAATGGTGCTGGGAAAACTGGACAGCTACATGCCAAAGAATGAAACTGGACTACTTTCTCATACCATATACAAAAATAAACTCAAAATGGATTAAAAATGTATGTGTAAGACCAGAAACCATAAAACTCCTAGAAGAAAACATAGGCAGTACACTCTTTAACATCAATCTCAGCAATATTTTTCTTTTGGATATGTCTCTTCAGGCAAGAGAAACAAAAGCAAAAATAAACAAATGGAACTATATCAAACTAAAAAGCTTTGGTACAGCAAAGGAAACTATCAACAAAATGAAAAAGCAGCCTAATAAATGAGAGAAGATGTTTGATAATGATATATCTGGTAAGAGGTTAATATCCAAAATATACAAAGAACTCATGCAGCCCAACATCAAAAACAAAAACAGCCAATTAAAAAATGGGCAGGGAGGGCTTCCCTGGTGGAGCAGTGGTTGAGAGTCCACCTGCCGATGCAGGGGACACAGGTTCGTGCCCTGGTCTGGGAAGATCCCACATGCCGTGGAGTGGCTAGGCCCGTGAGCCATGGCCGCTGAGCCTGCACGTCCTGAGCCTGTGCTCCGCAACAGGAGAGGCCACAATAGTGAGAAGCCCGCATACTGCAAAAAAAAAAAAAAAAAAAAAAAAAAAAAAAAAAAAAAAAGGGCAGAGGCGCTGAATAGAAATTTTTCCGAAGAATACATACAGATGGCCAACAGACACATGAAAATATGCTCAACATCATTCACTAATCATCAGGGGAAGCAAATTAAAACCACAATGATATATTACCTCACCCCTCTCAGAATGGCCTTTATCAAAAGGCAAGAAATAACAAGTGTTGGTGAGGATGTAGAGAAAAGGGAACGCTTGTGCACTGTTAGTGAAATTGTAAATTAGGGTAGCCACTATGGAAAAGAGTATGGAGGTCCCTCAAAAAATTAAAAATAGAAATGCCATATGATCTAGCAGTTTCACTTCTGAGTGTTTACCCAAAGAAAACAAAAACACTAATTCAAAAAGATATATGTACCTCAATGTTCATTACAGCCTTATTTATAATAGTCAAGATATGGAAGCAATCTAAGAGTTCTCCAATAAATGAATGGATAAGGAGGATGTGGCATATATACGTAAACACACACACACACACACACACACACACACACACACTCCCACATACACTCACAAATGGAATATTCCTCATTAAAAATGAAATCTTGCCATTTGTGACAAGATGGATATATCTAGAAGGTATTATGCTAAGTGAAATAGAAATATAAATACTGTTTGATGTCACTTATATGTGGAATCTAAAAAATAAACAAAAATGAAAACAGACTCAGATACAGAGAAATGTAAACAGATTCAGATACAGAGAACAAAGGAGGGGTTGCCAGAGGGGAAGGGTTTGGGGTGGGGGGTTAAATGGGTGAAGGAGATTAGGAGGTATAAACCTCCAGTTATAAAATAAATAAACCAAAGGGATATAATATATGGCATAAGGAATATGGTCAATAAGGAATATGGTCAATAATATTGTAATAACTTTACATGGAGGCAGATAGTTACTAGAGTTATAGACTTATTGTGGTGATCATTTCATAATATATGAAACTATCAAATCACTATGTATTACACCTGAAACAAATATTATACCTCAACTATATTTCAATAAAAATAATTTTATTTAAAGCATAACAGAAAAGAAAATCTACACAGACAATAAAATAGACTTTATTTACTTATTCATGCATCAGTTTGTTCTCAAAAGGATTTTGTGACTTAGAACTATGTATAGTCTAAAATCAAAGTATATATAACTCATTTAGATATAAACATGAAGTTACCTTATTTTCCTATGTTTACCAGCAGTGTTCTATCAAAGCACCTTTTCCACTAAATAGAAGACTTTAGAGACCCCCTAGCTCAATTTTATACATTTTGTTTTTAAAACAGGTTTATTCTAGTTATTTGGACTTAGTCCTCTTCATTTAAAGACTTCAATCTCATGGTCATTTAAAAGGCAAAAACGGCATTATACATTTTCTTCTACTGGTGAAATTGTAATCTCCATTCTTCTGTTCATCATGGCTGATCTACTTCCTGCTTATAGAACCAAGATGCACAGGTTGGCCTCAACACACGTCACTGATGAGTAAACTCAACCACAAGTAGCTTCCTTAAGTATTAGTGGTCCCTGGCAAGATGAAACCACAACTTGCAACTGATGCCCAGTTTTTTACACCATATAAATTCTTCTTATGTCTAAGCTTCTTTGTTTCTAATGTTCAATATGTAGTTTTCTGTGAATAGGCATGATTTATCTTCTATACGTCTAAGGAATCAGGAATTTAGGGAGGGAACAGACCTTGACTCACTCTATCAAGATGCACTGCCATATCCTCAAGGCTCTGACAGGATGAGATTGGTCAGCAATCTCAGGGGCTATTTGTTCAACTGGAAGAGATGTCAGTCTCTTCTTACATGGTTTAAAATGATTTGGGTATGACAAAGTGAAACAGCTATACGTATCACTGTTATACAGCAGAAAATAACACAACAACGTAAAGTAATTATATTCCAATAAAGATTTTTTTTTAAGTGGTTTGGGGGCAAGGTCTTTCAATTGGGGACTAAGGAATAACTTCTATTCCAAAACATCAAAGTACCCCAAAAGGCTGCCTTCCCCTCATACCTCTAGATGGTAAATGCTGCCAAAGAAAGCCTCTCTCATCCCCAAGAGGCATGATGAGTCTCATGCCTAGAACTGAGCCTTCTTTGACCTCAGTCTTAGAGAAATGGGAAACGTTGTTCTCAATAGTTGCCCTGGAGACTAAATCTTCATTTGAACACTTATTCCAGCAAATTAGTTAATGTCTCTGTGGTTTGTAAAATAGGGTTATTTCTCATTTGTAAAATAGAGATAATAATAGTACCTACTATACAATGTTGTTGTAAGAATTAACTGTGTAAACAAATGTGCATGTTTTACATCCTTTTGTTCATCCAAATTCATTTCCACTCTTGTCTGTGCCACTCTGTGCCCTGGGAGGCTGATCTCAGACTGTAGCAGCCAGCTTCCCTTACCTTCAGACCCTGAATTGGGTTCAGCCAATGGGAGGCACCAGCAGTATATGAGACAGGCGGGAAGAAACAGAGGTCGAGGTATTGCTTTCTGTTTTGCTTCCTCTGGGTTTTGTAATTATGATCAGGCAGAGAAATGTTTCTCCATTTCTAAAGCTCCTTTCCAGGAGCCCCTCTTCTAGGGACCAGCTCTCACCCAGCTCTAGTACCATTGCTCCCTCCTCTTCCTTCTTCAAACCCAGGGGCAGCATGGCCGCCTACTGTTGCTAGTTCCTGGTTCCAATGATATTCAACATACAACTATTAATCATATCATCTTCCTATACATACAACAACTAGGTTGTCATTGAATGTCCTTGTTATTTAATTACATTTTTATAGATGCATTTTTCAATTAGTAGAGAGAAACTTTTGCAGAACCATTTTGATTTAATTCATCAAATCAAATTTGATTCAATCATTCATCAGGTCATTTGATTTCTCATTATCTATTGATATACATATTCATATTCATATCCATACACATACAGAAACATATACATATAGTTTGGTCACAAAACGTAGCACAAAATGTTCCTCTCCACACAGTCATCATATTATCTTTTTGCTAGACAAATCACATCAGACATCTTATTTAGACTTTACAATGACTTTTTTTGAAACCCAACTCCTCATAACACCTAACACATTTTCTGATGCTAATTACTTCTTTCTACTGATACCTCCCTTCCTTTTGTTCACCAGGTTCTAGCAATACTGGACTTATTATTTCTTAGTTAAGTTCATTCACATGACTTGTGACACTTTCTGTTGCCTCTGAAAGGAAAGCTCTTACCTGGGTCTTTACATGGGTCCTTCTCACCTTTATTTCTAAAGTCAATATCTGGTTAGTGGTAAAATCAGCACATAAACTCAAGTCCTCTGGCTTCCTTATTAAAGTTGTTTTCACTGTCAATAGTTTATGCTTTCAAATTAAAGGAGTAAAGATAAATAAAAAGAGTCAATACAATTGTATAGACTGCAGAAAAGGCACTTAATATTACAGAGCTTTGGAAAGTGCTCTAAACCAATAAATAGAGGTCTTGATACCTAGCAACCTATTTTAATTAAACCCTACTTTGAACTTGAAAGGCTAACAGCAATCGACACAGTTATATCACAGGTATAGCCCAACTGGGCTAACGGGTATTGCCCAACTGGCCCAACTGGGCTAATAGTCAAGAATATCTATTACATGTTCTTTATTCCTCAATAAATGGTCCATGTGTCTACAATTATTTATCAAATCTGCGACATTACTTGTAAAGACCCTATAAAATCCATTTACATGACTATTTTTATATTCTATTATAATCACCAAAATAAGTCTACTTGAACTAAAAGGAAAGTTTTAATGATCTAGAAAGCCTATCTCTCAAACTTTTAAATAGCCCTCATTCTGATTAAAGTTAATAATGATTATATCAACACATTCCCAATATCTTTAAGAAATCTTTATTCAGCCTTTACTATTAAACTCAAAATAATTCAGTTTTTCAGCCAATTCAAAGGATATTCTTTTTTACCTTAAGTTCCAGGACAAACTAATTGACAATATATTCGACAATACTGGAAATATGAGTACTTTGGTACTTCCTGGGTGACTTTTTAAAATGTAATGCTTGTTTTTATAAAATAATTCTCATGGGAATCACTGTGGCCTTAATGAAAGGTCCTAATATTGCCATGGATATAAAAACAGTTCCCATAACTGAACTCAAAGCCCTTAAAATAGCATTTACTATTAGACATGTTTTGTTACTCCTGTGTTACTGGAACATTTTGATCAAAATCATAAACTTCACGTGAAGAAAATGCATGTTTATGGAAAGAAGGCAGTTCATTTACTGCTTAACTTTATCTTAGCAATATTGTCTCTAAATACAGTGCCACAAAATATTTACCAGTTGTATCTAAACGATAACATACAGAAGACATCATTATCTTACCATTTACATGAGGACTTATTTTAAGAAAATCAAGAATGTGTGTGTGTGTGTGTGTGTGTGTGTGTGTGTGTATGTGTGTGTGAGTGTTTCTCTTCAGGGCATACCTTATATATAAATGAAGCAGATTATTACAATAAATATTTGTCATTTAATAATTCAGACTAGAAAATAATGTGTGTATATCCCAACCTGTAACTGTAAAACATTTGCAAAATTATATCAGTTTTGTAACTAGAATATACAAACACCATACTCATAACATACCTACACAAATAATTATACTTCAGAATAAAACAAAGAGATTTAGGGAGATGTTTCTAATTGATAATTTGCCAACTTCTAAATACATTTTAAATTTATTTAAATACCCAAGTTCACTGTGGGAATTTTCAGGAAGAATTACATGCTCCACGCTATTTTCAGAATATGAAGTTTAAGCAAGTACATCTGTTAAATACTGAAATAGCCAAAAGGAATCCCCGAAGACATAGTCTGCTTTTTCAGGCAGCAATTTTTCCTTTTAGCCAAAGGTTTATAATCAGAGAAGTTTTACCCAGTCCAGGTGTGGCCTTGAATACTGAAGCACAGCTGCAAAGAAGTTGATCTGATTTTTTTTCTCTTTCCTTTCACTCTCTAAGTAATGCAGCAAATATTGCCTTTTCCTCTCTTGAGGGGAATTCATGGATTCATGTTTTGAAAGATTTTTCTCTTTCTGTTGCTTAGCAAACATGCTGTTGTGGTTAGATGAAAAATATATGCAAGTGAACACAAAGAGAGATGAGAACATTTGATGTGTTTATGATATGGCCAAACCTCAACATAAAATAAAGAAAATGAATTGTACATAGTATGGATTTTTATGAGTTAACCATTTACCATGTCTTTTTAAAGAAAGATTACACAGATTATGAATTATGCATGGAAAAAAGATGTTTTGTATTTTTAATGCTAAAAGCTACAGAGTTTGAAAAACATGTATTTTGGACTGTTCATAAGCTAATGGTGAGCTCATTGGATGGAATGATGATGTCTTCACTGTGTTCTTTTTTAATATCCCCAAATTCTGGCTTTATAAATAAAAGAGGAAACACAAGCCTCATGTGTGTCTTTACCAACAAACATATATTCAACAAACACGTATTGTCTAGCTACCAGGTTCCAGGTTCTATGTTATATGTTTGAAATGATGAGACAAATACTCCCAATGAGCTCATAACTTACTGGGGGAAATGGGTATGTGGATAGATAAAACCCAGTGATGAGATATAAACAAATTTCTTTAAGAATCTAAAGAGTGTAGCCATGGTGCTTGTTAAAATGATCAGCTCTTGGCCTAGACTTAAAACCTACTGAATCATAATATTGAGGGTGAACCTACAACTTGTAAGGAATTTTGCAAGCACCCCAAGGTGATTTTTATTGTACAGACTATCAAGGTCCCCTGAAGGGGAATTCATGTCTTCTGAAGATGTTGGAGAAGGCCTCTTCAAGTAGTTGACTGCTGAACTCAAAAACAGTACACCAAAATACTTCTTTTCTTTGTCAGAGTTCTACAGGTTGGAGAACTAATTTCACTTATTATTCACTCAATATCTGTTTAACAATCATTTGCTGAGCATCTAATCTAGGCCAGGCACCTTATACATGCAGTAACAAAGGGCTTAGTAATACTGAGCCTCAGAATTAGGAAGATGAAAGTAAGCCCTTTCACCACATGGCAGAAAGAAGAGAAAACAGGTCCAGAGCCTAAGAAAAACGTGAGAAGAGTGAGCAGAACCATGTATACCCAGTTATTTATCCAAAACTCACCAATCTGAGAGTCTGTCCACCTCTCCTGAGAAGAATAGTTAGGAGAGCACATAAAAGTCATGCTTGTAGAGATCCTTCCACATGGAAAGAGTCAACATGTGTAGGAAGTATTTCCCTTCCTCATCAATGATGACGTCTGAACTGGGTCTTGAAGGAAGAATAATCATTTTCCAGATCATGGGCAGTTGTGGTCAGAGATAATAAAAATTAAGCATAGAATGATAAACAAACATATTCAAATCCAAGTCTAATTAACACCAAAGCCCAGGTTTAGAATCAACGCATGAGACAATGAAGAGCCTTCAGAGGATTTTAAGTCAGTGTGTAGAAAGTTCAGCTTTGTCCATTTAAGAATATGGCTCTGAGGAGACCTTCAAGATGGCAGAAGAGTAAGACGTGGAGATCACCTTCCTCCCCACAAACACATCAGAAATACATCTACATGTGGAACAACTCCTACAGAACACCTACTGAATGCCGGCAGAAGACCTCAGACCTCCCGAAAGGCAAGAAAATCCCCCACGTACCAGGGTAGCGCAAAAGAAAAAATAAAAATCAGAGACAAAAGAATAGGGACAGGACCTGCACCAGTGGGAGCGAGCTGTGAAGGAGGAAAGGTTTCCACACACTAGGAAGCCCCTTCACGGGCGGAGACTGTGGGTGGCGGAGGGGGGAAGCTTTGGAGCCACAGAGGAGAGCACAGCAACAGGGGTGCGGAGGGCAAAGAGGAGAGATTCCCGCACAGAGGATCGGTGCCAACCAGCACTCACCAGCCTGAGAGGCTTGTCTGCTCACCCGCCAGGGCAAATGGGGGCTGGGAGCTGAGGCTCGGGCTTCGGTCAGATCCCAGGGAGAGGACTGGGGTTGGCTGCATGAACACAGCCTGAAAGGGGCTAGTGCACCACGTCTAGCCGGGAGGGAGTGCAGGAAAAAGTCTGGACCTGCCTAAGAGGTAAGAGACAATTGTTTCGGGGTGCATGAGGATAGGGGTTTCAGAGCATCGCCTAAACAATCTCCAGAGACAGGCACGAGCCGTGGCTATCAGCGTGGACACCAGAGACGGGCATGAGATGCTAAGGCTGCTGCTGCAACCACCAAGAAGCCTGTGTGCAGCACAGGTCACTATCCACACCTCCCCTCCCAGGAGCCTGTGCAGCTCACCACTGCCAGGGTCCCGTGATCCAGGGACAACTTCCCCAGGAGAACACACGGCACACCTCAGGCTGGTGAAACATCACGCTGGCCTCTGCCGCAGCAGGCTCACTCCCCATTCGTACCCCTCCCTCCCCCCGGGCCAGAGTGAGCCAGAGCCCCCGAATCATCTGTTCCTTTAATCCCGTCCTGTCTGAGCAAAGAACAGACGCCCTCAGGCGACCTACATGCAGAGGCGGGGCCAAATCCAAAGCTGAACCCCAGGAGCTGTACGAACAAAGAAGAGAAAGGGAAATCTCTCCCAGCAGCCTCAGAAGTAGCGAATTAAATCTCCACAATCAACTTGATGTACCCTGCATCTGTGGAATACCTGAATAGACAATGGATCATCCCAAATTGAGGAGGTGGACTTTGGGAGCAAGGATATATATATATTATTTTCCTTTTTCTCTTTCTGTGACTGTGTATGTGTATGCTTCTGTGTGTGATTTTATATGTATAGCTTTGCTTTTACCATTTGTCCTAGGGTTCTGTCTGAACTTTTTTTTATTTTCTAGTATACTTTTTAGCACTTGTTATCATTGGTGGATTTGTTTTTTTGGTTTGGTTGCTCTCTTCTTTCTTTTTTCTTTTCCTTTTTTTTCTTTATTACTTGCTAATTTTTTATTTTTAATATTTATTTTTATTTAATAATTCTACTTTCCTTCCTTCTTTCTTTCTTTCTTTACTTCTTTCTTTCTTTCTCCCTCCCTCCCTTTTCTTCTGAGGCCTGTGGCTGACAGGGTCTTGATGCTCCAGCCAGGTGTCAGGCCTGTGCCTCTGTGGGAGAGATGAGTTCAGGACACTGGTTCACCAGAAACCTCCCAACACCACATAATATCAAACGGCAAAACCTCTCCCAGAGATCTCCATCTCAATGGTAAGACCCAGCTCCACTCAACAACCAGCAAGCTACAGTGCTGAACACCTTATAACAAACAACCAGCAAGACAGGAACACAACCCCACCCATTAGCAGAGAGACTACCTAAAATCATAATAGGTCACAGACACCACAAACCACACCACCAGATGCGGTCCTGCCCACCAGAAAGACAAGATCCAGCCTCATCCTATAGAACACAGGCACCAGACCTCTCCACCAGGAAGGCTACACAACCCACTGAAACAACCTCACCAACTGGGGGCAGACACCAAAAACAACGGGAACTATGAACCTGCAGCCTGCGAAAAGGAGACCCCAAAGGCAGTAAGTTAAGCAAAATGAGAAGACAGAGAAATATGCAGCAGATGAAGGAGCAAGGTAAAAACCCACCAGAGCAAACAACTGAAAAGGAAATAGACAGTCTACCTGAAAAAGAATTCAGAGCAATGATGGTAAAGATGATCCAAAATCTTGGAAACACAATGGAGAAAATACAAGAAACATTTAACAAGGACATAGAAGAACTAAAGAGTAAACAAACAATGATGAACAACACAATAATGAAATTTAAAATTCTCTAGAAGGAATCAATAGCAGACTAGCTAAGGCAGAAGAATGGATCTGGAAGATAAAATAGTGGAAATTACTGCAGAGCAGAATAAAGGAAAAAGAATGAAAAGAACTGAGGACAGTCTCAGAGACCTCTGGGACAACATTAAATGCACCAGTATTTGAATTATAGGGGTCCCAGAAGAAGAGGAGAAAAAGAAACTGAGAAAATATTTGAAGAGATTATAGTTAAAAACTTCCCTAATATGGGAAAGGAAATAGTCAATCAAGTCCAGGAAGAGCAGAAAGTCCCATACAGGATAAATCCAAGGAGAAGCATGCCAAGACACATATTAATCAAACTATCAAAAGTTAAATACAAAAAAAAAAATATTAAAAGCAGCAAAGGAAAAACAAAAAATAACATACACGGAATCCCCATAATGCTAACAGCTGATCTTTCAGCAGAAATTCTGCAAGCCAGAAGGGAGTGGCAGGACATATTTAAAGTGATGAAAGGGAAAAACCTACAAACAAGATTACCCTGCAAGGATCTCATTCAGATTCGACTGACAAATTAAAACCTTTATAGACAAGTAAAAGCTAAGAGAATTCAGCACCATCAAACCAGCTTTACAACAAATGCTAAAGGAACTTCTCCAAGCAGGAAACCCAAGAGAAGGAAATGACCTAAATAACAAACCCAATACAATTAAGAAAATGGTAATAGGAACAAACATATTGATAATTACCTTAAAGGTAAATGGATTAAATGCTCCCACCAAAAGACACAGACTGGCTGAATGGATACAAAAACAAAATCCATACATGTGATGTCTAAAAGAGACCCACTTCAGACCTTGGGACAGATACAGACTGAAAGTGAGGGCATGGAAAAAGATATACTATGCAAAAGGAAATCAAAAGAAAGTTGGAGTAGCAATTCTCATACCACACAAAACAGACTTTAAATTAAAGACTATTACAAGAGACAAAGGATACTACATAATGATCAAGCGATCAATCCAAGAAGAAGATGTAACAACTGTAAATATATGTGGACCCAACACAGGAGCACCTCAATACACAAGGCAAATGCTAACAGCCATAAAAGGGGAAATCGACAGTAACATAATCATAGTAGGGGACTTTAACACCCCACTTTCACCAATGGAGGGATCATCCAAAATGAAAATAAATAAGGAAACACAAGCTTTAAATACACTTTAAATACACAGAATACACTTTCTTCTCAATTGCTCATTGAACATTTTCCAGGATAGATCATATCTTGGGTCACAAATCAAGCCTTGGTAAATTTAAGAAAATTGAAATCGTATTAAGTATCTTTTCTGACGACAACACTACGATACTAGCTATCAATTACAGGAAAATATCTGTAAAAAAAAAAAATACAAACACATGGAAGTTAAACGAGACACAACTTAATAACCAAGAGATCACTGAAGAAATCAAAGAGGAAATCAAAAAATACCTAGAAAATGAAAACATTATGACCCAAAACCTATGGGATGCAGCAAAAGCAGTTCTAAGAGGGAAGTATACAGCAATACAATCCTACATCAAGAAACAAGAAACATCTCAAATAAACAACCTAACCTTACACCTAAAGCAATTAGAGAAAGAAGAACAAAAAAACGACAGAGTTAGCAGAAAGAAAGAAATCATAAAGATGAGATCAGAATTAAATGTAAAAGAAATGAAGGAACATTAGCAAAGATCAATAAAACTAAAAGCTGGTGCTTTGAGAAGATAAACAAAACTGATAAACCATTAGCCAGACTCATCAAGAAAAAAAAGGGAGGAGACTCAAATCAATAGAAATAGAAATGAAAAGGAGAAGTAACAACTGACACCAAAGAAATACAAAGGATCATGAGAGATTACTACAAGCAACTATATGCCAAAAAAAAAGGACAACCTGGAAGAAATGATGGACAAATTCTTAGAAAACCACAACCGTCTGAAACTGAACCAGGAAGGAATAGAAAATATAAACAGACCAATTACAAGCACTGAAATTGAAACTGTGATTCAAAATCTTCCAACAAACAAAAGCCCAAGACCAGATGGCTTCACAGGCGAATTCTATCAAACATTTAGAGAAGAGCTAACACCTATCCTTCTCAAACTCTTCCAAAAGATAGCAGAGGGAGGAACACTCCCAAACTCATTCTATGAGGCCACCATCACCCTGATACCAAAACCAGACAAAGACGTCACAAAGAAAGAAAACTACAGGCCAATATCACTGATGAACATAGATGCAAAAATCCTCAACAAAATACTAGCAAACAGAATCCAACAGCACATTAAAAGGATCATACACCATGATCAAGTGGGGTTTATTTCAGGAATGCAAGGACTCTTCAATATACACAAATCAATCAACGTGATACACCATATCAAAAACCTGAAGGAGAAAAACCATATGATCATCTCAATAGATGCAGAGAAAGCTTTTGACAAAATTCAACACCCATTTATGATAAAAACCCTGCAGAAAGTAGGCATAGAGGGAACTTTCCTCAACATAATAAAGGCCATATATGACAAACCCACAGCCAGCATTGTTCTCAATGGTGAAAAACTGAAACCATTTCCACTAAGATCAGGAACAAGACAAGGTTGCCCACTCTCACCACTCTTATTCAACCTGGTTTTGGAAGTTCTAGCCACAGCAATCAGAGAAAAAATTAAATAAAAGGAAACCAAACAGGAATAGAAGAAGTAAAGCTGTCACTGTTTGCAGATGACATGATACTATACATAGAGAATACTAAGGATGCTACCAGAAAACTACTAGAACTAATCAATGAATTTAGTAAAGTAGCAGGATATAAAATTAATGCACAGAAATCTCTTGCATTCCTATACACTAATGATGAAAAATCTGAAACATAAATTAAGGAAACACTTCCATTTACCTTTGCAACAAAAAGAATAAAAGACCTAGGAATAAACCTAGCTAAGGAGACAAAAGACCTGTATGCAGAAAAAAATAAGACACTGGTGAAAGAAATTAAACATGATAGAAACAGTTGGAGAGATATACCATGTTCTTGGATTGGAAGAATCAACAATGTGAAAATGACTCCACTACCCAAAGCAATCTACAGATTCAAAGCAATCCCTATCAAACTATCATTGGCATTTTCACAGAACGAGAACAAAAAATTGCACAATGTGTATGGAAACACAAAAGACCCCAAATAGCCAGTGCAATCTTGAGAAAGAAAAATGGAGCTAGAGGAATCAGGCTCCCTGACTTCAGACTATACTACAAAGGTACAGTAATCAAGACAGTATGATACTGGAACAAAAACAGAAATATAGACCAGTGGAACAGGATAGAAAGCCCAGAGATAAATCTACACACATATGGGTCACCTTATTTTTCATAAAGGAGGCAAGAATATACAATGGAGAAAAGACTGCCTCTTCAATAATTGGTGCTGGAAAACTGGACAGCTTTATGTAAAAGAATGAAATTACAACACTCCCTAACACCATACACAAAAATAAACTCAAAATGGATTAAAGACCTAAATGTAAGGTCAGACACTATAAAACCCTTAGAGGAAAACATAGGCAGAACACTGCATGACATAAAGCACAGCAAGATCCTTTCTAACCCACCCCCTAGAGAAATGGAAATAAAAACAAAAATGGGACTTAATGAAACTTAAAAGCTTTTGTACGGGAAAGGAAAACATAAACAAGACAAAAAGACAACCCTCCGAATGGGAGAAATTATTTGCATATGAAGCAACTGACAAAGGATTAGTCTCCAAAATTTACAAGCAGCCCATGCAGCTCAATATTAAAAAAAACGACCCTCTCCAAAAATGGGCAGAAGACCTAAATAAACATTTCTCCAAAGATGTACAGATTGCCAACAAACACATGAAAGAATGCTCAACATCATTAATCATTAGAGAAATGCAAATCAAAACTACAGTGAGGTATCACCTCACACCAGTCAGAATGGCCATCATCAAAAAATCTACATACAATAAATGCTCGAGAGGGTGTGGAGAAAAGGGAACTCTCTTGCACTGTTGGTGGGAATGTAAATTGATACAGCCACTATGCAGAACAGTATGGAGGTTCCTTACAAAACTAAAAACTGAACTACCATATGACCCAGCAATCCCACTACTGGGCATACACCCTGAGAAAACCATAATTCAAAAAGAGTCATATACCACAATGTTTTTTGCAGCTCTATTTACAATAGCCAGGACATGGAACCAACCTAAGTGTCCATCAACAGATGAATGTATAAAGAAGATGTGGCACATATATACAATGGAATATTACTCAACCACAAAAAGAAACGTAATTGAGTTATTTGTAGCGACGTGGATGGACCTAGAGTCCATCATACAGAGTGAAGTAAGTCAGAAAGAGAAAAACAAATACCGTATGCTAACTCATATATATGGAATCTGAAACAAAACAAAACAAAACATGGTTCTGAAAAACCTAGGGGCAGGACAGGAATAATGACACAGATGTAGAGAATGGACTGAGGACATTGGGAGGGGGAAGGGCAAAGTGAGACAGTGACATGGGCATATATACACTACCAATGGTAAAACAGATAGCTAGTGGGAAGCAGCCACATAGCACAGGGAGATCAGCTTGGTGCTTTGTGACCACCTTAGAGGTGCGGGATGGGGAGGGTAGGAGGGAGACGCAACAGGGAGGAGATATGGGGATATATGTATACGTATAACTGATTCACTTTGTTATGAAGCAGAACTAACACACCATTGTAAAGCAATTATACTCCAATAAACATATTTTTTAAAAAAGAATTTGGCTCTGGGGTCAGTGTATGTCTGATCTAGGATAACAAAGGACCGGTATCAGGGAGACTGGTTGGAAGGACATTAATAATTCAAGATGGAAATTATAAAGGCCTGAATGAAGGCCACAGCAAAATAAACAGAAAGCAGTGGACAGATTTTGTAGATAGTTCTATAAAATGGATGGGAATTGGTGACTAATTGTGTGTGTAGGGGAGCTGAGAGAAAATAAGACTGAAATTGAGTGTGGGATTCTAGTTTGACAGATCTACACTCATACATGGTTCTAAAATGAGCTCATTATGTGTGGTTTATTAGCTGTGGAATTTGATGTTCAAGTTTAGAATTAAATGCTTACATTTGAAAAAAAGATTTCTCTCAGAAATAAAAATTAATAATTGGCTTTATATTTGAGTATTTGCAGTGACTTATGGGAACTGCTCTCAGAAATTTCTAAATGATAGTCTTTAAGATGGGAATGACAATATCAGAGCAAACAAAGAGGTTCTAGGCCTTGCTTTTAAGCTCCTTGGCTCAAAATAAGGAATAGAAATCAAGCTTAATATAGAGTAGTATAGTCTTCCTAAATAGGCAAAATCCATCAATTAAAAACAAAATATAGTTAGGATAAATAGACAAAAATTAAAATAATGACCTTTATATTTTTGTGAATATCCTAGCTGAAGTTGCTTTGAGTTCTTTTCTTCTATCTAAAATGTAACATCTCCTCTACTCACATGACACTGAAAGACTTTATGGAAGGCAAATTGAAATGCATAATAAAGAGAGTATTGAAAATAGTGTGAAGAAAATTAAAATCAGAATAGGCCAAGAGCCTAAAATTCCTATTTTGTGAGTAAGATACAAATGAAAAAAATATATCCCTGTAAGGGGAGAAGTTTTTTCCAATGCAAATAGAGAATAGTATTTTTTAGCTAAAGCTTAATATGAAAAAACAAAAACATTCTAGCCTTCTTTTGTAAATACAATGATTGACTAGAAAGAAAAAGTCCAATATAGGGGTATATAGGGGTATAGTCCAATATAGGGGTATTGTGTATGTCTTATAATCTTAATAAAAACTACATTTTAAAGGTCTGAGAACTCTGATTATTAATAGTTAGGAGTTAGTCCATTGTAAACATTTGTCTGGATTTTCAGTCTCCTTCCTAGTTTTATTGTAAGCAAATTCCAATTTTACTGAGTCCAGTTGAAACTCATTTGTAGGAATACAGATTATATTAACTAATGTGAGGCCCTCTGATCCCGTTCCATCTGTGTTTAGCTAAAATATCTGTACTGCTTATGTCTTTGATGTCGTAAGTTGACCCATCCATAAAGAAATGAACTATAATAAGCTCGTTGATATCAGAGGTGAATCTAGCTGATATCACTGGGTGTGACAAAAGACATTTCAATCTGTAAAACTCTAAATGCAATTATTTTCTGAATAATGTGTGGATTCAAGAACCCTTTCATGGTACTGATTTTTTTTCTAGGAGAAAATTTCAGAGAAAAAGAATAAAATATGCTCATAGAAGGTAGACAAGGCCTTATCTGCTGGAGAAGAGAAATAATTCCTTCTAATTGGGCACATATGCTTGGTTTCTATTCATCTGAATTTCATAACTCTAATATCACTCATCTATTTATTTATGGAAGAAATATTTTGTGAGTAAAAAGTATGCACCAGATGTGTTACGGGTAAGGAGATAAAAGGTGTGTTTCCTCACTTAGCACTGGAGAAGCCAGCTTAAAAATCACTTGAAAATTATCAGATGAAGGATTACACAGAATGCTACAATTGCACAGAGTGGCACTATCTTGAGCTGAATATTTAAAAAATGAGCTGGGGGATGACAGAGAAACTAACATTTTCAAAACGTATAGAAGAAAGTTTAGGCAACTGCAACTATCCAAGAATTTAAAAAGCACAAGGGAGATTCGGGAGGAGGAAGAAGCAAAGCTAAAGAAGTGGGGCAAGTTACATAAAAAGATGCTCAACATCACTAATCAACAGGGAAATGCAAATCAAAACCACAATGAGATATCACCTCACACCAGTTAGAATGGCTATTATCAAAAAAAGAAACAAAAACAAGAAATGAGTGTTGGTGAGGATGTGGAGAACTGGGAACCCTCATGCACTGCTTGTAGGAACATAAATTTGTGCAGCCTCTATGGAAAACATTATGAAAGTTCCCCCCAAAATTAAAAATAGAACTACTATATGATCCAGAGATTCCACTTCTTAGTATATACACAAAGGAAATGAAAACAGAATATTGAAGAGATATATGCATTCTTATGTTTATTGATAGCATTATTTATAATAGTCAAGATATGGAAACAAACTGTCAACACATGAGTGGATAAAGAAGATGTCATACACACACACACACACACACGAATACTGTTTAGCCATGAGAAAGAAAGAAATAGTACCATTTGTGACAACACGGATGGACCTTGAGGACATTATGCTAAGTAAAATAAGACAGAAAAAGACAAACACTGTTTAATAGCACTTATATGTGGAATCTAAAAAAGCCAAACTCAAAAACAGAGTAAAATGATGGTTACCAGGAGCTGGGGGGTGGAGGGATAGAGAGATGTTGTTTAAGGGTACAAATTAATGGTACAGATTTACAACCTGGAGTAAATAAATCCTAGATATCTAATGCACAGTACAGTGAATCTATAGACAACAATACTTTATTACAATCAAATTTACTGAGACTAAATCTTAATTATTCCAAACAAAAAAGAAATGATAATCATGTGATGTGATAGAAGTGTTAACACTACACTCAATCATATTGCAATACATAAGTGTCCAAAAGAGAAGTTGGGTAGTGGCCAAGTACAAAGTCTCCTGTTTACTAAGTTAAGGAATTTGCATTTTATCCTGAAATTGATGAATTTCAAAACACTGCAGTTCTTGAGTACTGAAGTCACACATACTCTCCTCTTAGAAAATGAACTTTATTCTTCTTTAAAACTATACTATTTCCATATTTTTGATACTATTAAAAATGCCAAAGACTTCATTGACTGTATTACTCCTAGACTATTTTAAATTTTAACTACATTTTTGTGTATTCTCTCCACAATAACAAGGAAAGACTACATCCTAGATTCTTTAAAGATTTAAATCCCTTTTAGTAGCTCAACAGTCTTATGATACCCTGGGATGCTATTTTTTTCTAATCCTTCCTCTTTCTATCCTCTCTTAAAGGAGTTGGTGTTGGCTGTTGAGAATTTTTTTTTAATGCTGGCTTCAAAGGTATATTAGTAAGGGAACTGAAGAGATAAGAAATAGAGTGACAATCTTCTATCACCTCATACTATTTCCTTGCTTTCCAAGAATTTCAACATCTTTTACATGTGACATAACTCATACACTCTTTAAATTCAGTCACATCATAGTCTTTTGTTGAAAAGAAAACAGTTTACCTAAAAATCAGACAGCACAGGGGTAGGGGAAATATAACACTAAACTAAGAATTTTGGATTCCTTGATGTAAGTCCAGGTTCTGTGAGTTAATAAGTATTATATCATTGTTTAGCCAAATAGGAGCATCACCATTAGATCTTAACATTCCACCGATAGCCAATAAACAGGGTGCTATTAGCTCTGAAAAATTTGTAATCTCAGAATTTGATACTGTGTCCAACAATTTCACCATGAACTTGAAACAAATAATAAAATGCATATATAAGCCATATACAGAAATTATCCACCCAAGTATTTGATGAGTAAATATTTCACCCATGAGAATAGGTTACCTTGCAAGTCTAGTAAGAAGTCTAATACTGAAATAATATAAAAGAACTGTATTTTGAATAATTCTAACATTCTCAAGTCAATATTGGCTTATACTGTTTGTACATTAGAACTATGTTTACTTTCCTTTTCTTTCTGGAAATGTAAAACTTATAAATATATTAAATTTTCATTAATATATTTTAAATTCCAGTACAATTTATATTAGAATTTTATTATGCATAGTTTTATTATATTTTATATTATATATTAAAATATATTTGTATATTTTATTATATTATATTTTATTATAGTTTGAATTTCTTTGGAAAATAAAATCCAGTGATGCATATACACATTTCAAAATAAACCACTGATTCTGAGAAATAGTTACATTAAAATAATAATTTTTTATTCTGATTAATATATTGCTTTAAATAAATGGATTCAACACGTTTTCACCTTGAATTTCTGAAATCCAAAATTTCCAGTTCACCGGAAATAACACAAAGAAAAAAATTATTTTCACAAAATAAAATTCACTAAAAAATTTTAGATCCATTTTTAAGTTCTCTTAAATAGTGTCATTTTCATCTCCCATTTGAAAGCAAAAGCAAGCTATAAAAAGAAACCGCATAAGAAAATATATGTCATTAGAGAAGTTGAGGATCATCAAAATATACATGCAAATAGTTTCCTTTTATAGCACATTTAAGGAAAACTACATTCCTTTTTTTAAAATTAAAAGACAGTGCCATCCAGAATTAAAATGACCAGATTTCAGAAACTGAAGCAGAGATTGAGTATGCTGCAAAGTTCTTAAAGGACATATCCAAAAACATGAAACTTGGCAATGTAGACAAGCAAAGTGTGGCTATAGCTCACAATATCTACAAAACTGTTGAGTTCGAAAGAAAAATAAGATGGAGGCAGAAGAACAGAGGAGATAATATGTAATAGCTGAACAATTTATAAATAAGGTTAAGCTATTTACTTTGGCTTATATTTCCTTTTTATTATTATTCAAGCCCTTGTAGTTTAATATGTAACCAATTTACTAAAGAGTTTCTAGTCATCAGGGTATAAGCATAAAATTATTTTAATTTTCCCAGTAATTGCCTTTTAGCTGTACTATGTTCCACTTGGTATTTTGGATAAATTCTATCTCTTTCTTGTTACATTTGGCTATTATTACTGTCTCATTTTATTTTTAAGACTCAGTTCTGCTCGTTTAAAAGTTTGCTTTTAAACTTGTTTCCTGTTTGTATCCTCCCATCCCCCAACCCCACACTGAAGCAGAACTCTGTCCTGCTTGTTAAGAGTGGGGAGGGGGCTTCCCTGGTGGTGCAGTGGTTGAGAGTCCGCCTGCCGATGCAGGGGACATGGGTTCGTGCCCCAGTCCGGGAGGATCCCACATGCCACGGAGCAGGTAGGCCCGTGAGCCATGGCCACTGGGCCTGCACGTCCGGAGCCTGTGCTCCACAACGGGAGAGGCCACAACAGTGAGAGGCCTGCGTACCGCAAAAAAAAAAAAAGAGTGGGGAGGGTACATGGTTGGCCTGACTCAGAGACATCTACTTCTTCCTTTTCTAGACAATAGTTTCACTCCTACTGAGGGCAGGAAGAAAAATATTAAAACATTATTTTCTTCTCTGTTACTGTTTCAGTCTGCTCTATCTTATGCTAATGTTCTCTGCTGATAGGTTGGAGTCTTCACGAAGCTGGTGCATGTAGTTTTCTTGGAGCAACATTCAGCATCACTCCTGCCTTCCTTGCTACTGGGCACAAGAACTCCCAGCTGAGAGGATGATCGGATGCTGAAATGCAGCCCTCACTCTGTTCCTTAAGACGGTGTCAAAAGCACACAGATGGTGTAATGTAAACAGAGATGCACCTTGCACTCTCCTATAGACCATGAGGCAGCTTTAGCATCATGAAGACTCAGTAAATCACAGGTAGTGATCAAGGAAACATGGGAAACCTATTAAGAGACCTCAAAGTATTAGCATTGGGGCAGTAGTGTCCAGGAGAATGGAGAGAAACCTAGTGACTTCTGTGAAATACATTGCTATCCACTGGAGCCCTAAGAAACTGTTGTACTCTAGGAAATAATTGCAGTGGCCAGGAAAAATGGAGTGCCAGGAGTAGTGGCACAATGCCCAAAATGATTGGACTCATTTCTCGGTACATTTGATTCCCCCCATTAAGATTTCTGTAAGTCCTTGAGGAACAATTAGTGTGAAGTCCTGTATGAATAAATGGGAACTCCCATATGAGTTGCTAAGACTTCATCTGTATCCCCAAGCAGATGAAGCAGAGGAAATTCTAATTACCTACCACCAACCATCTAAGAGCCAGATGACTAGAGATGAGCTCCTGATGCTTGCCTTCTGTCAACTGATGAGCATAAATGTTGGAAATATCAGTGAAACCAATAGAAACTATTATAAATAACCACGCTTAGAACACTGTCCACCAAATCTATATTTTAGATTCATTTTATTTTTTAACAATACAACTTGATGCAAGACATAATCTTTATTTTTTTAATAGCCAAATTTAATATTTTTAGGAGAAATAAGCTGCTCTCCTGGGAACTGATAATAAAAGTTATTAGCTGTTCTTTTTAAGGAATAGATTTTGTAACCATGTAACATCATGCTTTTTAAAGTATGCTTAATTAAATACATTATACTTTGAATAAATTAAAATTCTAATAATATTCATGTTATAAATATTAATCAGAGTTCTGAAAAACAACTTAAGAAAATACACTATGCTGTTCATATTCATGAAGTAGTCCTAAGTTATAATTTAAATTTTGAATATACTGATAATTTGTAAGAACTAAAAGTCCTATACAGTGACCAATTAAATCTCAAGTACTATTTACTCAACCAAATTACTAGAATAAGGCATAGTGAATAGAGATATTTTAAAGATTTTTAAAGGCCAATTCCAAATGATTTGGATGTGAATATTGTCACTGATCATGAAATGTTCAAAACTATATACACGTTTAGACACTAACGTGCTATATCTAAATCATTTATATAGTTGACTACAAAAATATTTCTTAAAATTTGTATTTTATCAGAGAATATCGACATATTTAAAAACAAATAATATGCTTGTCTTACAGTAACTCTTGATCTATTGTTTCAAAACTATATTTCTTGAAGAATTCCCCTCTAGACCTGTCAATTCCTTTATTGATTCCACTTCTATGTCTAGGGTGATACTAGTGGGAACATCATCTAAAGGGATTTTGCTAGGTTCGAGGAGTGATTATTCTAAATTTCCTAAGGCAAAATAACCATCTCCATGTTGTGACAAAAAAGGAAAGCCATGTTCAAAGTCAGGAAAGCAGACCAAGAGGAAAAGCTAAAGATGAGGGTTGATGGTGAATGGTAGGATAAAACATGAAGGCAGAACAATGGCTTGGGTATAAGGTCAGGGTGAAAAGATTAGATCAGAAGCAGTTGGGACATGAGAGGAGGAAAGACGTTCTTTTCAAAAATGCTGGTATGCTAGTGACCATTATATTGGCCATCCTGGTAATTCAAAGGGAAAAAGCTGTGTAGAGCCAAGAGCTAGACTTTCATGAGTAAGATACACCCCATCTAGGATAAGCCTGGGTACAGAGCTTAGACTATCTGTACTCTGGACATCGGGCAATGTTCCTTTGAGTTTACTCTTCCTTACCTTCATAATAATAATTTTTAGAGTGTCAGTTTTATGGTATGAGTCTGAAAGAGAGAACAGCCTGAAAGGAGAAATGCTGTGAAAAGCCTCTTGGTATGCTAGTAGCATAGACTCTGGGCCAGAAGTGCTAGGAGACCATTTGGATCTCTAGTGTTCTTTCCAGGTCCACATGTCTGCCCCCTTCCATAAGAAGCTTTTGAGAATATTGTGGCTGCTAAAAGTCACAGCACTGTCTGGTTTTTACTCTTGCTAAGGACTAATTATTTAAATTTCCCTTGGAATAACCCAGTAACCTCTTAATAAATTCCACTGGGTTTTGGATAAGATACTTTGAGTTATTTTCTATTGATTGTAATTAAATTAAGAAAATCGCCAAAATGATTCTATCAATCTCATTTAAGGCAGGCCTTCTACTTAGGACCATTTTTTAAATTAACTGCAATAAATATGCAATTTTGTCTCTTCTTCTCTTCACTCTGGTAAAGAAAAGCAGTTCATGAATAAACTGAGAATGATCCTAGCCATCTCAACAGTAGGTCATGACAATAAATATAACATAATAAATTTAGTACTGCAAGAAGAGTACTTTTGAGAGCTTGTCAAAAGAAGCAAGCAAATAAACATGAGCTGGTAAGACTGTACTCTTAATACTCTGGATTTCCTGAACTTCCTTGTTTAAAAATATTCCTACTACATCAGCAGATCTCTCAGAGAGAATTTATAAGCAAGAGAATCTGTAAAGAACACATTTCAAAAAAGTTAAAGGTATTTACTTACTTAGAACTATAAATACTGTTTAAAAGTTTTCTGGCTTTACCTTCAGCTGCCTATTCAATACAACCATGGGCTTCTGGTAAATGATCTGTGTATCAAATTCTCAAACAGGAGCAAACTACTTATTTTGAGTACAGCTGGAAAAAACTTTCATTTGATAGCACTGACAGAACAGCCATTGATTTCACTGTTTGTTTGTTGTTCAAATACAGCTTGATCTATTTCTTCAGTCCTTTCTTTTCTTATATTCTTTTCAAATGACTATAGAAATAGACACAAGAGAGGAACTTTTTGTAGCAATCCTCTACAGTTCTCTTACTTTAACTATAGAATATAGCCCAAAGACCATTAACAGCTGTGATCTATTGTATGTTGTGAAATTTAACTTTTTACCCATCTATATCGAAAATATTTGCATTTTTAAAATGTATAAACTGCCTAGAGCAGACAGTATTACATAATAACATTATGAAAAGATTCTCATGATTTTGATAATTCCTATGTTTCTTTCATTCATTGATATTTTCCATGTTTCTTGGTTTACTCCGTACTTAGTAAAGTACTTAGTATTGTACATAATACTCAGTAAACATCTGTTAATTGAAAATCACCTGAGAAAGAGATGTTTAGTCCATCATACCTCACACATAGAGAAAAAGTATTACAAAGTAAAACAAAATGAAAATAAAAATAATTTGTAATTTCTTTGGCTATATTCCAGGTTCAGGTTTTACTCTATGTTTCACTGTCTTTAATCACCTCAAAATAAAGTGATTATGTTAAGACTTAAGAATCATTTAAAAAATTAAATGGTTTGCCTATAATATTAAATATTAATTCACCTAATGGTTAAATCCCAAAAAGGAAAGAACACTAAATGTGTTTTTACAGTAGCAGCAAACTGTTTGATTGAAGTTAGAAAAGTATTTCAGAACATATTTTAATATTAGAAATCACTGCTCTGTATGTTTTCTGGGCTTCTGAATTTTAACAGATAATCTATATCCATTATTATCCAAGAGACACTCTTCCAATGACCAATAAAGAACACTGTTTTGTTTTGCTTCCTAAAAGATATCTATTATTTTCTCTTTTTTTTCACTGTCAGATGGAAAATCTATTAGGAAATAAAATACAAAATATAGTCTCTCAGCAACCCTGTTGAAATTAGACACAATTTCCTCACACAACTCATATCCTCATTGTTGAATAATAAACAGGACAGTTTTCCAAATGCCTATATTCCAAAGTCCACTAGGGATCAAAAGGAATATATTCTAAGGAAGGTGACAAAGGTCAGACCTAGATTTGAAAATAAAAGTTGAGATTAGTGGTCAAGGAACAAAATTCTAGGGAAGAAAAACAGCATCCATTAATTAGTTTAAAACCTTGAGACATTACTTTGAAGACATTTTTTAAAAACAGAAGTGGCAGTATCCCTGCAGGCCCGTCAACCCAAGGCATCAGACGCAGCGGTTCTGTGCTGGGAACTCTAATCCAATGTGTAAGGTGCAAGGCCTCTGCACAGCCTCCCTACAGCTAATTTTTGTATGACTTACCTGGACATTTTCCTCTGAAGAAATTGAAGTTCTAGGAAAATTCCTGTGACTGATTTAGAGGATTACATTTAAAAAGGAATTAAGAAGTATACACCAAAAAGACAGAAAGAAGTGCTACTATGCATTTAGGAGAAGTGTGCTCCATGAGATGAGGGACTCATCTGTCTGGTTCTATGCTGAATTTCAAGCTCTCAACTCATACTGTGTGGCTGACAGGGTCTTGGTGCTCCAGTTGTGTGTCAGGCCTGTGCCTGTGAGGTGGGAGAGCCTAGTTCAGGACACCGGTCCACCAGAGACCTCCTGGCTCCACATAATATCAAATAATGAAAGCTCTCCCAGAGATCTCCCTCTCAATGCTAACACCCAGCTCCACTCAAGAACCAGTAAGCTACAGTGTTGAACACCCTATAACAAACAACTAGAGAGACAGGAACATGACCCCACCCATTAGCAGAGAGGCTGCCTAAAATCATAATAAGGTCACAGACATCCCAAAACACACCACTGGATGCAGTCCTGCCCACCAGAAAGAGAAGATCCAGCCTCATCCAACAGAATATAGGCACCAGTCCCTCCACCAGGAAGCCTACAAAACCCACTGAAGCAACTTCACCCACTGGGGACAGACACCAAAAACAATGGAAACTACAAACCTACAGCCTGTGAAAAGGAGACCCCAAACACAGTAAATTAAGCAAAATGAGAAGACAGAGAAACACAGCAGATGAAGGAGCAAGGTAAAAACTCACCACACCAAACAACTGAAAAGGAAATAGGGGCTTCCCTGGTGGTGCAGTGGTTGAGAATCCGCCTGCGGATGCAGGGCACAGGGGTTCGTGCCCCGGTCTGGGAAGATCCCACATGCTGCGGAGCGGCTGGGCCCGTGAGCCATGGCTGCTGGGCCTGTGCGTCCAGAGCCTGTGCTCCGCAACAGGACAGGCCACAGCAGTGAGAGGCCCGCATACCACCAAAAAAAAGAAAAGGAAATAGGCAGTCTACGTGAAAAAGAATTGAAAGTAATGATAGTAAAGATGACCCAAAATCTTGGAAATAGAATAGAGAAAAAACAAGAAACATTTAACAAGGACCTAGAATAACTAAAGAGCAAACAAACAATGATGAACAACACAATAAAAGAAATTTAAAATTCTCCAAAAAGAATCAATAGTAGAATAACTGAGGCAGAAGAACAGAAAAGTGACCTGGAAAATAAAATATTGGAAATAACTACCACAGAGCAGAATTTAAAAAAGAGATTGCAAAGAATTGAGGACAGTTTTAGAGACCTCTGGGACAACATTAAATGCACCAACATTCGAATTACAAGGGACCCAGAAGAAGAAGAGAAAAAGAAAGGGACTGGGAAAATATTTGAAGAGATTATAGTTGAAAACTTCCCTAATGTGGGAAAGGAAATAGTTAATCAAGTCCAGGAAGTGCAGAGAGTTCCATACAGGATAATTCCAAGAAGCAACACGCCAATACACATATTAATCAAACTAACAAAAATTAAATACAAAGAAAACATATTAAAAGCAGCAAATTAAAAACAATATATAACATACAAAGGAATCCCCATAAGGTTAACAGCTGATCTTTCAGCAGAAACTCTGCAAGCCAGAAGGGAGTGGCAGGACATATTTAAAGTTATGAAAGGGAAGAACCTACAACCAAGATTACTCTACCCCGCAAGGATCTCACTCAGATTCAATGGAGAAATTAAAACCTTTACAGACAAGCAAAAGCTAAGAGAATTCACCACCACCAGATCAGCTTTACAACAAATTCTAAAGGAACTTCTCTAGGCAGGAAACACAAGAGAAGGAAAAGACCTACAATAACAAACCCAAAACAATTAAGAAAATGGTAATAGGAACATACATATCGATAACTACCTGAAATGTAAATGAATTAAATGTTCCAACCAAATGACACAGACTGGTTGAATGGATACAAAAACAAGACCCGTACATATGCTATCTACAAGAGACACACTTCAGACCTAGGGACACATACTGACTGAAAGTGAGGGGATGGAAAAAGATATTCCACACAAATGGAAATCAAAAGAAAGCTTCAGTAGTAATTCTCATATCACACAAAATAGACTTTAAAATAAAGACTATTATAAGAGACAAAGAAGGACACTACAAAATGATCAAGGGATCAATCCAAGAAGAAGATATAACAATTGTAAATATTTATGCACCCAACATAGGAGCACCTCAACATATAAGGCAAATGCTACAGCCATAAAAGGGGAAATTGACAGTAACAAAATAATAGAAGAGGACTTTAACACCCCACTCTCACCAATGGACAGATCAACCAAAATGAAAATAAATAAGGAAGCACAAACTTTAAATGACACATTAAACAAGATGGACTTAAGTGATATTTATAGGACATTCAATCCAAAAACAACAGAATACACCTTCTTCTCAAGTGCTCATGTAACATTCTCCAGGATAGATCATATCTTGGGTCACTAATAAACCCTTGTTAAATTTAAGAAAACTGAAATCATATCAAGCATCTTTTCTGACCACAACATTATGACTCTAGCTATCAATTACAGGGAAAAAACTGTAAAAAACACAAACACATGGAAGCTAAACAATACATTACTAAATAACCAAGAGATCACTGAAGAAATCAAAGAGGAAATCAAAAACTACCCAGAATCAAATGACAATGAAAACATGATGAAGCAAAACCTATAGGAGGAAGGAAAAGCAGTTCTAAGAGGGAAGTTTATAGCAATACAATCCTACATCAAGAAACAAGAAACAACTCAAATAAACAACCTAAGCTTATACCTAAAGCAATTAGAGAAAGAAGAACAAAAAAAACCAAAAGAGTTAGCAGAAGGAAAGCAATCATAAAGATGAGATCAGAATTAAATGTAAAAGAAATGAAGGAAACATTAGCAAAGATCAGTAAAACTAAAAGCTGGTGCCTAGAGAAGATAAACAAAACTGATAAACCATTAGCAAGACTCATCAAGGAATAAAAGGGAGAAGACTCAAATCAATAGAATTAGAAATGAAAAAGGAGAAGTAACAACTGACACTGAAGAAATACAAAGGATCATGAGAGATGACTACAAGCAACTATATGCCAAAAAAACGGATAACCTGGAAGAAACAGACAAATTCTTAGAAAAGCACAACTTTCTGAGACTAAACCAGGAAGAAAGAGAAAATACAAACAAACCAATAACAAGCACTGAAATTGAAACTGTGATTAAAAATTTTCCAACAAAAACCCAGGACCAGATGTCTTCACAGGCGAATTCTATCAAACATTTAGAGACGAACTAACACCTATCCTTCTCAAACTCTTCCAAAATACAGCAGAGGGAGGAACACTACCAAACTCATTCTATGAAGCCACCATAAGCGTGATACGAAAACCATAAAAAGATGTCACAAAAAAAGAAAACTACAGGCCAATATCACTGATGAACATAGATGCAAAAATCCTCAACAAAATACTAGCAAACAGAATCCAACAGCACATTAAAAGGATCATACACCATGATCAAGTGGGGTTTATTTCAGGAATGCAAGGACTCTTCAATATACGCAAATCAATCAACGTGATACACCATATCAAAAACCTGAAGGAGAAAAACCATATGATCATCTCAATAGATGCAGAGAAAGCTTTTGACAAAATTCAACACCCATTTATGATAAAAACCCTGCAGAAAGTAGGCATAGAGGGAACTTTCCTCAACATAATAAAGGCCATATATGACAAACCCACAGCCAGCATTGTTCTCAATGGTGAAAAACTGAAACCATTTCCAGTAAGATCAGGAACAAAACAAGGTTTTCCACTCTCAGCACTATTATTCAACATAGTTTTGGAAGATTAGGCACTTCAGTCAGAGAAAAAAAGGAATCCAAATTCTAAAAGAAATAAACTTGTCACTGTTTGCAGATGACATACTACACACAGAGAATCCTAAAGATGCTACTAGAAAACTACTAGAGTTAATCAATGAATTTAGTAAAGTAGCAGGATAGAAAATTAATGCACAGAAATCTCCTGCATTCCTATACACTAATGATGAAAAATCTGAAACATAAATTAAGGAAACACTCCCATTTACCATTGCAACATAAAGCATAAAATACCTAGGAATAAACCTTCCTAAGGAGACAAAAGACCTGTATGCAGAAAACTATAAGACACCGATGAAAGAAATTAAAGATGATACAAATAGATGGAGAGATATACCATGTTCTTGGATTGGAAGAATCAACATTGTGAAAATGACTATACTACCCATAGCAGTCTACAGATTCAACGCAATCCCTATCAAAACTACCAATGGCATTTTTCACAGAATGACAAAAAAGAATTGCACAATTTGTATGGAAACACAGACCCCTAATAGCCAAAGCAATCTTAAAGAAAAATGCAGCTGGAGGAATCAGGCTCCCTGACTTCAGACTAATCTACAAAGCTACAGTAATCAAGGCACTACGCTACTGGCACAAAAACAGAAATATAGATCAATGGGACAGGATAGAAAGCCCAGAGATTAACCCGGGAACATATGGTCGGTCACGTTATCTCTGATCAAGGAGGCAAGAATATACAGTGGAGAAAAGACAGCCTCTTCATTAAATGGTGCCTGGAAAACTAGACAGCTTTATGTAAAAGAATGAAATTAGAACACTCCCTAACACCATACACAAAAAGAAACTCAAAATGGATTAAAGACCTAAATGTAAGGCCAGACACTATAAAACTCTTAGAGGAAAACATAGGCAGAACACTCTATGACATAAATCACAGCAAGATCCTTTTTGACCCACCTCCTAGAGAAATGGAAATAAAAACAAAAATAAACAAATGGGACCTAATGAAACTTAAAAGCTTTTGCACAGCAAAGGAAACCATAAACAAGACCAAAAGACAACCCTCAGAATGGGAGAAAATGTTTGCAAATGAAGCAACTGACAAAGAATTAATCTCCAAGATTTACAAGCAGCTCATGCAGCTCAATAACAAAAAAACAAAAAACCCAATCCAAAGATGAGCAGAAGACCTAAACAGACATTTCTCCAAAGAAGATATACAAATTGCCAACAAACACATGAAAGAATGCTCAACATCATTAATCATTAGAGAAATGCAAATCAAAACTACAATGAGATATCATCTCACACTGGTCAGAATGGCCATCATCAAAAAATCTAGAAACAATAAATGCTGGAGAGGGTGTGGAGAAAAGGGAACTCTCTTGCACTGTTGATGGGAATGTAAATTGATACAGCCACTATGGAGTTTCCTTAAAAAACTAAAAATAGAACTACCATATGGCACAGCAATCCCACTACTGGGTATATACCCTGAGAAAACCATAATTCGAAAGGAGTGATGTTCCACAATGTTCACTGCAGCTCTATTTACAATAGCCAAGATATGGAAGCAACCTAAGTGTCCACAGACAGATGAATGGATAAAGAAGATGTGGCACATATATACAATGGAATATTACTCTACCATAAAAAGAAACGCAACTGAGTTATTTCTAGTGAGGTGGATGGAACTAGATTTTGTCATACAGAGTGAAGTAAGTCAGAAAGAGAAAAACAAATACCGTATGTTAACACATATGTATGGAATATTTTTTAAAAATGGTTCTGAAGAACCTAGGGGCAGGACAGGAATAAAGATGCAGGCATAGAGAATGTACTTGAGGACATGGGGAGGGGGAAGGGTAAGCTGGTGTGAAGTGAGAGAGAGGCATGGATATATATACATTACCAAATGTAAAATAGATAGCTAGTGGGAAGCAGCCACATAGAACAGGGATATCAGCTCAGTGCTTTGTGACCACCTAGAGGGGTGGGATAGGGAGGTGGGAAGGAGACGTAAAAGGGAGGAGATATGGGGATATATGTATATGTATAGCTGATTCACTTTGTTATAAAGCAGAAACTAACAAACCATTGTAAAGCAATTATACTCCGATAAAGATGTTAAAAAAACCCAACATAGATGTATTTTTATAAAACAAAATGGCTGAAGAAATGTTAAGACAAAATATCAGGAAACAATACAATTCACAGCAAGCAAACAAAAAACCATCATTCAAATCAAATTATATCCTTTCATTCTTAATCACATTATTTTACAAAGTAATATTTGTACACTTAGGGGAATGCAGGGCAAGAAAAATGATAAATTTAAATTAAAAATTGAGAATTTGATCACTACCTGATAGTCATAAATTGTAGCCTACTGCATTCAGAAAGTTTATTTTAATGACCACCAGTTTTTTATTTATTTAAAATATAAGGTAACAAAGATTTTATAGCAGACATAAACATAAAAATGAATTTTTTTATATACGACTAAGAATTAGAACAAAGGTTTTCCATAAATTCTTGCAAACATCTTTTATAACTCACTAATTTTTGCTTATATTTTTAAATGTTGATTTTAATCTCAATTAGTAGACATTACTTAAACCTTTCTAGTATGTTCCAATATTGTCACAGGGTAAAATACCTCTTTCCTCATAATAATACATCTGGACTTATTTATACTTTCACTTATGTAAAGTAATAGCACCAACAATCTTTAATGGGAAAAAAAATCCATTCTCCAAATATAAACCAAAGAGAACTAAGAAATCAAATGCATTTAGATAGAAATAAACAATTGTGCATTATACTTGGCTTCTACTTCCATTTTAGATTTATTAGCCACTTGGACACAGAAATGACAGTTACTGTCTTAATCCTATGCTGGGAAAATAGAAGTCTGGTTACATTAAGTGCTATTACTTAAAAAAAAAAAGTAATAAAGGATAAGATACCCTGCACTAAAGCACTAGCTGTACTGCTCACTGTTCTAGTTCTCTGATGTAGAAAAGCGAAATAAGAAAGGTAAACAATCATATCTTTCTATAAATTTGTCAGGACTCTATTACACTTAGCTGATTGAATACTAATAATGTGCTTTGGCTTCCATTCCACTATAATAATCTCTTGTTGAAGACACCAATAATTTTTTAAATGATAAATCTAACATATTCCTTTCAAACTTTATGTTCCTAGATCTGAATACAGCATCTTATAATATTAACCACTCCCAATTCCTTGATGTCTTTTTTATTCATGTCTTCCAGGACACTACTTTTTCTTACTTTTTCCTACAGTCACAACTAACTCTTTTCAGTGATATTTTCCTTTAACTCTTAATGTTACTCATGGTGGCAACCTGGCACATTTTCTCTTCTCAGTATACACACTGATGATTTCAACTGTTATGTGTTCTTTGACTTCCCTAACTCTACCCAAGAACTTGTTCTCTGGTCTAGAACAAGTGTGCATGACTGTCTTCTGGATGTGTCCATATTATTGTCCCTTAAATACCTCAAGCTCAAGATGCCAAAAATTGAATTCATTACCTTCTCCCCCAAATCTGCTTTCTCATTCTTCACCTAGATGAAATGAGCCAAATCTTTGAGAGACACAATCTGTCAAAACTCATACAAGGAGAAAAAGACTATTTCCATTAAATAAATTGAATCAATAATTAATAACCTTCCAAAATAGAAAGCACCAGGCCCAGATGGGTTTACTGGTAAATTCCACCAAACACTTAAGGAAGAGATTATGCCAATTCTCTACAATCTCTTTCAAAAGATGGAAGCAGATGAATACAGGGAATACTTCGTTACTCAATCTATGAGGCCAGCATTACCCTAACACCAAAACTATACAATGACATTACAAGAAAAAACGACTATAAATCAATATTTATTATGAACATATCAATAAATGCAAAATCCTCAACGAAACATTAGCAAATAAAACCTAATGATGTATAAAAATAATTATACACTATGACCAAGTTAGATTTAACCCAGGTATGCAAAGCTGGTTTAAACTTCAATATCCATCATATCAACAATCTAAGAATAAAGATCACAATATCATACCGAAAGATGCAGAAAAAGCATATGACAAAATTCAACAGTCATTCATGATAAAATTCTAAGGAAGAGAGGGTAACCTCCCTCAACTTCATAAAAATTGTCTATATAAAACCTCCACCTAACATCATACTTAATGGTGAGAAACTAGAAGCTTTCCCACTAAGGTCAGAAACAAGGTAAAGTCTCCTTTCACCACTACTTTTAACTTGTACTGGAAGTCCTAGTTAATGCAATAACACAAGAAAAGGAAATAAGAGGTACACTGACTGGGGGAAGAAATAAACTGTCTTTGTTTGAAGATGACATGAATGTCTATGTAGAAAAATCTTAAAGAACTGCCAAAAAAGAACCTTCTGAAACTAGTAAACAATTAAAGCAAGGTACCAGGATACAAGGTTATACCAACACTCCAAAAAATGAAATATTTAGGTCTAACAAAAATGTACAAATATATATGAGGAAAACCACAAAATTCTGACAAAAGAAATCAAAGAAGACTAAAGAAATGGAGACATATTCCACGTTCATGGATAGGGAGACAATATTATCAAGATATCAGTTCTTCTCAATTTGATCTATAGATTGAACACAATTCCAGTCAAAATCCAAGCAAGTTATTTTGTGAATAACAACAAACTGATTCTAAATTTTATATGGAGAGGCAAAAGACCTAGAATGGCCAACACAATAATGAAGGAGAATAACAAAGTTAGAAGATTAAAATTATGTGACTTCAAGACTTACTATAGAGCTACAGTAATACAGTATGGCATGGTTGAAAGAATAGATAGATCAATGGAACATAGTAGAAAGCCCTGAAATAGACTCACACAAATGCAGTCAAGTGATCTGTGACAAAGGAGCGAAGGCCATACAATGGGGAAAGATAGTCTTTTCAACAAATGATGGTAGAATAATTGGACATCTACATGCAAAAAAAAAAAAAAAAAAAGAATCTAGACACAGACATTTCACAAAATTTAATTCAAAATGGATCACAGACCTAAATGCAAAATGCAAAACTATAAAATTCCTAGAAGATAACATATGAGAAAATCTAGATGACCTTGTGTTTGGCAATGACTTTTTAGATACAATACCAAAGGCATGATCCAGAAAAAATTAATAAGCTGAACTTCATTAAAATTAAAAAGTTCTGCTCTGTGAAAAGCACTGTGAAGGGAATGAAAAGACAAGCCACAGACTGGGCGAAAGTATTTGCAAAAAAACACATCTGATAAAGGACTGTCATCTAAAATATACAAAGAACTCTTAAAACTCAGCAATAAGTAAACCACCAACCTGATTTTAAAATAAGCCAAAGACCACAGCAGCCACTTTACCAAAGAAGATATACAGATGGTAAACAGGCATATGAAAAGATGTGCCACATCATCTGTCATTAGGGAAATGCAAATTAAAATAATACTAAGATACTACTACATACTTATTAGAATGGCCAAAATCCAGAATGCTGAAACTAACAAATGCTTGTAAGGATGTGGAATAACAGGAACTCTCATTCGTTGCTGGTGGGAATGCAAAATGGTACAACCATTTTACATTTTACACTTTGCATGGAAGACAGTTTGGCACTTCCTTACAAAACTAAACACACTCTAATCATACAATCATTCTCCTTGGTATTTTTCCAAATGAACTGAAAAACTTATGTTCACACCAATATCTGTACACGTTTATAGAAGCTTTATTCATAATTGCCAAACTTCAAAGGAACCAAGATGACCTTCAGTAGGTTAAAGGATAAACAAACTGTGGTATATCCAGACAGTGGAATATTATTCAGCACTGAAAATAAATGAGCTAACAAGCCATGAAAAGACAAGAAGGAAAAAAATGCATATTACTAAGTAAAAGCAGCCAATCTGAAAAGGCTACATACAGCATGATTCCAACTATATGACGTTCTGGGAAAGGCAAAGTACGGAGATCATAAGAAATCAAAGGTTACCAGGGGTTTAGGGAGAGAGAGATAAACAGGTGGAGCACAGATGACTTTTAAGGCAATGAAACTATTCTGTATGATATTGTAATGGTGGATACATACCATTATAAATTTGTCCAAATCTATAGGATGTACACCAAGAATGAACCCTAATGTAAACTATGGACACTGCATGATAATTATGTGTCAATATAGGTTCATCAGTGATAACAAATGGGCCACTCTGGTGTGTGATATTGATAATGGGGGAGGCTACACATGTATAGGGGCAGGAGATATAAGAGAAATCACTGTACCTTCCACTCAAGTTTTGCTGTGAACCTAAAACTGCCCTACAAAAAATAAAAGTAAGGTCTATTCTCAAAAAAAAAAAAAAAAATACAGTCATCTTTCAAGAGAAATTGAACTTCCCACACTTGCAAATACAGAATGCAAGTCAGCATACTGCAAGTCAGATGACTTGAAAACAAGTGTTGCCTTGGAGAATATATTATAGAAGCATCTGTTAATATGGTATTTCTATGTCCGGGAGTGTGTGGTCTAAGTGACCTTATAATAAAAGACTTGTCAAGGTAAGCAGAAGGATGAGGGCAAAGGACTGAGAATAAAGCACAAGAAAGGAGTGATGCTGAAGAGCCCAGCCTCACTTCATGCTAGTCCACTCCCTTCCTCATCCTTCTTTTGTCTCATGAACAATTACTCTTATATCAGAAAAAACAAAGTAACAAATATTTATTGAGTGCTGTGTTTAGTGAAGTATTAAGATTGCTATGGTTGGGAAAAGGAGCATGAAGTATAAATCAGGCCAAGGTAAGAAGCAAGACTGACCACTATTGTTGCTCCACGTGGCATCAGATTAGGGTCCTGACATCACTGACCAAAGGTAGAACCAGATCAGAAACTAGAAATGGAGTTGAAAGTCAAACTTCTCATCAGACTTAAGGACATTTTCTACTTAAAAATAGAAACACGAGTTAGATTGAGGCTGAGCAAGAAAACAACTTATTAGAATTATATGGTCAGAAACTGTTATTTTGATGTCGTGATAGTTTTGAGAAAGCACGGCTGTGAATTCCTAAGATGCGCAGTTCATTTAAAGTCTAAATTAAGCTTTCAAGTCTGCAAAGTCAGGGGAAAACCCTTCATATTAAAAAGAAAACTTCTACCTTGTAAATGTTATGTTTAGTGTAGAGACACCAATATAGGGCTATTTAATATGGATAAGAATTTATAGAATTATAAACATATAAATATGGAAAGAAATCAAGAGGTGGAACATGTCAAACATCACTCCCAAAGTAGGAATTCTTTCAACATTTTCAACCAAAGTTTATACAGCCTCTGCCTGATATATGCAGTGACAATGAGCTCACTCCTTTTATAGAAAGCTCAATATTCATCTTTTATTATCTATAGCAACAAACATTTCCTGTGAACTTTCATTTGCCAGATACAACTCTAGGCACCGGAGATACAAGCATGTATAATAAATGTATTCCTTAAGTTGGACTCCTTTCCATCTCTCTTTAACTTCCATCTACTACTCTTTATTCTTACAGTACCACATGGAAGAAGTCCTAAGTATTCACTTTATCCAATTAACCATTCCCTCATATGACTGTTTTGCAGAATGCCCATAATCTGAATGACTCCCATTTGCTGCTTATACTGGGTAATATCCTGGACTAAAAACAATATTTCAGATTTTGCACAAGCACTTCAGAGCAAGGAAGAGTCAATACTTTCTTGACATGGAATATGGTTACTTCTAAGAGTTACAGGGTTGTTGTTTTTGTAATAGTTATAGAAGTTGTTAGGGACCTATTTAATGCATTCTAGAATCAGGAACAATTAACATGATTTAATAATCTTAAGACATTATCCTAATATTTAAGCAAATGTAAGGTAAAAAGTGTTTTAAAGGTTAAAAGCACTATGTAAATATATGCAGTGGTTATTATTATTAGATTCCATTATATAGCTTTATAATGTCATAAGGACTGGACTAGAACATGCCAAGATGACCAGGACTAAAGATGTAAATATAAGAATATTTTCCACCTTCGTGACAGCTGGGCCTATAAAAGTGTTAACAGTCTTTCACAAGAGTGAATGTTTGAAGAGTGAAAGCAAATTATATTTTTAAGATTAGTTTGCTAAGGTAAATAGATCACTGCATTTAAAAAGTTGAATATGTATATTAAAAAAGCTTTGACTATAATTTCTTTCAGCTTTTGTGGATTTTGTTGTTCTGAATGACAACATAATATGTACTTTGGCATGTTATTCTTTACCCAAACATTCTGCAAGGTCCTGGACTTCAGGAAGACTTTGTAACAGAGTCCTCAATTTTAATTGCCCAGGGATTCTCCTGGAGCCCTTGAAAAATTATTGGATGGGGAAAATTTCTAAAAGTGAGAATTCTACTTCACAAGGGACAGGAAACATAATATTCTAATCAGATAGTAGAGAATCTCAACAAATGCTCATATTTCTCCCATTTGCAATTTTCCCCAAGTGTTCTGGCACTTGTTAAAAGTCAGAGTTAAGAGGCAGCAATAGGGCCATTTTGGCTGATCACATAAGAGTAGATTTTGCTAACTGCTGAGAAAGAGGGTGGTTCAACCATGAGAGTACAAAATGATATATGTTGAAAATTTGTCAATATTTTCAAAAGCCAAGGAGAAAACATGTGAAACTGGATTTCAAACATAAACAAGACTGTATACTCACAACAATGAGAATTAGTTCTTAATCATAAGAATGACATATTAAAACAAATATAACTACCTAAAGTATTGGTCTTCAGAGATCACATTTATCAAGAAGCTTTATTTTTTCTATGGAAATGTACCATAAAATCGATAAACAAAACAATGAGAGGACATTTTGGTTAGTAAGCAGGTAGTTCATGATGATCAAATGTAAGCGGAAAGTAGTGGTAAATAATGCAAAAAAAGATTTAACCAATTCAAGAATCATTTATGCTTGACTTTAGGTGTGCCTTTGCTCTAGAAAATTAATAATGGCATGCCCAGAGTTCTGGAACTCCTCAGTACTTCAAACTATATAAGGAAGACACACTGAAGATCTCCACACAGACAAAAACATTCTCTTCTCATCCTGTGTTTGACACTGATCATTTATGTGAAAAAGTGACAAAGTGTAACGTGACCTTTACACTTCCTAGGGTCAGCTTAACTTTCTGGCATTCATTTAATAGTACTCTAATTCTTATTAAATATTGGTAAGAATTTATAGCATTTAATTTTATAAAGATGGAGAGAAATTAAGAGATGTTCCTCTTGTTGGCCTCTCACCCCCATTTATTAAATACTTTCTCCACCACGGATTGCTCTGTGCTCAGGGGATGCTATACTCCCAAGCAACAGCAAAGTCCTGCCCCATCTACATTGGGCTGACCTCCTATTACTTGTCACTGTGCTTTTGTTTTGTCTTGGGACCAGCGAAGAGAGTAATAAGCCACTACATCCAGAATCCTCTAAAACAGGTCTGAAGAAGACATGGCTTAAGTTAACTGCAAGGAAAATGTGTACAATTAAAACATATGTTCCTTTTCCACTTTGTTAAACAATTAGCATATATCTACTGACAGGCATTTTTGTCTTTTTGCTTCCATACTCTCGACTAATTCTCCCTTCTGTGTGCAAATCTAAAAACAATATTTAAATTTCACTCTCTCAAATGCTGATAATGGCCTATTAAATCTAATCCAGATACTGTGTTACAGAATTTAAGGATTTCTATCAATTGACAACACATGCCTCTTCATGCCATACCCTGTTAAAATTCTAGTACATGCTCTTTGCCCCAATAAGTCAGATTTAGATAATTTAAGATCTATGACAGTTTCACTGACCAGTAGGAATGATAAGCACACACTGCAACAGATAGGAAAATAAAACTGGGTACCTGCATGGAAAAAAAAAAAAAAGCTTAAAGCATTCAAAAGACACAAATCTTATTATTGTTTAACTTACTCTACAGATGTGCATCAACTGCCTGCTCTGTGCCAGGTACTGATCTAGATGCTGGGGACACACAAAGAACGAGAGGCATTCTTTTTTTGAGAAGAGTTTTTGTCACTTACGATAACGTTTATACAATCCTGTATCCCTGTTGAAGCTAGAGTTTCAGAAATATCTTACAAAAGAAAAAGGAGCTTTAAAGGCGATACTGACTACCATACGAGGTGTACACACAATTCTACAAGTTGCCACCTTAAACAAATGTTTTAACCTAGTATTCAGTTTCCTATTATTGACAATTGCTTAAATAAGGAGATAAAAATTATGTATCCAAAATATTTCCTTCAATTTTTAATGCCCATTTTCTGTTTTTAATATATTTGCCTCACAAGTTAATTACTAGTATATAATATTAAAAACTACATATACCATATATAATCTCACATATAGAATCTAAAAATGTTGAATTCATAGAACCAGAGAGTAGAATGGTTGTTGCCAGGGACTGAGGGGAGGGGGAAATGGAGAGATGTTGGTCAAAATGTAAAAACTTTCCATTTTAAAAGGAATAGGTTCTGGGGATCGACTGTGCAGCATAGTGAATATAATAATACTGTTTTGTATACCTGTAATTTGCTAAGAAATAAGATCTTAAGTGTTCTCATCACACATGCACATACACACAAAATGGTAACTATATGAGGGGATGGATATGTTAATTAGACTGTGGAATATTTTGCAATATATATCAAATCATCACATTATACACCTTAAATATATACAATTTTTATTTATCAATTATACCTCAATAAAGCTGGGGGAGAAAAAAAAACCTATATGCGTCCAAAGCAAACAAAAAAAACAGTAAGTATGAAAGAATACATTGTAATTACATCTTGTTTTCTCTAGCAGAGTGAACTAGCTATAGCACAATTTCCTTTGGTAGAGATTGTTCCAAACTTCCTTTAAAAATCAGCTTTCAGGGCTTCCCTGGTGGCACAGTGGTTGAGAATCCGTCTGCCAATGCAGGGGACACAGGTTCGTGCCCCAGTGTGGGAAGATCCCACATGCCACAGAACGGCTAGGCCCATGAGTCATGGTCACTGAGCCTGCACGTCCGGAGCCTGTGCTCCACAATGGGAGAGGCCACAACAGTGAGAGGCCCACGTACCGCAAAATAATAATAATAATAATAATCGGCTATCAATATTTCATGTCAGTGATGTCTATTCAAGAAGTGAAAAATCGTGTTTCACATGGTGGACTCAAGATGGTGTGCTAGGAAGACATGGAATTCACATCTCCTCACAACTAGGGCACCTACCAGGCACTGGTGGGGGACCACAGACACCTAAGGGGACAGGAGGAACCCCCAGCAACCGGCTTGCAGGATCTTGGTTCCCAAGACAGAAGTCAGGCCCAAGCTCCTGTGATGGGAGCTCTGAGTCCGAACCACTGGACTAACAGAGAACCTCAGACCCCAGGGAATATCAGTCAGAGTGAGGCCTCCCAGAGGTCCTCATCTCAGCACCAAAACCCAGCTCTATCCAACTGCTGCAAACTCAACAGCTGAAAGTTTCAACAACAAGTAAGAGAGGAATACAGCACCACCCATCAGAAAAAAAAAAAAAAAAAATTGTTACAGGTGAAGGAGAAAGGTAAAAACCTAAAAGACCAAATAAATGAAGATGAAATAGGCAACCAACCTGAAAAAGAATTCAGAGTAATGACAGTAAAGATGATCCCAAACCTCATAAACAGAATGGAGAAAATACAAGAAACAGTTAACAAGTATCTAGAAGAACAAAGAGCAAACAGTGATAAATAACATGATGACTGAAATTAAAAGTACCCTAGAAGGAATCAATAACAGAATAACTGAAGCAGAAGAACAGATAAGTGAGCTGGAAGATAAAATGGTAGAAATAACTGCCAGGGAGGATAATAAAGAAAAAAGAATGAAAAGAATTGAAGACAGTCTCAGAGACTTCTGGGACAACATTAAACACACCAAAATTCAAATTACAGGAGTCCCAGAAGAAGAAGAGAAAAAGAAAGGGACTGGGAAAATATTTGAAGAGATTATAGTTGAAAACTTTCCTAACATGGGAAAGGAAATAGTCAATCAAGTCCAGGAAACATAGAGAGTACCATACAGGATAAACTCAAAGAGAAACATGCTGAGACATATACTAATCAAACTATCAAAACTTAAATACAAAGAAAAAATATTGAAAGCAGCAGGGGAAAAGCAACAAATAACATACAAGGGAATCCCCATAAGGTTAACAGCTGATTTTTCAGCAGAAACTGCAAGCAAGACGGGAATGGGAGGACATACGGAAAGTGATGAAAGGGGAAAACCTACAACCAAGATTACTCTACCCAGCAAGGATATTGTTCAGATTCAACAGAGAAATTAAAACCTTTACAGACAAGCAAAAGCTAACAAAATGCAGCATCACCAAACCAGCTTTACAACAAGTGCTAAAGGCATTTCTCTAGGCAGGAAATACAAGAGAAGGAAAAGACCTACAACAAACCCAAAACAATTAAGAAAATGGTGATAGGAACATACATATTGACAACTACCTGAAATGTAAAGGGATTAAATTATCCAAACAAAAGACAGAGACTGGCTGAATGGATACAAAAACAAGACCCATACATATGCTCTCTATAAGAGACCCACTTCAGACCTAGGGACACATACTGACTGAAAGTGAGGGGATGGAAAAAGATATTCCATGCAAATGGAAATCAAAAGAAAGCTGGAGTAGCAATTCTCATATCAGAAAAAAGACTTTCAAACAAAGACTATTACAAGACACAAAGAAGGACACTACATAATGATCAAGGGATCAATCCAAGAAGAAGATATAACAATTGTAAATATTTATGCACCCAACATAGCAGCACCTCAATTCATAAAGCAAATTCTAACAGCCATAAAAGGGAATTCAACAGTAACAGATTCATAGTAGGGGACTTTAACACTCCACTTTCACCAATGGACAGATCATTCAAAATGAAAATAAATAAGGAAACAGAAGCTTTAAATGACACATTAAACAAGATGGATTCCAGTGATATTTACAGGACATTCCATCCAAAACAACAGAACACACGTTGTTCTCAAGTGCTCATGGAACTTTCTCCAGGATAGATCATATCGTGGGTCACAAATCAAGTTTGGTAAATTTAAGAAAATTGAGATTGTATCAAGTATCTTTTCTGACCACAATGCTATGATACTAGCTATCAATTACAGGAGAAAAACTGTAAAAAATACAAACACATGGAGGTTAAACAATATGCTACTAAATAACTAAACGATCATGGAAGAAATGAAAGAAGAAATCAGAAAATACATAGAAACAAATGACAATGAAAACACGACTACCCAAAACCTATGGGATGCAGCAAAAGCAGTTCGAAAATGGAGGTTTATAGCAATACAATCCTACCTCAAGAAACATGGAAAAATCTCAGATAAACAACCTAAACATACACATAAAGCAATTAGAGAAAGAAGAAAAAAAACCCCAAAGATAGAAGGAAAGAAATCATAAAGATCAGATCAGAAATAAATGAAAAAGAAATTAAAGAAATGATAGCAAAGATCAATAAAACAAAAAGCTGTTTTTTGAGAAGATAAACAAAATTGATAAACCATTAGCCAGACTCATCAAGAAAAAAGGGGGAAAAGACTCAAATCAACAGAATTAGAAATGAAAAAGAAGTAACAACTGACACTGAAGAAACACAAAGGATCATGAGAGATTAATACAAGCAACTATACGCCAAAAAAATGGACAACCTGGAAGAAAAGGACAAATTCTTAGAAAAACACAACCTTCTGAGACTGAGCCAGGAAGAAATAGAAAATATAAACAAACCACAAGCACTGAAATTGAAACTGTGATTAAAAATATTCCAACAAGCAAAAACCCAGGACCAGAAGGCTTCACAGGCAAATTCTACCAAACATTTAGAAAAGAACTTACACCTATCTTTCTCAAACTCTTCCAAAGTATAGCAGAGGAAGGAACACTCCCAAACTCATTCTATGAGGGCACCATCACCCGGATACCAAAACCAGACAAAGATGTCACAAAAAACGAAAACTACAGGCCAAGATCACTGATGAACATAAATGGAAAAATCCTCAACAAAATACTAGCAAACAGAATCCAACAGCACATTAAAAGGATCATACACCATCATCAAGTGGGGTTTATCCAAGGAATGCAAGGATTCTTCCAGATACGCAAACCAATCAATGTGATAAACCATATTAACAAATTGAAGGAGAAAAATCATATGTTCATCTCAATAGATGCAGAACAAGCTTTTGACAAAATTCAATACTGATTTATGATAAAAAAAACCTTCCAGAAAGTAGGCATAAATGGAAATTACCTCAACACACTAAAGGCCATATATGACAAATCCACAGCCAATATCATTCTCAATGGTGAAAAACTGAAACCATTTCCACTAAGATCAGGACCAAGACAAGGTTGCCCCCTCTCATCACTATTATTCAACATAGCTATGGAAGTTTTAGCCACAGCAATCAGAGAAGAAAAAGAAAATAAAGGAATTAAAGGAATCCAAATCGGAAAAGAAGTAAACCTGTCACTGTTTGCAGACATGATACTATACATAGAGAATCCTAAAGATGCTACCAGACAACTACTAGAGCTAATCAATGAATTTAGTAAACTAGCAGGAAACAAAATTACTGCACAGAAATCTCTTGCATTCCTATACACTAATGATGAAAAATCTGAAAGACAAATTAAGGAAACACTCCCATTTACCACTGCAACAAAACGAATAAAGTACCTAGGAATAAACCTACTTAAGGAGACAAAAGATCTGCATGCAGAAAACTATAAGACACAGATGAAAGAAATCAAAGATGATACAAACAGATGGAGAGATATACCATGTTCTTGGATTGGAAGAATCAACATTGTGAAAATGACTCTACTACCCAAAGCAATCTACAGATTCAGTGCAATCCCTATCAAACTACCAATGGCATTTTTCATAGAACTAGAACAAAAAAATTCACAATGTATATGGAAATACAAGAGACCCTGAATAGCCAAAGCAATCTTGAGAAAGAAAAATGGAGCTGGAGGAATCAGGCTCCCTGACTTCAGACTACAAAGCTACAGTAATCAAGACAGTATGGTACTGGCACAAAAACAGAAATATAGATCAATGGAACAGGCTAGAAAGCCCAGAGATAAACCCACGCACCTACGGTCACCTTATCTTTGATAAAGGAGGCAAGAATATACAATGGAGAAAAGACAGCCTCTTCAGTAAGTTATGCTGGGAAAACTGGACTGCTACATGTAAAAGAATGAAATTAGAACACTCCCTAACACCATATACAAAAATAAACTCAAAATGGATTAAAGACCTAAATTTAAGATCAGACACTATAAAACTCTTAGAGGAAAACGTAGGCACAACACTCTATGACATAAATCACAGCAAGATCCTTTTTGACCCACCTTCTGGAGAAATAGAAACAAAAATAAACAAATGGGACCTAATGAAACTTAAAAGCTTTTGCACAGCAAAGGATACCATAAACAAGACCAAAAGACAACCCTCAGAATGGGAGAAAATATTTGCAAATGAAGAAACTGACAAAGGATTAATCTCCAAAATATACAAGCAGCTCATGCAGCTCAATATCAAAAAACCAAACAACCCAATCCAAAAATGGGCAGAAGACTTAAATAGACATTTCTCCAAAGAAGACATACAGATTGCCAACAAACACATGAAAGGACACTCAACATCACTAATCATTAGAGAACTGCAAATCAAAACTACAATGAGGTATCACCTCACACCAGTGAAAATGGCCATCATCAAAAAATCTGCAAAAAATAAATGCTGGAGAGAGTGTGGAGAAAAGGGAACCCTCCTACTTTGTTGCTGGGAATATAAGTTGATACAGCCACTAAAGCGAACAGTATGGAGGTTCCTTAAAAAACTAAAAATAGAGCTACCATATGACCCAGCAATCCCACCACTGGACATATAGCTGGGAAACCATAATTCAAAAAGTGTCATGTACCACAATGTTCACTGTAGCTCTATTTACAATAGCCAGGACATGGAAGCAACCTAAGTGTCCATCAACAGATGAATGTATAAAGAAGATGTGACACATATATACAATGGAATATTACTCACCCATACAACGAAACGAAATTGAGTTATCTGTAGTGAGGTGGAATGTCCTAGAGTCTGTCATACAGAGTGAAGTAAGTCAGAAAGAGAAAAACAAATACCATATGCTAACACACATATGTGGAATCTATTTAAAAAATGGTTCTGAAGAACCTAGGGGCAGGACAGGAATAAAGACGCAGATGTAGAGAATGGACTTGAGGACACAGGGAGGGGGAAGGGTAAGCTGGGACGAAGTGAGAGAGTGGCATGGACATATATACACTACGAAATGTAAAATAGATAGCTAGTGGGAAGCAGCAACATAGCACAGGGATATCATGTTGGTGCTTTGTGACCACCTAGAAGGTTAGGATACGGAGGGTCGGAGGGAGATGCAGGAGGGAGGGGATATGGGGATATATGTATACGTATAGCTGATTCTCTTTGTATACAGCAGAAACTAACACATCATTGTAAAGCAATTATACTCCAATCAAGAGGGTTAAGTAAATAAATAATAGAAGTTCATAGTCACTGAAAAAAAAACTATAGACCAATATCACTTGTGAATATCAATGCAAAAGTATTAAATAAAATGTTAGCAAATAGAATTCAACATTATGTTACATAAAACTACATGACCAAGTGGGATATTCTCAAGGAATGACAGATTGGTTGAATATTAGGAAATCTATTAAGATAACAAACCATCTAAATAGATCTAAGGAGAAAAAAAGGTATGATTTTTTCATAAATGCTGAAGAAACGAAACGTCTGAAATATTCCATAGTCCAATTTTTTACATTTTTAAAATATTTTATTGAAGTATAGTTGATTTACAATGTTGTGTTAATTTCTGCTGTACAGCCAAGTAACTCAGTTATACATATATATATTCTTTCTCATATTCTTTTCCATTATGGATTATCACCAGATATTGAATATAGTTACCTGTGCTATACAATAAGAAGGACCTTATGGTTTATCCACCCTATATATACTAGTTTGCAGCTGCTAATCCCAAACTCCCAAGCCTTGCCTCCCCCATGAAATAGTCCATAATCAATTCTTGATTTTTAAAAAAATCAATAGGAATTTACTGATGCCTTTTAACATGATAAAATGTAACCTAGTCCTAAAGTCATCATCTTATTTAATGAGGAAACACTAAAGGCATTTCTTCTAAGATAAGGAACTTGTTAAGGATGCTATCTCGAACACTGTATTAGAGATATTGAATGCATTTAAACAAGAGAAATCAATTAGAGGAAAAGAATTGGTAAAGAAGATGGTATTATAGTTTTATAATCCTAGAAAATATAGAAAATCAATGATAAAACTACCTCAAACAATAAGAATTCAATACGTAGGATAAAATATTAATATACAGAAATCTATAACATTTATATATGCAAATAATCAAATTGCATAAAAATATAATTATGATTAAAAGATTAAATATTTTAAAATAAGCAAAAGATGTACAAAACAATAAGAAAATGTATACAGCTACTAAAAGACAAAGTGTAAACTTGAACAAAAAGACAGGTATTCACAGTTCTTGGATGGAATGAGTCAACATCATAAAGATATCACTTATCTCTAAGCTAATTTATCAATTTAAAAATAGGAAAATACTAAAAAGGAAAATTTACAAAGGTCTCTAATTGGGTAAGGTTTTAAAACACACTAGGATGCCTCTGTAATGAAAAGAATGTGTTACTAACATGAACAGACAATCAGACCAGTGGAACAGAATAGAAAGATTCAAACATCATTGGGAGACATTTCTCCGTGGGTCTCTCACATTTCTGTATGTCTTATATCAGCTTCTGTTGCAGACTATCTTTCAAGTATATTTATATAGCAAATAGCCTTGGAAGACAGAGATAGTGTCTCCCTCCAGGACAGAAAGCAGATTTGTTTCTTGACCAGTAAAATAATGTCTTATAGATAAATGAATGTATTTGAATATACTACAAACGTATACTTTTGGCAGTTTGGGGACAAGTCAGTGAAAGAAACATAGAAAATGAAAGCAAATGAATATAATTATTATTTCAAGGAAAACAAAATATAATAAAGAAAATATTATTCAATATATACCTCATTTGTAAATGATATTTACAAAAATCATAATTTATAAATAATAAGTACTGGTTTAAACAAATCAGTGTCTGCTTAATTTAAGCAATATGTGTGTACTATTTTGATTAAAACCTTAATAAAAGCAGTTTATGAGAAATCTGGTACATAGGCATAACCTAAAATTATTACTCAAAAAAGCGAACATCTCCTTATAAAAGAAATTCCTCTAAGTTGACCACGAAGAATGAACTTGTTATTAAAACCAGAATCTGTAGATTTTTTTTGTGATCTTTATTCTCATACACAACTGTAATAGTATGTTAATATGATCTCTTGCAAACAATTTTACAATGTGTACTGAGTCTTAAATGTTTTTATTCATTCTAGTCATTAATTCCATTTTTTAAATTTCCTATGAAGACACCATCTTATCAATAACTGTTTTGTTATTAATAATAGCACAAAATTACAAAAATCCTCAAGGTAAAGGAATAACATAGTACTTAATTATAGCTTTCTTGATGAAATTATATGGAATTGTTTAAAAATGACTGAAAAGATGTCAAGTTATACGGAATATGCTTGTGATATAATGCTGTTTTAGAAATTTTTATTATAACATTTCTTTACCTTGAGAATAAAAAATATATAAACAAAAAAAGGTCCTCCCCCAAAGTACCATATTTTCAATGTAACCTCTCTATGCAATAGCATCCCTCTCCTGGTAATTAAAAATATTATAAAATATAATATTATATTATGTATGGTCAAATGAGATCTTTTATTATGTGTAAACTTTATTTCTCCTATACTTCATTGCTTAGAACAATCTCTCCTCAACTTTATCCTCTCATTACTTAAGCAAGCTTTCAGGTATAAATTTTTTAAATTATAAATTCTTTATCCTTATATGCCAGAGTGATTTTTTTAATGTTTTTCCAATAGTACAGCACATGACATCAAAGAAGGCACTGATCAACTGTAGCATGTGATGGCTATTAAACAGTATGACTGTACAGACCTTTACCGGCTCATTATAGTTTCAGCCTCCAGGTAGGGTAACCATACAATTCTGTTTACTCAGTACAGTCCTAGTTTATACCTGCTTTCCTAGAACAATCAACAATGTACACTTTCATTCTCAAGTGTCCTAGGTAAATGATAAATTATATTGTCTCCCTGACTTGCATATACAATGACATAAATGATTCCTTTGGAATATCAACTACCATAGCTCTACTTTCATTGAGAACTGGATGACAAATATTTCCATTTTAGCCTTCTAGCATATACCAGGAATCAAAATTTCTATTTTCATTAACATCAGAAATCTTGATGTGCATCCTTAACCATACCCAAAATCATTCCACCTCTGCACAAAAGTAGAAAATTTGCACATGAGGTCTGTAAGAATCCTGGAATACTGTATTTGAAGAAGAATGTCGTTAAAGCCTTCTCTCCTGAACCAAAAGTATGAATATATAACTTATTTGGGCAATTCTAAGGACATACATCAGTCATATAGCTTTCCTGTTAGAAGACATTTAAAGTGACTCCCAAGGACCTTTTACTTGTGAGTAGGCAAGCTTCTCTGTGAGGCCGGTAGATTGTGTGATCCATAAAATGCACTTCCAGACAGCTGAAAGTGGATGGAGTGCCCACAGAAGGCATCACAGAAGAGGCACAGTTTGAGCCAGGGTTCCAAGTGTACATGAGGTCCACAGTGATTACAGGGGAGTTTGCCAGGGGAAGGCTGGCTACCTCCCAACAGGCCTCACAGAGTGATATTCTTTACCTGCATAGATTCACAACGGCTGAAAAATTGCCCTGCAGATTTACATGCCTAGTAACTTGATTTTGTCAGCATTCCGAAAGCAAATCCACTTCTCAAGAACAAGCTCACATTATCCAAGCTCCTGAGGTAAATAAATAAAACCAGAATGTAACTTAATTTATATTGTGAAATAATTGTTACAGGGAGTAAAATACTTGAAGCTCATATGAGCAACACATTTAGTCCTTGTAGGCACAAACATGGAAAAGACAAATAATAATCAGAAGGTCATTTAATAAATGTGGAATCAAAACAAAAAAGTTAGATGAATCCTAAATTTTAATGGCATTCAGCTCAGACAGCTGACGAATTCATCTTAAAATAGGAGAAAGCTTGCCAAAGGAGTCAATATACTCAAAGTCTGTTGGCTTAGTGTCCTTTTCTCCTGGACAATGCTTGGATGGAAATTGCCAAATATGCCTTCATGAGGTTTTTTTTCTTAAGGCTTCCATGACTAACCAACTTACATCAAATTGAGACATTCTTTCTTTGGATATCTTAATGCTCTATATCCAATTGCACTCATTATACAGCCAGTAAAGCCTTGCTTCTTTTGTCACTTTTAATTTTTTAATTGAATAAATTATAACATACATGAATATTTTTAAAAGAGGAAACTCGTTCAAACCCTTTCAAAATATCACTGCCCTTCCCAGAAATGTACTCACATACATTTAAACACATGTGTGTTTAAGCATATAAGAAATTCTACCTTGGTTTCTTTCCTTAAAATTAAATTAAATCCTAATCCTTTCACTTATTTAGGCTAGAAGGATGTTTAATCCTGGTAACTGAGGCTTGCCCATCCCATTCCCATCCCAGGACTCTTGCCCTCTTTGGTTCCTGCTGCCACAGTCATTTTTTATGGTAGCCCCTCTCCAAGGAGGGCCACACCTTCAGAGTTCTGAAGGGGGTTAACTGTGGATTTTTACAACATTGCAATCTCATTCCACCAGGATTTTAAGTTCACTAGCTCTATCTCTTTTCACTTCCCAATACCCTCCTGATTTCCCCCACTTCCTCCCTTACCAAGCTTACATTGTATGATTCATTATTTTAACTATTCTTTGCATATCCTTGGGGTTTTCATCTCCCTTATCCTGCCTTCATTCCATCTCACGTGGATGACAAACTGTGAAAAGCCACCATTCTACCCCGCTAATTACACCTAGGTAACTGTGCAAATAGCTGAAGAAAACCAGAAAATTATACTGGCCTACTTAAATTTATTACCACGAAGTCTCAAACGGCCTCTCAGTGCTGCCTGGTGACTATACTACATTTTTTTAGTCAATTCACATTTCATTCATCCAAAATAATTATTTCACCCTTTTCTTCTCTCAAAATTTCAAAACCCTATACTACTACTTTACTCTTAGCTGATCACCTTGCTTTTATTTTCACTTAGAAAACAATAATTTCAAGGGGGAAATTTTATACCCTTCAACATTACATCCACCAGCTTACATGTCTTTAAGCCCCAACTATTCTTTTCATCTTATTAGAATGGATAGCCTTTATCCCTAAGACCCAATGGTCTGCCTGAGTTTTTTTCTCATTTCTCTTACAGTCTCAAATACTGCTTCTTGCCATCATCCTCCCTCTCTTGCATCATCGTTTTTTCCTTCCTATGGATCATTCCCATCAACAAAAAACATGCTCCACTTCTTTGCTCTCATTTTCAGGAAGAAAAAAAAAAAAACTCATAAGTATTATTTACCTACATTATTTTCACTTTCTATCCTAGCTGCACCCCTCCACTGAAACAGCTCTGTTCAAGTTCAAAGTCTTACACATCCAACAGTGAGATCTCAGTCTTCATCCAGTTTGACTTCTTAGTATCGTTTGTAACCACTGATAATTCCCTTCTTGCAGTTCCCTCTCTCATGTGCTTTCCTAATGCTGTTTCCCTAGCCAACAGTCTACACCAGCTACTTCCTCTGTCAGACTTCTTTGCTGGATCTTCCTGCTCTTCCTAACCCCTACATATTGAAATGCTCCAGAACTTAGTCCCCAAGCCTCTTCTTCTCCTTTTACAATTACTTTCTGGGTGATCTCACCAAATTCCATATTTTTAAAGTCACATATGACCAGTTCTAAGTTTTTATACCTAGCCCTATTTTTGCTACTAAACTCCTCCAACATACCAGGCTTGTTCCCGCTTCAAGGCCTTTTGCAATCAATATTCCTTTGGCAAGAATGTTCTTTCTTCCCTTATATTGGTGTAGTTCATTCCCCCATTTCATTCAGCTTCTTAGTCTAATTTCACCTGCTCAGACAGACCTTTCCCTGACAACTCTATCATAGCAAATCCTGCCACTCTCTACAACCTTAATGTACTGGCTTGTTTCCAAAGATGGATACAATAATTCCTCCTATGGAATCTGCCCTTTAGTGATATAGTTTTACCACTCTTCTGGTCAAGGGGTAAAAGCTATGTCCCCTCCCTATAAATCTGGACTAGCCTTGTGACTTCCTTTGACCAATAGTATGATGAAAGTGAAGCTGTGTGATTTCCAGGCCTAAGTCTTAGGAGCTTCTCTTTTGGCTCTCTTAGAAGCCAGTCATCATGTGAAGAATCTCAGTCTAGAATACTGAATGATGGAAGACCCCATGGAGAAGCCAATGAAGAACTGAATTACCTTGGCCAACAGTCAGTACCAGTCCTCCTGAGGTATGTGTGTGTGTGTTGCCATCTTGGGTAGTCCAGTCCCAACAGAGCTTTCTTCCTGAGTGTAGGCATGTAAATGACCACAGACACCTTAAGGGATTTTTTTCCCTGATTGTATATCATGCTTAAACTGTAAACAATTAGCCACTCTGTTCACAAATAAGTAAAATAAAATAATTTCAGAAGAGCTTTTGTGGAGGAATTGAGGACTTCTTACTTACTGGATTGTAACATGGAATATGCATGGTGTGATGTACTTAGAAACTTTTCTTTCAGCCAAGAAAACAATGCTATCAAAGCTGCCAATCATTTCATTATCTTAGCATCAGGAGAGAGAGAAATAGAAAAGATTTTGACAAATATAATAGAGAGAAAAGTAAGTATTCAAAATATAAAGTGATGGTAGATCAAATCAAAAGACTAGATTTTTTAGATTTTGTTTCACATTATTTGGAATATTTACATTTTGATCAACTAAAAACCTCAAAAATAATAATTTTTTTCAAAAACAAAGTGCTTATATGTTTACAATACCCTGCTGTGAATTTTGTCTGCTCTTCGATTTTTTTTTAATTTATTTATTTTTGGCCATGTTGGGTCTTCATTGCTGCACACAGGCCTTCTCTAGTTGCAGCAAGCGGGGAATACTCTCCTTTGCAGTGTGCGGGCTTCTCCTTGCAGTGGCTTCTCTTGTTGCGGAGCACGGGCTCTAGGCGCACGGGCTTCAGTAGTTGTGGCACGCAGGCTCAGTGTTTGTGGTTCACCGGCTCCAGAGCACAGGCTCAGTAGTTGTGGAACACGGGGTTAGTTGCTCCGCGGCATGTGGGATCTTCCCCGACCAGGGCTTGAACCTGTGTCCCCTGCATTTGGCAGGTGGATTCTTAACCACTGTGCCACCAGGAAAGCCCCATTCCCTGTTCTTAGATTTCTATTTAAACATAAATTCAGCCATAACTAATTACTGTCAATTCTGGAATTTTAAAGATTCCAATAGCTGGTAGTTTTTACTGAGAAAAATCAACACAAAGTTAGTGAAATAGTTTGCCTATTTATGGAATAAAATCTCAGTAACTTCAGTTACTCAACTTATTTTAGAACTCTAGTTGTAAGTTAACACTATAATTTTATGAATCCATTCATCTTATGTCTCATAAGATATTGATTTAAATATTTCCTCGCACCTTTTTATACCAGCATATACTTGGAGATAAGACTCTGTCCCCCACTGCTAATTTTTTTTTTAGTATAAAATTTTTTCTAGCATTTTGGCTGCCCAGACTGGATTCTCCAGAAAGCATACCCTGAGACAAACTTAAGCATGTAGAATGTTTAATAAGAAGTGTTCTTGGAACCAATACTTGTGCAGAGGTAGGAAGGTCACAGTTGGATTAGACAGAGGAAGAAGTTGAGCTACAATGCAGTCCTGAGAGCCTCAACTGACTCAAATGGGAGTTCTCAAATCATAAAGAACCTTCAAAAGGTCTCATATTGGGCCAGAATGAAAGAGTATATTCATGCATCTATTTATCATTATATGTGGACCACGACAGTCATGGGCCCACTCTCATATCTCCTATGGTACAGAAATCAGTCCTCTGGATAGACATGATGTTATCAAGATTCCATGCTGGTGGATCAAACACTACGTAAACATAACTTAAATAGCAGTGCCAGCTGAGATCTGACAGGTAGGAAATGAAAACCCATTCCTGAAATGTCTTATTATTTTCAGAGCTCATCACTGGCCTTTCCAGGAAGGAAAGATAACATTGGTATTATCTACTTGTCACCAAGTGGCCAGTTAGTGTCCTCAAGGGATGGTGCCATATCAAGGACTTAGTCTTGGCCTCTGTCACTGACAGGGTAGATATTTTGTGGCAATAGTAGGTAGACCAGTTTCAGTTTGTTGGAGCCCATGCTGCTCGATTCATACATAGCCTCCATCCTACCACCATGCCACTTCACTCATGTGCCCATTGTGGCAGCCCCAGGGTAGCTGATAACAAATTCTGGCTTATGGCCAAGTATTTTCATCTACTTTGTTCTTTAGTGCTTTTTACCTGGTAGGTGTTCTCTGATTGGCATTAACATCTGATATGAAGATTTTCAAACTTCACACCTATTCCATACATACAACCAAATGTCTCTGCCCCAGATCCTTGTCTTCAATTTTCCAATCTTTTTCCTTCCAGGTTCCTGAACCTGGTCACGCCATTTGCCACTAGCCATATACACATCTATATGTATACAGTCTATATGAATATATACATATCTATGTATATGAGTATGTATGAGTCTATACATATCTAACCTCAGGTCACTTCTTCCACAAAAACCAGATAACCAGGTGCACCATTCAAACCTATATCCACTGAAAGGCTTTTCCCTATCCACTGTCTGTCAAGACCACCCCTTGCTGGGGCTGAAGTACAGTTGCTATCTATTTGCAGCTTACACTCATATCCTGATCCAATCTCCCTGAGGCAGGACATCTCTAAGATGGCCTCTAGTGATCTCTGTCTCCTGACAGTCACACTCTTGTGTAATCCCACCCCCCTTGAGTGTACCCTTGATTATGGGCAAGAACTATTGCTTCTAGTCAATAGAAAATGACAAACGTGATGGAATGACATGACACTTCTGTGATTAGAATGTATAAAAGAGTAACTTCTCTCTTGCTAGTAGACTCTGTCTTTTTCTGGCTTTGACTGAAAAAAAAAATTGCCATGTTCAAGAAGCTCCCATGGCAAGGAATTGAGGGTAGCCCCCAGGCAACAGGCAACAAAGAACTGAGGCCTTCATTCCAACAACCCTCTAGGAACTAAATTCTATCACAAAACAAAATGAGCTTAGAAAGGGATCATTCCCCAATTGATCCTTCAGATGAGACTCTAGCCCTGGACAATATTTGCAGTCTCATGAAAAACTCTGAAGGAGCAGACTCAGCTAAACCATGCCCAGATTCCTGAGCCACACAAATTGGGAGGAAATACATGTGTATTAATTTAAGTTTTGGGGTGATTTGTTACACAACAAAGATTAGTAGCATATTATCCATAAACTAAATAAAGGGTCTGTTTTAAAAATAAAAGTAGAAATTTTACTTTGTATAGGAAAGTATAAAATATAATAGAGGACTTTCAATTATAGTCTAGAGGTGTTTCTTCTAAATTTAGTAGGAAATAGGGAACCACTGTACATTTTATTACCCAGGAAGTGGTGAGATTTTTTTCCTACTCTTTTAACATTATTAGTCGGGTTTTAACACATCAAAAGGATAAAGGTGAGAACAGTTAGAATAGCATTATGCTTTTACAGACAAGGGAACATGAGAGTTTGAGCCAAAGTATAGCAATAAGAATGAAAAGAGAAAATATGTTCAATGGAAGAGATTGTCTCAACGCTCAACTGGTAGTATTAAATGTGGGAGATTAAGGAGGGGGAATAGTTTACCTGATTAGGCATCGATGACTGGGAAATTGCTGCCCTCTAACAGGATGAAAAGAACAGAAAGAGTTGTTGTCTTAAAATCTGAAATATTACTTTTTTAAAAAAAGAACTAACAGTGTACAGAATTTTTTTTATTATCGTTGTTTTTGTCGTATAACCAGAAGTTTAGAGATGAGGATCTGGACCCTAGGAGATACTGATTTGGTAGATATCAAAAAAAAAAAAAATGGTTTAAAAGAGAAACTAGAGAAAGAATAGATTTGGTTAAGTAAACAACTTGGAGAATTAATCCATATAAAAAGAAAAGATGAGATGTGAAAGGGGGAATAATAAAAGAGAATAAAAAGGTTGTATTGCAAGAAAGCTAAGGGAGAAGGGAGAGTCATGAAGGTGAGCTAAAAATTAGAAGGACTGAAAAAAGTTCAGTTACCCTGGAATTTACAGAAAGATTAATTTCGAAAGAGCAGTAAAGAGAGTAACTGGCTTACAAGAGGTCATGGGTGAGAAGGTAAAAACTGGTGGCAGCAAATTTCCTTTTTTCAAAGAGTAGTTTTATGGAGTAACAGATCAAAAGGAGAACGTGGGGTGGGAGTCAGATAAGCTGAGGGAAGACGAGCCTTGAAGCCAGGAGATAGGAAGTTGCATTATCCCTTGTCAGATGGCTCCCACTTCAAAGGCATACTTACAAGAGATTGGTTTAGACCAGATTGGACTTTAGGAAAGATGTAAACATTTAAAATAGCCCCTGTGACGAGTAAAGAGGAACATTCAGAACATCCTTAGTAGTGATGAAAATCCCGCTACATTTAAACAGCACATGTAACTCCCTTAGTTATGGTGGCAATCTACTAGATGACCACAAGCTCAAATAGCACCCCAAAATGGTAAACTTTCTATTTTTCATTTGTCTCCTTTTGTTCATCCAAAGTCCACAAACAATTGACACATGAGAATCCTATTATTTCTGTAGTTCAGGCATATTACATTCTTCGCCATTCTTGGCTCGGACCATGCCTCCATGCCTTTGCTTATACTGCTCTCTCTGCCTGAAGTGAGCCTGCCCCCATATTTCAGCTCAAGCATGACATAATTTATGAAGCCTCTCTGCCATCTGTTTCTTAAACACTATAGAGCTGACCATATTCTCCATTACACTGTACCCTACACTTTCTTAATAAATAAAATCTGCTACAGAAATACCTTAATTTCAAATGTAATGTATTTTAGAAAATGCACACTAAAGTCAAATGTGGAAAAGCCAAATAACTGACTGAAAGTGTAAAGATGGAACAAACCCAGAAAAATAATAAATGTAGGTCAAATTACCTCTCTTGTTAGATCAGTGGTTCCAAATCCCCAACAGATATCACCATGCCTGTTGCTTAACTAAAAGTCAATTAATTTATCAATTAAGGCTTTCAGCATTTTCAGGCTGGAATATCACAATACCATCTTAACCATTCTCAAAAGCATCTTCTAATTTCAATGTATTTTACTCACATACCACCATTCTACAAAATGATATGAATCATGTCACTTCCCTATTAAAAACTCCATAGTCTGGTATAGAAGGTCTTTCAATGCAATTTGACTTTGGGGCCCCTCTCCCACCATCATTCCAATCAGTCGATGATACTGCCATACATCCAGAGCATTTTTTCACCAATTCATTCTTTCCCATTTCCTCAGATATCCTCCATTACCCATTCAGCCTTCTGAACTTGGAAAATTGTAACTCCCCCTTAAGGAAAATTGTAACTCATCATTAAGGCCTGCTACACAGGTCACCACATCAGTGAATTCTTTCCTGAGACAACTTAGTTGCTCCATCCTCTGTGTTCCTTATGTTATCTTTAACTCTGAAAAGGCACTTGCATGGTACCGGTGTATTATAACTGATCTTTTTTCATAGTTTTCCCCCAATAGAATGGACATAATGTAAATGCACTTAGTAATCAATTTGAGTTCCCATTTTATTAATAAGAACAGAATAAAAGCATAAAGTTGATAATGGTGATTTTATTTAATTTGCTCAACTGAACCCCAATTATATGCTTACCTTAGAATTAAAGTCAGACTGTAATGTGGCAAACCCTTTATAGAACTTAAAGTTTAGTAAGGTAAAATCATATACAAATAAAACAAAAAACCTGCATAAAATGACAAATTGTTTTTAAATGTTGAGAAAAAGCATAATGGGACTTAAACTAGTTTAGATAAATCACAGAAAGCCTCTCTGAGTAGTTGACATTTATGCTAAGAACTCATGGGGAGAAAACCTATTTTTTAAGTTATGAAAGGAATTGGATAGAACCCCTTCCAAGCAGAAGTAGCAACATATACACACTCCTAAGGCAGAATAAAGCTTGGCACACAGGAGAGAGAACAAATGTGGTTAAAGTTGGGAATGTTTGAGGAGATGAAGGAATGGAGAGGTAGCCAAAAGCTATATAATTAAAGAATTTGTCCACCAAAGTAAGACATTTTGATTTTTCTCCAGACATATTAGGAAGATATTAAAAACTTTCAACCTGGAAATTGATACATTCTAATTTACACTTTAAAGAATTTCTCCTGCTAGCCTTTGGAGAATACATCGAAGGTGGCAAGAACAGAAACAGGGAAAATAAGGAGAATATTGTGGATGCCCAGGTGAAAGATGATTCATTTGGACGAGAGTCATAGAAATTGAACAGTAGAGACATAGGAATATTTGAGGTGTGCTTTCTAGAGGATGAAGAGGTTTTGATAATGGAATGGATGGGGGTTTAAAGGAAAGAAAAGTGTTAATTAGATCCCATACCATTAATCATTGTTCCCATTAAGCTTTATGTAGGACCTGTGCCTGTGGCTTACCTACAAGCTTTTTTTTTCTTTGCCAATAGACAAAGAAAAGAAATGTGAATGTCAGGAAAAACTGTCAGTGTATGTAGGCAACACTTTTCTTGAAATGAGGGGGAAAATAGTCCCACATCTATCTCCCTCCATGCAACTCTCAATTTTGGAGTTAGGCCAACTTGAACTATAATTCTGCCTATGCCTTTACACGACATAAGACTTAGCTAGTCAAGTTATTTAACTTCTGTTACTCAAATTCCTCAGTCTGAAAACCAAGTGCAAACTTCCTATGTGCAAGCGTGTTGTCAAATTTAAAGGAGACTATATACATGAAGAACATAATGCAGTACCTTGCATATGGTAAGTACTTATGTTTATAACTCTTTTCAGTTGTAGGTGTTTCTTTAAAAAGTTTTGCATCATTATGTATTCATGCACTATGACTTTCATCTCCCCCAGCAATGCCACTACTCCGATAATAAAGCCAGTACATGCTCAGAAAAATCCTATAGTCAGTCTATCATTATAAGTCTCAAAAAGCTAAAAGAGATTGTGACAACTGCTTCAAATAATGATTTTACATTTTAAAGTCACAACAGACTGTCAAGATATACTGGCAGGGCTTCCCTGGTGGCGCAGTTGTTGAGAGTCCTCCTGCCGGTGCAGGGGACACGGGCTCGTGACCCGGTCCGGGAGGATCCGACATGCCGCGGAGCAGCTGGGCCTGTGAGCCATGGCCGCTGAGCCTGCGCGTCCAGGGCCTGTGCTCCACAACAGGAGAGGCCACAACAGTGAGAGGCCCGCGTACCACAAAAATATATATATATATACTGGCATATTTTTCCATTGTACTGGTTATTAAACATGTCACAGGAAGTACAAATTGCCTTGGCAATTTTTCAAATATTTCAATAAAATATCTTAAATGAAGATTGTTTCAGTTCCTTCAAAGATATATTCATTTATTTTCTCTCTGTATATGCAACTGTCAGGTTACAAATATTCCCATTGTACTTATATTTTTGGTACAGTATTCATTCTTTGGAACTGGTAGAGGCCTGAAAGAAAATCAATCTATTCTAGCACAAAGCACATAGTCCTAGCATCTGTCACAAAGGTAAAAATAGCAAAGATGACAGCATACAATAGTGGGGATAGAACATTTTAGAATCTTTCATTGCTCATAAAATCTTGAATAGAATTACACAAAACTGTCACACTTCCATATAATGCCTTAAAAATCTTTATGCTTTAGGATATCTAGGGTGTCAGAGTAAAATCAGAAGAATGATTACCATTGTGATCAAAAGAAATGATAAGCACAGAGTAGCTTCCCACTTTTCTCTTTTGCAAAAAGCAATTCTTGATTTAGAGAAATCAAAAGGTAACTGAGATCTCAGGATCAAGATGGTGGAGGAGGAGGACACTGAGCTCAACTCTCCAAACAAATGCATCAAAACTATACCTACATATAGACTAACTTTTGCTGAAAACTAGCAGAAGGGCTCTTTGACAACCAAGGCTGTAAATAGAGATTCATATGGAGTCTGGTAGGAAGGGAGGAGAAGCGATTTAGTCAGTATCTGCACCCCTAGCAGGGAACCCAGAGGAGAAAGGGGATATGACAGTCTCAGGCATCCTCCCTGGGGAGCAAGGGGTTCATGCCACATATTAGACACCTCTGCCCTGGTGTTTGACACTGGGAAGATGAGTCCCCTTAGCTAGTTTGAAAACCAGTGGGGCTTACCAGAGGACTGTAATAAATTGAGACTCCACTCTTGAAGAGGATGTGCACAGACTTGCAAACAGACTGTGCACCTGCTCCAGCACCTCTTGCTCCAACACTGCTCCCCACTGAAGTGAAGGGAACAGAGCCAGCTCTGGCCCCAGTGCTGCCTCTGACCACATCAAAGACCACCATTTCCTGCACAAACATCCATGTGCATACATGGTAGGGAATAAAACCAGTTCAATAGTGTGGCCCCAACCCCTCTGGCTGGACTTGGCCTCTAACCAGGGATATACACTTGGGGGAAAAAGTGAAACCAGAACAGAAGTGCAGCCCCAAGCCCTTAGACCCCATCCATGCCCCTAAACAAAGCAAAGACTGCTATCACAACATGATGAAATCCAGCTCCCTCAGGGTTCCTGCTCCAGCCCCTTGAGCCATAACCTGACCCCCATAGGGAGGTGACTGCCATTGAACATAAAGCCCCAGTTTACAGCTGATAATTTACCTGATGAAAAGTTCAAAGCAATGGTAATATGACTGATAACTGAACTTGGGAAAAGAATGGATGACCACAGTGAGAATTTCAATGAAGAACTAGAAAATATAAAAAAGAACCAGTCAAACCACATGTGAAAGAATGAAATTCCAACATTCTCTAACACCAGACACAAAAATAAACTCAAAATTGAAAAGACCTAAATGTAAGACCAGAAACCATAAAACTCCTAGAAGAAAACTCAGGTGGAACACTATTTGACATAAACTGTAGCAATATTTTTTTGAATCAATCTCCTAAAGCAAAGGACATAAAAGCAAAAATAAATAAATGGGACCTAATTAAACTTAAAAGCTTTTGCACAACAAAGGAAACCATAGACAAAATGAGAAAACCTTCTAAATGGGAGAAAATATTTGCAGATGATATGATTGGTAAAGAGTTAATATTCAAAATGTATAAACAGCTCGTACAACTCAACATCAAAAAACAATTTGATTATAAAATGGACAGAAGACTTGAATAGACAATTTTCCAAAGAAGACATATGAATGGTAAACAGAAACGTGAAAAGATGCTCAACATCATTAATCATCAGGGAAATGCATATCAAAACCACAATGAGATATCACCTCACATCTGTTGGAATAACTATCACCAACAAGAACACAAATAACAAATGTTGTCCAAAAGGGAGCCCTTGTACCCTGTAGTAGGGCTCCCTTTTGTTCACATCCTCGCCAACATTTGTTATTCCACCTGTAGGTGGAATACGAATTGGTGTAGCCACTGTGGAAAACAGTATGGCGATTTCTCAAAGAACTAAAAATAGAGCTACCATATGACCTAGCAATTCCACTCCTGGGTATACATCCAAAAGATATGAAAACACTAATTTGAAAAGATACATGAACCCCAATGTTCACAGCAGCATAATTTACAATTGCCAAGATATGGAAGCAACTTAAGTGTCCATAGATAGATGAAGTGATAAAGAAGATGTGGAATATATACACAATGGACTACTACTCAGCCATTTAAAAAAATGAACTTTGCCATTTACAGTAACATGGATGGACTTGGAGGATATTATGTTTAGTGAAATCAGTCAGAAAAAGACATCTATTATATATGTTCACTTATATGTGGAATCAAAAAATAAAACAAATGAATGTAACAATATAGAAATAGACTCACAGATACAGAGAACAAACCCTGTGGTTACCAGTGGGGAGAAAGGTGGGATGAGGGACAAGATAGGGGAAGGGAATTAAGAGGTACAAACTAATAAGGGGTACAAATTAATAGGTATAAAATCAATGTGATACAAGGAGGTAATATACAGCACAGCAAATGTAGTCAATATTTTATAATAACTTTAAATGGAGTATAATCTATAAAAATATCAAATCACTATGTTGTACACCTAAAACTAATATTGTAAATCAACTCTAATTCAAAAAAAGGTAACTGAAAGGGCTTCCCTGGCGGCGCAGTGGGTGAGAGTCCACCTGCCGATGCAGGGGACACGGGTTCATGCACCAGTCCGGGAAGATCCCACATGCTGCGGAGCAGCTAGGCTCGTGAGCCATGGCCGCTGAGCCTGCACATGTGCTCCGCAATGAGAGAGGCCACAACAGTGAGACGCCTGCGTACCGCAAAAAAAAAAAAAAGTAACTGTAAAAGATAGGATACGATGAAATGATTAGATTCAGTTTCCACTAAGTGTCCAGGTGTCAATTCCCAGGATAAGGTAAACAATGTCCTGCCTTGATTGTCTGCCTTCCTCATGAATGATACCCTTAACTGTGCTGTATGTGATTTGCACTGCTATCCCAGACAGCTTCCTAGTGAGAGATTGTATCCTGGAACTAGCCTCCACCTAGGTCCAAATGAAGAGAGGTCCAAGGCAGTGAACTTCACCCATACATGTAATAATCATATTCTCAGCCAAAGAGCAGTCTTTGTCAAACTTATATATGGAACACTGTATCCCTGATTCCTATTCCAGAGCTCAGATTACTAGACTGTGTGGTTGTCTTCAGAAATGTTCAATTTAAAATTATACTACCGTGGAGAAAGAAAACTAACAGTTTCCAGGCATTTGCGAATTTCAAACTCACTACTTTGGATCTAATATCGTTAACCAAATAACTCATACATAAACTATTGTTAATCTAAAATTTGATTCTTGTATGTGACCCTAATCACATTTAAACAATGACACCTTTTTAAATAAGCATTATATGTATGGCAATCCCTAGCTTTCACTATTATAAAAGTGATTCTGTGTATTAGTAATATTCCAAAATTTATTTGGGTAAATCAAGGTCAAGTCCCCATTATAACGGGCTGTAATTTCCTCATCTGTAAAATTAGATGATCAGATTACATGATCTCTAAGGTCTCATCCACCTTAAAAATTTATAAGTTTTATTTCCAAGAATGGAGGTGAAGGAATCTAATCTCTATCTCTGACCTCAGCACTGAATTACCCTGTGTTTTTTGGTCTCTTTTTCTCCCCAGGGGGCTTAGCTTTAAAAAAAAAAAAATGTACATTGATATGCAATATGCCTACAGCAACAAAAGGTGAAAATTATCAGAGGCTTAGTTGCTCAGCAGTATTTCAACTCATAGAGACTCCAAACTAAAGAGCCACTTGTATACTCAATGGAATTAAACTCATTTAATGACAATCAAAAACATACACATACAAATTGGCACATTTGCCTCCATGAAATCTCAGTATTCGAAGAATTACACATATTGTTTTAAATTTGGCTCAGGAATGGTGATGTGAGATATCCTTAGAGGAAATCTATTAATATGAACATATTCTTAATACACCAAAGACTGTGACTGATCTCTTTCAGATTGCAGCTGGCCTTCTGCCACAGGTTAGTCTAGAAATAAAGCAAACAGGATAGAAAGAAATCTAAGAAGGCTATGGCAAGAAAGCATTTTTTTCCCTTAGTGCCTGAGATTCTTGAGAAAGCAAATAAACTTTTATTGTTTTCTGATTCAATTATTACAAAAATAATTTGAAATCACTTAATTATTCGTACAAATAGAAGCACTGGCAGTTTATACTCTGTGATAACTCTAGCTGCCCCATTTTGTTTCCAGGTTCTTACACAAATCTCATCTAAGCTTTAACAAATGTCAGAATTCACCTCAGTTTAAACACTTCTGTCTGCCTTTGCTCCCTTTAAATTGTAGATACTTATAAATATGACAAGAACACATGAAAGAGTCGAAGAGGTTAAGGATAAAATAGCAGCAATGTCATCCATTCCTACCTGGCCTCAGAGAGACCTCACTTCAGAGCATCTAGCTCATTCCCCAGCACAGCACCCAGCAAAATTAAGGTGCTCAACATATATTTCATTAATACCTGAGAGCAAACCCAGCTTATATGGTGCATGAAGCAGTAGGGACACATGTAATATATTAACAACCAGTGGGAATCATGTGCCATAAGCAGCCTGGACACTAGCCTACAGATTTTTCCCTCCCAGATCTACTGTTTGCCCAAGACTTAGAACTAGTTTTCCCTCTAAACTTCTAACTATATGACCTCTTTTGACACTGGAATCCTGCATTGAATGTCAGCCTATTTTGACTGATATTCCAATATTTTGCTTTATTCCTGCCAGTTGCAGTACCTCCAGGGCCTGGTTCTCCTTTCATATAGCTTTAGCCACTGGCTGTGCACTCTCCAGGATCTACAAGCTTGACCACAGTAATAAGATATTGAATGGGACTGTTTCTGTCTCAGTTTCTACTGAGGTCCAGGGCAGTAGGTATCAAGTACTTTAATATTCCCATGTGAAATATGAGAGCACCTATGCAGGACTGCAAAACAGCTGTCTGTGAATCAGTTTTAACTCACCTTAGATTTCACTCATCTCTGGATTTTAAAGGGAGTGGGAGAGGCACATACATGAGAAAACAGAAAGAGGATTTCTTTGGAGACCATTGCTAGTGAGCTGGAGGAGCCATGTGGGGACACATGGAGATTTTGCCCCTGGTCCCAAATCGAGTGAACGGAGCTTCAAGGAGACCATTTCTCGAGAAGTTTAATCCCCTGGAGTCTGAGAACATGCAATCTGATTTCCACCTCAAGCCTGATTGTGTAAGCAGTAGAAGCCTGCCAAAACAGCCTGTGGTGGCAAAGCAGAGAACTAGTTAGGGAAGCTACTGACCATCTCACAGTGGGAAAAAGACAAGGTTTCCCAGGGACAAGGCATGGGCCACCTGAGACACAGAAGTAGCCTGTAGAAGTTTTGAATCATGTCCAAGAGGGCTTTCTGCGATGATCAAGATAATCTCATCCAGGGAGGCTGAAAGTATACAGCCAGGTGCAGAAGCTGTGTGGGAATAACAACTTGACAGATGAAAGAGAATTACTACTCAAGTGGAGAGAGCCTCAGAAAAATAATAGAGTAGTTCACTAAATACCCAGAGAAGAATTAACTTCGAACAATAGGAAAGGCCAGAGAAAATCAACATAAGATGCTACCTGAGCTCACATAAGACCTTTCTTCCCTCTTACTCCTCCTCCCTTTGGCCTACCAAAGATCTCACCCAGGGGTAGAGGAATTACTATGGGATAGAAGAAAATTTTTTTTAAATGAGAGCAAAAGTTGAAATCGGTTTCCAATTCCACCATGTTATTTCACATATCAATTATTCCATTAATAAGTATTACCTACCCTTCCAAGTTTTGTGGGGACCATATCTTACTCCCTAGATCAGAGCCAATTAAATTTGCATTTGTTTGGATATTTTAACTTAACAGCTTTTCTAGTGGGGCAGCCCTATATTCTAGTTAACTTCCCCCAAACTTTGTACTCCATTACTCCTCGTTTCCATTGAGGTATCAGCATGTCTTATAACTGAACCAAGAGGGGAATTGAAGAAACAAACTGGTGGTGTGTATTTTCTAGAGATTGATAATTAGAGCTGTATTAAGGTAGTCATTTCAGAAGATATAGCCTCTTTGCTTTTTTGTTTTGTTTTGTTTTTGCTTGCCGCCCCCCCCCCTTTTTTTTTTTTTTTTTTTTTGCGGTACGCGGGCCTCTCACTGTTGTGGCCTCTCCCGCTGTGGAGCACAGGCTCCGGACGCGCAGGCCCAGTGGCCATTGCTCACAGGCCGAGCCGCTCCGCGGCATGTGGGATCCTCCCAGACCAGGGCACGAGCCCGTGTCCCCTGCACCGGCAGGCGGACTCTCAACCACTGCGCCACCAGGGAAGCCCTGCTGCCCTTTTTAATGAGTATTCTCTCCTTTTTAATATACTTTTCAGTAAAACGGGCTAGGGGTAAAGGAAGAAAATATTGTCAGGGTTGTGTTGCTTGTTTGTTTTTTCATATCAGTAGCTGACATCCTAAATAAAACATAAATCTAATGATATGCAGCTATAACAAATTACAACAAATTTGGTAGTTTAAAACAACACAAATTTATTACCTTACGGTTCTGTAGATCAGAAGTCTGATGCAGGTCTTTCCTTCTGGAGATCCTAAGGAAATGCATTTCCATGCTTTTTCCAGATTCTAGAAACCACCAGAATTCCTTGGCTCATGGCCCCACTCCATCTTCAAAGGTAGCAGTGCCGGGGACAGTCAATTCTTTCTCAACTGACACCACTCTTACGCTACTCTGTTTTACCTCCTCCCGCCTCTTTGAAGGACGCTTGTGATTACATTGAGCCCACCTGGAGAATCTGAGCATGCGCAGTTTTAAAGTAAACTGATTGGCTGCTAAGACCCCTTTGCCTGGTAACAACTTATTCACAGGTTCTGCGCATTAAGCCATTTTTCTGCCTACTCCACCACCATGACCCACACATACACACAGACGATATTGTTTCTCTGTTTAATGGAATAAGCATAGTAATTGTCCTTAGAATGCCAGATAGGGCTTCAGCATGTGAGAAATGTACCCTCTGACTTCCCTTTATTAATCGGCATGAATACCATTGGTCTAGATAAACACTCTCTGAATTTTTTTAACCTTCTCGAATGACAAGTTTCATTGTATTTATTCATATTCACTGGATAAAGTAAAAACAACCTTTATTTATTCTAACGCTAATCCCTACAAATGAAATCAATATGCTTCAACAAGGAAATCAAGTTTGTTCCTTCTCTATTTCCTTCTCCTTTGTCTGATTTTCATGGAAAATCTATATTTGGCAGTAGAATTGAACTCAACATATTTGTACAAGTTGGTGCTTGGATGGAGTTTTCAGCGAAAAATTTAAAAGATGGTTGGAGAAAGACTAGGTTCACTAGTAAATTAGAGTGAAAAACAAAGTCAGGTGTTGCATTTTGAGGTTAATGGTATGGTAAGAGGCTCTCAAGGCTGAAGAGAAGGGTTGAGTTCTTGGTGTTTTTGTTTTTTCTACTTTTTTTCTTCCTTTATCGTAAGTAGAATTCCCTAGAAGTAGGGCCTGAGATGGGAATCCAAGCATACATGATTTATTTTGAAAATTCTCTTTAGGAAAAACATATATGAGACAGAGGGAAGGATAGGCAAGGAGAAAGAGCCGGCAAGCATGTGACTTCAGATAGAGGCTAGCCTGGACTGTAAGTTACATGGATAGAGTTAACTCACCTGGAAGCAAGAAGGCTGAGCTTCTGTACCTTGTATCACTCAGTCATTAGCTGCTTCAGGGATGCAGAGTCATGTAACCTCTCAAGCACTAGCAGTTAAGGATCAGGTCAGCGAAGGACAGATCTCCAGAGTTAGCTCAACACTTGCACAGCTGGAGGACAGCTTCCTGATCAAGTAAAAAGGATCTGGGAGGAATAGCAACAGCATCTCCTCCATCCTTCCTTCCTTTTTCCTACACACTCTCCTTACTTTCTTCCTTCCTTCCTCTATTCCCTTTAAATCTTTCTTTCTTCCACATTGCTATATTTTCAAAAATTCAGGTCTTATTGGAATTATTCTCCCATAATCTGTAAGCAATGGAAAATGTAGTGTTTCTGCTTAAGCTGATTCACATGATTTCTGACATCTGCACAGAACCCTAATTAGTATGATTACTACAAAACATTTGGATTCACATTGTAAATACATTTTAAAAAATTTTTTACTTCCAGTTTTTAGGATATAATTGACATAGAGCACTGTATAAGTTTAGGTATACAGCATAATGATTTGATTTACATACATCACAAAATGATTAGCACAATAACTTTAGTGAATATCCGTCATCTCATACAGATACAAAATTAAATAGAAAAAAAATATTTCCTTGTGATAAGAACTCTTAGGATTTCCTCTTTCAACAACTTTCATATGTAACATACAGCAGTGTTAATTTTATTTATCCTTGCACATTATAATCCTATATTTATCTTATGCTTCTTATTTATCTTATAACTGGAAGTTTGTAACTTTTGGCTGCCTTCGTCCAATTCCCTCTCCCCCTACTCCCCAGTCCCCACCCTCCACCTCTAGTAACCACAAATCTGATCTCTTTTTCTATGACTTTTTTTGTTTCTTAAGTATAATTGACCTACAATACTATGTTAGTTCCTGTTACAAGTTATAGTTATTTGATATTTCTATACATTTCAAAATGATCACTATGATAAGTCTAGTTATGATGTCACCTTACAAAGATATAGCTATTAACTATATTCCCCGCACTGTACATTTCATACCCACGACTCATTTATTTTGCAACTGGAAGTTTGTACCTCTTAACCTCCCTCACCTATTTCTTTCCTTCTCCCAACCCCCTGGCAAACCCCTGTTTGTTCTATGTATCTATAACTCTGTTTCTGTTTTGCTATGTTTGTTCATTTGTTTTTTAGATTCCACATATAAGTGAAATCATACAGTATTTGTCTTTCTCTGACTTATTTCACTCAGCATAATACCCTCTAGGTTCATCCATGTTGTCACAAATGGCAAGATTTCATTCTTCTTTTATGGCTCAATAAGATAACACATCTTCTTTACCTATTCATTTATTGATGGGCATTTAGGTTGCTTCCATATCTTGGCTATTGTGAATAATGCTGCAGTGAACATAGGGGTGAATATATCTTTTCTAAACAGTGTTCTTCTTTTCTTTGGATAAATACCCAAGAGTAAAATTGCTGGGTCATATGGTGGTCTCATATTTAATTTTTTGAGGAATATCCATACTGTTTTCCATAGTGGCCTCAGTGATTTACATTCCCACCAACAGTGCATGAGGATTCCCTTTTCACACATTCAATACATATTTTTTAAAAATTAGAATCAGATCTGAGTAACATAAGCATAATCCTCTGAAATGTAGCCTGTCCAACTATAATTTCTGCCCAATCTGCTAGATTCTAGAAATCTATGAAATGCTACCACAAATTTGTTTCTTTAGCTCAAACCATAGTAACAGATTGACACATCATTGATGACATAATTGCCTGAGAATTGCAGTAGTGACATGTTAGAAATATTTCTACTAAATGGCACATATATCTAAGTTGACTATGGGATATCATCAAAGTTTGAGCATTTTCTTTAGCTATCCCCAAAATTGAGCCAAAGCACCCTTAAATTTGTTGGACAGTGAATTTAGAACATAATTTACTTACATCTTATAATGGAAAAAACCCAAACTGGAAATCAAGGACATCTGGAAGATCTATAACAACTTATTAAATCTTCTTTCATCTTTCATTTCCTCATTTGTAAATGATTTAACAAAATTACCTAAAGGTTGCCTTCCAGAATTAAAATTCTGTGATTAAATGTCTATTTCTAATTTGAAATAGTGTACAGAGTAATACTTGGAGTTATGACATCATTCTTTGGCTGCATGATGCTTCGGCTGTTTCCATTCTGAAATAAAAGGATAATGTAAAACAAATGGGCCATTTTCCTTTCAATGGGGCTGAGAAATCTCATGAAAAAATATTGAGTTTCTGTAATGACTACATCAAACTGTCACAATATATAAAGTATGGGAAAAGTTATTTAGAGATTCTCATAACTGGTCACTTATTTTCTTTTACTGACATAAAAATAATTCATAATAATAATTATAATTCTATGTAGCTCACATTTCTTAACCAACGTTGCAGATATTTTTTTCTCATAAAAATTCTTGGATTTTTTAATCCACATTTTACATACATATTGGGGAATAAGGGACCAAAGTCAGATAGTGTATCAGTAGTGAAATCAACATTGGAAACTATAATTCCAGATTCCTGGGATCTTCATACTGTAGCACACCCTTTCATCACCAGTCATAGTCTGGCCTCATGTAATACATAGATTTCATTGGCATCACACAATTAATCCAAGTATTATTATGTTGACATTCAATTAAAAATTAAAAGTTTTACAAATATTTTTATCATTCATAAGTCAACTATATTGTCACTAGTGAACTATAAATGTATGGCCATGTTATCATCCATAGAGCTGGATGGGAAATATTGTCAAGTAATCTAAGTTCTGAAATACCTTGCATTCATCTTTTGATATACTCAACTCTACCTCCCATCCAGTGCCCTCTTGCTGACCTTTGATAATCACTGGACTCTCTTCAATCTATCCTCCCATCACCCATTTGGTTAAAAGTGAAAAACAAGAAGAATCATGCAGATGTTCAATTCTTACTGTGACTAAAAGGCATGAGCCCAAATGACCTTTCCTATTAATGCTAAGATTATCAAATTAAATCAGGGCCACTGTACATTTAACTTTTTCATTTTGCTTTATATACCTGAATCGAATTCAATATCATTGTAAACAATTTTTTCTTGTTAAAAAAAATATCTTTCACTTAATCATCTGATAAATATTGTTAAATTAAACAAGGAGGCCATTAGACTGAGGCGGCTCTAATACCTGAGTGACCTGCATAAACAAACCAAAGTCTTAAGCCTATAAATGCCTCAAGGTAAAGAAATAAAAACCCAAGGGCTACCAATCACAAACAGCCAACAAAGGTTTTCTAACTAAGGCAAACACTTAAGCCATAGCCATTCAAATAATTTCCCTGCTTTGTTTCCACCTTTTCTCTACAAAAGTCTCTCCCTCAGCTACTGTGGGTGGAGCCCTCCTATAACCACTTCCAGTTTGGGGCTGCCCAATTTGAATCGATTTTTGCTCAAATAAACTCTTAAAATTTTCAATATGCCTCAGTTTACCTTTCAACGGTTTGAACATTAGTGCTATAACCATATGCTCAGTGGGTGAGTAGTAAGTCAGGACAATGAACAGGAGTGGGGAAAGTGGATCTATGTGACAATTTATGGTATCTACAGTGAATCACTATCCTTATAATCCACCTCTTCAACAGACACATTCTAGTTCCTGGAACATGCTCTGTAGATTTGTATTTAGGTTCCCCTTTTTGTAAAGCATATAAGTTAGCAAAAGTTTCATTGCCTCTCGATGGTTTTGACTGAGTCCAATGTTTATCCTCAACCTATCACTGTGGCCAGGAAAATGCAATGCACTGATTGTTTGGGGGTCAGGTCTTGTGTCTCACTCCTGAGACATGGTGGAGGCCCACCCAGCTTAAGGAGAGAAGAGGTAGATTCCCAAATAAGAACTGGTACTGTTTGCCAAAACGATAGGCCATAGTGGCAGGGAGCATCAAGTTTCTAGTACTGTAGCGCTTCCTCAGCTTTCATTTACCTTCTCCCAATATTTTTTTTTTTTTTTTGCGGTACGCGGGCCTCTCACTGTTGTGGCCTCTCCCGTTGCAGAGCACAGGCTCCGGACGCACAGGCTCAGCGGCCATGGCTCATGGGCCCAGCCGCTCCGCAGCATGTGGGATCCTCCCGGACCGGGGCACCAACCCGTGTCCCCTGCATTGGCAGGTGGACTCTCAACCACTGCACCACCAGGGAAGCTCTCCTTCTCCCAATTTTTATATAAACATTCTAACCTGTCAAAATGTCAAAATAATTTATTCTAATCATCCTGTAATTTCTATTCAAATACCAACCCTGAGAATCATTTCCTGTTTCTGTCAGAATTCTTCCCTCCCTTAACGATTTGTCTTTCTACTAGTATGTTATTTAATTGAACATTGCATATATTGTTTGCTTAACTTCTGCCAGCTTTGGTGACCTGGTTTTCTGGTAGATGATTCTACAACTACATTGTCTTATTTCCAGTATGTGCCTCCAATAGTGCTTCACACATCTTAACAGGCACTTGCTAAAATGAAATCTCCTATGAAGTACCAAGAAATATATCCAGGGAATCGTTTTTTAACTAAGCACATCCTATGAGACGTGTTGAATAAATCACACATTAAAATGTGAAAGGGCATTTCAGTCAGTGTTAATAAATAGTCAAGAGTAAGACTCATTGAATTTAGGACACTTAGATTCAGTAGTGTCAAAAGAGAAGAGAGTACAGTTTAGATGACTGTCCCAGGGCTACAGCAGAGTTTTGCCCAACTCCAGCAGATATCACAGCATCAGAGGTGTTTTGAATGGCAGTGCCTGGATTTGTGTGGTACATGACATGCCTGACCACATACAGAAACCCTGAATTTCTACCTTCAGTCTTGGTCACTTTAAGGTAAAAAACACACAACATTTTTATTGGAGGAAAAAAGCTCATAAAAACCTAGGTTAAGAGAAAAGGTGTCTAAGGTTTTAAAAAGATATTTGATTTAATGTTTTTAATAAAAAACTGCTGCTAAGCATGAGGGGAACACACGTTCTGAGTTATGTTTTCAGCTAAGACATGAATCTCTCCTTTTCTCTTCAGTCCCTTGACCTTTGGTAATTATTTACAATGAAGCAGAATGAGCTAGATTGTAGTTACAGACATAGAGAATAATGACCCTCCTCAAAGAGAGCTCACAAACATAACTTTAACTACATTAACAGTAGTTCTCCAACTTTTTTTTCATCTTTCAAGGACCCACTTGAGAGAGAAACTCATTTACACAGCTTGCATGGATTTATGAGTACAGACAGCTCAAGACCAGCTGCTGTGAACATTGGTTCTCAACCTAGTGTGGTTCCCCCCACACCTAAGTAGGAGATGGGCGGTGCTTACTGACATGTAATAAGTAGAGGCCAGGGATGCTGCCAAACATCCTACAATGCACAAGACAGCCCTCTACACTAAAGACTTATTGAGCCAAAAAGCCAAAAATGTCAGTAGTGCACAGGTTGAGAAACTGCTTTAGAGACAAAATTCCTCGTATCCTTTGTCTTTCACAGATTGCTGTTACTGGAAAACACTTCAAACAGTTCCAAGGAGTCATGACAATAGATATGGTCTCACAGAGGCCTTTGAACTGACCACCTAATGCATTCTTAAAATGTTACAATAATGAGAACTCTAATTTAATCTTTATATAGAAATGTGGTAAAAAAAATCTATATAATGGAATATTATGCAGTTATTAAACATAATTTTTTAGGATGATTTTAAGTGGCATATAAAAATACCCATCACCTGATAATTAGAAAGAATCAGTATTTTTTACAGTATGTTACAACCTTACTATATATATTTGGTGATACAGGCAAATTCATGGGTAATGTATATGCATGCAAGTATAAATAAAAATACATACTGAAAGTCTGTTAGTGATATAATTTACAGGTAATTTTAATTTACTTCTTTATACTTTTCAGATTTTTAAAATAACTACAATAAGTAGGACTTTATTAAAGGGAAAATATTATTTAAAATTGAGAAGAAACTGTTTAATGTATGCTCCTGAAACTTTTCAAAGGTTCTGTAAAGGCATGTTTGGCTATTGCTATCACAGAAATGGCATCAATCATGGTGAAAACAAGTTAAAGCAAAATTTTAAAAATATTTTGAAACGAATTACTTTATTTGCAAAAAGGTCAACATTAGCATTAAAATTGGAAAACACAAAATGCAAACAATTTATTGATAAAAAATGAGAAACATCTGCTTTTTTCATTCTCCATCATTCCCAGGAACATTTAAGTTAAGGAAGTAAGATTATAAGATAGCATTTGAGAAAATAAAACCAACCAATAATGTTGAATATATGTAAAATCTCCTTTGGCTTTTAGGGCATCAAGTTTCAACTTCTTACCTAACCAGAAGTTATTCCTACTGCTCCACATAGCACAGGAGAGAGAGTTATTTAATACACACACACACACACACACACACACACACACACACACATAAAGGCTTCTGTAGCTAATTGTGCACACAAATGGAATCAGAAAAAATGCTTGATAAGCCTTTGACTCCGGGCAGAGTCAGGAGTGATTTATCTAGTTTAATCGACTTATACTGAGTTCTACCCTACTTTAATCCTAGAGAAATATTTCTTAAATAACACCTGCATAGAATGCAGATTTCTAAGCCTCCTCAGAAACGCAGCTTTAGAAGGCCTGGACCTGAGGCTTAGGAACCTGTATGGTTAACAGATACCTACAGGTGGTTCAGGACCCAAGGGACACCCCTCCCAGCCTCAGCTCTCTGCAGAGCTGTCTTCCTGAATCTCTTTCCTCCCCACTGCCCCCAACCCCAGCTTGAGTTCCATTAGGCACTTCCCAAAATATTCCTCCTTCTCTAATGTAAGAACTATAGGGAGTGCACTATGGACCTTTCTCTTTTGCCAGGTACTGCAACTAGATAAGGGACAGGAGAAGGAGAGAGAAGAAAACTTCCTATCCTAAAGATGTAGAAGAGAAGGAGACAAAACCACTCTGTGGTCTGCTTGGAGTGTTAAATCTTTGTACAGAAAAGATCAATCTAACCTACTGCTAGCAAATATTTTAAATCTTAACATGCTGAGAGACTCACTGTCTTCTATGCTAGGCTAAGGAATTATTAGAAAAGTTTTCTTCTGAAATTTTAAACATTATAGGTATCAGTCTTCAGGAAGTGATGGAAACCTCCAAAACGTGTCCATCTGAAGAGGATTCCTTTCTTTTTTAATACAAACTACAGGAAATAAAGGTTTAAACAAATTCCAGATTTAACTTGATTGTATCTTCTTTCTCTCTCCCCCAACCAAGAAGATTCTCAACTTGTGAGGTATATCCCCCAAAAGAAGTGGGTCGAATGAAGTAGAGTGGTTTGTAAGATTTTCATAATAATCAAAAGAGAGTATGTGTTATAGGATGAATATTTGTGCACCCTAAAATTCATGAGGTGAAATCCTAATCCCTAAGGTGATGGTATTAGGATGCAGGCCTTGGGGAAATGGTAGGTTATGAGTATGAAAGCCCTCATGAATAGGGTTAGTTCCTTTATAAAAGAGAACCCAGAGAGCTCCCTTGCCCCTCCCAACATGTGAAGACCCAGCAAAAAGACAACTCTCTATGGGCCAGGAGGTGAGCCCTCATCAGAACTCAACCATACTGGCAACCTGATCTTAGACTTCCAGCCTCCAGAACTGTGAGAAATAGATTTCTGTTGTTTATAAGCCACCCAGTCTATGATATTTGGTTATAGCAACCCAAACTAAGACATCAAAAGAAGGTATGGTTCAACCAGTTTGAAAACTCTCCTTGAAAGACAACAACTTGGACTGAAAAATGGAAGTAATTGGTTAAGTGATTAATCGAAAGCACCAAAACTTTCATTCAGAAGATCCCAAAGTTAAAAAAACAGATTGGATCATTCAGATTTGATGGAGAAATTAAAACCTTTACAGACAAGCAAAAGCTGAGAGAGTACAGCACAACCAAACCAGCTTTACAACAAATGCTAAAGGAACTTCTCTAAGCAAGAAATACAAGAGAAGGAAAAGACCTACAAGAACAACCTGAAACAATTAAGTAAATGGTAATAGGAACACACATATCAATAATTACCTTAAATGTAAATGGATTAAATGCTCCCACCAAAAGACACAGACTGGCTGAATGGATACAAAAACAGGACCCATATATATGCTGTCTACAAGAGACCCACTTCAGACCTAGGGACACTTACAGACTGAAAGTGAGGGGATGGCAAAAGATATTCCATGCAAATGGAAATCAGAAGAAAGCTGGAGAAGCAATTCTCATATCAGACAAAATAGACTTTAAAATAAAAACTATTACAAGAGACAAAGAATGACACTACATAATGATCGAGGGATTGATCCATGAAGAAGATATAACAATTGTAAATATTTATGCACCCAACATAGGAGCACCTCAATACATAAGGCAAATACTAACAGCCATAAAAGGGGAAATTGACAGTAACATAATCATAGTAGGGGACTTTAACACCCCACTGTCACCAATGGACAGATCATCCAAAATGAAAATAAATAAGGAAACACAAGCTTTAAATGATACATTACACAAGATGGATTTACTTGATATTTATACGACATTCCATCCAAAAACAACAGAATACACATTTTTCTCAAGTGCTCATGGAACATTCTCCAGGATAGATCATATCTTGGGTCACAAATCTAGCCTTGGCAAATTCAAGAAAACTGAAATCGTATCAAGTATCTTTTCTGACCACAATGCTATGAGACTAGATATCAATTACAGGAAAAGATCTATAAAAAATAAAAACACATGGACGCTAAACAATACACTACTTAATAACGAAGTGATCACTGAAGAAATCAAAGAGGAAATCAAAAAGTACTTAGAAACAAATGACAATGGAGACACGAAGACCCAAAACCTATGGGATACAGCAAAAGCAGTTCTAAGAGGGAAGTTTATAGCAATACAATCATACCTTAAGAAACAGGAAGCATCTCAAATAAACAACCTAACTTTGCACCTAAAGCAATTAGAGAAGGAAGAACAAAAAAAACCCAAATTTAGCAGAAGGAAAGAAATCATAAAGATCAGATCAGAAATAAATGAAAAAGAAATGAAGGAAACAATAACAAAGATCAATAAAAGTAAAAGCTGGTGCTTTGAGAAGATAAATAAAATTGATAAACCATTAGCCAGACTCATCAAGAAAAAAAGGGAGAAGACTCAAATCAATAGAATTAGAAATGAAAAAGGAGATGTAACAACTGACACTGCAGAAATACAAAAGATTATTAGAGATTACTACAAGCAACTCTATGCCATTAAAATGGACAACCTGGAAGAAACGGACAAATTCTTAGAAATGCACAAGCTGCCGAGACTGAACCAGGAAGAAATAGAAAATATGAACAGACCAATCACAAGCACTGAAATTGAAATTGATTAAAAATCTTCCAACAAACAAAAGCCCAGGACCAGATGGCTTCACAGGCGAATTCTATCAAACAATTAGAGAAGAACTAACACCTATCCTTCTCAAACTCTTCCAAAAGATAGCAGAGGGAGGAACACTCCCAAACTCATTCTATGAGGCCACCATCACCCTGATACCAAAACCAGACAAAGACGTCACAAAGAAAGAAAACTACAGGCCAATATCACTGATGAACATAGATGCAAAAATCCTCAACAAAATACTAGCAAACAGAATCCAACAGCACATTAAAAGGATCATACACCATGATCAAGTGGGGTTTATTTCAGGAATGCAAGGACTCTTCAATATACGCAAATCAATCAATGTGATACACCATATCAAAAAACTGAAGGAGAAAAACCATATGATCATATCAATAAATGCAGAGAAAGCTTTTGACAAAATTCAACACCCACTTATGATAAAAACCCTGCAGAAAGTAGGCATAGAGGGAACTTTCCTCAACATAATAAAAGCCATATATGACAAACCCACAGCCAGCATTGTTCTCAATGGTGAAAAACTGAAACCATTTCCACTAAGATCAGGAACAAGACAAGGTTGCCCACTCTTATTCAACATAGTTTTGGAAGTTCTAGCCACAGCTATCAGAGAAAAAAAAAATAAAAGGAATCCAAATAGGAATAGAAGAAGTAAAGCTGTCACTGTTTGCAGCTGACATGATACTATACATAGAGAATACTAAGGATACTACCAGAAAACTACTAGAACTAATCAATGAATTTGGTAAAGTAGCAGGGTACAAAATTAATGCACAGAAATCTCTTGCATTCCTATACACTAATGATGAAAAATCTGAGAGTGAAATTAAGAAAACACTCCCATTTACCATTGCAACAAAACGAATAAAATATCTAGGAATAAACCTACCTAAGGAGACAAAAGACTTGTATGCAGAAAACTATAAGACACTGATGAAAGAAATTAAAGATGATACAAATAGGTTGAGAAATATACCATGTTCTTGGATTGGAAGGATCAACATGTGAAAATGACTCTACTACCCAAAGCAATCTACAGATTCAATGAAATCCCTATCAAATTACCAATGGCATTTTTTACAGAACTAGAACAAAAAATTTCACAATTTGTATGGAAACACAAAAGACCCCGAATAGCCAAAGCAATCTTGAGAACGAAAAATGGAGCTGGAGGAATCAGGCTCCCTGACTTCAGACTACACTACAAGGCCACAGTAATCAAGACAGTATGGTACTGGCACAAAAACAGAAATATAGATCAATGGAACAGGATAGAAAGCCCAGAGATAAACCCACACACATATGGTCACCTTATCTTTGATGAAGGAGGGAAGGATATACAGTGGAGAAAAGACAGCCTCTTCAATAAGTGGTGCTGGGAAAACTGGACAGCTTTATGTAAAAATATGAAATTAGAACACTCCCTAACACCACACACAAAAATAAATGCAAAATGGGTTAAAGACCTAAATGTAAGGCCAGACACTATCAAACTCTTAGAGGAAAACATAGGCAGAACACTCTATGACATAAATCACAGCAAGATCCTTTTTGACCCATCTCCTAGAGAAATGGAAATAAAAACAAAAATAAACAAATGGGACTTAATTAAACTTAAAAGCTTTTGCACAGCAAAGGCTACCACAAACAAGACCAAAAGACAACCCTCAGAATGGGAGAAAATATTTGCAAATGAAGCAACTGACAAAGGATTAATATCCAAAATTTATAAGCAACTCAGGCAGCTCAATAACAAAAAAACAAACAACCCAATCCAAAAATGGGCAGAAGAACTAAATAGACATTTCTCCAAAGAAGATATACAGATTGCTAACAAACACATGAAAGAATGCTCAACATCATTAATCATTAGAGAAATGCAAATCAAAACTACAATGAGATATCATCTCACACCGGTCAGATTGGCCATCATCAAAAACTCTAGAAACAATAAATGCTGGAGAGGGTGTGGAGAAAAGGGAACCCTCTTGCACTGCTGGTGGGAATGTAAATTGATACAGCCACTATGCAGAACAGTATGGAGGTTCCTTAAAAAACTACAAATAGAACTACCATATGACCCCACAATCCCACTACTAAGCATATACCCTGAGAAAATCATAATTCAAATAGAGTCATGTACCAAAATGTTTATTGCAGCTCTATTGACGATAGCCAGGACATGGAAGCAACCTAAGTGTCCATCAACAGATGAATGGATAAAGAAGATGTGACACATATATACAATGGAATATTACTCAGCCATAAAAAGAAATGAAACTGAGTTATTTGTAATGAGGTAGATAGACCTGGAGTCTGTCATACAGAGTGAAGTAAGTCAGAAGGAGAAAAACAAATACCGTATGCTAACACATATATATGGAATCTAAGAAAAAAAAATGTCATGAAGAGATTAATGGTAGGATGGGAATAAAACACAGACCTACTAGAGCATGGACTTGAGGATATGGGGAGGGGGAAGGGTAAGCTGTGACAATGTGAGAGAGTGGCAGGGACATATACACACTACCATATGTAAATTAGATAGCTAGTGGGAAGCTGCTGCATAGCACAGGGAGTTCACCTCGGTGCTTTGTGACCACCTTGAGGGGTGGGATAGGAAGGGTGGGAGGGAGGGAGACACAAGAGGGAAGAGATATGGGAACATATGTATATGTATAACTGATTCACTTTGTTGTAAAGGAGAAACACACTACTGTAAAACAGTTATACTCCAATAAAGATGTTAAAAAAAAAAAACAGATTGGATTCAAAGTATATTCATTTCCCCACTTCATGTCCTCATGTTAATTGCTTCATCCATTTTACTGTCTCATGTAAACAAAAGTGTAATAACCTTTGTAACTGGAATATTTTTGTATTCCTTATAAGACTAAACAGTGGTGATTAACTGGAGGCTTTTTGAGTATAAAACAAGGAAATACAAAATAAACACAAATTTTTAAAAAACAAAACAAACTTAAGCAATCTCTGACTCCTAGTCTCTTCCCAAAATGGATCAGAATATTTATGCCAAACCTTGAAAATTCCCCTCTGGAAAAAAAACACTCAGAGTCACAAACTGTCTAAAACCAGGAGCTGTCCATTATGGCAAGACAGATACCTAGGGAACTGGGCCCAACATGTCCCCCAAAACAGCAAACATCCTGAGTTGGAGACACAGATCTCATACTTTTGACAAGAGCAAAAAATGTCTAAAAATTTTAATTTGTAGTTATACTGGAAAACATTAGGGGTAGTAGGTGGGTTGTGAATGAGAATAAAATTGTTTTTAGTGTCCCTTAATTGCCTCACATTTAAATATACTGTATTAATCAGCATTCTCCAGAGAAACACAACCAGTAGGATGTGTATATAATATAAAGAGAGAGAGATTTGTCTGTAAGAATTGGCTCACATGATTGAGGAGGATGGAAAGTCCAAACTCTGCAGGACAGGCTCTCAGGTTGGGGACCCAGAGAAAAGCTGATGTTGCAACTAAGACTGAGGCAGCCTGGAGGCAGAATTTCTTCTTCCTCAAGGCATCATCTTTTCTCCCTTATGGCCTTAAACTGATTGGATGAGGGCCATCCATATAATGGAGGGTAATCTGCTTTACTCAAAGCCTACTAATTTCAGTGTTAATCTCATCTGAAAAATACCATCACAGTAACATCTAGACTGGTATGTTGTCAAGTATCTGGGTACTGTGGCCTAGCCAAGTTGACACATAAAATTAACTATCACCTATACCAATATTATATTCACATTTTGTGATCCTAATGATTTGACTAACATTAGGGAAAGTAATTAATATTTTGAATACCCATTTAAATTGTTTAACGAACAATCATATCTTATAAATTTAACTCAAAATTTAGAAATGGTTAAAGTTTCATTTCAATACAAAAGTATTTTACAGTGCCACATGCTTAACAAAGCAGCGATTATGGTCTCTCTGGTTCAGTGAAGTTTCAAGCTATTAACAGGTCTCTGCACTAAGAAAATAATTTTAAATTATTAAAATATTAGATGACTACTATGAAAAATATTTATTTCAAGCTCAATTGCTGACCTTAGGCTGATAGTCACTAAACTTCTGAAATTTAAAATCCTCCTACCGTGTGATCTGATTTAGTGGTTGCAAACTGGGCTTCACATTGTATTCACATCAGATACTGAGGCCTGGGTCTCACTCCCAGAGGTTCTGATTTAATTGATCTGGTATGCGCGCTGGGAATTGGGATTTTTCAAAGCTCCACAGATGAAGCTAATACGCAACCAGAATTGAGAACCACTACATGCATTATAGTTTATCAATCCAACCTAAGTGTGCATAGCCAATTATTAGTACAAGTTTATAGCAGTGTCTTAGCAAAGAAAAGAGAGTAGAAATACTTATCCATTCTACAGTTAGTGTATAGATAACACAGATAAAAGTGTTTTTTTTAATTTTCTAGATAATTTGTTCCAATTATTCAAACATATATTTTGAAGATACTAGACACATTCATATTCATAAATAAAATTAGTCTGTGGTTTTCCTTTTTTTGCTTTATTTCTCAGAGCTTGGTATTAAAATAATATATTAGGAGATTTCCTTTTAAATTATTTATTTATTTATTTAGTTTATGTGGAAAAATGAAAATGTAAACATATAGGAAAAAAGTCTTGGGGGATAAAAAATATAAGCCAGTATGCGTAGGTTAAAGTATATAAACTTTAAAATGTTCTGCCAAGAAATAATGATAAATTTTAAGAAAATTTCTGAATTTGCTGAAGAGGGAGAAATTATTATGGGGGAGAGGGGCATCTGGGAAGGGTGGGAGAGGCTGATTGAAAGACCCTACTTCCAAGATCAGAGAACTGCTGGAGCAAACACTTGGAGAAGAAAGAGTATTCCTGGCAAGACAAAGGCCAGGAGGAGGGACAGAGCCTGCCTGTTCCAGGAATAATGGGGAGGTGGAAGGCTGGAGTTGGGTGAGTGAGGCGAGATGAAGGTGTGGAGCCTGGATCCTCCAAGCCCTAACCCACCGCTGTCACCGCCTTCTCCAGGTCAACACAAATCAAGACCTACTCGTGGGAAAATATCCAGATGCTGCCGGTGGGGAACAAGTGTGACACGGAGGATGAGCAGATGTTGTTGGAACGCAACTGGCCTACCATCTTGGTGAGTGCCTAGTGAGGCTGGGGCTGGAATCCAGACAATTCACACATTCTACAAACTGCCTTGATCCCAGAACAGTTTGAGGTGGATATTAATAGATGCATAGGCGTTTACAATGCAGCAAGTTACCGATTCATTCTGACAACCTCATTGCCCAGCCTCATGCTGGTTGCTGGGCCCCTGAGAGGGGTAGAGGAAGGGACCTGGGCTGAGGGATAGTGGGGTAGAGCTTTGTGGAGCACAGGGAAGGACCTGGGTTTGGGGAGTCCCTGGAGAGAACCAGGCTCTGCTTGGCAAAGTAAAACTTTGGCAGCGGGGTGGGTATTGGAACTGGTGCTTGAAGAAAGGGTGATCTTTCAGGCAGAGAAAACAGCTTGGTCAAAGGCCAGAAGTGGGAAAGACCCTGTGTGTTTTGGAAAATAATTTTACATGGCTGGAACATGAGGGTCACTTGGAGGAAATGTGCAGGTCCTGGACCACATGCTGAGGAGCTGAAACTCTTTTGAGGGCAATGGGGAGCCACAGAGGGTTGTGAGCAGGAGAGCATATGGATGGATCTGAGCGTCAGAACTAGTGCACAGGGGTGGGCTGAATGGTGAATTCCAGGAAGAATTTCCTCTTACATTTTTGCTTTGGAGTAACTTAAAGACTATCAGATTTTTATATGCTTAGAAGGTTTCATAGAGTTTGTGACTTTGTAGATGTGTATGTAATTTTTTTTATTGTGTTAAACTGTTAAGTCTTTAACCACTTACTAAATTTCTTAATGGCACTTGACCTCTTTAGGTTTTTATTTCTCTTCTGGGGTCCTTTTCACAATTTATATTTTTCTAAAATAAAATCATGTCTTCCATCTCAATTTTAAAATGTATTGACATAGATCTGCTGGTTATTAAACTAGCGTCCCTCAGCTTGAAACCCACCAATCTATTTTCTGCAACGTGATACTGTAACTAGGATAGGCCAAACCCATTTCCCCTGTGCTGGCCAGCTCCCTGCAGAGCTGTGCCAATAAGGAGAGTTTCCTGGAGGGAAACTGCAAAGCTGGAGGAGACAATGGAAAAATGTCTCTTCTTTTCTTCCTGTTCCTGTCAGCATCACTTCTGCAATAGTTTTTTACCATAGCAACAACAGTTAGTTCCAGTTTGCAATTATTCCAAATCTCCCAAACCAGGCTCAGTGAACCCCTTCAGACATACCAACACCAGTCTACTAGCACGCCAACTCAGATTTCTGGGTCTTCCTTGCTGGGCTCTTCTTCAAGCTTATACATTTTACTAACCTCAGTTCTTCCCTTTGCCCCGCCATCCTCAGGGTGGTAATTTTTTCCTATGTTTAATACCTCTATGATACTTCAATGACCTCTTTTCAATTCCAGTTCTCCAATATCTCATTTACAATTCTTTATATTAAATTTTCTCTGTTAAAATAATTGTGGTTCTGTCTCCTGACTGGAAAACTACTCAGACTTATTCTCTTATATTTCTTCAATATCTATGAATATATTACTATTGTCATTCTAGAGGCTTTTTTTTTTTTTACGTTACGCGGCCCTCTCACTGTTGTGGCCTCTCCCGTTGCGGAGCACAGGCTCCGGACGCGCAGGCTCAGCGGCCACGGCTCACGGGCCCAGCCGCTCCGCGGCATGTGGGATCTTCCCGTACCAGGGCACGAACCCGTGTCCCCCGCATCGGCAGGCGGATTCTCAACCACTGCGCCACCAGGGAAGCCCTCTAGAGGCATTTTTTCCTTTCATTTTTTTCATTTTTATTGTTTTTTAAAATAAGACTGTATTTTTTTATTTTACATATATAATTTTACATGAATAAATGGAATAATGTAATGCATGTGAAGTTGTGGAGTACAATCTCTTCATTTTCATTTTGCTCACCCTTATTCACTACCCCTCCTACTCTCTTTCACCCACAGCAGCCTTTCCCAATTCCCACCCATACCTCACATGGGCAAGGACCCAAATTAACTATCTCATATATATCTGTAATGTTCTCCATGTCCGTATAATTATACACAAATATTCAGCTGTGTAACTCAGTGTTTTTACTTGTTATATAAAATTAAGATAGTTACAATTTTATTTTTCAACATTCTTTTTTCAGTGGAAATTAACTTTGTTTCTAGTTTTTTCCCACTCCCCCTCCTACTCTCTTTGATAATTCCCTCATATTTAAATACCCTTGCAGTCCTCAATAAATATGCTTATTCATTATATATTTTGGGAGACACTGCTGGAGCTATTTATAAATAAATTAGGGAGAGTTCCAGATATTTCTGGGGTTATAACTAGTTTAAATAATATTGCAATTCTTTATTCCTTGAAAATTAGTAGAACCATCTGGTCCTCATTCCATTTCCAATAGTAGATTAAGCAATCCTTCAATCTTGTCAACATTAATTGATTCATTCAAGATTTTCAATTCTTCTTTATTCCTTTGTTAGTTTATATCTTGCTAGTACACAATTAATTTCATGATTTTTAAATTAGTTCCCATGGATTTATATTGTACTGTCTTAAGATCTCTTTAATAACTGTGGCTATGTAACTTTTCTCATTTATTCTGTCTCATTTTTTCTTTGAATGTCTAAGAGCTTTGTCTACTTTATTGACCTCTTCAAAGAACAAACTTTTGAATTGACTTATTCTTTCTACTTTATTTTCTTTGGTTTTTATTTCATTCATTTCTACTTTTACCTTTATTGACAATGTCCTTCTATTTTTCTTTGGATGTGTGTGTGTGTGTGTGTGTGTGTGTGTGTGTGTGTGTGTGTGTGTGTTTCTAATTTAAGTGAGTTTCTTTGCTGGGCTTTAATAGGAAGAATTTTTTTCTTCCTTGTTTGCTAGATCATATATGATTTCTCAATTGATTTCCTTTTTTAATCAAAGGATTATTTAGGAAAATAATTATTAACTTTCAGGTGGTTAATATTTCAATGACATTTTACTTATTTCTAACTTTATGTGAATATGATCAGAAAATTGCTTAGTAAAACTTTCCATACTTTCAAATGCATTTTTTGTAGCCAATATATGATTAATTTTAACCAATTCATAGAAAAATGAAAAAAGTCATAATATCTAGGGGTTTAGGGATCTTATATATTTACTAAGCCAGGTTTTTAAAATAATTTAATTAAATTTCCTTGCGTATTTTTGTCTAGTAGTCATGTCTAATTCTCAAAAAGACTGAAATAAAATTCTCCTAATATAATTATGTTTCCTAAACTTATCCTTGTATTCCTAAATATATTCATTTTTATCTTTAGCTACTATTTAGGGGTTTTCTAGCTTTACTCTTACATTTATCATAAACTGCATTTTTCATCTTTACCCTTACTTACTGCTTTTATAGATAAATTATACCCTTTCTCATATTCATACAGCCATTCTATTTTTTTTTTTTTTTTTCCAGTACTTAGGCCTCTCACTGTTGTGGCCTCTCCCGTTGCAGAGCACGGGCTCCGGACGCACAGGCTCAGCGGCCATGGCTCACGGGCCCAGCCGCTCTGCGGCATGTGGGATCCTCCCGGACCGGGGCACGAACCCATGTGCCCTGCATCGGCAGGTGGACTCCCAACCACTGCACCACCAGGGAAGCCCCATACAGCCCTTCTTGATTTACTTGTCCTATGTGTGCCTGCCATCTCTTTGCTCTTCCCCTTATCACTTTTTTTTTTCTTTGAATGTCATATGTCAGTTTTCGTTTTTGAGCCAATCTATTTTCCAATGAGTGAATTCAATTCATTCATATATAGCATAATGACTAATATCAATATATGTATTTTATTCCTTCCATCAAACTTTGTCCTATTTTTATTGTGTTCTTGTTTTCCTTTTCCTTAATTTTGCTGATTTAACTAATTATTTCATTTTATTTATCTACATATTTCATTTTGTTTGTTTTGTTCTTTTAAAATGCCATTTAATTAGATTACTATACTTTTATCAGTTCCCTTCCTTTCTTTCTCCTAGTATCATAATGAGAAGCATATTTTTGTACTACTATTTGAAAGGAAAAAAAAAAAAACTACCTATTAAAAGGAAAAAAACTACCTATTTTCTCCACAAACAAACTTTTTCTTCTATAACTTCCTACTGCTACACCTCAATAATATGGAACTCTTAGAAAACATTTTTTTAACCCTTTTCATTGCTATTTTTTTCTGGATTAGTATAGTATTCCCTGCAGCTTGTCCCCTCCATTTCAAGGATCTTTATTTCGCCTTATATTACTTATTCCCAATCCATAAAATTCAGTGTAACTATGTACATATATATACTTTTAAGTTCATTATTTAACACTTGTTTCCTCTGTTCGTCCCCTTCACCCAGGATGGGAAGGATGTTTCAATTCACTTGTTTAAATAGAGCTATTCTCATGTGAGCAGGTTGCTGCACATGATTTATATGGGTGATGCACAGCCTGAATATTTTTATATTCTCAAATATCTTTTTTTCCAGTTTTATTGAGATATCATTGACATACAATACTGTATAAGTTTAAAGCATAAAGTATAATAACTTGACATGCATGTATTGCAAAATGATTGCCACAGTAAGTTGACATCCATCACCTCATATAGTAACACACCAAAAAAACTTTTCCTTGTGATGAGAACTTTTAGAATTTACTCTTTAAGCAAGTTTCAAATATACTACACAGCAGTGTTAACTACTGTCATCATGTTGTACATGACATCCCCAGTACTTATTTATCTTATACCTGTAAATTTATACCTTTTGACCACCTTCACCTATGTTCCCCACCCCTCACCCCCTGCCTCTGACAACCACAAATCTGATCTCTTTTTCTTGAGTTTTGTTTTTTTTTAAGATTCTACAATATTGTGATTTATAATAAGAAATGTATATATTTGGCCTTTAACCCTGTTTCTGGTACTGAGCTCTTAAAACCCTTGGAATTTCCTAAGCAATGAGAGCCAAAAAAAGATGTCTTTTGTTCCGTTAATGAGGTGGCTTTGGCCCACCCAGAAAGATGGGGGTTGATCCCAGGAGAGCCAACCTTGTGGTTAGAGGGTTGGAAATTTCAGTCCCAACTCCCAGACTTCCAGGGAGGAGAGAGGGTCTGGAGGTTGAATTGAATTGATCACTGAAGGCCAATGATTTAATCAATCATGCCTACACAATGAAGCCTCCATAAAAGTCCAACACAGAGAGCTTCTGGGTGAGTAAAGGTTTTTATCATGAATGGATGTTGAATTTTGTCAAATGCTTTTTCTGCCTCTATTGAGATGATCATATAAATTTTATTCTATTAATGTGATATATCACATTTATTAATTTGTGTAGGTTGAACCATCTGCATCCCAGGAATGAATCCCACTTGATTGTGGTGCATGATCCTTTTAAGTGCTGCTGAATTTGGTGTGTTAGTCTTTTTTGAGAATTTTTGCATCATGATTTTCTTTAATTCATCTACAGAATAATTTGCTTCAAAAAACTGCTTTAAAAAAAAGTTCTAGAGAGTCTTTTTTCTTCTGGACTTGAATCATATTAAACCTTTTGCTTGTTTGTTTATTACTCGAATTGTTTTCTGTCATCTCCAGCAATTCTATTTCTCTGGATGCCTGGTTTTTAATCTCAGCCATTGGAGGTTTCTTTCCACTATTTGAGCTTCTCCTCAGTGTCTTAGGGGCAGACTGACATGACTTGGGGTCCATGTTGGTCTTAGCCCAAGTCTTAGGCTGGCTCTGACTGTCAGACCTCTCCCATGGCCCAAAGCTCCCATGCAGTCTGCTGCTAGCCATCTCCAGAGGTTCTGAAGGAGAAGATGGATTAATCCTCAGGGTAGAAGAAACATGCGAAATGCTCATATGAAGTTACCATTTCTACTCATTGAATCTCTTTTTGAATTTGGTTTATTTTATTAGATTAACTAACAACTCATCCATTGTTTGTTTTTCAAATAAACAGCTCTTAAATATGTTTATTACTTGCCTTCTTTGCTTCTAATTTCTCTTATTATCTTTATTGGTTCTCTCCTTCTGCTCTCCTTGTTTTATTGTCTTTTTAAATACTCTTCACTTGAAGGATTTATTTTCATTTCTTCTTGTTTATAATGCAATCATGATTCTATGATTTGGAGAGAGAGACAAACTTCAATCTTTCTAACTAACTTACTTTAGTTGATCTCATAGATCATAATATATCATTTTTCTTAATTTTTAAGTTTTAGATATTTTTGCTATTTTGATAGAATGTTTTTATTATCTATTTTCTGGGCTTTTTCTAAGTCTATTATTAATTTTAATGTTACTGTAATGAGGTTAATGAATTGTGCTTTATTTACTATTATTAATTTGCTCATTCTACTGAGATTTGTATTGTGGTCCAAAATTCGATCAAATTTTGATATGTCCTGGGGACATTAGAGGAATCCTGCATCAGGCAGAAATGGGTTGTGGCTAATACCCTGTCATGCTCAGTTATTGCCCTGCAGCAGCAGTCTGGGGATAGCTTGGCCTCAGATTCACAGGGGTTGTAGCTCAAAACTGTCAGTCAATTATGCTCCCACAGCAGCTTCTCACATATGCGATCTGAATGGCACATCTCCATGACTACCATACACCACCAAAGCTTAATTGAAATATAATTTTAATACCATACCTTTAGACATTTTAAGATGCAAAATGTCTCTGAATAAGGGTAAAAATATCAGCAATAAATAAGTTTATTTTGTTCCTTCCCTATAAAGTTTTTGTACCCACCCCTTTACAGACATAGGTGATTTTTGTATTAAGTTGGACATGAACTTGGGAGATTATTCTTTGATTGAACCTTATAAACTCTTTGTTAAAGCCTCTCTCGGGTATAAAGCATATTCAGAGTAGAACATTACCTGACCTTCAAGTGTACAGGGACAGTTAAAGAAGAGTTGATTGCTAAAGAAGAATCACAGGACCCAAAATGGCAATGCGTTCAAGTCTACAGTAAAGGACACAATACAACAACAGCATAAAGCACAGATATGCATCACAGCCAAAGGCTATCACCAAAGCCTGTTCCAAAGGCTACTTGGAACAATGTATCCAGGCAGGCCAGGCAGGGACTCCAATTGTTCTTCCTCTAAGGGCCATAGCAGAAGTCTTTTTATTCTCAGATCAGGTAATACCAATATGTACATGGAACACCTCCAAACCAGGGAGCCCAAAGGGTGTCTCATCCCGGGTTCCATATATTCTGCTGATCATGTAAGCACATTCTTGCTACAAAACTAGCCATAATAGCAGAGATTTATAGGTGTCTCACTGACGCCAGATGCAGTTATTAATAAATAATGCTGACACACTGGTACAATTCTTCTCAGACCCATGGTTACAAAGCAACATTCAAATAAATATTTTCCAATTCTACAACCATTAAAGACCATGTTTTGGAAAAACATTTAACTATTTGAGGAAAAGGTTCACAATTATGAAAATACACAAGAAAATCACTGTAGCTATAGAATTTTTAAATGACATTATTGACTCAGCAATAATTAAAAAGTTGAGGAAAGAATTGCTTCTCACCATGTACACTGAAAAAAATTAAGAACTAAGAAGATCTGGCCCTTGCCTCCTTGGCTTGCCAGCCTGTTCTATTTTATTTTTCACTGCTAGTCCACCAATCTTGCCTATACGGTATGGAAGAAATATACGCTGACAAGAGTGAGAATGAAAGGTTTCTGTTCTCCTAGGAAAAGACTGTTCTTTTGCCATAGAAACAAGTAGGCATTGATCAAAGTGATTAATAACAGCTTCACACCACTGCACATGCCTCTATGCTTTGTACAGAGAGACTGTGTCCTACAAGCACAGCTCCCTCATGATTAGCAAGGAATAAAATCAGCTTTCTTTTTAAGATCCTGAGTCGCAGCCTCTTCCTTCAACAGGTAGCTCCTGTTACATATATTAGAAGAGAGAAGAGTGGGTTAGCAAGGGAAGAAAGGAAGGAAGGAAGCAAGGAAGGAAAGAAAGAGAGAGAAAGAAAGAAAGAAAGAGAGAGAGAGAGAGAGAGAGAGAGAGAGAAAGAAAGAAAGAAAGAAAGAAAGAAAGAAAGAAAGAAAGAAAGAAAGAAAGAAAGAAAGGAAGGAAGAAAGGAAGAAAGGAAGAAAGGAAGAAAGGAAGAAAGGAAGAAAGGAAGAAAGGAAGAAAGAAAGAAAGAAAGAAAGAAAGAAAGAAAGAAAGAAAGAAAGAAAGAAAGAAAGAAAGAAAGAAAGAAAGAAAGAAAGAAAGAAAGAAAAAGAAAGAAAGAAAATAGGACTTTAAAGTAAAAAGTAGTGAGAAGTGTTAAGGAAATTAACTACCTTACAGGCTAAAAGGACTTTCTGGAACCCAAATTATGAATTCTGAATTTTAAAAGTAAACAGACTAAATAGGAAATAGAGTGAATACAATGTAAAACTATAGTACTGATGTATGCAGATTAAACATGGAAACAGCTCACAAAACCAAGCAAGTAAACAAAGAAACTGAAACAAAGTGTTGGAAGCTAAATCTTATGATTGTCCTTTTCTAGAAGAAGTAAAAGAAATGGAAAGAAGAGAAACAATAATTTTTTAAATGAGAGAAGATTCTGGTTAGACATAGGAGAATGAAAACATGTCTACTCCCACCAAAAACCCCACTAAAGAGACAGTAAAGGGGTTTTTTTCCACATCACCCACTTATAAAGTCAAAGAGAACAAGGGAAGTAAGAACAAATAAGAAATTCAGCAAGATTTTAGAAGCTGAGTATCAGATGGATGAGGATAAATGACAAGAAAAAAAATAAAGCTGAATCTACAGGAGGAAACAACCACAAAGTAATCTGATTCATATTTGAGTTTTAACACTAAGTATATATTTATAATTTTAAATTTTAAAAAACTTATTTTAAAAGCATACAACTAAGTTTCTTTAGATACAAGAGTAGAATTAGCAAGAAATATGCCTATGTCATCAAGGGTTATACTTGTACATCATAGGGACTATTCCACTTTACATATCTTAAACAGTGTTATATGTTCAATAAGCAATGCAAGAAATTGTATCATTCCTTAGCACGAAGAGTTATGATACACAGCTCTAACATGAGCGAACCCCAAACAGAAGTTGGTCTCACTTTCTTAGTTTCCATTCTTAATTCACACACATTAGTGCACTGAAGGGTTTAACTTTTTATTGCATACATTTCCTTATTAAGAATTATAAAGTTGATCACCAGTTCATCTTAAGCTACTTATACAGTAGCCAGTAAAAACATTCCTTAAGAAATATTTAAAGCTTTGTACAAAGATTTATATGTAATTTTCATTGCAATGTTATGTATCATAATAAAAATTGGTGAAAATATTCATTTAGAAGGTACTGATTAAGTTATGATAATCTTTTTGTAGAATATTAAACAGTTATTTAAAATGATATCATAGAAAAATGACATGGAAAATGGTCATGATGTATGATTACAAAATAATATGACCCTAATTTAGTTTTATTGAATGCACATACTATATATTTATGTGTATGTTACTGAATATACATATATGCATGTACTTATATGTATATATATTCATTTAGAGAGAGAGAGAGAAAAAAGTGAAGAGAGAGACAGAGAAAAATGAAGAGAATACAGTAAAATGCTTAACGCTGAGGGTGAAAGAAGTGGTAAAAACTATAGCAAAATCAACAAATTAGCCCTTTAAGAAAAAAATATGCTATTGAGAAATTCTTTGACCTTTGAGCATACTGATTCCTCCTTTCTCCCTATCCTTTAAGCCACTGAAGCTTAATGAAAGCACTAAAGGTAAGAAGCTAAATTCTTCCCTATACAGTTTGTATTTCATGAGTCCTCATTTCAATTGATCTTCTTCAGTGCAATTCCTAAATTTCTTTGCCCCTTGCATAATACTCACCTGTCAAAGCTTCATGTTGTTTTCACCATAGCTGTCACCAAACTGATGTTAATAAATGACTAAATCTGGTGGTACCAATAAAACTGCCTTACGATCAGCCCCACCTTGACGCCTAAGCCCAGTCCGGTGATCCTGTTACATTTGTGTAGCCAGCATGACCCCTATCTCTGCGCCATGATCATTTCAACCTTCCCACTCTCCTTAAACTACCAACCTCATCACTTCTTCCTTTTTGGAAATTGACCTCATCACATAGCAACCCCCTCACCTTGTGGCCACCAAATTTACAAGTACACCAGTACCTATATTCATCCTTTCCTCCATTCTCCATTCATAAGAGAGGAATTGTCCTATCAAAATTCAATTTCTGCCCAGCGCTCCAGCTTCCTTCCCCTCCCACTGTATATCAGATCCTGATAAATTTATTATCCCTCTCATATTATTTAGGAATAAACTACTTTACTTAACCTCACATTCCTCTCCAGACACCACTTCATAATTCTTTTTAGAGTCAAACAGTGTATTAAGCATTTTTAACTTAGAGTATCTTAGTTACCCCTCTCAACAACTCATTGCCCTGATTGGCAACTGGAACTTATTTTTAAAAAAACACGATAATTTTCAAAAAGTGTTAAAACCATGATTCTCATACAAATATAAAATAAACGTGTCAATGTCTATTCAACTCAATTAATGAGAGGATAAAACAGAAGTCCAAAATCCCACAGATTTATAGGGAGTGGAGGAATGGTGACATGAATTTTGAAATGGATTGAAAATGGACTTTTTTGAAAGTAGGAGAGAGAAATAGATTGGCTCTCTACTAGACTGAATTTATTTGCATGTTTATAAACAAGAATAATTTGTATTACTATCAGTGTTCTACAAGTAAACTTTTATCTTAAACAGAGCTTTAAAATAGACTAGTCAGTGACAAAAGTGCATATCCCTACAGAATCAGCTAATTTCCAGAGACTCCAGCATTTCTGTGAAAGATAGTCAGAAATATTTTTTGCTAATTGAAAAGTCTTAAAATTTTTCCTACATAGAGATTATATGATGTATTAGAAGTCATATAAATAATAATTGGAAAATCTAGGATTTAAACCCTACCCTGAAAAACTTATGCTGTTACCCTCTATTTTTCTTTTTTTCTTTCTCCTCTTCAAATTTCCTTAATGAGTTATCCTCAGATGCTCTCTCCATGAATTATCCATCTCTAACTGAATACTCAAACTCAAACTGATTTCTGCCTTTATTATTCTACTGAAATATCCTCACTTAGGTCATGAATAAATTCTGTATCCCTAGAGCCAGTCACCATTCACTTAGTCGTTATTTAATATCAGAAACTTCAGACAATATTGAGCATGCACTCCTTTTGAAACACTTTTTAAATTTCCCTTCCATCTTGACACCCTCTCTTAGTTTTAGTCCACCTTACTCCACTCCTATTCAGACTACTTTGCCTGTTATCCTCTTCTAGTCATCATTTAAATAAATGAGACTCTTCAAGGAGCTTTTCTTCCATTTATTTATTTTTTAAAATTTTTATTGCAGTATAGTTGCTTTACAATGTTGTGTTATTTTCTACAGTACAACAAAGTGAATCAGCTATACCTATAAATATATCCCCTCTTTTTTGGATTTCCTTCCAATTTAGGTCACCACAGAGCACTGAGTAGAGTTTCCTGTGCTATACTGTAGGTTCTCATTAGTTATCTATTTTATACATAGAATCAATAATGTGTATATGTCAATCTTCCAATTCATCCCCCCCTTTCCCCCTTGGTATCCATATGTTTGTTCTCTACGTCTGTGTCTCTATTTCTGCTTTGTAAATAAGATCATCTATACCAATTTTTTCAGATTCCACATATATGTGTTAATATATGATATTTGTTTTTGTCTTTCTGACATACTTCACTCTGTATGACAGTCTCTAGGTCCATCCACGTCTCTTCAAATGACCCAATTTCGTTCCTTTTTATGGCAGAGTAATATTCCATTGTATATATGTACCACATCTTCTTTATCCATTCCTCTATTGATGGACATTTAGGTTGTTTCTATGTCCTGGCTATTGTAAATAGTGCTGCAATGAACATTGGGGTGCATGTGTCTTTTTGAATTATGGTTTTCTCAGGGTATATGCCCAGTAGTGGGATTGCTGGGTCACATGATAGTTCTATTTTTAGTTTTTTAAGGAACCTCCACACTGTTCTCCATAGTAGCTGTATCAATTTACATCCACAGTGCAAGAGGGTTCCCTTTTCTCCACACCTTCTTCAGCATTTATTGTTTGTAGTTTTGTGATAATGGCCATTCTGACCAGTGTGAGATGATATCTCATTGTAGTTTTGATTTGCATTTCTCTAATGATCAGTGATGTTGAGAGTTTTTCATGTGTTTTTTGGCCATCTGTTATGTCTTCTTTGGAGAAATGTCTATTTAGGTCTTCTGCCCATTTTTTGATTGGGTTGTTTGTTTTTTTGATATTGAGCTGCATGAGCTGTTTGTATATTTTGGAGATTAATCCTTTGTCAGTTGCTTCATTGGCAAATATTTTCTCCCATTCTGAGGGTTGTCTTTTCATTTTGTTTATGGTTTCTTTTGCTGTGCAAAAGCTTTTAAGTTTAATTAGGTCCTATTTGTTTATTTTTGTTTTTATTTTCATTACTCTAGGAGGTGGGTCAAAAAAGATCTTGCTGTGATTTATGTCAAAGAGTGTTCTGCCTATGTTTTCCTCTAAGAGTTTTATAGTGTCTGGCTTTACATTTAGGTCTTTAATCCATTTTGAGAATGTACAATGGAGCAAAGATAGCCTCTTCAATAAGTGGTTCTGGGAAAACTAGACAGCTCTGTGTAAAAGAATGAAATTAGAACACTCCCTAACACCATACACAAAAATAAATTCAAAATGGATTAAAGACTTAAATGTATGTCCTTCCCTTTAGAATCTACATTTTCTGTGTGGGCTATTTCATTCTTCCCAGTAATCATATATTTCATAGTACATCCAAAATTTGCCTCTGGCATTCCAGTTTCACGTATCAAATTTTTAAATGGTTATACCCACTGGGTGTTCATTCAACATATACCTTTTGAAAATTTGCTATATGCCATAGACTTTAATACATGCTTGGGCACCATCCAGTCATAGGATTTCTCACAGGTATTTCACTCTCAATAACTGAACTTAACTCAAGTTTGTGTTTCCTCCAGTTTCCCTTCACTGTAAACAGAATCTCTATCAATAGAGTTTCTCAAAGCATAAAACTACAAGGCATTTTTGACCCTTCCCTCTCCCTGTACTTCTACATCATAACAAGTCCTATTCATTCTACCTCATAAGTTTGTCTCAAATTAATACACTGCACCTCATTCCTATTCCCATCCCAAGTGAAAATTAGGGATATCTCTTAAAACAAAATCTGGTCATTGTTGCTTGCTTAATTCAAATGCTTCCATAGAACCCCATCTCTCTTAAAATTAGGTCTTAAATCCTTAAATCGATCCTCTAGGTGCTCCTCTTTTTCCTCTGTCTCCATTATTTTTTCTTCAGTCCTAAAATGTCAGGCTCTGTCTCTTTTGCCTGAAGGTTTCCCCAAAGACTGTTTCCTCTGCCTAAAACACCCTTTTACCTGATTTTGTATTTGCAAGTTCCTAATCAACTTCCAGGCCTCAGCTTAAGTTTTATCTTTTCAGGGAGGTTTCCCATGAGCCAAGAGTTTACATTGTGTATTCCTGCTTTATTTGACATTTCCTCTTGTATTACTCATTAAATATCTGATTATTTGTTCAAAGTTTATTTTTCAGGGACCATGTTCCTATTGTGTAATGAAGCACTTCAGCACTTCATATCCTTGGCACATAGTAGGGGCTTTCTACTTATTGAATAGATGAGTGATGCTTATATAGAACCTGCCTATAACACACACACACACAAAAGTCAGAACTGGGAGAATGGGAGAACTGAATGACAACACTTAAAAGTTTTGTGGGCCTATGTAAAGTTCTGTTGCCACATTTCTGATCATTTCCCTGCCTTTTATAATTAATGTGGTCATGATCTTTTGGGACACACACTCATACACACATACACACACATTTAACTCTACTACCAATATAGAATGTAATTTGCACAGTTTTGGAATCTTGAAATAAAAGTAGTCTAAATAGACAATATACAATTTATATTCAAATTTATTTATTGTATATTAAGATTTATATACAATAAATTTCACTAACTCTTACTTGAAAGACAGGCACCTTAGCAAGTATTCTAAAAGGAAAATGATTATCTTTGGTGAATATTTGCCAAATTTCAAAGTGTTTGGAAATAATTTGCACACAAGTTTCCTTGGAGTACATTTTGCAAACAGTCTTATATGTACACTTAAAAGTAGTAGTACCTTATATAACTAACTGATGGGTGCTTTTGCCTGAAGAACTGCCTGAAATTTTTTTAAGTTCAAATCTCAAGGTATAGTAATAATTTAGTTTAAGAAAAAGAACTTTGGATTCTTAAAAGTTAACAAATTATCCATTTGTCCATTAATGAGATTTACAGCAACTTTCTGAAGAGTATCTTGGTGTACCCATAAGTACCCCTTTGGCTCTCCACAAAGCAAAGATATCATTGTCTTCTCTTCAGGTATACATTCTTCATAGAGTCCTCAGCTTCCATATAATGTGTTTATTGTACACTCTTCTGTGGGTCCACTAGGCCTCTGGACTTAGCATATGTCACACTGTACTACAAATGCCTGCTTATTTTTCTGTTTTCCCCAGCTGTTAATAACTTTCAGTGAAGACAGAGTCAATTTCTGTCTTCTTTACAATTGCATTTTAATTTTCTAGAACAGAAAAGTGACACAGTACAGGTGCTCAGTAAAATTGGATGAACGGACCTAGTGAACAAGAGATAATGTGACACAACTTCATGAATAAATATTAAATTGAATTGACCAATTAAAATATATTTATACAATAACTTATATGGTCTTATGTCAAAAAAATAGCAGATCAAATGGGTAGTTTGAATGGTTTTATATACATGCTATATAAAAAATGGATCAATTTAATAAATTATGATTTTTGCATGGCAGACTGTCAGATTTTAGGCATAATCTAATATACTGATGATAGATATTTTAAAAGCTAAGTGAAGGCTTAAAGGCTTTCAGTTTTATTCCCTTTGTTTTAATAAAGGAAATCATTTGTTTTTACTAGATATTGGAATGCTATCATGTTGTGCCAAGAATCTGGTCTTAAAGTTGATGAAAAGGAGCAAATCAAAGGTTATAGCCTATAGATCACAATAACATTTATAATGAAAAATATCCTAATTTCAAACAGAGACCTATGACCATTTTTATAAAGATGGGCACTGTGGCTGAAACTACCTCTTCCAGAAATTTTAGCCAACGAAATAATTCACTATGTAGTTTTTCAGAAATTTATTATTGTAAGAAAGATTTTTGAAATGTAGTCAAATAACCTGCATAGAGCTAGTTAGAGTCAGAAATTTTAATGTTTATATTATTAACCCTTTGAGGCAGGGGAAGTATCTCCTTAGCAATGGTTACATTTTCAGATGAGCCAAATGGGAAATCTTGGTGTAGTTAGAATCAAAGCTCTATTAACAATTTTGATATGTGCTATACAAATAAACCTTGAAAACATTATGCTAAGTGAAATAAGCCAGACACCAACGGACAAATAATATGTGATTCCAGTTATATGAGATACCTAGAATAGTCAAATTCATAAAGATAGAAAGTAGAAACCAGATTGGGAAACAGAGTATTGGGACGTTATTATTTAATGGATACAAAGTTTCAGTTTGGATGATTAGAAAGTTCTGCAGAGGGATAGTGATGATAGTTATATAACAGTGTGAATGTACTTAATGCCACTGAATTGTACACTTAAAAGTAGTAAATTTTATGCAATGTCTGTTTTACCATAATAAAAAATAATTTTTAAAATTCTATTATCATATACTAAGAAATTGAACTACTCATTTTATAACTGGCCTGTTCACAACCAACATCAGATCCAGAATTCTCTGCTGGGATGGTTAGAATGGACAAGGGCAGCCAGAATTAGAGATGAAATCATTCTGGCTTATTGCAGGAAGTCATTGGTACCACAATTTGTTGATTAGTTGTTTGGTTGATTGATTCTCCTAAACATTTGAACCATCAGCTAGATCTTTTCTCTTTTTAACTAGACACAGTGCCCACTGGTTAATGAATTCTTTCAAAAATTTGAGTATAGCTGCTAGGAAGAAATAATAAAGGTAAGGCAGGGAGGAAAAGAGCAACTAATGAATAAGTCAAGGAATCAGAGGGCAGACAATGGTTAGTATGGTCCAAGGGTGTGTGATGTCTAACCACGTAGATCAGGGAAAGAAGACCTACAGTTTTGATCTACTTAGTCTGGAGCTGACCAGATGTACAATAGAATAATAATGATAAATTTTCAACTCATTAAATACAAAATAAAAATCAATTAATGTAGTCAAGATATAAACCCCTTGCTTTTCTCTTCCAATTTAACCTGCTCTCTGAAATTTTCCTCTTTTCATGCCTTATGTCTCCTATGGTCAGAGACCCATTTAGCTGATCTTTAAGACTATAATTACTAAGAGTGTCTATCATACTCTTGCCCTCCAAAAAGCTGAATCTCCATGTGTTCACTAGTCTCACCTTTTTTGCTTGAATCAGACACAGGAGTTCTTCAAAGCATAATAAGGCCTTATTATTTCTTTCTATCTTGAGAATATTTTTTAATCCTGAGTATAGGAAATACAGTTGAGCCATTTTTTTTTTTCAATTTCTAAAAGGATAAAAAGCTAGTACTCTTGACAATGACAAACTCTTCACAAACATTACGAATGATTCCTGCATTCAAATTGAAAATCCATCACTTTCCAGCAATCTTATCATAGAAAAAAATGTTTAAGATTTTCTGAGCCTCAGTTTCATCTGCAAAATGGTAAGAATTTCAACTACAAAACATAATTCTTCTTCTCCTCCTGCAGATAAACTGACATCAAATGTCAAAGGAGATGAGTTACCCAAGAAAATAAATTGAGAAAACAATTCAGTGAATGTAAAATTGTAATAGGTATGGGTTTTCTGCCCTGCATTTGGTAATGTTCAAATATGTCTTTCTAGGAAAACTGAAATTTCATTAAAAATCAGGTTGATCACAGCTCTGACCTATAATTAATAATAATAATTATCCTATCCATAGGTTCTCACATTATTTGTAGTAAACTTTAGTAGGAATTTCAAGATGAAACCTAAGCCTAGATCTTCATGTTTTATCAAAACTTTACCTTATTTGTCAAATGGAAAGATCTCTCAAATAGGTATCAATTTCCTTTTTTAACTTATTATTATGGAAACTTTCAAAAACACACACATAAAGAAAGAGTACAATGAACTATCATGTACACATTGCCCATCTTCAGCAACCACCAATTCAACCATGTTATCATTACTATGCCCCCAAATTTATATTAATTTCTTACTATTTTCAAATTTCTGAACAATGTTTAAATTTTCCCAATAGTCATATATTTATAGCTTGTTTCAAACAGGATCTTAATAAGGCCCATAGATTTTAATAGGTTGTTACAGCTCATCTCCTTTCATCTATATACTAGCTCACAATCTGCCTCTCTTTTTTCCCTTGAAAGTTTATTTGTTGACCAACTAGGCACTTCTTGTTGTAGAGGTTTTTCAGTTAGATTTGGCATGCCACTCATAATCAATTTACTTTTATTTAGAATACTAGAAATTATCTTCGTTACATTCTCCTCAAATGCCAATATTAAATGAAGATAAAGTTGTACTTCAGTCACATATGTGACTATGTATTTAAATTTCAATATATTTCTTAGTATATGTAGAACAGGGATCTTCAGGCCTCATTGACCAGAAAGTAAAAACATAAGGCCACATTCCACTAGTATTCAAACAACAATAACTTGGAGTACCCACAATCTAAATGCAAAAAAAAATTCATCTTTACAGTATCTTCTAGATGTTTCTAGAGTCCTTGAATATACTTTCCCCTTGTACTTAAGAACAGGAGCCACTTAGCCTCATTTTTTCCAGCCTTTTCTTAAGACATGACAAAAACTATTGTCTCTTGTTTTTAAGCTGTGGGACTACTGACCTCCCTCAAGATGCTGCTGCTCCCACCATTCTGTTCTCCAAATGTACCATTGTACCATTACACTGTTGGATGGTGGGGAGAAAGTAGTGTTCTCCTTTTTATTGCTTAATCCCTTGGCATGCAGCAGCAGTTCAGAGACAAAGCTGCAACTTTAACAAGATTGTACTGAATTTTCTGTGATAAACGAAGCCAGACAACATAAAGAATAACTTAAATATTTACCAGATATGATTATTCTTAGAGCTTACAGGTCGTTATGTCCTTGGATTTCTTTAAAGACCTTCCCTGTCTACTTTTGAGTCTATTTCCAATAGGTTTGACCCCTACCTTACATCATACACAAAATTAATTTGATGTGGTACATATAACTAAACATAAAAGCTAAAGCTATGAAGATTTTTAAAGAAAATATATAGACTATTTTTGCAAACTTGCAATAATAAACTTGCAAAGACTTCTTAAAGAGAACATAAGCAAAACTGTTGAAGAAAAAAGATAAGTTGGACCTTATAAAACTTACAAATTTCCATTCATCAGAAAATAATACTGTAGGGACTTCCGTGGTGGTGCAGTGGTTAAGAATCTGCCTGCCAATGCAGGGGACACGAGTTCAAGCCCTGGTCCGGGAAGATCCCACATGCTGCTGAGCAACTAAGCCCATGTGCCACAACTACTGAGCCTGCGCTCTAGAGCCTGTGAGCCACAACTACTGAAACCTACATGCCTAGAGCCTATGCTCCATAACAAGAGAAGCCACCGCCATGAGAAGCCCGCGCATCACAACGAAGAGTAGCCCCCGCTCGCTGCAACTAGAGAAACCCCGTGTGCAGCAACGAAGACCTAATGCAGACAAAAATAAATTAATTAATTAACTTTAAAAAAGTAAATAATACTGTTAAGAAAATTTAAAAGCCAGTCACAAACTGGAAGAAAACATGTGCAGTATAGATATCTGGCAAAGGAATTTATCCAAAATATGTAAGAAATTCCTATAACTTAATAATAAAAAGTCAAATAATTTTAGGGGAGATATTTTTTAATGGGCAAACCCTTAATAGACATTTCACAGAAGAAGATATATGAATAACCAATAAACACATGAAAAGTTGTTCAATATCATTAGTCATTAGAGAAATGTAAATTAAAGTCACAGTGGCTAACAGTTCACATCTTAAAGAATAGCTAAAACAAAAAAGATTTATAATTCAACTTTTGGCAAGAATGTGGAGTAACTGCAACTCTCATACATTGCTGAGTGATAGTGTGCACTTATCAATCATTTCAGAAAAATAGAAATATATTATAAAATGAAACATAAAACTACTCAAATTACCTAGCATTTTCACTCCTAGATATTTACCCAAGATAAATGGAAATGTACTCTAACAGTAAGACGGGTACAAAAAAATTTATAGTAGTTTTATTCATTATAGTCCCAAATTAGAACCATCCAAAATATTCATCAATAGATGAATGGATAAATAAATTCTGGTGGATTCATACAATGATGTACTACTCAGAAGTAAAAAGGAATAGGGCTTCTATGGTGGCGCTGTGGTTGAGAGTCCACCTGCCGCTGCAGGGGACACACGTTCATGCTCCAGTCCAGGAAGATGCCATCGCCGCTGAGCCTGCGCGTCCGGAGCCTGTGCTCCGCAACGGGAGAGGCCACAACAGTGAGAGGTCCGCGTACCGCAAAAAATAAGTAAATAAAAAGGAATACACTATTATATGACAATAATGTGGATGAATCTCAAAAAGAAGTGCTGTGTGAAAGAAGGCAATCACAGGAATATGTATTGTATTGTTATGTATTTATTTATTTATGGCTGTGTTGGGTCTTTGTTGCTGCACATGGGCTTTCTCTAGTTGCGGCGAGCGGGGGCTACTCTTCGTTGCAGTGCAGGGGCTTCTCATTGCAGTGGCTTCTCTTGTTGCAGAGCACGGGCTCTAGGTGCACAGGCTTCAGTGGTTGTGGCACGCAGGCTCAGTAGTTGTGGCCCCCGGGCTCTAGAGCGCAGGCTCAACAGTTGTGGAGCCCGGGCTTAGTTGCTCTGCAGCATGTGGGATCTTCCCGGACCAGGGCTTGAACCTGTGTCCCCTGCATTGGCAGGTGTATTCTTAACCACTGCACCACCAGGGAAGTCCTATTGTATTGTTATTAACTCAAGTTGGAAAGAAATCAGAAGAGTGATTGCCTGGGTAGGGGATGGAGGGACATTGACCGGAGAGAGACATGAAGATACTTTCTAGGTTGATGGAAATCTTAATTGGGGTGATGGTTACACATATGTATAAATTTGTCAAAACCCATCAAACTATACCCTTAAAATCTGTGTATTTTATTGTTATGAAATTATACCCTTAAAAAGTTTTTTTCTGGGGGGGAGTACAGAGAAGTCACTCTAATAATCAAATGGTAAATAAAACAGATATGGTGCCTACTTTCAGGTAGCAAGCTCAGGCTCAATCAGGAGATTAGACATAGTATAAATCTCCCCACACCACAAGTTCCCGGCACAACAGCCTAACTCTTAGAGAAAATAAAATAAAATAACCCTATAGTTTAAGCTCTTCCTCTCCATTCTTTATACTCCCAATTCAAAGTGAGCCACTTTACAGGATGTTTAAGAGTGGTAAGCTCTGCCTTCAGAAAAAACACAGAAGTCATTATGTATGTTTTGCCCGCTTCTCCAATAGGAAATATACATCTGAACATATAATACAACATTAGCACATGTAGATTATTTGGGCCTCTCCCGTTGCGGAGCACAGGCTCCGGACGCGCAGGCCTAGCGGCCATGGCTCACGGGCTTAGTTGCTCCGCGGCATGTGGGATCTTCCCGGACCAGGGCACGAACCCGTGTCCCCTGCATCGGCAGGCGGATTCTCAACCACTGCGCCACCAGGGAAGCCCAGATTATTTGGTTTTAAATAATACTATGAGCAAGGGCATCAGTAGTCCTGTACTCATTGAGAAGTGACAAGTCCTATTCAAATCCATTTTCACAGTCTCTCTTAAAGCATGAAGTCATGCCTGCTGGTCCTTCCCACAGACTTCTGTCTCAGCTCCTTTTCATTGTTAGCCACAGATTGCCTTACTTATTAAGATATTTCAAGTGACAAAACTACTTATAAGTCTGAGCATATTTAGAAACTGTGGCTAGAAAGCAGTGCAGTGTCTGAGTCCAAACTTAAGGACTTACCTAACACAAGATATTTGCCCTACCCCTAGAGCAACAATACCTCTAACAGTTACTAGGTACTAAATGGTCGACCTAGAAGATAAAAACTGCTTGGGAAGACTGGTGTAAAATCTCAGCCCTGCATGGATAGACAGCTTGTCACCAGCTGCTCTGAGAAATGCCATAATCCTTAGTCTTCTGTAGTTGATTTCATGCCCACTTTTCTGTTTATGTATTAAAGTGTTGGCCAATAGAATGGCTGTCCATCTTCAACATATTAGCCGCAACATGGCTTTAGCAACGCATTGTAAAGACTTTGTCTAAGCAATTTACATAAGCAAATTAGTGGAGCAGTATAGCTTGTTTACTCATATTGCATAATAGTTTTATAAAGAACCTCAGTTATTCTAGCTAGGCCCAATTTTAACCTATCCCTCAGACTGGACAAAAATAATATCCACACCTCCACACACATACAAAAAAATTAAAACCATACAAAGAAAGGAAATATTTTCACAAAGAAGCAACAACTCTAATGAGTTGTGACATTAGCTAAAGTATACACTCAACAAATTCTATAGTCATCAGAACTCTTAGCTTCAGACTGAAATATATATATTCAAGTTACATCAAACTTTCCCACAAACAGTGGTTGTGTATTTCCTGTACTTCAGTTTGTTTAACTGAAGGGACGCAGGAGAGCTGTCCAGAAGTAAACTTTACCTGAAAGGTAAATTCAAGCTTTCACATCTTTCAGGGCTTGCAGCTTTTAAAAAGCAGTTGTTTGGGGTTTTTTGTTTGTTTGTTTGTTTTGTTTTTGTTTTGTTTTGTTCTTTTAACTTCACCCCATCGATGTTAGGCAGAAAGAAAAAGGGAAAAATGAAGACCACATTTTGAGTTACTGCACCCTGTTAGAGAAAAATAAATAAATGAGATTCCTTTGAAGAACATTTGGTTCTCTACTGAGGAATTTTCTATTTAATGTAAACTTCATTTTTAGTTTTTTTTTTTTTTTTTTTTTTTTTTTTTTTTTGCGGTACGCGGGCCTCTCACTGTTTTGGCCTCTCCCGTTGCGGAGCACAGGCTCCAGACGCGCAGGCTCAGTGGCCACGGCTCACGGGCCCAGCCGCTTCGCGGCACGTGGGATCTTCCCGGACCGGGGCACGAACCCGTGTCCCCTGCACCGGCAGGCGGACTCTCAACCACTGCGCCACCAGGGAAGCCCTCATTTTTAGTTTTAACATCAAAACTTTACATCAGCTGACAAAACACAGAAAGAAAAGAAAAGAAATCTTTATTATATTTGTTTTGGCTTTTTTCTACGTATTAAACAACAGTCACTCTCAGTGTATCAAGGGGATGAGGAACAACATTTTCTCATGTTAAATATTGCCTTTGGGAGACAGCATGGTGTATCAGAAAGAGTGGGGTTTTAAAATGAGGAGTGAATTCAAACGCTGAGTTTTCCCTTAATTAACTCTATGTCTCTGTCATATTCCATTATTTTTCTGGGCTTCAGGCCTCTCATTTGTTAAATAAAGATAATTATACCTGATAGTTACTGTGATAAGGAGATTCAACTGAATATTGGTTCTGCCTCAGATAGTAGCTAGCTTTCTGATAATGAAATTTTTATTTATGGCTTTCCTGTGATTTTATTTTTTAATCTATAAATCTGTAGAATTGATAAACCAGCTCTAACGATTTCAAATTATTATGAAAATGATCAATCTATATTTTCATTAACATCTTTAGGATTCCACCGAAGACTTACCCAGATGGCTATCTAGTTGACAGAATTATTCATCCTAACCCTGAATTAAACAATCTTTTATTTACAAGTTTCATGCATCTTAGAATGAAAACTTAAGCTATAAAATTCTAGAGATGAGCCCTAAAATAAGAACTAAAACTCTCCTTGAAGGATTGATGAGATCAGAAAAGACCAAGAAAGCCCAAGTTTATTCTTCAAATGATTTTTTTTCTTGCCATGGAACAATTATTTAAATTAAACATTGGAAAGTTACAGAACTGTTCAGCTTCCTTGAATGACTTCTCTAGGCTAGATTGCAAGGATATAGTTTCCTGAGAAAATACTAATTGCATCTCAGGGACACTTTATACAGTAAATTTTACTGAGCAAAATGCTGAAGATAAGGCAACAGTCTAAAATACATCAGAGTTTACAAAATCTGACAAAATTCTCTTCTCCTAGGAGTCATATTGTATATTTACACATAGTAATGATTATTAAGGTCCACTCTAACCATATTCTTACAACTACATGTATCTAAATCAGGGCACTTTAGTTCACCTCTGCTCTTCCTTCTGGTTTACCGTATCCCCTAAGACCATAGATCACAGCACTCTCCCTGTTTTCATAACTACTGTAATATTGATTCTTACATACACAAACCTTTATGATTCCTCAGATCAACACCTCAAACTGATACATTTCCCCCTGGGCCCTACCCCTATTTCCCCAGATAAGGAAATAGACTCCTTCACATTCCAATCACCAAAAAGAAAAACACACATGCACAACCTGGACTGTTATGACAATCTAGCCAATTTAAACAATTCACTGAGTTTCAACCTGGGAGAAGGGATAAAGAGAAAGAGAGGGTGGCTATGCTACTTCATTCCACACGTGTGTGTGTATATATATATATATATATATATATACATATATATATTCAGGAGGAGTAGACAGAATGTTTAAAAGGCTATATTCAACACTAATATTTGAAAAAGTATATCCAATATTAAATTTGAAAAGGTGAATTTTTTTTTCCATCAAGTCACCCTCAGCTTTCTTGTCTTTTTTTTTTAACTTTTTATTTTATATTCGGGTATAGCCAATTAACAATGTTGTGATAGTTTCAGGTGCACAGCAAAGTGACTCAGACATATATATTCATGTACCCCTTCTCCCTCAAACTCCCCTCCCATCCAGGCTGCCACGTAACATTGAGCAGAGTTCCCTGTGCTATACATTAGGTCCTTGTTGGTTATCCACCTTAAATATAGCAGTGTGTACATGTCAGTCCAAACTCCCTAACTATCCCTCCCCCTCCCCCTTGCCCCTGGTTACCATAAATTGGTTCTCTAAGTCTATGAGTCTATTTCTGTTTTGTAAATGAGTTCATTTGTATCATTTCTTTTTAGATTCCACATATACGGGATATCATACGTTATTTCTCTTTCTTTGTCTGACTTACTTCACTCAGTATGATAATCTCTCGGTCCATCCATGTTACTGCAAATGGCATTATTTCATTCCAAAAAGGTGTATTTAATACTAAAATTTATTTATTTGGTGATGATATTTAATTTTCTTCTGATGTTGCAAATAACACTAAAGGAAGAGAGTAGGGTTTTTTAGTGTGAGAATACTGAACTAATTGAATACTTAAAGTATATTTCTTTTTTTAATGAATAGTTAAGGAACACAATATATGAAGGGACTAAGGACCAAGTTTTAGTACTCTAAAAGAGGAAAGCACTCTTCACAAATACTCAGTACACAGAATTTATGGTACAAGACATCATTATCCAGCATAGAATTACCTAGCCCTTTTAAAAACAAGCATAGGGCTTCCCTGGTGGCGCAGCGGTTGAGAGTCCGCCTGCCGATGCAGGAGACACGGGTTCGTGCCCTGGTCCGGGAAGATCCCACATGCCGCGGAGCGACTGAGCCCATGAGCCATGGCCGCTGGGCCTGCGCGTCCGGAGCCTGTGCTCCGCAATGGGAGAGGCCACGACAGTGAGAGGCCCGCATACGGCAAAAAAAAATAAAATAAAATAAAAAAAAGTAAAAACAAGCATAAATATCTTTTCTGTTGAATAGACACAATATACACCTAAAAGTAGTAGTGGTACAGCATTGAGAAAAACCTAGGCATACGGTATTTAATCAGATCAGTCTGATTAAATCACTTTGGAACATCTACTTATGAAGATGTTTGGCAGAATATGTAAAAATTACTAATGAAAAATTATGTAACTTTTAAAGAAACCAAATCTTTGTATATTTGGTACACAGGGGAATCAGAATAATCATCATCAGTCCTGTAAAGTGAACTGTACTTGGGCTTCCCTGGTGGCGCAGTGGTTGAGAGTCCGCCTGCCGATGCAGGAGACACGGGTTCATGCCCCAGTCCGGGAGGATCCCACATGCCGTGGAGCGGCTAGGCCGGTGAGTCATGGCCGCTGAGCCTGCGCATCCGGAACCTGTGCTCCGCAACAGGAGAGGCCACAACAGTGAGAGGCCCGCGTACCGCAAAAAAAAAAAAAGTGAACTTAACCAATATCAACTTTGTCAACTCTGTGCAGAGTGTGAAACAATTTGCCCCAGATTGTTTTATGCCATAACAATGGCAAAGTCTAATTTCCAAGTTCCAGGCTCCATTGTGGAAATAAGCCACTTCAAGCTAGTTTAGTTAATGATTTCCTTCAGGTTTATTTACAAAATAAAGACAAATCCACATTGATTCAGATTTTTCTAGGGTGAACTAGATACCCCGAGTATGTTTTTATTCCTTAGGAGCAAGTTGAATGCATATAAAAAACTATTATATGGTGTTATGCTTGGCTGGCCTTTGGTGAAGAGCGTCAGTTGAGTGTTTAATATCTGGAAGGATTTATGTGTGAAAAACAAAATTTTAAACTGTCTGTGCTTTTTCTTATTAATTAAAACTTAAAATCTTCAACCTATTTCCTAATCCTTTATGTCAATGCAAAAAAAAATCTTAAATCTATTTAAAATAAGAATGACAAGTTTTACTTGATCCTTTTTAAAATTTTATATAGCTGATCTTCATCACTTCAAACTCCTGATAAGTCAGACTTAAATGCTGTCATGGATTTAATTGTGTCCCCCCAGATTGTTATGTTGAACTCCTAATCTTCAGGACCTCAGAATTCAACCTTATTTGGATATATGTTCATTGCAGATGTAATTAGTTAAGATGAGGTCATACTTGAGTAGCAAGGGCCCCGAATCTAATATGACCGGTGGCCTTATTAAAAGGGGAACTGTAGACACAGCAATGCCCACAGGGAGATCAGCCTGCGAAGATGCAGGCAGAAAACATGGTGACACCAAGGAACACCAAAGATTGTCAGCATACCACCAGAAGCTGAGAGAGAGAGGCATGGAACAATTTTCTCCCTCACAACCCACCAAATGAAACAACCCTGCTGACATCTTAATACTGGACTTCTAGCCTCCTGAACTGAGACAATAAATTTCTGTTGTTTAAGCCACCAGTCTGTAGTACTTTATTACAACAACCCTAACAAACTAATACAAATGCTTAACTTGCAAGTCACTTCTAAGTATTTAAGCAACTTTTGTAAATCTAATGAACCAAACATAAATGTAAATAGCTTTTCTTAAACAAATAAAATTCTCCTACACATTTCAAATTTAAATCTTGACAAACAAAGCTAATATGTCTATGTTTCTTACCTGTCATATTCTTTTAAATGTTTTCTATATCTTAATTAATGTATATTCTCATTATCATGATGATTTAAAAATTAAATACCAAAATATTAATTTTATGGGATTCTTTTACTTCATCAAAAATTTACTTATTTTTTTTCCCTAAGTTTCAGTGTTTAGCTTATCAGGCCAAAGCAAGCATATTTATCTTCACAGATGGGCTATGTTTACCATGACCTTTTCATAAAATTTAACTGTCTGATTTGAAATCATGAGATCATGTAACATCCTGACCCAGGATTGTAAATAAATGTTTTACTGCTCTTGGGGTCCTGAATCTTTATTTATTCCTCAGTCACAATTCTATTCTTCAACCTTTTCCCACTATTCTACAATCACTTTATTGGCAAAGGAATCCTTTTGCTAAGGCAGTGTTTTGCAAGAAACAGTTTATTATCAGGTAGGTTTGAGAAGACACCTATGAGGATACCTTGACTCTACCTACCTCGGCCCTGGACAACTGAACACCTACTCAGACTCTTGACCAAATCCTGAGTCATTGAGTGAGTCTGACCCTACCCCTAACTGGGAAAATTCACAGAAGTGACCAAGGTTCACATTCTCCCTTCCCAAATCCTAAGTTAGACTTCAGTTCCTTTTCAACTCTCAGTGTAAAGCAATAATACTTAGAATACAGAGACAATATCTGTGACAGAAGGAGAGTGATCAAGGGGGAGAGGAAGATGAACTGATATATAAAAGATAAGGGCATGGGGCACCAGTTATGTAGGGACTTGTAAGCCAGTGTGAGGAGTTGGACAGAGGCATGAAGTAGTCTGACTTAAAGTTTTAAAAGATCATGTTTCTGGTCTGTTGCTCTGGACAGTCACAGTCAGACAGTGAGCACTCACCTTTTCTCAGTCCTGGTTTCTGATTAGTGAGATTTCTTTCCAGCAAGGAGAGAAGATCATTCTCACCAAAGTCAGAGAGGAAGTAGGAAATACCCAAAGTTCCCTAGAGCATTTCAGCTTTAACTCTACCTGGTCAGACTCCCTCTATGTTTGTGGCTACTTTCACTCTAGAAAGGAATGAAGGATTTAGCTAACAACCAAATCCTTCATTCTCCTTGCTTTGTACCTCTGCCTCAATCAGGTCTCTTTGTCTCCTCTATATCTGATTTACTTGCATAGTTTTTCCTAAATATATTGCCTCTACTCCTTCTATTTCATCTGGCTAATCTTAATTCATTCCTTTTCCCACCTATAGCATATATTCACAATTTGATTAGTACTTATCAAACTACTGTGTCAAGCTGATATCTCCACCCTTCCCCAAGGAATTTGGTAACAAATAACCAGCTTCTTTCAACCTTATACTGGCAACCAAATAGAAATATTTGAACTAAATTGTTGCTTTAAAACTAATCATTAAGATGATTACAGATATAAAGCTACATTTTATAAAATTGATTTGTTTGTACTGTTTAAAGAAGACTGTGTTATCCATAAATATTGCCTAAGAAGGAGTTTATTTCTGGTAATGAACATGGGAAAATACACATAATATAGTGGGGTTTTTTAAAATTATGAACATAACATATGTGCCAGCCCCTGACCGAGTTCAACTACAGATCCCATGTGTGACCCTACAACCTAGTGAGGAAGACAAGGGTAAAATCAAATTAAACCACATTTTGTTAAGCAATATCCTGTCATTCATCCATTCAATAAACATTCATCAGATCCCTACTTTGTTCCTGACCTTAAGCTAAGGATACAAGAAGAAGATATATTAACTGACCTCAAAAAAGCAGGCTTACGAGAGAAGAAATCAGTAAACCAAGAATTAGAATGCAACGTGTAGTATGTAAATTATTCATTCATCCAACAAACATTTCTTGACGATCACTTTGTGCCAGACGATGTGGCAGTTGCTTGGGTTATAAAGACGTAATTCATGATTCTTTCCCTTACTGGGAACCCATCAACTCTAGCACATTTTGATGCAACAATTTGTGGAAAAGCACAGGGGCAAGGGAAAGCAAGGCATGTTCCAGAAACTGTTAAGTGGCAGAATTAGGATTTAGCGCGGAGTACCTGTGAAAAAATAGTAAAAATGAGGCTAGACAGGTAGAGACCAGATTTTAAGAGAATTTATTCTAAAAGACTGAAGACGTTTATATTCTCCAAACTCTATAATAATGTTTCAAGAAAATTTTTATCATTGGACTACAAATATTGTTTACTTTGTAATTTGTATACATATTGTGGAATGTCAAGACATGGAATTTAGGTCCCCCAGAAGGCAGAGGCTAAAACTACGAGTTGTGTGAGGGTAGTTTATTTGGAAGACAGACAAGGTAGAGCGAAACAGGAAAAGCCAAATTGAGAAAGCTATACTGGGCTGTTCACCGCCGTTAGCAGCCAGGGGCTCAGCACCATGTTCTCTGAGGAGCATTTAGAAGAGCTCACAGAATCTTCCACGCAAAGATAGAAAAGGAGACGCATTCATCGTGAAGCTCCCATCCCCATTTATTGATTGGCGCCTTCACTTCACGGCAAATGCGCACATACGCACGCGCACACGCACACCCGCGTCCTTAAGGTACGTAAGCGTGTGGCGAACAGCGCCCCCAGGCATCGCCCCCTACAACCTAAGAGGGGTCCTGGGACAGAAGCTAAAGGACATGTGCTGGAGATGAGACATTGTCATTACAAAGTGAACTGTGGAATTCCACAAGGAGCTAACTATCCAAGTCAAGGCTAGAATCAGATCGGAGGCGGAGAGGGATGTAAGGACCTAAGAAGTGTCTGAGGTACTCATTTATTTTACAACCACATATTTGAAATGCTCCCCAGTACGTGTGATGGCGATTAAACACTGACCTCTCACCTTAAAAATTAATATCTGTCTTATTGACACAAATCAATATAACTTTAAAAATTATTCAATGATATGATCAATAATATTATGTTATATGGTATACTGCAAACCAAGTAGAATTCTGTGCAATACAGTAAGATAGGTTAATTTGGGTCCCACATTAATGGAAAAATGTTATCTGACAAAGATTTGATTCTGAATAAATAAGATGATTTTCAAGCTTCTCTAAAATTACTATGGCAACACAGGCTATGTCAACCACTGAATAAAGAATATGGTTTTAACATCAAAAAAAAAAAAAAAAAAAAATTAATATCTGTCTTAAGGTTAACCTGTGACCATTTACAGTTTAGAAAGATCTCTTGAATAGCAGTTTTCAGCATGGAAATGTTTGATGACAAGGAAACTGAAGTGATTGGGGCTTACATTAAAGCAATGGAAGAAAATAGTACAGATCAGAAACCTTCTTTAGGAGATAAAGTTGATAAGCTGGAGAACATAGGAGAGATACAGCATATCGTTGGACAGTGTTTCTTAAACACTTTTTACTATAACCCACATGAAGAAATAGATTTCATACCTGGAAGACCCTCCGTCCCATATGCCTCCTCATTCACAAACATACATTTTAATGATGCAAAAGTTTTACAAAGTAATCAATATCTTGACTGAGATGCCCTCTAATAGTTTTTGTATTTTATTGTTTCTTTTTCTTTTTTTTTTTTTTTTTTTTTTTTGTGGTACGCGGGCCTCTCACTGTTGTGGCCTCTCCCGTTGCGGAGCACAGGCTCTGGACGCGCAGGCTCAGCGGCCGTGGCTCACAGGTCCAGCTGCTCCGCGGCATGTGGGATCTTCCCAGACCGGGGCACGAACCCGCGTCCCCTGCATCGGCAGGCGGATTCTCAACCACTGCGCCACCAGGGAAGACCCTGTTTCTATTTTTAAATATTGGCTGCAGAAATTGATATTACCACAGTTTGAAAATATTTATTTAGGGTTACTCTCAGCTTTCTAGCTTGGCAACAGAGAAAAATTGATAGCTCATCAAGATGAGGAATATAGGAAAAGGAACGAGGAGAAAGTTGGGAAGAGTTCAGCATATGTTCAGGGTATGTTAGGAACTTTCACATGTAACGCTTCATTTAATCTTTGTAACCACCTTAATAGGAAGTTGTTATTCCAACTTTAAAGATGAAGATATTAAGGCTCAAAAAAATTATGGTACTTTTCAAAAATTGTACAGGCAGAAAATGGAGAAAGGTTCTGAAACATTTTTTAATTGCCCGTTAAAAATTAAATATTTTGCAGGGCTCCCCTTTAAATTAATTAATATGAACCTTGCTTTATGTTTGAAAAGCTAACAATACAAGTAAATAGTGCCATTAAATTCCTGGCTGACCCTGTAGTCTACTGGGAATTATGTTTTATTATTTAGTTGTATGAAATAAATTTTCTGTTCTTTATTCATATAACAACCACTCTTCATAAGGGAAGAAAAACACAAACCAAATTATAATTCTATTTGTTTGGTGGATGAGGGAGAATAAGAGACCTGAATTTTTTTTCCTCTGCATTGTTCATTTTTAATAGAATTTTTAAACCAAAAGAGACTATAGAGATCATCTGCTGGAGACATCCAATTCCTTTACTTCATAAATGAGAAAACTGATCTCATCTATTTATTGGCAGAACTGGGTGTGTAGGAAACCCTTGTAAATCATGTGTTCTGCCATTTAAAATTTGTGATTATTATTCAACTTCCTTCTCTGCTCCATTCTAATTGCTTTTTCCAGAAAAATCATTTCCCAAGTGTCCAGATAACAAAATAGAACACAAAGAAAGTTTCAAGCACAAGGAGGAGGAAAGGGTGGAGTTGTTAATATCCTCCATCTTCCTTGAGTGGGTTCAAAGCTTTTTTTTTTTTTCACTCCAGCTTCAATACACAAAGACTGAACATGTGTGGAGGCCACACTGTTTTATCTCCAGGTCCTACAGAAACTGAAAAATTATTTCTCTCTTTCCACATTGATGTTTGACAGCTGACATCCTGAAGATTCACTTTTCTGTTGACTTTTCTGTTTTCCTTTTCCCCTCCCATTCTATGAAATAGCCTTATACATACCACTACATCTTCATATTCTGTCTCCATCAGGATGGACTTTATTGACAGAGGACCTACCCTGTTCTTTCATATGTCCTGTAAGGGTGGAAAGCTACAGGGAAAGAGTCACAGAGAGGGATTCAGCCAAGGCCAAAGAAAATTGTTTGTACTTTAAATCCCAAATATGGGGAACTCTTTTTCAGTTTGTGCAGTAAGTGGAGCTAAATTATTTGGGGCACAAAAACTGTCCTGATAACCCAATATGTCCTACTTGTTTGCAAAAGTTTATATATGTAACATGTGTTAAAAACAGTTGGAGAATTCTGATTTTGTTACTCACCTAATTCAACTGGTTGATAGCCAGCTGTATTAATCATGGTTCTCCAGAGAAGCAGAACCAGTAGGATGGAGAGATAGAGAGAGAGTGATTGAACAAGAGAGAGACTGATTGATTTTAAGGAATTGGCTCTCATGATTGTGAGAGCTGGCAAGTCCGAAATCCATAAGGCAGGCCAGCAGGCTGGAAACTCAGGTAAGAGTTGATGTTGCAATTTGAATCTGAATTTCACAGGTCAGCAGGCTGGAAACTTAGGTAGGGTTTCTTTGTTGGTGTCTGGAGGAGAATTCCTTCTTCAGGAAACCTCAGTCTTTGCTCTTAAGATCTCAACTAATTGGAAGAGGCCCAACCCATATCTACTTTACCCCAAGTCTACTGATTTAAATGTTAATCACATCTAAAAAATACATTCATAGCAACATCTAGACTGGTATTTGACCAAGCAACTAAGTACCATAGCTTAGCTATGTTGACACATAAGATTAATTGTCACACAAGCTAACTATAACTTTGCTTTTCACAGGCAAAGTAATTATTTAAAATCATAATATAATGGAATTACATTAAATTTTAAAAAGCATCACCACAGGGTAACATACACAACCATTTTAACTGTTTTCATTTATCTGAATGGCTAATTTGGGTAATGTGTACCTAATTTTTATCAAAAATCACTTAATTTTATTTAAAATAAAAGAATAACCTGTAGACATTTTTGGTTTGAGATTTGGTGTGTGTGTGTGCATGTGTGTGCGTGTGTGTGTGTGTGTGTGTGTGTGTGTGTGTGTGTGAAAGAGAGAGAGAGAATGCTATTACCTGACAGAAATTAAAATTTTACCTGACAGAAACTAAAAATTATTCTGCACTAGTAGTCAATTCAATTTATCATTTACATATTTATATTTTGAAACTCTCTAAGTCAAATGTATATAGAGAAGCCAAAAAAATCTAAAGATTTAAATCTAGTATCAATATATTCCCTGTGGTATACGCTTTAAATTACACTAAATAAACTAATTCTGGAACAGAAAATAAAACTACTCCATAAGACTGTAAATTAGCATGTGGTTTTCTAGGAAACAAACAACAGCATTTTTCACCTAAATATGATTTGCAAAAACTTCCCCCTTTCCGAGGACAGAAGTAAGTATAAAAAATAATAGAATTTTGTGCCTAATTTCCATGACATTTTCATAGCTATATGAGTTTGTATGAGGAACACTGTAGGCTCTTTTGTTTTCTTTTTAATAATTAGCAATAGCAGTAACCTCCCTCCCACTCAGCTTTGACCTCTCTAGTTTATACATTCCCTCTGTGAGGCTCAGCCCAGGTTCACATGTAAAGTCAGGAGAAATTTGAAACTTTTTTCAGGTCCATTCTATAGCTAATAGAGCTGTTCATCACTCAGCACAGAATACATAGGAAGTGGCTGTACTTCGTTTTGTTCATCAACTTTTATTTTTCCCCTCTTTTTTATGATCTATTTCAAACATTTGGAAACAGTTTGCATCCAACACCCAACATCCAATAGTTTATATCCAACAGTTAATTTTTTAACTGTTTCAAAAACTTTTGGAAGGAAATGAAAAATGGTTAACTACAGAGAAAGCCCCTTTCACACCCTCCTGAGTCTTTTAACCTGAATTACTCCTCCCCTTCTACCTGCCTTCCTCCCTTTCCAGAGATAACCAATATATTAATAGATTGGGCAGCCTTCCTATCTTAGCTTTTGTTACTTTTCCCACATATGTATAGAGACATTAAAATTATAGGTATTATTTTACATTATTTAAAATTTTGTATAATCTATATTTGCAGCTTAATTTTTAATTTAAGCTTATGCTTTCAAAAGGTATCAAAGTTGGTACATGTAGACTTACTTCATTTATTTTAACTGCTAGGGTAGTATTCTATCTTAAAAAAAGACACCACTACTGAGGTGTTTTATATGCGTAAGTCTTTTTCTGGAATCTTTATTCCTTTACCTTGGTTGTTTTGTCTAGCCCTATACAAATAGTAAAATAGAATAATACTTATAATTTTATAATTTGTCTATATATCTGCAAAGAATTTCCTCTTGTTTCTTCTTCAAAAGAGGCTTAAATAGTCCTGGCCCTTTCCTGTTCCAGAGGAATTTTCAAATCAGCTTAACTGACATTGTACAGGATTTATAAATTAATGTGGGGAGAATTTATACTCTTACAGTATTAAATCTTCCCATTCATAATTTACTTAATCATTTCCTTATCAGTAAATATTCCTTTTACTTATTTTCATATCTTGTTGTGCTGGTTACAAACTTCTATAAAATTCTTGTCTAGATCCCCAAATTAATGGAAATTTTGTAAGGTTTCACCATTAATAGTATTTACTGCATCCAGTTTTTCAGCATTCTCTTATGCTCTCCACTAAAAATATAGGTATCTTTTGGTTTTTGTTCCTCTTATGATTTTGGTCTTCTTTTCTATAATAGTTTAAGGAGGTTGGGAATGAATAGGAATGCTAGTGTTTTTTTATATTGATAATGTATCCAGCAAATGTACCAAATTCATTAGTTCAAATATTTGTTTATATGGATATTATATATATATATATATTTACATAATCTGAAAATCATGACCATTTAATTTCTTCCTTTCCAATTCTCATTCCTGTTCCTTATTTTCATGTCTTATTGTGCTGGTTACAAACTCTTATAAAATCTTATCTAGCTCCCAACATTAATGGAAATTTTGTAAGGCGTCACCATTAATAGTGTTTGCTACAGGTTTTTGCTAGATACACTTTGGTAGGTGGGCAAGTTCCTTTCTATTCCCAGTTTATTAAAAGTTTTTTTCATGAATGAGAGCTGCATATATTGCATGGGTTTTCTATGTCTATTGAATTAATCATAAATTTTTCTCCTTTAATATATTAATATAGTTATATATTAAGATATTTGTAATTTTTGTGCTAAACCATCCTTGAAATCCCAGAATACATACTATTTGATAATGATGTGTTTTAATACATTGCAGAATATAGCTAGTTATTATTTTACTTTGTATTTTTACATCTATACTAATAAGAATACTGGAGTAGAGTTTTCCTTTTATGTGCTGGCCATTCCTGGTTTGGGTACCTTAAAAATAAGAAGAAAAGAATAGCTAACATTTATTTTGCACTTAATGTGGCAGACATTGTTCTCAGCATTTCTTTCTTTATTTATTTTTTTTGTCATTGAGTTATCACAGTTCAAAGAGGTATGTACTTTGGTCATTATTCCCATTTGGCAAATGAGAATTCTAGTCATTTATCTGGGAATATAGAGGTAGTTAGTGGCTGAACTGGGAGTAAGATACTTTTTCTTCTTTTTCTGTTCTCTAAAATAATTTTAAAGTTAGTAGCTATCTATTTGCTGATAGTTTGATAAAAGAATGTCAGTAACTGGGACTCCTACTTTTAAAAAAATTTTTTATTAATTTTTGACCACTAACTGATTCCATTTTCTTAGAGGATATAAGCATATTCAGTTTTCTCTGTCTTGAATCCATTCTGGTAAGGTATATTTCTCTATAAAATTGTCCATTAAATCTACATTTTTATATTAAGTTATAAATGAGTAATATACTATTAAATATTTTAATATGAAAATGCAGATTATCTCTGGCTGTTCTTGATTAATGTTCTTAGAGATTTGTGTAAGTTTTTAATATTTTCAAAGATAAACTTTATACAATGCTAATTCTCTCTATTATGGCTTGGTTTTCTAGATTCATTTCTGTTATTATCATTATCACTCCTGTCTACTATTTTAAGATTTACTATTTTCCTAATTTCTTGAGTGAAACGTTTAGCTAATAAATTTCCAATTTTTTCCTTAATATAGGCATTTAAAGTTAAAACTTTCCTCTAAGTGTAATTTTTGCTGTAGTCTACCAGTTGTGCTTCTATTGTTTTTCAGTTCTAAATAGTTTATAATTTTCAATATGATTTCTTTTTTGAACTATGGAATATTTGTGTGTGATTTGATATTATTCTCTAATTTTATTACATTGTTCTCAGAGAACATAGTTTGTGTGTTATCAACTCTTAGAGAATTTCTTTGTGGCCAAGTACATGAACAACTTTTAAATATATCTCTAGATGGATTCCTGGTACCAGTCAAGATGGAGTAAGCATGCAAGAGGCTTTCTCTCTCACTGATTATAGTTTAAAATTCTGATAATAGTTTAAAATTCTGGACAAAATGCTAAAACAACTATCTGACAACTCTGGAAAGTAAGAAATAGCAAGAAGATTGAGAAGAGAATTTAAATGCAAAAAACCACCAGTATGGCAGTGATGAGTTTCCTGATATTTTTCTTCCTCCAAGATCTTCTGCCTTTGACTTAAGGATGGGCCAAATCAGGGAGCTGTGCAACAGCCTTGCTCTTCTCATAGCAAAAATTTAAGATAAACCTGTTTTGCTAGCCATAGGACTGGGAAGCAGGACCCCTGCAAGTCAGAGTGTAAGTATGTGGAGGGGAGGGGGATTCCAACATATTTTTCACTCTCTCTTTGTTTTCTAACTCTGCCCCAAGGCCAGCTTCAGTGCCTGCAGAGGCAGCAGCAGGGATGCAAGACCCTAAAACCCTGAGAAAACTCGTCTCTGAATAATCAGGAAAATGGGCCTCTGTTGTGCAGAGTGTGGAAGGAATCCCTATTTTTATTTTCTGTCTTTTCTTTCACTACTTCTCCACAAGGTGTATCCAGTTACATAGAACTCTGCAACAGTTTAAGAGTCAACAACTTTGAGAGAAGCCTATCTTACTGGCCAGAGGGACTTGAAAAAGGGACCTCTGGGAGCCAGACAGTATAAGGGAAGATCCTAAAAAGAGAACTGAAGAAGGGAATTCTCAGGCTCAACCCAAATTGCCTGTACAGAACATATCAAAATAATCACAGGAAAGTCTTGGAGAATTCATCATGAACCAGCTCCACAGTCCCACACTGATTTCCGACTGGCTCAGATAGCACAGTAAAGGCTTTAAAACCTGAACCAACATTGAAACAGCCACCCACAGAAAGCAAGATAGAACTCAGCAGTATGAATCAACTGGGTTGATTTACTGGTGAACCAACAATTCAGCCTGCTTCAGAGGATTTCGGCAAGATGCAGAGTCTCAGAACACATTATCAAAATGTTGAAGATACAATCCAAAATTGCTCAGCATACAAATAACCAGGAAAATTGGACCAGCTTTCCAGAGAAAGAATCAACAGATATCAAATCTAAAATGACCCAGATGTTGAAATAAAGATTTTTTAATTAGCTATCATAACCATCCTCCATAAGGTAAAGGTAATTCTTGAAATGAGTGGAAATGTAGACATTCTTAACAGAGAAATAGAAACTATTAGGTTAAAAAAAAAAAGAACAAAATGGACATTTTTTAATTGAAAAATATAATACCTGTAATTTTTAAATTCCCTGTGCAGGCTCAATAGAAGAATGGAAATGTCAGAAGAAAAAGTCAGTGGACTTTAAGATAAATCAATAAAACTTATACAGTCTAAATAACAGAGAGAAAAAGATAGAAAATTAAAATGACCAGAGCTTCTAGGGCCTAAGGATAATATGATAATAATATCAGAAATCTATTATTTGTGTCAGTAGAGTGTATGAAGTAAAGGAGAAAGAGGTTGGTGCAGAAAAATATTTGAAGACAGCGTGGCTGAAAACACTTCCCCATGTTTGAAAAAACTTCAAGAATCTCAGCAAACCCCAAACAGTTTATAATAAAGGATATTATAAAAGACGTAAGGGAAATTATAACAGAGGAAAACTTGGAACTGTAGGAATGAAGGAAAAGCAAGGTAAATGATAAATATCTTAGTAAATATAATTTACTATTTTTCTTCTTTTTATTAAAATATATATCACTTTGAAAGCAAAATTTAAAATATTTTCTGAGAAGTTTCGGTGTATGTACCTGTAATATGTATAACAGAGCAAGTAGACAGAAAATCAGTGAGGACATAGAAAACCTGAACAACACTGTCAACCAACTTGACCTACTTGACGTTTGTAAAACACACCACCCAATAATAGAATAGAAGAATATACATTATTTTCAAGTACACGTGAACATTCACTAAGACAGATCATAAAACAAACATTAACAAATTTAGGAGAATTCAAATTATATAAATTATAAACATCAGTAACAGAAAAATATCTGCAAAGTACCTAAATATTTGAAAATTAACCCTTGTGTCAAAGGAGAAATTTCAAGAGAACTTGGAAAATATTTTGAACTGAATGAGAACACAAATTAACAATGTAAAGCATATAAAAGGAGATACTCCTACAGACTCCACAGATATTAAAGGGTAATATGAGAATACTACAAAATTCTATGCACATAATTTCAACAGCCTAAATGAAATGGATCACTTCCTTGAGAAACAAATTACCAAAATTCACTCAATAGTAAAAGTTTATATCTATTAGAAAATTGAATTTTTAGTTTTAAACCTGCCAAAAAAGAAAACTGTAATCCCAGATGGTTTCACTTGTGAATTCGACCAAGTATTTAACAAAGAAATAATTCCAATTCTGCATAACCTCTTGCAAAAAATCAAGTGGAGGAAAGGGGCATGGGGTATTTCCCAACTCACTTTCTGAAACCAACTTGATAACCAAAACCAGCGAAAGGGATTGCAAGAAAATTACAGAGCACTGTCCTTCATGAACATAAATGTAAAAGATCCTCAATGCTATGGTCTGGATATTTATGCCCACCCCCCCCGAAAAAAATTCATATGTTGAAATCTTAACCCTTAAAGGTGATGATGGTATTAGTCCTTTGGGAGCTGATTAGGTCATGAGGGCGAAGCCCTCACAAATGGGATTAGTGCTCTTATAAAAAGCATTCCACAGAACTTCCTAGCACCTTCCACCATGTGAGGACACAGTGAGAAGGTGTCCTCTATGAACCAGGAAGTGGGCCCTCACCAGCCACCACACAGAATCTGCCTGCCCTGTGATCTTGGACTTCCCAGTCTCCAGAACTATGAGAAGTGAATTTCTGCTGTTTATAAGCCACTCAATATTTTGTTAGTGGTATTTTGTTATCACAGCCTGAGTGAATTAAGACGCTCAAAAAATTGAATCCTGTAGTATGTAAAAAAGATAATATGAAAATAAAAATCATGATGAGATATCAATACACACCTATTAGAATGTATTTTTTTCTTTAATTGACAATAACAAGTACTAGCAAGGACACAAAGTGACAGAAACGCTCATGCATAGTTGGTGAGAATGCAAAATGGCACAGCCACTCTAGAAAATGATGTCTTATAAAGTTAAATATACATTTACAACAGCAATTACCAAACAGTACCACACTTTGGCATTTACCCAAGTGAAATGAAAATTATATTCACACAAATACTACAGTAATTTTAAAACAATTTTATTAGTATCACCAGAAACTAAAAACAACACTAATGTCCCTGAACTGGAGAACAGATAAATTGTGGTACATTCATACAGTGAAATACCATCAGCAACAAAAAGGAATGAACTGTTGATACATGTGAGAAACTGATGAATCTGAAATGTATTATGCTAAGAGAAAAAAGCCTTTCTCCACAGGCTATATACTGTATAATTCCATATATATTACCCTCTAGAATAGACAAAGTGATCGGGATAGAGAATCAGTCAGTGATTGTCAGATATTAATAGTGGGGGAATTGTTTGACTACAGAGTGTAGCATGAGATAATTTCTGATGGAGTGATAGAACTGTTTTGTATCTTGATTGTGGTGGTGTTTGTGCTACAGTGTGCATATGTCAAAATTCATAGAACTCTACACTAAAAAGGACATTTTCTGTATGTAAATATTTTTAATTTAAAAATATTCCATGGATGTTGGAAAATAATTTATTTCCCTATTTGTTGAATATAATGTTTTATATGCATCCTAATTTTGGATGTATGCCATCTATCATTTTCTGGAAAAGGTATCATAAAATCTTCTACTACAATTGATCATTTGTCAATTTCAACCTTAATACTATTAATATTTGCTTTATGCATTTTTGAAGCATTATATGTTTTTCAATATATATACATTCAGGGTTGTTGTATCTTTCTAGAGAATTATGACATCCTTTCATCATAAGTCCCTTTTTGGTTCAAAGTTTATTTTGCCTTTTATTAATATAGCAAAAATGAATTTAGTTGGGTTCATCTTTGCCTGCATATGTTTCTCCATTTCAATATTTTCTATATCATCATGTTTAGGTATATTTCTCATAAATAGTATACAATTGGATTTTTAAAATATGACTTGAAACTACCTATCGTTTAAGAAGTAAATTTAGATTTAAATCTACATTAAATTAAATTTAGTGTATAGATTAACATTATTATTACTGCTCTGTTTTGACTTGTTTTTATTATCTTTTAATTTTTGTTTTGTTTTCCCTGCTGTTTATTTGCTTATATTCTTCCCCTTTCCTTTATTGAGCAACACAGACTTTTGTTGGTTTGGTTTTGTTTTACACTATATTGCTCACCTTAGAGTGGTGGTCCTTAAATATTTAACATGCATTCTTGGCCTAATAGAGTGAAAGTTTAGTCAGTATTTCTGTCTCCCTCCAAAAAATCAAGGGGTCTGAGAAAGCTTGAAGTTCAACCGTTTATCTCTGAATTTTCCATGCAATTAGAGCATCACTTTTTTGAGGCACTCAAAATTAGTTACCACCGTTATTTTATTATTTCTTTTGGCATTCATTGCTTATTTAGATTGATCTATAGGTTAATCAGTTTCCTTGTAGACATGCTAATCCACATGTTAATCAATTTCTTTGATTCTTGCATCCTGTTCTTCCGTGTTCCCTATCCTTTTTAAAGTGAATTGTTTGATGTTTCCTTTAGTGTTTCTGAATAAGAATTCTCTTGGTCCTAATTTTTCTGAATGATTTTATTTTGTTCCTACTCTTCTGTAACATGTTTCTTGGTCCTGAGTACCAGAAATGGATTCTAAGCCTCTCAGTTGAGGCAAAAGCACTAAGCACCTCGAATCTAAGTGCACTAATTTTTTAGCTATTTATACCCACCCATGAAAGGATTGCTGAAAGGCAATTTTCCTGCAAAACCGTTACTACCACATCCACTCCTCATTCAATATAACAGGAAGTTCAGGAAAATGGAAGGTGAATTTTTGTGTGATGCCCAATTCACAAAGAATGTTTTTATTTCTCCTTATGTATCCCTCCATGTGAAAGAAATATATATTTTCCATTTCTGAAGCCAGGAAAGGGAGAAACAAAGAAAATCACTAAAACAATTAGGGTATCCAAACCACTTATTTTCCTCTAAGTCAGGTAATCATGAGTATCTCTCACATAAAATTATCCAAACCATTTATTTGGCCAAGAGAGAGGCTGGAGTTGCTGGGATATGGAAACAGAGACAGGAAAAATGCTAAGAGATGTCAGTGAAGCAGCCAACACTTCCACCATTTGGCTTCACAGGGAGTGAATGAGTTTCTCAGAATTTTCTAAAGCCCTCAGCTGCTTTATCAGTATATATGAACTGTATATGAACCTTATGAACTATAAGGTTCATATGGTTTAGCTCATAGCAGGAGCTAAAGAGGGGGGGAAAAAAGAGTTAGAACCAAAGCCAAATTCCCACATCAGACATAACACAGGGGAAAGACACAGGAGTCTCAGAAGAACCAATTAATGGTCCATTTGTATGGTTGCAACTATAGAAACTAGAAGGTTGTCAGTCTCAGCCAGAGATGTACGGATGAAGATTTCCAGACTCCAATCAGGACAATTATTTAAAAATTGTAATATCCCAATGAGTTGTTGCTTCTCTATAAGCCAGTAAAACCTAAATAATATTTTGGGAAGGTATAGAATTACAAATGTCAAAGTCTGGCGTTGGAATGGGTTTTCAGTTTCTCTAAGATAACTTTGTTTTTCTTCTTAACCATAATTCATAATTTTAAAAAAAACACAGTATTCCTTACTACTTCCTTAGACTGGTGGCAAACTTAGGTAGGCTCTTTTCACAAATAAAGTAGACCAGTCTTTGTTGAAGCCCTACCTCCACATTCTCATTGAGACGCTAAAATTCCAATCTTCAGTCTTTAAAGCTCACATACCATTTCAACCTCACTACTATATAAATTCCCATGACTTCACCTCCTTCTTATGGCACAGGCTTAAAATTTTTCCTAATTTCTACAACTTGAGTAATTTCTTTCTATGAATTAATTACATATTGAAAAAAAGTTTATGTTTTTAGTAGTATCAGATCAAAAGCCAAATGTCAAAGTATGACTTTTATCAATTAATTCCCTATATCCTCCTTATATAGGGTAAAACCAATATATTTAAATGACTTCATATCCTCATATTTAACTTTTTATTAGTGATCTGAAATGACATTTAAATATGCTTTCAAATGTTAGGCTCTGCTATGGCCTGAATGTTTGTGTCCCTCCAGAATTCATGTGTTGAAATCCTGATACCCAGTATGATGATATTAAGAGGTGGGCTTTTGGGAGATGCTTAGGTCCTGAGGGTGGAGCCCACATGAGTGGGATTAGTGCTTATTAAAGAAACCCCATTTCTTATTAAAGAGATCTCTCGCCCCCGTCCACCGTGTAAGGATATGATGAGAAGTCTGTGAACCTGAAGAGGGCCTTCACCCAACCATGCTGGTACCCTGATCTTGGACTTCACAGTTTCTCAGAACTGTGAAAAATAAATTTCTATTATTTATAAGCCTCCAGTCTATGGAACTTTGGCCCAAACTGACTGAGACAGGCTCTGTAGCCAATCTTCTTAAATCAAATGTCTATGATACAAAATCCCATTTTGGTGTTAAATGAATTTTGTTGATAAAAAATTAGAATATCACTTGTAATCTTGTAAATACACAGATGCATGTACACACACACTAAATTATAACTAGTTTCAGGTACACCCAGGTGGTCTCCATGACTGGATTCCTGTTCTCTTGCTAACTTTCACTGACTTTCTGAAAATATCAATAGTAGCGAAAGCCATGTTCTGAATAAGCAGGTTTCAACTCCTGTTATTTAATCACTGGACTCCTCCCAAACTGAGTTTGGCAAGAGTCATTCTGAAATCAACAAAGAAAGTCACAGAAGAACAAATTGGGGTCATCTGACTCATTCCACTTGTGATGTAAAGTGCATCTGAACCCACATCTTCAGAGGGGAAAGTTAGTTATAAAGAATTGCAAATCAACTAATGTCACTTGTTTCAATTTCTTTTAAACTTTGAGTCAGAGGGGAAACAAGGTGGAGAAAGATGAGAAAGAGAAATTAGTATTTTTAAATAGAACATTTCCAAATTGCTGAAAATAATTTTTATATCATAAATTTAGAAATAATTTCAAAGGAGAGGATCATATGATCCATAAGCTTTACTAAGTCATCTTTTTAAAAATATTTTAAATCGTACTTCTAAAATAAAAAGCAGTATTTTATTTTTTAAAATCCTTTTTTGATATTCTGTTCCTGAGTTCAGAATACTACATACCCCCAGAAGTCTAAAACTAAAGTATTAAACACTCAAACTTATTTATCCTTCCTTTTCTAGATAAAATCTCATGTTCTTAAGTTTTAGACAATTGTAAGAAAACTATGGTTTTAATTATATCTATATTACCAAAAATATTATGAAAAGTAAATATTTAATCACATATAGTTTGTCTATTAACATCATATATTTCCAAAAATATGGTTAACAGGTACTATCAAACATTTCTACCTCAGACTCAAGAGACTGTTGATATGAGCTCTTTGCTTCCCATGAGTTACTTGGGGACATAAAGACAATCCAGAGAGGAACAGAGAATGTTCTCTGTGTTTACTGCACTACAAAATCACTAGTGTTAAGAAGGAGGGATGTGCTTTTGTTATTGAATTTGCTGCCACTAAAAACATTAGTAGAACAATCAATTCTATTTGTCCATTCTAGTCTATACTTAAGCTCTTTTCCTCATGCTTCCTTTTCCCATCTTTAACCCTGTTGTCTCCTGATTCTGAGTATTTAGTTTCCTTCCTTTTTGTCCTCTATATCTCTTCCTATTCAATCAAGTATTTTGAAGGCTAGCTTAAAGACCAACACATAATGGTCTTGCACAACAATCTCTTTTCCAACAGATTCCTCTTCTTCTAAAGAAAAGCACTTCTACTGAATGACTTATAGTGGATGTGCAGATGACACTCCAGCTATGCTTGGAGTGAAGCTGATTAAATTATTTTTCACTTATGATGTATGTGTATTTTTTTAAATAAGACTAAGTTTTATAGGTCCCTAAAAATAAAGTCTTTCAAGAATGATAAAAATATTTTTATAGCAATTTTGTAATGTATTCACCTAAGAAGATCATAGGTTCATATTAATAATACGTTCATCTTAGCTTCACTATGATGTTCTCTGAAGAAGCATTTTAAATGCTTTTCATTGGTGGACTAACAAGCAACATTATGTAATGTTGGGAGAGTGATCAACCAGGTACAGGAATAGACATGCTTTTCTGAAGAAGTGCCATCATTGACAATTAGGCCATTTATTAACTACTCAACATATTCCACGCTCTTAGCTAAACACATTACACACATTAGTGCACCTCATCCTTCCAACCCATCTTGTAATTCTGAGTATTTTTAACAATATTTAGTAGATGAGGAGACAGAGCCACAGATTGGCTAGGTAATTTTTCCATGATCACATTAGCAATAAAGGAACATTCAAACACAGGTCTGTCTGTCTCCAAAGACAGTGCTGTTGCCTACCAGGCAAACCATGTATCTACTGGAAAATAGGGAACTAAATCCATTATATAAAAGGAGGAAGAAAAAGAAGATATGGGAATCTAGATTACCCTGAAAATGGAAAACAAGAAAAATAAACCAAAAGTCCCAAGAATGCTGTAAAAATAAAGTATCATTAAGTTCTTGGCCAATGGCAAAAATAATTTGTACATAAAACTAAAACATGGAATAAAAATTAGAATTATTCATGAAAATGTACAGCTTTTATTTATGTTTTTCCTATATAATAAAATGATCACCTTTTCCTTTTCTAATTCAAAAGCAACATTTACTCTCAAAGAAGAAAATTTGGAAGGTTTACTGAGTATTAAGGACTGTAAACTTCAGTAAGTAACAGGCTCTTACTCATTCCTTGCACAAGATTTCAAAATTAGTTAGGAGTTTTATATGCAACTCTTAAATTTCTAATGTAAAGTATATAGAACTGCTGATCAAATGTTACAGTTAATTTTACATTGTCCTATATTTTAGTGTACTTTTTAAGAAAAGTAATATATCAATGACTTTACTAAAAACATAATTGCAAAATGTCCATGAGTGTTACTAACATATCAAAAAAGAACTGATTTATTATCATGTGAAATAATATACAAACTAGTGAGAAGGAACATTTCCTATGTATATTTATTTAACCAGAATCTAAGGGAGTCCTTATTTGTACTTTATTGAGATTGAAACCATCCAGGGAACCTCAGAGTAACAATAGAAAGAATGGGACTCTTCCTTTAAAGATAATTTTCTCCCACCAGGAAATTAAATGTTTCTCCTGGCAGCAAGTAAAGTACACAGAAGAATGTAGGCTCACACGTATACCTCTTCAAAGTTAATCAGAAACCAGGGTTACCCAAGGTTCAGACTAAAGGGTGGGGACAGTTTCATCCCTAGATATTATTTGAGCATATAAGCCAAGTTAGAAGTATTAGCTGAAATGTTTGTTCTTCTAGTAGGGTATTATGAAAGAATTAAATGCAGTAAACTGTAACACCTTCATATGACTAAAGGAAGGGAAGGAACTAGCATCTGCCTTAAAGATGGCCCAGGTTATATATTTTGTGTGTTCAAAGTTGTAATGTATGGATGCATATATTTGACTCACAGTTTATCAAAATATATGTAATAAGGAATCATCTAAAAGTGCTCATCTAGGCAAAGGTGGTTTTATTCAGAGGAGTGAACAATAAATTTAGAATGAGAATCAGCAAGTTAATATGGGGTCAGTCAGTAGTTGCTATGACAACTTATAAATGTTCTGTAACATTTGTGAGCCTCAGTTTCCTCAACTGTAAAAATTGAGATAACCAGAATACCTAGCTTACAAGAGTGCTGTGAGAACAGAATGAAATAATACATGTGAGAGGGTTCCATATATTTTCTACCTCTATGCAAATGTAAAATAGTATTATCAGTCATATCTGTAAGTCAAAAAGGGCCATAGCTAAAATTTAGCTACAGGAACACATGGAATCTGAGAACATACACATTACAGAACATGAATGCCCCTGACTCCTCAGGGCCAACACTGGGTAAGTAAATGTTTCCTTGCTCTGGAATCCTGTGTTAGTCTAGGCTGAACGAGCTCATGTGAGTAGCAAAGTGAGACTGGCACTAGAGAGACATCTAGTGTTTGAATTAACAGAAGAGCAGATTTGGAGGTTGAAATAATTTTGTTAAAGAAAGAAAGAAATAGTCTGCATCCAAATAAAACCATACAAAAATTAAATCAACATTATAAAAATGTTCCTACATCATTTCAAATCCTCCAGAAATGTGAAAAATTTTGTATTTGAATTTTCAATGCATATGCAGACATTTTAAGGAGAGTCAGGAGTCAAGGAATGTAACTCTAGGAATTCCTTTTTTAAGGCAGTTACCGCCTAACAGGGTAGAGTTTGGTGTGAAAAGGAGAGCAGATAGGTCTGGAAGAAAGGATAAATGAAAAGCAGAGGTAGATTTCATTAGGTAAAAATCAGTGAAGGAAAAATAATTAGGGGCTATGTCTATGGAGGTGAAAAAAGTCTGTGGCAGAAGACCAGACAAGAAGATTCTACGTTATTAGTAGTAATGCATGCTGCTAAAAATGCAATTTGTTGATTATTATTTAATTATCCCCACTTGTAATACATCAAGAGTAATTAAGCTTACAGATTTTAATAACTGGACATCAACAAAAGCATTTTCTTCTCAAATAGTTAATAGATATTTATTAAATGATTGTGATGAGTCAGGAATCTTCTAGATATTTGGAATGCATCAATTAACAAAACAGATAAAGACCCTTGGACCTGGAGTTTATATTCTAGATAAGAAGAAAGACAATAAGTAATAAACAGAATAAATAAACAAAATGTATGGCCTATTAAAAGGAAGTAATTCAAAAAAATAATATAATAAAAATATGGAAAAAATGAGTAGAATAGAAGACATAGGGTGTGTGTGGCAAAAGGGAAAGGGAATTCAATTTTTGCTAAAGTAACAGTATAACTAATCTCTCCCACCAAAAAGTGAAAAATGAGAATGTAACCTGGACCATCTTTAAGGCAAATGTTAGTTCTTTCCCCTCCCACTGTAAATAAAATTTGTTAAGTCACAGTTCCATGTTAGCTGATTCAAGTTTTTGGTTGGAATAGGTTAAGTAGTGGAAGCAATCATATTTATGTGTAATTTCTTACAGTTTTCCATACCTTAAAGGTCTCACCTAACATTCCTCTAATTGCTGTTGTTTCAATTTATAAACTTATCAAAGTTCCCTGCCACTGCAAAGATTCCATAGATGATTTTCGGTGGTCAGAGCAACAATAAATGCAGAACTTCTTCCTTCTATTTACATGTTTAGAGTCTATAGATATATGTCCCTAAATATATGAATAAAATATATTAATTAGCTTTTTCTTCCCTAAATTCTAAGAATCACTAAACTCTAGTAATGTCAAGCAGAAGAGATAAAGTATTCTTGTCCCCAAGATTGAGAAGGATTTTTTTAAGGAAATACTTGGTAAAAATGGAATGCAGATCAATCTTGGTGTTTAGAAAACTCTTAGAAACATTTGTTGAAAACATGTTATTGCTTTTTATTTTTTAATTGAGGTATAGTTGATGTAAATTTTTATATAAGTTTCTGGTGTACAATACAGTGATTCACATTTTTAAGGGTATATTCCATTTATAGTTATTATAAAATATGGGCTATTTGCCCTGGGTTGTACAATATATCCTTGTAGCTTATTTATTTTGTACATAGTAGTTTGTACCTCTTAATCTTCTACCCCTATCTTGCCCATTGCCCCCTCCCCTCGCCCCATAGGTATCTACTAGTTTGTTCTCTATATCTGTGAGTCTGCTTCTTTTTTGTTGTTTTCACTAGCTTGTTTTATTTTTTACATTTATTTTTATTTTATGTTTCCACATCTAAGTGCTCTACAGTATTCATACAGAATTCAAACACAGTATTCATCTTCCTCTGTCTGACATTTCACTTAGCATAATACCCTCCAAGTCCATCCGTGTTGTTGCAAATTTCATTCTTTTTATGGCTGAGTAGTATTCCATTGTATATATATACCACATTCACCTGTTGATAAACACTTAGGTTGCTTCCATATCTTGGCAATTGTAAATAATGCTGCTGTGAACATTGAGGGGCATGTATCTTTTCAAATTAGTGTTTTTTGAAAATATGTTGTTATTAGCATGCAACTACTGAATGGATAAGAGATGATATATTTAAGGGACATATATACATTATTATTATACGTACCAAAATAGTCAAATATTTTTCAGGATTTTTATGCTGGTGATTTCTCCCTGAAATTTTTCTAAATAGTAACATAATCTTTTTTGTTTAGTTTGTTCCCATTAGAAAAGAGACTTTTCTTCTTCATATCGATATTTATCCTATATCATCATCTTTTTGTTAATGTATGTCATATGTTACTCTTTAATAGCTCTCTTAACTCTAAAAACCTAACAACACATATAATTATGTTTTGCTATGTACTTTGGTATGATTTTTTTTATTTTGCAGTAAACTTGTGCTACCACAATTCTACAGTAACTCCCAGATTTAAATTCCAATATTTAAAATTTCTGTACCCAACATTTTTTGTGATAAAATCTGTCAAAAATGTTATTTTTCCTTTTATTATAATAAAATTTACTACTGTAACTCTAGCAAATATTAGAGAGTTTTCTCCCCAAGACATCTATGTTCATATTCTCTACATAACCAAAAAATAATAATAAACTTTGGTATGCACAGAAGTTCATATACCAACTTATTCTTATTTCCCATTATTACAGAAGTCATATTTCTTGATTCAAAAATCCTTGCATACAGCCTTATATTGCTTGTTTCCCTCTGGTTTCTGGTCATGCAATGGTCATATTTAAGATTCAAAATCACAGTGAGAATTGCCTAATTGTGTGAGGAGAGAAGAATCGAACTCCTTACTCACTTTTCATTTTGTTATAAGTGACAGTTATCATCAAACATTTCAATTATTTTCAATCAACAGAAAAACTTTCTTATAATTTCAAATTCTTTAGCAAACACACATACACAGGACAGAAATTGTTGGAATAGAAAGATTATATGATAGTCTTTTTTAATTCAGATTATTTATTTTCATTACTTATTCTGAAAGAGGAGGTTGATCTCAAATGTCACTTTATCTTAGTTCCTGTAGAGTTGGAATGTCACATATAGAAATTCATACCTTGTTTAAAATGTGAATATTACTGAAATATTGGTCTAGGATTTTATTGCTATGAGACACTTTGTTATGATTTTATTCAGTTTGCTCTGTAAGACTCTGAAATGTTATAGAAAATGATTATTTCTTATGTGTCATCCACATAATACCCAACTATAACATTGCAATATGGGATTTTAAAAAGGTAATGGTCCTGAGATATAACACTGCAGAACTGAATCCAGCAGGTTATCAGAAGTGTGCTTCGGAACCATCCCTGTCTTCAAAACAGAGTCTATCCAAATCCTTACATGAATTTTCTCTGGCTGGTCCTATATACTGGTATACCACAGAATGGTATAGAGATTTTCTTAAGGCAAACTAAAGGACAGAAAGCATCTGCCCACAATCATGGAAGCTGATAATGCAAACGTACCCCTCATTTCAGTATAATTCAACCTTATGCCTATGAAAGGAGTCATTAAATGATCAGAAAGCTATGGATCATCTAGAGTTGGAATTTCACCCAAAGACTAGATATTTTTCACAGAAAAAGACCATTAATAATAGATGTATATTCATAATTCACTACATAGTTTGAAACTTATAGATTTGGCCAAGTTGGGAGATTCAAAACACTGAAAATATTTTATTAATATGATTTTCTGGTTTCAAGTCTGTGATAAAAATTACATAATGCATTGGGAGTTTGGGATTAACATGTACACACTGCTATATTTAAAATAGATAACCAGCAAGTACCTACTATATAGCACTGGGAACTCTGCTCAGTATTCTGTAATAACCTAAATGGGAAAAGAATTTGAAAAAGAATAGATACATTTATATGTATAAGTGAATCACTTTGCTGTACACCTGAAACTAACACAACATTGTTAATCAACGATACTCCAATATAAGATTTTAAAAATTTTTTAATAAAAAATAATACACAGGAGCACATTTCCATCTAACTACTCAAGTATAATTGTGAGAACAATAATCAGAGCCATCAATGAGTAGCATGAATCCATGAGGATGTAAAGCATTTTAAGTGAACTAATTTCATTTAATTCTCATAACAACACTTTGAGTTAGCTATAATTATTTCTATAACAGATGAGGAAATTAAGACAGAATTTCAGCAAGTTTCCCGACTAAGTAACATTGGCTGGAATTCATTCTAAGTCTATTACCTCCAAAGCCTATACCATTAAACGCTATGCTTTACTGGTGAATTTGAGTATTTAGAGCTCAATATCTAAAAACTGTACATGAAACCTAGCCTTGATCCTATAAGAGGTAACAAAAATTGGAAAACAAGTTACAATGCAAACTGGAAAGATTTGTGGCTAGGTTAAGAGCTCCTGGTATTCAAGGGCACATATTTACAGTAGACAATAAATGCCTGAAAGATCGAATAAGCTGTGCAGCAAAAGGCAAATTTATATCCTTACACTTTCAGGGACAAAGTGGCACAGTGGAAAGACAATATTTAAAGTCAAACAAGCCTTCTCTAGCTCCACCACTTAGCAGCTGTGAGATCTCAGTCACTATTCTTAAACTCTATTTGCCTCCTTTTCTTTGGGGAATAATATACCAATTTCCTATTTTGTATTGAGGATTTAGTGGCACAATGTACATTCAGTTACTGACACTCAGAAAGTGCTATGAGTGTTATTATCTCTAAAAAAACAACTTTCAGGGCTTCCCTGGTGGCGCAGTGGTTAAGAATCCGCCTGCCAACTCAGGGGACACGGGTTCAAGCCCTGGTCCGGGAAGATCCCACATGCCGTGGAGCAACTAAGCCCGTGCACCATAACTACTGAGCCTGTGCTCTAGGGCCCGTGAACCACAACTACTGGGCCCACGTGCCACAACTACTGAAGCCCACGCACCTAGAGCCCGTGCTCTGCAACAAGAGAATCCACCGCAGTGAAAAGCCCACACACGGCAATGAAGAGTGGCCCCCGCTCGCTGCAACTAGAGAAGAGCCTGCGCGCAACAACAGAGACCCAACACAGCCAAAAATAAATAAATATATTAAAGAATGCATGTTTTACAAAATTCAATATTTTCAATGTTTAATTTTTAGAATAAATTTTTCTCTATTTTTGAAAGTCATTTTTAACAAATTTTTTTGTATAAATTTATTTATGTATTTATTTTTGGCTGCGTTGGGTCTTTGTTGCTGCACGCGGGCTTTTCTCGTTGCAGCGAGCGGGGGGCAACTCTTCATTGCCATGCGCAAGCTTTTTTTTTTTTTTTTTTTTTTTTTTTTTTTTTTTTTTTTTTTTGCGGTACGCGGGCCTCTCACTGTTGTGGTCTCTCCCGTTGCAGAGCACAGGCTCCGGACGCGCAGGCTCAGCGGCCATGGTTCACAGGCCTAGCCGCTTCGCAGCATGTGGGATCTTCCTGGACTGGGGCACGAACCCGCGTCCCCTGCATCGGCAGGCGGACTCTCAACCACTGCGCCACCAGGGAAGCCCATGCGTGGGCTTTTCATTGCGGTGGCTTCTCTTGTTGCAGAGCACGGGCTCTAGGCACGTGGGCTTCAGTAGTTGTGGCATGTGGGCCCTAGAGCACAGGCTCAGTAGTTGTGATGCACGGGCTTAGTTGCTCCGTAGCATGTGGGGTCTTCCTGGACCAGGGCTTGAACCCGTGTCCCCTGCTTTGGCAGGCAGATTCTTGACCACTGCACCACCAGGGAAGTCCCCAGACATGCATTTTTTTTAGGACATCCATTTTAAAAATTTTCTCATGTATATATGGACTAAAATTTGGTTAGTGAATTTTTTCTTATCACATGCAATTTTAATAACATATAGCTACACCCTTAACAGGCTACCTACGTTAGCAAACTACAAGGGCAAGGATAGCTTAATAAGTATATTTGAACATATTTTCACCGATACAGACAGCCATTATGGTGAAAGCTCCTGAAATATTATTCACTTGAATGGCTATATTTTTACAGTAATTTTGTTTCAAATATGTCTTACCTTTAGAAAATTATTTTATGAAAAATTTTCATCTGCTGAACAATGTTTTCTGAACCACAAAATTTTAATCAATTTGCTGTTTAAATTAGAATCTTGATTATAAACTAAAAGCATCCCCCCTAATCCTTTAATCTATTCACCACCTTTTTACAAAGAATGAAACATGGATCTGAGGTTATGTGACTTGCTCAAGGCTTATGTGTGTGATTCTTGACCCAGGGACATTTTCATCAAGTAAGCGTCCTCCCTCTTTAGATGCCTTTTCCTTAAAGCTTTTCATTTTGAAATAATTACACAGTGACAGGAACTAGAAAAAATAGTACACAGAGTCTTTCATACCCTTCATCCAGCTTTGGCCAGTAGTGCATCATATAAAACTATAGAACAATGTCAAAACCAGGAAATGGACATTGGTTTAATACTGTTAACTAAACTATAGATGCTATTCAATTTCACCATTTTTACATGCATTCATTTGTGTGTGTGTGTGTGTGTGTGTGTTTCTATGTAATTTTATCCTACTTATAAAGATGCTTTTGCTAATGCAGTCAATGATAGGAAGCATTAATAGCTGAATGACAAATAATGCCAGAATGACTGGGCTGCTTGCTTTTTTAAGTTTTCATGTCTCATAAATCAAGTTCTTTTGGATTTGACATAATATCTTTTCTCCTCTGATTGGAAAAACCTGAGCAAATAACTAAACTAAAGATTTTGAATGTCAAGTTTTCATTCCACGAATAATGAACTTGAAGCAAATGGTCTGACGTTAATAGTAGAAAATTGGTCACATTATTTGAGGCTATATATTTTATGCAGAGGAAAGCAATTAGATGAAGACATCTTCACACATGTTTATACCTCCAGAAAGGGGTCTGTGCTTCAGGCTTTTGTGAAAAGAACACTGCACCAGCTACTTATGACTCCAAATCAGTGTCTGCTTTGCACAGCATGAGAGAACAGGTGGGTCATAGGTGGCCATACATGTTATATTTAATACGCTTGCCAGTTTGCCTTGTGTTTTCTTTATTTCTGCAGATGTGGTCATAAGGAAATTGAGTCAGTCTATTTTTGGCTCTTGCTATAAATATCCAAGCTGATTTTATGAAAGCACATGTTGGTAATAAAATACTCATTGCCTCCTACAAGCACAAGAAAAAAAATTAAAGGATTATTTTGAGAAATGTACTTTTATAAATTTGACTGAAGGTTTATGACAAGATGTTTTATTATTTGATAATTATTTACAGAAAGAGTTTCTTAGATTTTCCTTTTCTAGATACATCATCTGGATCCTAGATGAATTAAAAGATATTTTCTGTGTTGATTGGTATAATGAATTAAAAACCAAACTGAAGATTTTATATTTATATTATACATATAAATATATCCCTATATTCATGTATTTTAATGAAAAAATAAGTCACTGTTATTTTATGTCATCTTCTCAAAGATTTAAGAACTACTTAACCACAATGAATAGAGTCTAGGGAATTGTGGGGCTAAACCTCAAAGGCATTGATCTAAAAACACTTTTGAGACTTGACTTCATCGAAATCTACATTTTTAAAAAAATAAATTTATTTATTTATTTATTTTTGGCTGTGTTAGGTCTTTGTTGTTGCACATGGGCTTTCTCTAGTTGCAGCAAGCGGGGGCTACTCTTCCTTGCAGCGCGTAGGCTTTTCATTGCAGTGGCTTCTCTTGTTGCATAACACGGGCTCTAGGTGCGCAGGCTTCAGTGATTGTGGCATGCACGTTCAGTTGTTGTGGCTCGTGGGCTCTAGAGCGCAGGCTCAGTAGTTGTGGCGCATGGGCTTAGTTGCTCTGCGGTATGTAGGATCTTCCCAGACCAGGACTCGAACCCGTGTTCCCTGCATTGGCAGGCGGATTCCTAACCACTGAGCCACCAGGGAAGCCCCATTTAAGTCTACTTTGAAGGTATCTGATAAAATAATTACACAACTAGCCTGTTAAAATATAACTTTTTACTGTGTTGTTTCAATAAGTAACAATTTTTATTAATATCTAATCGATAATAAATTAAAGAAATACATGCAAAAAAATTTAGACAAATCCATACCCTCCCGCAAAGGGAAAATATTATAAATATCTTTTTTCAAAAAATCAACTTTAATTACCCAACAATAAATGTAACAGGTAAATCAAGGACTTAATACACTACTCAGTGAGAAAATGGCTGCACCATGAAGGGTGTTTTCATCCACATTTTATAATTTAGAATGGAAAACTATTGCTACTTCTAATGTTTTTTTAAACTTCCATTTATTTTTCTACATTTTCATTAATTTAACAAATATTTATTGCACACCTACTATGAACCAGGCATTGGGCTGATTCAGAGGGTACAGTGATAAACAAGAAGATAGAGTCCTCTCAAGAAACTAGTAGAGCAAGCAGAAAAGAAAACAAGGACTCACAATATAGTTTGATAGCATTAAAATAAACATTAATTTTCAATTCGTTCATAACCTTTTTTCTCAGGTATTTGAGACTATTGATAGCCCAATTTTTCAAATTTCTTGTAACTCCTCTACCTTTAAGAGCACAGTGCTTTTAAAAAGTGTTTATTTTCTCTATGATCTTGCAGTGACTATGAAATTTACCATCAATTATTTCTATTTGATGTATAATCAATAATTAGTTAATATATAAGAATTCAAAATATTTTTACACTTATGTGCCAAAAATGGCTTTAAGATATTAAAAGTTCATACACTTTTTTTTGGTTTCTTATTTTCCAAAGATTTTATTTCCCTTGCACTTTTTCTGTTAACATTCTATTACAATAGCGTAAGGAGAAACTTCCTCTATAGGAAATTTCCTTCCATTTATGTCTTCAACCCTTTCTCTTCCAAAACACTTATTTTAAAGTTTAGTCCATTTGTGGAGAGGATATGAATCTTTAGTAGACACAGCGAAGTCTGAAATTATACATATTAAAAATTATATCAAAGACATGACTAAAGCATATATGTGTGAGATGTACATTTAAATACTTCTTTAAGATTGTAAAAGTATGCCCTTTGTCTTTGATCAGAGCCACCACTGATAGTACTCATGGCTTCACATCAGATGGGGCAAGGGTGATAAATGGAGAGAGACATAAAGTCAAACCATTAAACTCAGAAAAATTTTCCCATCACCATCTGACCTAACTCATCTGTCTTAAGAATATTGACCCTGTGCTGAGGCACTAACCCAACTGGAAAGCACATCCTTGCATTCATATATTACTCTAATGACATAAGAATGGATAGACCTGGTTCTTCTACTTAAAAGTATTATATGTTGAAATTTCTGCTGTGACAAGACAAAAATAAAAGTTCTTAAAGGTCTGATACATTAGCAAATCCAGTCAGCCATCATGTTTCTTGTGAGCTCAGAAAATCTAAGGCTTCTTTTTGTCCTGTCTTTTAATGCTGCTTGTAATCTAACTGATACTGACTGCCCAAGCCTGTTTGCTACTAATTTCTTGCTTTTATCTCCTAACGAACCATTCAAATATGGATTCTGATCTTGTTATTTATTTCTGGAGTCATTTCTCTCTATCCATTTCACCTGAAATAGTAGATTCCATTTTAAGCATATACTTTCTTATTTATGATACTTTGAACTCCCTCTTGTGCCTAAAGATGTATATTGCCTGACTGGCTTCTCTTGTATCTTCTCTTAACTGCAACCTATGAATGGCATAGCTCTAAGTAAAATGGAGGAATATTATCATGTCATGTGATTTTACATAACACCAATCAACAGAATTCCATCCTTAGATTGCTGCCATGACATTATTGAAGATAGGTGGAAGTCATAAAAGAAAATCCACTTTAATATATAATTTATGATAACATCTCATTTGCAAAGCACATAATTCTAACCACATAACAAGGGAAAGGGGGGATTATGATAAATCTAAATATTTATATTAAATTTGGGTTTAAAGAACAAAACATGATAACAGTATCTGAAGAAGAGAAAAAAAATTATTTTTAGGCCATGAAAACTTATGCTGAAAAGGTTATGATGTTTTAATCTGCTCAGTATGTTTTTCTCTGATATGAGCCAAGTCCCTAGAATAGGGCTTGGCATAGTATATAAATCCTGTAAATATTTGTTGAATTAACAAATAAATCATTAAAACACTACATTTTCATGTTAATCATCCACTAATAAAAGTTTTATTTGGATAGTTTGAGCTTTGCTTCCATCTTCTGAGGAGGCTACTTTCTCTGAATACCATTGCCAAATATATATATATATATATGTATATATTTTAGAACCATGTCTTGTAGCTATTAAATTATTTTTGTTTAAAGTTACTAGTATCTAAATTTTGCTTAAGAGTCACGATGTTAACATTATTTTGCTCTGAAGAAGTGTCATTAATTTTGACTAATACTAACCTTTCAACTTGAGACTTTGTAAATAAGACATTTTTGGTAATTTTTATTTCTTGCTAGAATGGGTCATGCTCCTTACCATTCTTTTTTCTACTTGGTCAGGATAATAAGTATGAACATTGATACTTTTCTTAAACTTTTAAAGTTGTTTTTCAAAATAAGACTTTAAATCCTAAACTACTCTCAATTTTCCAAATTAAGAAAATAAGTCTTTAGCCATAATTTTTTAAAATTCACAAATTCGGCATTAGAGAAGTGGGGACAGGAGAGACAGAGAGAGAATATGGACTCAATCAAAATATTGAATGATTATGAGTTATCTGAACAACCATAGAGTATGAAAAATTAACTGGTTAAATTTAATGGTTGAGATAATAATGCAAGATTTGATATCTTTTTAATGAAACCAAATTTTTCTTGAACATTTCCTTCTTCTTATACACGATTTACTCCCAGTACTGAACGCAATTCTTCTATCCTCTTACTGTCCCCAAATAACATTAACTTCCCTCTTCTCCATCCTCACAAAACCAAACTGTCAATTAAAAATAGAGTCTAGGGTAGGGGAAACCATGTAAGATAATTTACCCCCATTTAAATATCTCATTCAGTTGAAGTATTCTGATCAGCTTAATACTTTCTAAATATATGAATAAATATCACATCAATTTAACTCAGATTTTCTAACTGGAGATTCCTCAACTAATCTACCAAGAAATGAGAGCACAATTTCCATCTATGCCTAGCTATTTCCATGATACCTGTTAAATTTGTTAAGTTAGAGAAGCCATGAAAAAATATTTTTCTTCATGTAAAGAAAATAGAAGAATTACAGTTCAGTCAAGCAAGGGGAGGTTTTCCTAGGCCTGTTACCAAGGCAGAAACCATAAATGTAAACAAAGATAGATGAGATGTCACAAATGGGCATAGAATTGCTGTGATTTTTCTGAAGTACTGAAGTATTATTTGGTTATATTGATGTAGTTACAGATTCAGGTATAGATTCAGAAATAGATACTGATGGTAATGATATAGATGCAGACAGATATAAAAATAGGCTTACCCTGTGCCCCAAAATTCCAATTCCAGGAATTTACCTTAAGGACATAATAAGACTAGTAAGAGAAAATTTATGGATTTTCATTTATATCAGGAAAATTAAATTAATCTAAATATCCAACAAGGGAGGATGTTAGATAAACACTGAACATTTATACCCACATTGAACAATAGTACAAGTATTTAAAATGTTGATGTATTTCTATGTTTTTATACATCTATATTATATTGTTTTATTTTTTTTAATTCTAAAACTATATATAGAGATGAAATTGTATCATCTCAGTTTCCTTTTTAAAAAGACAGTTTGTAAATGTTTGTACACATACATAATGGAAATATTTAGAAATAATTAATATCAAGATACAAATGATAGTCACATCTGATTTGAAGGTTGAACAATTATTTTCTTTCTTTTTATGCTTTTCTGAATATCTGATTTCTTCAAAGAAAAAATAAAGTTCACACTGGGAAAAAAACTCAAACAAGTGCAAGCAAAGTCAATGCTTTGGAAAGCAAATATCCTTATATCAGATTATCTTTTTATTCTTTCTAATATTTTATCATTCTAACATAATTAAAATATTTTACCACTCATTGATCAAGAGTTGTGTGTAACATAACTTGATTTTAGGATTGCAATAGTTAAATTCCATACATTATTAAAAGATAAACTTATGCAGATATTTTTGTGCTTTTGATAATGAATTTCTTAATAATGAGGCAGGTCCTTCAAATCATATCCTATGATTTTTTATTTTTATCCTATAAAAATTTTTTATAGGATATTATTTTTAGTTTTTATCTATTTTTTCTCCCCTTTCTTTTGTCTTCTTCCTCCTCTTTTCTCATCTTTTGTCTCTTTCTTCTTGACTATTCTACAATTCTCTATCCCACAATTGTACCATGATTTCATTAAGTCCTCAATGAATCTCAATTTATGGTATACAGAGATGACTGAAATTGTGGGATTTTTACGCTAGCAAACTGAGGATAATAAAATGCTTATGCATCCCTATGGTATATGGAAATGTGATATTTAGTAACACTTTTATTTCCTTTTTAAATATTCAAATTAATATATACTATTTTATCATTATAATGCATTTCCTCAGAGTGCTTTCCCAAAAGCACTTTACATCCAGTAATTAAATACACTCACAGAGTACGGCATAGTTTTTATTTAATGCAATTTTCTTAATGAAAAATTATAATATTAAACAGTTTTTAATAATAATAACTAGACATTTGCTATATACCAAATGATTTGTATTCATCCTGACATTTAATCTTCCCTTCCTCATCTTAAAGATAAAGAAACTGAGGATCAGGAGAGTTTTATAATTTGCTCAGTTTGAATAATTGAAAAATAAAAAGATCATATGTGAGGTTTACAGCAGATTGTGAAATTATTTTTGTAAGAATTCCTTCCATGACTCTACTTGGGAATGAAAGGAAATGTTGCATGCTCAAATTTTAAAACTTTAAACAAAGTAATGTACAGATGGCAGGCCACTCTAAGTAATTTCTGCTCTCTAGTTTTGAATAAAACCTTGACAGAGAGTAATCTTCATTCACAAAATAAGTACTGGTAATTTTATGTCAACTTAACAAACGTCTTAGAATAGAAACAAAAAGTCTGGGATGGTTTCCTTTTCTCTTACAACATTGCTGCCAAGATTGTCAGGATTAGTGAAAAAAGGGTGTGAAACTACCTAGAAATGTAAAGAGGAGTCAGGCACACATGTGAACTGTTAAGTTTCATAACAATGTCCATTTCATGTATTTTAAGTTTTTGCCATCTTAACTTCAATGCATGAGTGAGATATGCAAACCTGGTAAATCGGGGTAATGATGAAACAGGGAAGAAAACAGTTATAACTGAAAACAGGTGATAGAAGATTTTTCAGTGATTAAAGTAGTAAATTTTTTTTTTTTTTTTTTTTTTTTTTTGCGGTATGCGGGCCTCTCACTGTCGCGGCCTCTGCCGTTGCAGAGCACAGGCTCCGGACGCGCAGGCCCAGCGGCCATGGCTCACGGGCCTAGCTGCTCCGCGGCATGTGGGATCTTCCTGGACCGGGGCACGAACCCGTGTCCCCTACATCGGCAGGCGGATTCTCAACCACTGCGCCACCACGGAAGCCCTAAAGTAGTAAATTTTAAAGAACTAAAGGACTTGGTCATTGGGGGAGGAGGGGAGATCTAGGATAAAAAGATAAACTTGATAAGACCGTTCCAGTAGAGAAGTGGGGTTTACAAAAGTCAAAATTTTACAACATGCAATCTTGCCTAAGACTCCAGTGACAGCCCTTCCTTTTACCCCAATCTCAAAAAACCTCCAACTCTCTACCCCAGCTGTTAAATCTCAAAGAATTTTTCCAACTATATCTCTTCCTCCTCTAAATAATAACTATTAATTTTCATCATTGGCTTGCAGTTTGAAATTCTTGAATTGTTGCCTTGTCCACAGTGGGAGCTAGGGCACTGGAACATCAGGGTGGGAAAATCAGGGTCCTGATAACAGTAAGGAAGGAGCACTCACTCTCTGAGAGCCACAGGGTCCAACCACGTTGACTAAGACCAAAGGCTCTGAAGAGATGCTGAGCAAAGGCCAAGCCCACTGTCCAATTGATTATTAATCCTAACGGGATAGATAGAAAAAGAAACTTCCTAAGTCAGTGTAAAGGCAATAGCCTAGGCATCCAAGGAAATCAATGAGGTTCACAGTGGAAAGTGATCCAGGGACAGAGTTCTGAGATAGACCATAAATAAAGAGAGATGACACAGTAGAAAGGGACCACCTTGGTCTGGCTATTTAGTTACTGCTGCATCAGTTTTGCTTTGCTTCTTCCATTAGACTGCCAGAGAATATTCCATGTGCATCTCTTTGAAAAATCCTGCTATACTTTTCCTAACAGTGAGGAAGCAGAAGCTGACCAACATTCAGAAGCCACTAACAGATGATAAACCTAGAAAGGGAACAAACCAGGAATAGAATCAGCATCAAGCTTCTTCTGACCTAGTTTTTGTATTTAGAAATTTCTGTATTTTTAAAATCACCTTTTCTACCAGAACCGTAAGATTGACCTTTTAATAACCATAGAACTGCCAAAAATTAATTGCCATATCCCTTGCCTTCTCTGAGTTCTTCCCACCTTCCATCCGCCCCACCCACTAAGAGTTCCCACTACCTAACTGGATAAAAAATTAACACTATGAGCTATACAGGTATGAAAGTAGGGACCATGGAAATAATTCAAAGACTCTGGCAGAATTAATAGGAGAGAAATCTCAAGGAGCAATAAATTAATGCAATCCATTTGTTTTACATAGGAAGACCTTAAGGGAAATTAAGGTCGTGTAGTTAAAGTAGACTTTAAATCTCTTAGATCCTGCATTTTTAAAAAATTGCTTAGCATTAAGAAGAGTTTTAAAATCTTAGTTATCAAAAAACATTTTTACTTAAAACAAATTACATAAGTACGTAAAATAAATAGATTGAGGAAATTTGCTTTAAAAACAGTGACAGAACCAACGGTATACTTCAGTTGGGGTCCATTATTGTTCATCACCCTGTAAAAGAAGGCCAGACACATACACCATTTGTTTGGCTCCATCTGAATCTAACTCTTGAATAAAGAGTGCACTGAAAAAGAGGGTAGAATTACTGCAGATGAAAATAATTTGGCCCAGTTAGATGCATACTATGTAGAAGCAGCATCAAAATTTGCTATAAATCAAGAGACATAACTGGGATAATTCCTACTTGAACAAGCTATAAAAGCTTAAGTCGATATACAACCTGCCTGTGGAGAAAAGGGGGAGAAGAAAAGTCTGGATCAGCCCACTCCTCACTTCAGATGACAGGTATGTCTTTCTTGTGAACTCTTTTCCCATTAGTTCACCATTGCACCTTTTCCTCCTGAGGTGCCTGAAGTCAGGGATGAGTTTCAACCCTGCATTGCTGATGAGAGGTTTCATCTGCAAGATGATATGTGACATCATTCTTCCTAGTGCTGAATTTATCACACCCTTCATCAAAGGACCTGCCAAATATTTGTGCCTTACCAGCAGATCCTTGAGGACAGAAACAATGCCCATATTGTTCAGGATTACCATTACCTTTATTTACTAATATTAGGACAGAAAATTACACCGCAAAATATTTACCGATACATGGCAACAACTGTATGATAAAAGCAGGGGAGGGATTTCTATCCTCACCTTACTGAAAAGCAGACTGTGAGAGACTCTAATGGGGTGATGGCTAACCAGGAAGGAACCAGAAATAGAACAGAAATAGCCCCCTCCTGATTCAGACTACCTCACCTAAGGCCAGTCATAGATGCCTGTACTAAGAGAAATAGATGCTGCTTGTATTAATACAATAATACAATATTGTATTGATACAATACCACAGAAAACTAAAAATAAAATGGGAAAAATCACTTGTTAGGAAAATCAATGGTTTCTTTGATCATTTTTCTGAATGATTTCTAGGATTAAATTACTCAACTAGGTAGGCTGATTTAAAACTTTTCAGGATATTTCCCAACACTGAGTTATCCTATACAAGTGCTTTTAGCTATGCTGTTTTCCCAGTTTTCTCAGCCATAATTCAGGAGTGGACAGAATGACTTACGTCAAAGAATGAAAAAATACTTGTGAAATTTTACAAAATATTCTAACAAATCACCTCACTCACTTCAAACTGTAGCTGCTCCCAAATACAAATGCCACATTTATTTTAAGGATCTAGGATATCTGAAGAATAGTAAAGATCTGCTCAGCATTTCTTTCACTGTAGGAAACTGTAAATTCCACAGACATGCTATACAATGTGGTTCTTATTTAGAAAAGGAAGAGAAAGCGAAGGCATGAAACAATATATTATTTGTTTTTAGTGTTTTTTATACTCAAATTATTTGACTTAGGCTGCAAGAAGCAGAGAGAGATAACCCCATATGAAGCACCTCCTAAACTTCAAACCTCTTTTAAGGGTTTGAAGACAGATGTAGGATGTCTGCTGGCTTTGATAAGCAGCTGTAAAAGAAACGACAGAGCCTTAGGAAGTGGAAAGAAACACAAAAGTGTATTCATTACTCAACTTAGTAAAATTATGATAAAGAACAGTTGTACTATTTCTGTAAGGAGAGACCTAAAATTCTTAAATACAGAGCATATATCTTTCTTACAGCAGCAATCTAAATTTTAATAACAGGGAAAGTAGATATGTTTCTTTTTAAAATTTTTATTAAATTAGAAAAGTTATAAATATTTCTGCTCTTGATAGTATTACTTAATCATTGAAAGAATAAATCATGTGTTGGACAAGCTATAAAAAATTTCATTTGAATCTTTCTTTTATTAAAAACAAACATTTTTAAAAATAAACTTCTCATAAGGGATTATGCCAAGTATGTACTTCAAAGCCTGTTTCTCTTTGATGGGAGCTAGAGGCAACTCATAATCTAATTGTCAAGGGTCGTTGGAATTCATTTCCAACCTATTCATTAACCACTAGAAATATTTATTGGACAACTACTACCTACTCATCGTGTTTTATAAAGAGGAAAAAAAAGTGTCCTTCTCTTAGTGCAGGATCTCTAAAGCTTTCTCTGTCAACTTTGGTGTAGCTCTGAATTACTACCGCACTTCACTCTTCGTTGATAATAAGCAAGTAAGGAAGAAAGCAGCGAGATATATTTATTCAGAGAGACTGTGTAAATTATTTAAAGCTACAGCAGTTTTCATTCATATTTATTACTTACTTAAGGCAACAGTCTAAAGTCAAGATTTTGCTGTTCCCTGTATGTTTGATTTACATAGACAGTAAATAATTCTCACTTGTAAAAAATCATTTAACACAGGGAGAGGACAGCTGTATACAAGCCAAGGAGAGAGGCCGCAGAAGAAACCAGCCCTGCCCTGATCTTGGCCTTCTAACCTTGAGAACTGTGAGGAAATACACTTCTGTTGTATAAGCAAAAAAAAAAAAAAAATCAATTAAACTACATAACCTTGGGAATTTTCTACTTTACTTGATTATATTAGGAGAATTGAGAATTGTACATGATTTTTCTTTTCATTATAATTTATTTGCTTGCATTGCTTTCACATTTTGATTACTTCTTTGAACTTTATAAATATCAACATTTTTATGAACATCAGATCTATGTACCCTTACTGCCTCAATAAGCAAAGCAAATGTTAAACATGTCATTAAATATTAGTAGATAGATCTAAATTTTTTTAATTATAATTTTAAAAATATAATTTAAAGTATAATTTTTAAATTATATTAATCTTGAAGAGCAAGTTACCAACAAAGTTTAAAGTACTTGACTTCCTAGAAATTGAACTGATTTTTTTGGCTTAACTTAAATTGGTTTCTCTAACTAAAACTGGTATAAAATCACATTCCAACTTAGAAGTCTTAAAACATTGACTTAGTAATCAGGTTATTAATTCATTAACATGAAAGTATATTTTAACATTAACCATTCTAATCATAAGTATTTAGTTTTAAAGTTTTAAGTTAAACAATAGAATCAAATGAAAATTAGAGTGGGTATTACAATTTATTTTTGCTTTGTTTTCAAAAACTACATAACAGAAATATAGAAATAATAGACTATCCAGTATAAAGACACTTTGGATTAGTGACACCAACAAATGTTTTAGTTTCACTATTTTTACTCACAGCTTCCTGACTTAGGTTCATTTTTCTTCCTTTCTTTTCATTGAAATATAATTGACTTTCAGTATTATTTTAGCTTCAGACATACAAACATGATTTGATATTTTTATACATTATAAAACAAGCACCACAAAAAATCTAGTTACCATCTGTCACAATAAAAAGTTATTACAGTATTTTTGATTACATTCACTATGCTATACATCCCCATGAATTATTTATTTTATAACTGGAAGTCTGTACCTCTTAATCTTCTTCACCTATTTTAGTCATCCCCTACCCTCCTCTCCTCTGGCAACAATCAGTTTGTTCTCTCTCTTTATAAGTCTGTTTCTATTTTGTTGTTTGTTCATTTGTTTTGTTTTTTCAGATTCCACATATAAGTGAAATCATATGGTATCTGTCTTTCTCTGTGACTTATTTCATTTACCATAATACCCTCTAGGTTCATCCGTATTCTCACAAAAGGCAAGACTCCATTACTTTTTATGGTTGAGTAATACTGCACTGTATGTATTTACCACATCTTCTTTATCCATTCAGCTATTCGATGGACACTTAGGTTGCTTCCATATCTTGGCTTTTGTAAATAATGCTGCAATGAACACAAGGGCGAATAAATCTTTTCAAATTAGTGTTTTTGTTTTATTTGGAAAAATACCCATAAGTGGAATTGCTGAATTATATGATAGTTCTATTTTTAATTGTTTGAGGAGCCACCATACTGTTTTCAATAATGGCTGTACCAATTTACATTCCCACCAACAATGCACAAGAGTTGCCTTTTCTCCACATCCTTGCCAACATATTATTTCTCGTCTTTTTGATAATAGCCATTCTGACAGGGGTAAGGTAAATATCTCATTGTGGTTTTTATTTGCATTTATCTGATGATTGTGATATAGAACACCTTTTCATAAACCTGTTGCCCAACTGTATGTATTTGGTGGAAAAAGATCTATTCAGATTCTCTACCCACTTGTTAATTGGATTGTTTGATTTTTTGCTACTAAGTTGTATAAGTACTTTCTATATTTTGGATATTAACTCCTAATCAGATATATTGTTTGCAAATATCTTCTGCCGTTTAGTACACTGCCTTTTTGTTTTATTGATGGTTTCCTTCACTGTGCAAAAGATTTTTAATTTGATGTAGTCCCATTTGCTTATTTTTGCTTTTCCTTCCCTTGTCTGAAGAGACATATCAAAAAAACATGGCTAAGAAGAATGTCAGAAAGAGTACTGCCAATGTTTTCTTCTAAAAGTTTTAAGGTTTCAAATCTTACATTTAAGACTTTAATCAATTTTGTGTTTATTTTTGTATAAAGTATGAGAAAGTAGTCCAATCTGATTCCTTTGCATCTAATGGCCCAGTTTTCCCAACACCATTTATTAAAGAAGCTGTCTTTTCCCCATTGTATATTCTTGCCTCCTTTGTCATAGATTATTTGACCATATAAATGAGGGTTCATTTATGGGCTCTCTATTCTGTTCCATTGAACTATGTGTCTGTTTTTGTGCTAGTACCATACTGCTTTGATTACTGTGGCTTTGTAGTATAATTTGAAATCAAGAAGTGTGATAACTCCAGCTTTATTCTTTTTTTTTTTTTTTTTTTTTTTTTTTTTTTTGTGGTATGCGGGCCTCACTGTTGTGGCCTCTCCCGTTGCGGAGCACAGGCTCCGGACGCGCAGGCCCAGCGGCCATGGCTCACGGGCCCAGCTGCTCCACAGCATGTGGGATCTTCCCAGACCGGGGCACGAACCCATGTCCCCTGCATTGGCAGGCGGACTCTCAACCACTGTGCCACCAGGGAAGCCCTCCAGCTTTATTCTTTCTCAAAATTGTTTTGGCTCTCCAGAGTGTTTTGTGTTTCCATACAAATTTTAGAATTATTTGTTCTATTTTTGTGAAAAATGCCATTGGTATTTTGATAAGGATTGCACTAAATGTAGATTGTCTTGGTATGTCGTTTTAACAATTTTAATTCTTCCAATCCATGAGCATGGTATGTATTTCCATTTACTTGTGTCATCTTTAATTTCTTTCACCAGTGTCTTATAGTTTTTCAAGTACAGGTCTTTTACTCCTTAGTTAGATTTATTCCTAGGTTTTTAATTCTTTCTGATGCAATTATACATGAGTTTGTTTTCTTAATTTCTCTTTCTTATAGTTCATTGTTATTATATAGAAATGCAACCAATTTCTGTATATTAATTTTATATCCTTCAACTTTACTGAATTCATTTGTTAGTTCTAATAGTTTTTTGGTGGCATCTTTAGGATTTCCACATATAGTGTCATATCATCTGCAAACAGTGACAGTTTTACTTCTTCCTTTCCAATTTGGATTCCTTTTATTTATTTTTCTTGTCTGATTGCTATGGCTAGGATTTTCAATACTATGAAGAGAAGTGGCAAGAGTGGTTATTCTGGTCTTGTTCTTGATTTTAGAAGAAATACTTTCAGCTTTTCACCATTGAGTATAATGTTGGCTGTAGGTTTGTAATATATGGACTTTATTATGTTGAGGTATATTCTATAGCCACTTCCTTGCAAGTTTTTATCAGAAATGATTGTTAAATTTTGCCAAAAGCTTTTTTGCATCTATTGAGAAGATCATACGATTTTTAATCTTCAGTTTGTTAATGTGATATATCATGTTACTTGATTTGCAGATATGGAACTATCTTTGCATCACTGAGATAAATCCCACTTTATCATGGTGAATCATCCTTTTAATGTATTGTTGAACTCAGTTTGCTATATTTTGTTGAGGATTTTTACATCTATATTCATCAGTGATATTGGCCTGTAGTTTTCTTTTTCGTGGTATCATTGTCTGGTTTTGGTATCAGAGGATGTTGGCCTTGTAAAATGAGTTTGAAAGTGTTCCTTGCTCTTCAATTTTTGGGGAATAGTTTGAGAAGGATAGGTGTTAACTCTCCTTTATATATTTGATAGAATTCATCTCTGAAGCCATCTGGTCCTTGACTTTTGTTTGTTGGGAGTTTTTTTCATTACTGATTCAATTTCATTACTGGTAATCAGTTTGGTCATATTTTCTATTTCTTTCTGGTTGACTCTTGGGATATTGAGTGTTTCTAAGAATTTATCCATTTCTTCTAGGTTGTCCAATTTGTTGGCATATAATTGTTCATAGTAATCTCTTATGATCTTTTGTATTTCTGTGGTATCAGTTGTAACTTCTCCTCTCTCATTTCTGATTTATTTGGGCCCTCCCTCATTTTTTCTTGATGAGTCTGGCAAAAGATTTATCAATTTTGTTCATCTTTTCATAGAACCAGCTTTTTTTTTTTTAGTCTCTATTTCATTTATTTCTGCTCTGATCTTTATGATCTTTACTTTGAACTCTTTATTAGGTAGATTGTTTATCTCTATTTCATTTAATCCTTTTTCTAGGGTTTTGTCTTGTTCTTTCATTTGAAATGTATTCCTTTGTCTCCTCATGTTGCCTAATTCTCTGTGTTTATTTCTTTGTATTAGGTAGGTCTGTTACATATCTTAGTCTTGGAGATGTCCTGTGGGGCCTAGCCACACACTCCTCCCTGGTCAACAGAACTATATGCTCTAAGGGTATCCCCTATGTGGGCTGTGTGTGCCCTTCTGTGATGGCAGGGCTGACTACTGTGGGTGCAGTGGTAGGCAGGGTTGGCCCCTGTCCCAGTTGGCTGCCAGGCCCTGACTTGTGTAGTGGCTGCCAGCCTGCTAATGGGCAGGGTTGGGTCCCAGTGCAGCAGGTTGCAGGGCCCAGGGGAACCCAGAGCTGGTGCTGGACCACTGGTATGTGAGTAATCCTCCAGCACTAACAGGCTACAGGGAGAACTCCAAAATGGTGCTTCCCAGCACCAGTGCCCTCATGATAGAACAAGCTCCTAAAAATGTCTACCACCAGCATCCATGTCCCCAGTTGTCTCCTGCCTCTGCAAGAGGTTCTCCAAGATCAGCAGGTGGGTCCTGACTCTTAAAGGGCATGCCTCTGTGTGCATGCCTTTTCAGAGTTGAGTCTGTTTCCTATAGCCCTCTGGCTAACCTTCGAAGTCAGATGTTCTGGGGCTCATCTTCTCAGAGCAAGGATCCTCAGGCTGGGGAACTTAATATTGGGCTTTGACCCCTTGTTCCTTGGGCAGAATCCCTGCAACTGTGATTATCCTTCCACTTGTGGATCACCTACCAGGGTTGTGGGTCTTGACACCTCTGCCCCTCCTACCCATCTCACTGTGATTCCTTCTTTATCTCTTCAGTTGTGTAAAATCTTTTCTTCTTGTCTTCAGCTCATTCTCGTAAATGGTTGCTCTGTAAATAGTTGTACTTTGGTGTATCTGTGGGAGGAGGTGAGCTCAGGGCCTTCCTATTCCACCGTCTTGGGTTCATTTTTTAAAACTATCAGAAGAGAAGTATGGCATATTTGGTATAGAATAGAAAAGAGGGCTTCCATGCTGGCGCAGTGGTTAGGAATCTGCCTGCCAATGCAGGGGATCTGGGTTCGAGCCCTGATCTGGGAAGATCCCACATGCCGCGGAGCGACTGGGCCCATGAGCCACAACTACTGAGCCTGCGCATCTGGAGCCTGTGCTCCACAACAAGAGAGGCCGCGATATTGAGAGGCCCACGCACCGTGATGAAGAGTGGCCCCTGCTTGCCGCAACTAGAGAAAGTCCTCGCACAGCAACGAAGACCCAACATAGCCAAAAAAAAAAGAATAGAAAAGAATCGAGTCCCAGAGTCATCAGACGTGACTCTGGAATGGAGAGACCAAGCCATGGCCATAAATCTGAAGTCTCAGGATGGCAAGAAAGACTTTTGTAATGAAGCCTTGTGTTTAAGGAAGAACTCTTGGACATCAGTTGCATGTAAGAGCCCATTTTTTTTTAGGGAGCCAGAATCTACTAACCCAGACCTGTGCCAAAATAAGACCTCTGGTTTCTAGTTCTGTCTTGTGGCAACCATGGTTGTCCTAAAGAATTTAGGCCCATGATTTACTCACACACAGTGAGGAGGCTTCAGTTGTGGTGTCTGAATTATGAATGTGTCTATGATATTCAATTTCCCTTGCTTGGCAAAAAAATTTCTAAAGATATTATCTAAAGTCATTCAGGTAAACTTAATCTTCTAAGAGAATCCAGTGCCCCTTCTCCTTCCTCTAACCACCTAGGATAGGAATAGAAGCCTTAGGCCAAATATACTCAACATATATAAAATCACACTGATTGTCTGACAAGCATGTCGATTTTCATGAACCTCAAGTCTCCTATTGTGCAATTGATGACTGAATTAGTGAACACATTATCTCTTTTAAGTAGAAAACATTGAGAGCTCTGCCCACATACTCCATGTATGCACATTCAGGGAGAAGTCAGTTTGGAACAGAAGGAACAGGGAATTGAAAGGTAACATTTTTGTTAGTTTTGTGGCAAAAGCCCCAATCTCTAATACAATCCTCCACTTGAAGCTGAGATATATAAGGAAAGCACTTATCAATAAACAAAAATTTTATTAATGTGTTTTGTTATTTAAGTTATCAAAGCTAAAAGGTTCCCTTGGAGCCATCTCTGTGTTAGTGCCTAGATAAGAAAAAAATATACTTGGATAACATAATTCAAAAAGAAAGGAAACTAATGACAAAATCATACTAAATCATTAATAAACAAGTACTGAATATTCTAGAAATTATAGCAACAATATATTCCTAACTCCATAACTTTAACAGCATTATGACTATTAATGATAGCAGTAGGTAAATTATTTTCAGATTGATACATCTCAGGTGTGTTTATGTTCCATCAGATCAATATAAAATGTCCAGTCTTATAATCCTAAAAACTATTGTCAATGGCATGCTGAATAATCCTTTGAATGGCTCATCTCAGTAAGGATCCTAACATTATATCTGTTTTTTAATATGAACTCAAAAATTGCTCTGATTCTAAACTAGGTATTGAAAATCAATTGGGAATTCTTTCAAAGAATGAATACCTAAACGTACCTTAATCCAGTCAGGCAAATTTAGATATTTCAGAAATTTAAATATAACCGAAAACACTGACGTTTTCTTGTGCACAAGAGCTATAAAGAATTTTGTTACATAGAGAAAAATTGAACATCTGCTTTAAAAAATAGAGTTCCAAGATGCTAATCCATAATTGAATTATATATTTTAAAGAAATGTATAAATGAATGAATAGTTAACTAGTTAGTTAGCTATTTCTCTCTCTCTCTCTCTCTCTCTCTATATATATATATATGTGTGTGTGTGTGTGTGTGTGTATAAATATAAGGTCGTAAGGATATCAAACTCTCCCAATTTGAAGAACCAGACAAACCTTGGCTTGAAGGTTTCTCTATGATTTTTTATGCAACCATAGGAAAACTACTTAGATTCTTTTAAAATGTTTCTTCAACTGTTAAGTCAAAATAATAATATCTACCTCACAAGGTGGATTAAATAAGATAGAAGCGTGTACCTAGCCTATGGTGCACTAAATGTTCATTAATATTAATAATTACAATTATTAACCATAATATGCCAAGTACAAATGGAGTTGGCAGTCATTGGAAACTTCCTGGAGGACATAGGAATTGAGTTGGACCTTTAAGGGTAGCAACGGTATAATGGATGCCAAAGGTTATGCACATAGAATGTGCTAACTCAATATTTTTTAACCTGTAGCTTTGTGGAGTAATCAAAACTGGTCACTAAAAGAAGCTAGTCACAAAAGACCACATATTCTATGATTCCGATTACATTAAATTTCCAGAATAGGCAAATCTATAGAGACAGAAAGTAGATTAGTGGCTGCTTAGAACTAGAGGAGGGATAGGGAGGTTGCAGCATGATAGCAAAGGGTATGAGCTTTCTTTGTAAGGTGATGAAAATGTTCTAAAATTGATTGTAGTTATGGTTACACAACACTGTGAATATATGAAAAACCATTAAATTGTGTACTTCAAAGGGTGAATTGTATGGTATATGAATTATTTATCTCAATAAAGTTGCTACAAAAAAAAAAAAAAACTGTTCACTAGGGATTTCATTTTTCCTATTCTTCCGTAATATGGACATAGTGTTTCTGAGCATGCACTCTCCATTTGCACAGCACGGCTCAAGGGGGAAGAAAGGACTAAGCCTCAGAGAGACCATAGCTATTGTCTTTCTGCCCTGGAATTCTTCCTTCAACACACAAGAGTTTTTCCGGGCATGTGCAATTGAAATGCATCCATTCTAAACAAAATATCTTAAAATGGTAGAATATATTGGCATGAAAAGAAAAAAAAATTTCCCTATGTTAAAACTCTTTGAAGCACTTATGTCATTTAAAGTTGCCAATGGGTCTAGAGCTTAAGAGAAAATATAAGATTAAAAGAAATTGTGAGCTCGAAAATAAGAACCAGAATAAAAGATAAAATTTAATTCAAAGAATTTGTTCAGTAGCTCTTAGGATTTAAACTACCTTCAGATGCATTAACCTTAAGCTGCCAAAAATTCACTGAGTGGCAGACTGGTAAACTAATACAAAATGTGCCTATTTGCTGGCTGTGAAAGAAGGTTACTCTTCACTTTTTCATATATTAACTGTGGCCTTTCTATCATCTACTTATATGTGTAAATCATTTGGCTTTATTAGTAGAAACACAATCTACTAAATCTCTGATACCATAACCCAGAAATTATTCCTTTTTATGATTTTCTTCTTTAGATTACATAATGTTCTGTTTAGTTCCCAATGGTACATGTTTATACACAGACATACCCACAAGTTCAATATTAAATAAGAGAGAAATTACTGAAAGCTTTAAATTATTACAAAACATAACTCATGAAATTCTCCCACTGGACAAAGCATTGGGCAGAACACTTTCCAGTCCTCTGCCATAAAGGCAAGAATTTACTCCGATTCTTAGGCAGTTAGACAGAGGCCGATATCTGTCTAAATGGTAAAGAATTGGTAAGGTTGAAAAATTGGAGGGAAGGAGGCTTGAAAAGAAGTGTGTGAATGGAATACTTCGAAAAACACCAGATAGTGAAAATATCTGTACCTCAGGTAGATTCTAACATCATCAGTCCCCATAAAAGGAGCCTTAATAACCCAGATGTATAAGCTGAATGTGAAGAATCATTCTACTTCCACGGTTGACCAATGTTATTAATGTCCAATTTGCCAGCAACAGTGGCCAAACATGATGTCTTAAGGGAACTAGCAGCTATATGGTAATTGTTCAATTAAATTGTGGCCTTTTCATTGCAAAGGAAGCAATCCATAAAATATTGCCCTCAATTAAAGTACCAGCTTTACATTTTAAATTAGCAAGCTGATGTTCAAAGGCAATAATCCTATGGAACAGCCAAATGCCTTACTAGAAACTTAGCTGTGCTACCAATTTGCAGACAAGACTTTGTAAGGTTGGTATGCTGACTTACAGGATGTGGTATTTGCTCTGAATCAATGACTGATATATATGATTCTATTTCCCCAAAAATGTACAAGTCTTAGTTTGAAGGGGAAGCAGTGCAGATGAGGCTCCTATGATTATATCTAATGATCTTGACAAATTATTTGCTTTTGAGCCCAGGAATTTGCTTTTCTATAAGTTTTAGTACCCAAGAAAGATATGTGTATACTAATGAACACAATAATGGTTTCTCTGAGTTAAAAACAGAGGCTGCATCCTGATAATTTTGGTTTCATCCTGTCTCTAGGCAGAGAGTTTAAAATTGCAGCTAGGCTATTGTTTGAGATTGACTATCAAGAGTAAATAGGATTTCTGCTCTATAATGGGGGCTGGGAAGAGTTAGGCTAGAACCCAGGGGGATTGTTGTACAATAATGAAAATCAGTGAGAGTGCTTCAAGCCTTTATAGAAAGGACCACTGAGTCCTATAAAAGATGAAGGATTGGATCACATCACTAAGGAAAAAGTACCAAACAACCAGGATTCTGTTCAAATGGAAGAGAAACATGGACTAAGTAGTGGAGAAGCAAAATGAAATTTACCTGATACTAACTGCAGAAATGAAACTCTAGCCTGTATATTTATTCTCTCACTTTCTGAATATGTATTGTCAAATGTGCCTGTGTGTGTGTAAGTGTATACACATTTCATTCTCCTTTCTTTCCTTTTATAGTATTAAACAGAGAGAATATTGGCAATGGCCACATTTAACATTTATCGAATAGGCTGCAAAATATTTATCTCTTTCCTTGGTTCTGTGAGTGATACTCTATCTTTTAAAAAAATTCTTTTTCAAGGTTAAGTTCATCAGAGTCAGTTTCTGCTACTTAGAAACAAAGAACTCAAATAGTGATTATGTATTAATCATGTATATATATCAATACCTTAATTTCACCCATGATTTTATGGCCAATATGTACTAAAAAGAAAGTCCATAAATTCCATAAATCAAATTATTGTTCAAATCCTTGCATATCAGAATTATTTAAGTCTAACAAATTATTTTCTAACCAAATTTCATCAACTCCATTTCAAACTACTTTTAGCCTGAGGGAGAAGGGTAAGATAATGTTAATAACCAACATGTACTGAGTGCCTACTATGTATCTGGCTCTGATACATTTCATTTAACACTCATGAGTTACGTATTATAATTATATCAATATTGTCAAATAGGAAATTGATATTAACAATTTTCCATAATCACACAGTAAGTACCAGTGTTATATTCTCAACTATTATACTGTCTCCTTAAAAGTCAGTCTATTCAAGGAGTCTGTAAAGAGGCCTTGGGGATGTTGCCTCTGGGGGGAAAGGGAATTAAAAAATCTGTAGGGACAACACTGTAAAACACAAAGAAGAGTAAATTATATTAAAAGAAACAATATTCCAAAACTTTGTAGAAGAAAGTTGTTGTTTTTTTAAGGTGGGAGCAGCTTCAAACACTTACAAAGAGATCAAGGATTTCAGATGCTGAAGTGACCAGGAGGCAAACAAAGGAGCAAGGATAATGGTCAGCACTTCCAAAATTCCCTACATCTTATGAAGAGGGGGAGCAAAAGATTGTGGGCGCTTAGGACAGAGAGGTAGGACGGTGATCTCATGACTGAAACATACAAGATAAAAGGGAGCTCCTAATAGATCCCTCAGGGTGGTGTATCCTGCCCCTCCCCTCCAATAAGTAGGCAACAATAAAGAGAATCAGAAAAAGCAGTCAGCCTAAGCAACAATTAAAAGCAAACATATGAGCCTACAGATAAGAATCACTAACCAACTGAGAAAATCAAAGCCAAGAAAGAGAGGTACTCTCCAGAAATGTGGAGAGTGCAGCAAAGGTACACAAAGTACTACTTTGAAGACGTGTAATTTATATCCTCAGAAAAAATGTGAAATGAAATTGCTTCCATTAAAAAAAAGTATCACCTGAATAACATCGATATTGAAAGATAATAATTTAAGAAAGCAACTTTACAGTGGAAAAACCCTGGCAAACACTACATTGGCCAGGGAATCATGGTTAACATCGTCCGTGATGAGTCATGTTGCTAGCAGGTGCACCTCTATCTGATAGATGAGAAGGGCATTTCACCACTGTGGCACTCTTTACAAAAAATGACAACCTTCATAATGAGAAAAACATCATACAAACTGGGGATATTCTATAACATCCTCAGAACTGTCAAGGTCAAGAAAAACAAGTCTGAGAAACTGTCTCAGACCTGAGGAGACTAAAGAGACATGACAACTAAACACAATGTGGTATTCTGGATGAGAGACTGGAAGGGAAAAAGAACACTAGTGAAAAAATTTAGTAAAATTTGAATAAAGCCTGAATCTTAGTTAATAGTAATGCACCAATGTTGGATTTTTAGTTTTACAAATGTATCATGGTTATGTAAGATGTCAGCAATAGAAGGAATTGGGTGAAGGGCAGACAAGACGTCTTTACTATTACTGTAACTTTTCTGTTAATCTAAAATTATTCCAAAATTAAAATTTTACTATTAAAAACTTACTCAAATCTAAAACTGAGTAGCAGGACCATTGAGCAGAAGAATAAGGGGAAGTATGATTTAACATTCTGACTTCAGTAATATGATAGATTACATATTCTAAAAAGCCCTTTCCTACACAACATTCAGATCCTAGATAAATTACAATAAATATACTTTTAAATAAACTCTTTTGGGTTTATAAAAATTTAAGAGCAATTTCCTGAGAGAAATAAAATAGTAAATGTATTTTAAATCATAAAGTGTTAACCTAAAAACAAAGAGGTAATTTTTAGTACTCAATATTGCCCTGGGTGATTAAAAACTAAAAAACAAAAAAGTCCTTTCTGAGAATTTGTAACAATAGACCTGCTTTCACATGTTTGTGGTTTGAATTTTTCCTACCATTTTAATCAGGGAATCCCCAGGCTAAAGAGTGGATAAAAGTCACAACTTGGTAACAACCTCTGGCCCCCAGTGAAAGTAAAAAGAAATCCTACAATGAGAAAAACATTTTTAATCTAAGCACTTCAGGTTAAGTCCAGGCAAATCTAAGTTCATATTTGAAAAAAAACTAACAACAAAAAAAGCTAACATACAATGAAACAAGCCACCAGTAGCAAGTGAGCAAAAACACATCAGTGTTCATTATAGATTATAGTCCAAAGACTTCAGATACAGGAATGATCAAATATAGATTAGAAAAAATTATGTGTGAAATGCTGAAAGAAAAGTAGGAATAAATAAAAGCATGAAACAAAAGACTCCAAAATGTTCAAAAAGATCTGAAAGTAATAAAACATAAATTATCAATCTGAAATTATAATTTTTAAAACTAAAATAAAAATGGATAAGTTAAACAGAAAATTGAAGAAAGCTGAGGAAAGAATTGGAGAAACTACAAATATATTTGAAGAAATCAGTCAAAATATAGACAATAAAGAGGTAGAAAATATGAAAGAGAGGTTAAGTTCATTGAAGGATAGACTCAGAAATTCTAATATGTGTCTATTTAGAGTCCCAAATAAAAGTATTAGAAAAAATGATGAAAAGGAAACTTTAAAGAAGGTAATAGCTAAGAATTTTCTAAAACTATGCATACATATAATTCATAGATCAATGTAAATATAGCTGACCCTTGAACAACTTGGGTTTGAACTGTGGGGATCCACTTATATGCAGATTTTTTTCAATAAAAACATATATGTACTATAAATGTATTTTCTCTTCCTTATGATTTTCTTAATAAAACATTTTCTTTTCTGTAGCTTATTTTACTGTAATAATACAATATATAATACATTTCACATACAAAATATGTGTTAATTGACTATTTATGTTATCAATAAGGTTTCTGGTCAACAGTAGGCTACTAGTAGTTAAGTTTGGGGGGAGTCAAAATTATACATGAATTTCCAACTGCCAAAGGAGTCAGTGCCCCTAACTCCCATATTGTTCAGGGGTCAACTGTACCACCAAAACAAATCTACTCCTATAGTGCAAAAGAGCAAGAGAAAACCTTAAAAGTAGTCAGAGAATAAAGACAGGTAATCTAAAAAGATGAGACAATTACAATTACAGCTGAATTCCCAACAATGGAATCCAGAAGGCTTTGGAATAACATCTTTAAAGAGCAAATAGAAAATTACTGGCCACCTAGAATTGTATACATAGTGAAACTACTTTTGTAAGGAAAAAGGCCAAATGGAGCCTTTTCAAATAAACCAAATACATTCAGCTTAAGAGTAACAGAGTTTCATGGAAAGAAATTCAAAACAATGAACATTAAAAAGAATAAGTGACCATAGAAGGAAGACCTGAAATTTAAGAAGAGTGAGAAGAAATATATAAAGAAATGTTGACTGTGAGAAAAACAATAATAATATCTACTTTGGAGTATTGGAAATATAAGTTAGAACTAAATTACTTGACTGTCCAAGCATGTCAGGAGGATAGGATCAGTGTTAAAGCATTATAAATTTCTTATCTTGAGGGGGGATGAATCAGAGATTGATTAGTTTTTTACTTTCTTAAGTTAAATAAGCATGTTAAAGTTGCTATAGTAACCTCTACAGAACAGTTAGAAAATACGTACATGTTAAACCAATAGGAGAAGGGGAAGAAAACAGTCTACAAGATGGAGAGAGAGAGAGAATAAAACCATACCTAGAAACAGTAGGACAATAAAAACAAATTAAAATGATAGAAATTATTACAAATAGAGAACTATTCACAATTCATGTAAACAAACAAAACTCAAAAGTTGGTGGACTAGATAAGTGAACAAAATCAAATTGCATTAGCACCTCTAAAACATAAAGATAGAGACAGGAAGAAAGTTAAAGGATGAAGAAATACACAGTAAGCTAAAATGATCAAAAGAAAGTAGGTGTGCTAGGTTAACACAAAAAAATTAATATACAAAATTATAGATGTAAACCATTATTAAAGGTAAAACATAATACTGCATGAGGTTGAAAGTTTAAAATCACAGGGAGTGTATACACCTATATGAACTTCTAACAAAATAGTGTCAATAAAGTTAAGGAAATAGTCAAAAGAACCACAAGGTAAAAGTGAATCCACCATTACAGCTATAGATCTGACAACTCTCTCAGTAACTGACAAGTTAAGCACAAAAAAATAGTAATTGTAAAGAAGATTTAAACAATGCAAATAAAAATATTGATTGTGCATTTAGATATAACCAAAAAGTTAAGCATCATCTTATAAAGTTTTTTAAAAGAACAAATTAAATCTAAAGTAAATAAAGGAAGCAATAAAAGAAAGCAGGAATTCAACAGAAAAAAAAGACAATAGAATTATTTTTAAAAGGCAAACAAAGAGATTCTCTGAAAAGATTAACAACTTTGATAAGCTCATGGCAGGACTGATTAAGAAAAGGAGAAAGACAGTATTAAATATTTAAATTTCTAGGATGACCACTAAGAAAATAGAAATAAAATGCATAAATGTCAAAACAATGGAGGGGGTAGAGAATGAGAGAAAACACTTTCAGTCCAAAAGAAGGCAAGAGAGGAAATTTTTTTAATGGGTCAAAAAGAAAGCACCACAAAATATAACAGAAATGAAATATATCTGAAATGACAATACATATAAATCACCAATTAACTTATCAATTAAAACAAAGATTAAAAAATTGGATACTAAATATGCAACTCTAGGTGTAAAACAATGTACCAAACAAAAATACAGAGCAAAAAATATATAAATGTAATTATAATAATGTCAGACAAACTAGGACAAAAATATATCAAGCAATAAAGCTATCAATACATATTAAGTCAAGTTCAATTTATCAGAAAGCTACAATCATTTTAAACAAATGAGGTAGCAGCAAAATTGTCAGGACTTGAAGAACAAACTGACAAATTTATATTATAGTGAGATTTGTTAAAGCTCTCAGTTCTCCGTAGATAAAGCATACAAAAAAAATCATTCAGGATTAGATTATTTAATAACATAATTAATAAATTTGATCTAATGTATGTCAATAAACTGGTGACTACACATTTTTGAGCAAATATTTATGATAGAGAATACACACTAAGGCCATTGAGCAAGTCTCAACAAACTCAAGCATCTAGTTTCATAGAGAAAAATATTCTTTAACCTAACATAATTAAATTTAAAATTATAGCAAAACTGTAATTAAATATCAAAGGATAACATGCAATTAGAAATTTACAAACACATCTAAATAGTTGAGTCGAAGAATAAATATCATTTATATGTGAAATATTAAAAAGTCAAATTTACACAAAGAGAGAGTAAAATGGTAATTACCAGGAGATAGTGGATAGGGAGATAAGACATGTTGTTTAAGGGTACAAATTTACAATGAGTAGTAAATAAGCCCTAGAGATCTAATGCACAGTATAGTGAATATAGAGAACAATATTATACTGTAATCATCAAACTTGTTAGAACTTAATTATTACAACTATTAAAAAGAAAGGATAATTATGTAACCTGACAGAGGTACTAATTATCACTACAATAGCAATCATATCACAATGTATAAAAGTGTCAAATTACATATATACATTACCAAACGTAAAATAGATAACTAGTGAGAAGCAGCTGCATAGCACAGGGAGATCAGCTTGGTGCTTTGTGACCACTTAGAGGGGTGGGATAGGGAGGGTGCGAGGGAGGGAGATGCAGGAGGAAAGAGACATGGGGACATATGTATATGTATAACTGATTCACTTTGCTATAAAGCAGAAACTAACACACCATTGTAAAGCAATTATACTCCAATAAAGATGTTTAAAAAAATAAAAAACATAAAAGTGTCAAATTAATATTCTGTACACCTTAAATTTACACAATGTTATATATCAAGTATATTTCAATTAAAAAAGAGTTGAAGAATAAATCAAAATATAAATTAGAAAATACTAATAACTGGTAAAGTAAATCTCCATGTCAAGACTTGCAGGATGCAGCTACTATGGTTTTTAGAAAGAAACATATAGTCTTAAATTCTGATATTAGAACATAAAAAGACTGAAAATTAGTCAGTTTAGGTAGAACTTTAAAAGTAGAAAAAGAAAAAATAGAAAAAAACTAAAGATGATACAATATAAGAAAAGAATAGAAATTAATAATATAGAAAACAAAGTTCAGTGCAATAATAAACAAAGATAAAACCTTATTCTTTGAAAAGACTAACGAAATTGACAATACTCTTACATGACTAAGATAAACGGCAAAAATTCACAGTGTGGCAGAGTTTTTAAGGCTAATAAGAGAATACTATTAAAAACTTTTGACAATATTGGAAAATAAAACTGAAATGAAACTGACCATTTCTTAGAAAGACATAACTTATAATGACAGCATACATAAAAACTCCTCAAAATCAGTAAGGAAAAGAAAATAAAACTCAAGCGAAAAATGAGCAAGAAACAAAACAGACATTTCATTAAAAAGGAAACCCAAAGGCTTAATAAACCTATAAAAAGATGCTCAATCTCATTAGTAATTTTTAAATATAAATTAAAGTCACAATAAGAAATAATTTTATTACCACTAGATTGTCAATAAAGTCATAAATCTCCACATGTGGAGCTACAAAAACTCATATGCTACTGTTCAGCTGATTTGGTACAAATTCTTTGGAAATTATCTAGTATATCAAGAAGGTGAGCAGAACCTACAGGCCAGCAAATCCACTACTCAGTGTGAACTCTATTCAGGAAAACTCTCCAGTGGGGAACTAACTATCTGATACTAAAGCAAATCTTACAGAGTCATATTTTTTAAGTGTAAGAGACAGGTTAATAAAAATAATAGACTAAAAAGTTAAGAAATATGCCTAATGCATGTGGAAATTTAGTGTATAAAGGGATCTCAAATCAGTTGGAGAACAGAAGAATTATACGACAGTGGGTTTAGGACAACTGAATAGTCATCTGCAAAAAAATAATTAAGTTGGATTCATACCTCATATCCTATACCTTGATAAATTCAAAATGGATACATGATTTTTTTATTTTACTAACTTAAAAATTTTTTTTTATTAAAGTATAGTTGATTTACAGTGTTGTATTAGTTTCAGGTATACAGCAAAGTGATTCAGTTATATATATATTTATATATATACATTCTTTTTCAGATTATTTTCCATTTTAGGTTATTACAAGATATTGAATATAGTTTCCTGTGCTATACAGCAGGACCTTATTTTTTATATATATTTTATATATAGTACTGTGTATATGTTAATCCCAAAGTCCTAATTTATCCCCCCCACACACCCTTTTCCCCTTTGGTAACTATATGGCTATGAGTCTATTTCTGTTTTATAAATAAGATCATTTGTATCATTTTTTTAGATTCCACATATAAGTGATATCATATGATATTTATCTTTCTCTGTCTTACTTCACTTAGTATGATAACCTCTAGGTCCATCCATGTTGCTGCAAATGGCAGTAATTCATTCTTTTTATGGCTGAGTAATATTCCATTGTATATATTCAAATTGATAAATTCAAAATGGACACATGATTTAAATAGGGAAGTGAAAATATAAAATTACAAGAAGAAACCATTTGATGATTATTTTAAACTCAGGGAGAAAGACCTTTCAAACTATGACACAAAACACAAGACTTATCAAAATCAAGAAGATTTGACTTTTTAAAAAATACATGGCAAGCATCTTTAGGATTCTCGATGTATAGTATCATGTCATCTGCAAACAGTGAAAGTTTTACTTCTTTTTTGATTTGGATTCCTTTTATTTCTTTTTCTTCTCTGATTGCTGTGGCTAAAACTTCCAAAACTATGTTGAATAATAGTGGTGAGAGTGGGCAAACTTGTCTTGTTCCTGATCTTAGTGGAAGAGTAAAATACGTAGGAATAAACCTATCTAAGGACACAAAAGACCTGTATGCAGAAAACTATAAGACACAGATGAAAGAAATTAAAGATGATACAAACAGATGGAGAGATATACCAAGTTCTTGGATTGGAAGAATCAACATTGTGAAAATGACTATACTATTCAAAGCAATCTACAGATTCAATGCAATTCCTATCAAACTACCAATGGCATTTTTCACAGAACGAGAACAAAAAATTGCACAATTTGTATGGAAACACAAAAGACACCAAATAGCCAAAGCAATCTTGAGAAAGAAAAATGGGGCTGGAGGAATCAGGCTCCCTGACTTCACACTATACTACACAGCTACAGTAATCAAGACAGTATGGTACTGGCACAAAAACAGAAATATAGATCAATGGAACAGGCTAGAAAGCCCAGAGACAAACCCATGAACATATGGTCACCTTATCTTTGATAAAGGAGGCAAGAATATACAATGGAGAAAAGACAGCCTCTTCAATAAGTGGTGCTGGGAAAAATGGACAGCTACATTTATAAAAGAATAAAATTAGAACACTCCCTAAGACCATACACAAAATTAAACTCCAAATGAATTAAAGACCTAAATGTAAGGTCAGACACTATAAAACTCTTCAAAGAAAACATAGGCAGAACATCTTTGACATAAATCATACCAGGATCCTTTTTGACCCACCACCTACAGAAATGGAAATAAAAACAAAAATAAGCAAATGGGACCAAATGAATCTTAAAAGCTTCTGCACAGCAAAGGAAACCATAAACAAGATGAAAAGACAACACTCAGAATGGGAGAAAATATTTGCAAATGAAGCAACTGACAAAAGATTAATCTCCAAAATATACAAGCAGCTCATGCAGCTCAATATCAAAAAAAACAAACAACACTATCCAAAAATGGGCTGAAGACCTAAACAGACATTTCTCCAAAGAAGATATACAGATTGCCAACAAACACATGAAAGGATCTCAACCTCACTGATCATTAGAGAAATGTAAATCAAAACTACAATGATACCTCATTTTGTATTCTCACACCGGTCACAATGGCCGTCATCAAAAAGTCTACAAACAATAAATGCTGGAGAGGGTGTGGAGAAAAGGGAACCTTCTTGCACTGTTGGTGAGAATAAAAATTGATACAGCCACTATGGAGAACAGTAGGAGGTTCCCTAAAAAACTAAAAATAGAACTACTGGGCTTCCCTGGTGGCGCAGTGGTTGAGAGTCCGCCTGCCGATGCAGGGGACACAGGTTCGTGCCCCGGTCCGGGAAGACCCCACGTGCCGCGGAGCGGCTGGGCCCGTGAGCCATGGCCGCTGAGCCTGCGCGTCCGGAGCCTGTGCTCCACAGCAGGAGAGGCCACAACAGTGAGAGGCCCGCGTACCGCAAAAAAAAAAAAAAAAAAAATACCATTCTGATGAATGATGTTGATAATGAGGGAGGCTATGCTTGCGTGCGGGAAGGGAGTATGTGCAAAATCTCTGTATCTTCCTCTCAATTTTATTGTATACCTAAAACTGCTCTAAAAGATAAAGTCTTAAAAATTAAAAAAATGAGGACTGTAAAAAACCAAAAAACAAAGTTATTTAAATGGCTTGAAATGCTTACTGTTTCTTTTAAAGCAACATAAAATATTTTTTATATTTTAAATGTGACTCAACCTAGAAAATGTTTAAATATGATGGCCACAGCCTCAAGTCCATTTGTGAGCAAGGAAAATCATTAAATTCTATTAAATCTCCTAAAGGTAGAGGGGGGAAAAGACAGTAATTATGTGTTGTCCCATAAACCATAATACTGACTGAGAAATAGAATATTCCCTGCCATACCAGTAAACAAAGGATGTCACAGTCATCAGCGATTGCAGAGCCACAGCCTATGGTGAGCTGGTGAGCCCTGAGGGAACTCAGGAAAGAATACCTTCCGTCTAGCAGCCATCAGACTGCAGCCATTCCATATCTGGTTTTCCTTAATTAATAGCAATCTTTTGATGTTCCCGATTACCTGCCCTTTGTGGCAAAACTCCTGTATATCCTAGCTCCCCCCTCACCTCCTTGGAGCAGTTCTCTCAGGGTTACTTGAGATGCTGCCTCCCGGGCTTGAAGTCCTAAAAATTCTCATCGAATAAGACATAGCTCTCAACTTTTAGGTTGTGAATAATTTTTTAGTCGACATGACATAAAATAAAATCTGTTGATTGAGTAAGCAAAAAATTTACCTGGGAATTCTCCAGGATTGGTTTGTATCTGCACTTGCCTTTTGCAGGATCTGTTCCTATTACTTGATAATTCCTATAAGAGTAAATCTTGACATAACTACATGGCATACAGAGGCTTTCTACCAGACTACCTATCAGACGCTGTCTCCTGCCTTGCCCCAAATCCCGCACCAGAACACACTCTACTCTCCAACAATTCTAAACAATTCTAAGAATTGTTCCCAAAATACCAGGCTCTCTCCCCATTCCTCACCTTCACATATTCCTGCATCTGCTAGATTCCTTCTGTTATCTGCTGCACCTGACAAGCCCTTACTCATCCTTCAGATCCCGCTCAAATGCTGTGACTTTTCCCCTGGCTCACTAAGCAGCATGGGTTGCTGTTTGGATCTCCCTGAATACTGTGCAGTTCCTATTGTATCATTATTTTACTGAGCTACAGTATTTTTGTTTGTTTGTTTTTTGTTTTTTGCTTTTCTCTTGCGCTACACCATAAGGTCCTGGAGGGCAGGGGGTTTGCTTTTGTGTTCCCAAGACCCAGCTGACTGCTTTGCTCATCATTTGCACACAAAAATATCTATTGCACCTGAGGTCAGAAAAAGCCAAGCAGCTCTTAATGGGAAAATATCAGTCTTGTATATCTATTCTTTTACCTTGCTGCATCATTTTGTACCTGAAAGTGCTGTCACAATTATGCCAGTATTCTTTATTACTTAGATAACAAAGCCTAGTGTTCAAGCACACTGGCTGTAACGTCCAAGAGCTCAGATTTCCTATTATAATGCCAGCATTTATAAGTTATACAATCTCAAGTAAGGTACCTAAAATATTTATAACTAGTTTAGATACCTAAACTAGTTATAAAATCTCAAGTAAAGTACCTAAAGTGTTCCATAACCCTATGATATAGGGTAATAATAATAGCTAACAGTTTTTGAGCATTTACTATGTTCCAGGCTTTGTTCATGCAATAAACAACTCACTTAATCCTCGCAACAACTCTGTGTTATCTTCCTTTACACTTGAGGAAACTAAAGCACAGAGAGATTAGGTAACTTCATCAAGGTCACATAGCTAGCTCATAAGTTGTAGAGTCAGAATTCAAATTGAAACAGCCTGGCTCCAGAGCCCATCACTTAAATATGAACTTATACTGTCTCTCTACCATAATATTGTCATATTCGAGGCTTAAAGGAAATAATGCAGGTAAATAACTTAGCACATAGTAAACCTGCAGATGGCAGTTGTGCTTATTGCTGTAGTAACAATTCAGTCTTGCTTCTTAGCTCCAATACCAGGCACTGATAATCTGCATTTTATTTAATGCTAAAGATGGACAATTTGCGAATTGCTTATGATACACTCACTAAACCCTGAAAGTTTAGTATTCATATATGCACAGCATTAGAACCATGTCCAATTAATCCACTTCAATTAAATCTTAAAAATTTAAATGGAAAACATAAGTAAAAATATAGATTAGTTCTGTGTTAGCAAACTTTTTCCCTTTTCTATAATGTAGCAAGGCCAAAAAGTACTCTCTTGTAGTAACAAATTGAATTTTGAGTTTCAGAAGCATTGCAACTGACAAGGCAGTGTTGAAAAGCATAACTTCCCCTTTAAAATTCATTTTTAAAAAAAATGTATTTATTTTTATTTTTGGCTGTGTTGGGTCTTCATTTCTGTACGAGGGCTTTCTCAAGTTGTGGCAAGCAGGGGACACTCTTCATCACGGTGTGCGGGCCTCTCACTATTGCGGCCTCTCTTGTTGCGGAGCACAGGCTCCAGACATGCAGGCTCAGTAGTTGTGGCTCATGGGCCTAGGTGCTCTGCGGCATGTGGGATCTTCCCAGACCAGGGCTCAAACCCGTGTCCCCTGCATTGGCAGGCAGATTCTCAACCACTGCGCCACCAGGGAAGCCCTAAAATTCTTATTATAAAGTCTTTCAAAGAGTTGATTTCAGTAATGGATCAGAATTAGAAGGTTCATGTTATTTGAGGTTAGAGGTGAGTTAATTGTACTAACATGGCACATTAAAAAACAAGTGTGGCTGGAAGCACAACAGGAGAAAGAGCGTTCAGCTACATTACCAAACTCTCTGGAGAAATCAAGCAAGCCAACAGACGCATCTAAGATAATTGCAGCACTGGAGTTTCTGCCCAAATGAATTTTATTCCCACACTCACAGGGTGTGCCCTCTTGGAACAGAATATATGTAAGCAAATGGCAGAAATAGCACCAGGAATCCCTTTCACAAAAATTTCTATGGTAGGAAGTAAGATATGGAAGATGAACATGTTACTACGATCTCAAATTTAAACTCCTGACTCTAAGTAACTGCAATCAGATTATCAGTACTGTTTCAGGGATTACAAACAAAACATTTCAAAAATATTTTATGTTACAGAAGATAACCAGAGTAATAAGTTATTGTATGAGCAGAATATAAATAAATCCTCCTATGGAAAATGTTAATTGTAGATAAAAAGAATAACTACTAGAAGAGCTGCATAAGGTTTCAAGCTTTAGACAAAGTCATTAAAAACAGGATTGAACTTTAGACAATTCCTTGTCACTTATCAAAATATAAGGATTACAAATGCCAGCTTGGCTATACAGTTTAAATAAAAATTATATGAAGTGGAGATATGCAGTTTATAAGGTAGCGAGGCAGGAAATTTTGATTGGAAAAAGTGAAGCAGAAGCCACTTGGATTCTGATCCCAGCTGTGTCACTTAAAAGTCTAAATCCCATCCTTAAGCTACAAAGTATATTTTTTGTCCATTTTTTTGCCATTTAAAATGAACTAAATATTATTGTCCTATGATTTTAATGCAAAATTCACATTCAATAAACAAATTACAATGTGATAGTAGATACTTGTTTTGAAGGCCCAGTTAAATAATTTTTGAACTAATAAATGGATTTTTATGGGTGGTAATAGAAGGTCTAAGTGCTCCATTAATCTCTCATGCTTATTCTTATACAATGTTCCCCATTCTATTACACACTGCTTAATGTAATTACAGAAGAAAAGCAAAAATGTCAAAAATATTCAGTTGTTTGAAAATCATAAATATCATATCGATTTAAGAATATCCTTTTGAATTTCAGAGGTTTACTATAAGGGAAAAAATTGTTTATTTTCTAAACTGAATTCTCCTATTCTTAGTTGGTGGTGATATCATCAATCCATTTAATCAAAAAAGGTAGAAACACAAAGGAATCAACTCCCCCCTCTCCATCATACCCCCAAACCAAGCACTCATCAGTTTATCATTTTATATCCTAATTCCCAAAGAGGTTACTCTCTAACTCTCATTATTTCCACTGCCTTGGTTAATGTCTTTACCACATCTCGATTGTATTACAGCTGCAGCCTCACAAGTAAATTCTGTTCCTCTGAATAGGCCCACCTTACACAGCTATCACAGTAATTCATCTAAAACACAAGTCTGACCCACTCACATTCCTGACTAAACTAATGTGAATGGCTTCCCACTGCCAACAGGCTAAACTACAACCTCTCTAATGTGCAACTCAAGGCATCCACGATCTAATCCCAGAATGACTCTCCATGATGGCAGATATTGTTTATATCTTGCTCTCCATGGTATGGTCGGCAAAGTTTCTGATGAATAATAAATATCACTCAATAACAAACTAAATAATAAATTTCAGTTAATAAACTGCTGACTAAATAGATACAGAAATGAATGACTGTTGTCTCATTTCTGACACTCCTCATTTAGCAATTTGTTTTCTAGCAGATCAAAGGGAGTCTAACTCCCCACACATTCCAAGTTGTTCTACCCTGTGGTTCCTTCCCTTTTTTCTTTGGTTACTCCTCCTAAGCAGCTGGAACACTGGCTACTCCTAGAAGCTTTCCCAAATCCTCCTCCCTTCTTCTGGGCTCCCAAAACACCCTGTGAGAAATCGTTAGACTTGAACTGAAGATGACATGAAATTATAAACCGTGGTCCTATTCCCAGCACTTGTCTCATGCCAAGCATGCAGAAGGTGCCCAATAGCTGTTAGGTAATAAATGAATGAGTAATTCTAATCCAAATGTCACATATATATAAAACATATATATAAAACACTTATTCAACGTTAGAAATCAGTTAAAATTCACAAAATCTGTTTCTTCACAAATCGCAGCATTCTACAAAACAGTTAAATGCATAAATTCTGATTTAACATCTTCAAAAATAGGTCTGTAGGCTTTGATTTATCACAACCAAATATGAAGTAAAGGTTTACTATCTCTGTGTTGGTTAGTATTCCCTGAATAATCTATCTATGAGGTAGATATCATTTTAAAAAGAGATGATAGGGGCTTCCCTGGTTGCGCCCCGGTCTGGGAAGATCCCACATGCCGCAGAGCGGCTAGGACCGTGAGCCATGGCCGCTGAGCCTGTGCGTCCCGAGCCTGTGCTCCGCAACGGGAGAGGCCACAACAGTGAGAGGCCCACGTAACACACACACACACACACACACACACACACACACACACACACAAAGATAATTTTAAAAGGGCTATAAAATAAAGGCAATGCATTAAATTATTGTTGTTATTAAATATTTAACATGTCTTTCATGTATCAAATATATGGATGTGATCTTTACTTGGCTGCTCTATTCAAGTTGCTAACCACTGATTAAACCTACACACAGATTAAGATATACATAGAATAATATTGAATTGATCTGAGTTCGAAATCATACCAAAGGCTCTTTATTTTGTAGTAAGCTGATAATGTTTAAAATGTCTGTACACATATGTACTTACACACTATAGTGATAGGCATAGAAAAGATAGACCTCATAGGATATTTTCATATATGGAAGAATATATGATTTTTCTAGTAAATCTAAATCTAAATATGAATTTCTTTCATAAGTAAGTAGTCACCAAATATAATGTTAATAAGGGAATTTTACTATATACTTAATAGACATTTTTTGCAATAGAAAATTTAAAAGTGTAAGTGCATTTTGATATTTTTTAACATGCCTACTAATAGGATGGTTAAATAATCATTGCATTATTCAGCCAGCTAAATTCATTTATCCATTGCTTTTTACAAATATTTTTGAGCACATATCACATACAAGACACTGGGAGTAAACATTGGAAATAGAAAAAATACAAAACCTATCTTTTGTAGTGATTTATGCTCTCAAAAATGTTAATAATTTATGGGGATATTATTTGTGATCTGATCATATAAAGAATTAAATAAAGAGGTAAAGAGTTTGAAATTTATTTTGTAACAAAATTTAAATCACAAATCATCTATGAGCTTTAGTCCAGTGAATATCTAGAAGCAGTACAGGAAATAGTTTGAAGGGGGCAAGGTCAGCCAGACTACTATACCAGTTCAAGAATAAAGCAATGAGGGCCTGTAGTTATGGAATTAAATATTACACATGGGACGATTATGACCTATGAAAACATATTTTATCATTGTATGTTATTGAATAAGACCAAAAATATTTTCATTCCCCATTGGAGACATTTTCTCTGGCAGGATTTTTTTGTACCCACAATACTTTGATTTTACCTGTATCATAAAATTTATTGTGCTGTATTTTAATTATATGTTTGTGTCTCTCTCCTTAGCTAAATCACAACTCCCTTGAGAGCATGAACTGGGTCAAAATCATCTTTGAATCCCCAGTGCTTAACGTGTGACTGCAAAGAAGCAGTAATTCACTGCAAAAATGTTGTTGGGGGTATTCTTTATTAATTTACAAGGTGAGAACCCAAAGGAGGAATACTGTTTGCTCTCAGTATCATAAATAGCTGTGCTTTTCTAGAAAAATTGGGTTATTTCTATCTTATAAGGAATAAAAATTTCTGGTTTTGTTTCCTTCTTTCCCATTGGCTGTTAGAAAATGAAAGAACAATTTATACTCTCCAATAACAAGTGTATAGAATGACAGGGCATTTGTTTTCTATAAAATATTCAATTCCTGCTTCCATCTTATTTTTACTTCCTTACTTCTACCTGCTTCATCTCTTCTACTAACTTCAAATGATTTTATCTTCTTCAATTAGTTACATTTATGTAAATCAGCTTAAATTTATTTTTAAACAAACTGGGTTAAAATGATTAAGCAAATGGCAGGTGTTCAAAAATATCTCTTCAATAATTGAAAAATGGGATAAATTGTTGAATTTAAATTAAATTGAATTTACAGTTATACTTTTCTTTGTAAAATTCTCTTGCCTTACATGAGGTAAATTCTCATATTCTTGTAACCTTCTATCATCAGTACAAGTTTAATAACAAAAGTTATAGATATAACAGTGACTAAGTGCTAGAACTACTCTATATGTATAGGTATTCTATCCTACATTTGTAATATAGTACATATAATGAAACTTTCTCCAGAAGGTAATTTTAGTTAAGTCAGTAACTCACTAAATAACATGAGGCTTTAGAATTGTGCTATTAAAATAAAAGTATAGTTTGTATTTTTCCATGTAAAATAACTGTGATCTAACTGCTCTGAGGTTATGTATTTAAAGTCATTCCTTTTGAATTTTTATTACAAATGACGCTTAGTATTCACACTCTCATCAGTTTAATCCACATGAGAGAGTAAAAAAAAAAACAAACTGTGGGAAACTAGGAGTAGTGGGTGGGGTAGGGAAGCACTATGTTTCTTCAGGATTCCCAGAAGTTCGCATTGTTAGCTGACACGTATAATAGCTAAAGCATTAAAAACAATAACAAGTGCTTCTTTCGCAGTTCATAGTTCCTACTGCAAAATTAAAGTTTAAAGATAAAACATAAGCAGCAAAATTTTCAGATGGATTTACAAGAAATGACTTGTAGCCAAGGTCCACATTTTTACTGAATAGTTTTCACACATATTCCAATGAACAAAATTTCTAGGCCATTTAATGTTTGTATATTTAATCAACAATAAGAAAGGATTAATATATTAAGCTGCATAATTTATTTCATATTAGTAAATATCTTGCGCTCCATATGTTATCCTAGTGAGAATTTCTGATTGAGGAAAAAAAATCTATAGCTTATATTAAGCAAAAAAAATGCATTGTAGCATCAGTTTATCATAATTTCTATCCTATTATTCATAAAACAAAGTATATATATGACTCGTTCAATATTAAGTTTGGGGAACTCTTTCCTTAAAAAGCTACAGATACTTGGGTACTTTTTCTTTATATTTAAACTAGAAGAAGCATTTCTCAGGGGAAATTATATTCATTCTATCAAAGGATATAAGACAAACATCCATGTGACATTTTTAAAACCTAAACTCAGAAAAGGAGATTGTACAAATTTTTATTTTTTTAAGAACTTTTTCAAAGGTCAGCAATGTTGCACTTTTCATGGGAGACATTTTAAAATTTTACTCCAAAAACTACCTAATGATCTGTGGCATCTCAAGGTGCATGAAATGACTGAGTGCACTTTAGCACATAGCTTTTTATAAAAACAATGAAAAGAGACGAGAAAACCACAAATTGTCATAGGTTACAGACATTCTAGGAAAGAAATTTCAGATTTGCCTCTAAAGATTATTTTTCACTTTTGCAATATATTTCATCATTCTATTGCATCATTATTAATAAGACACAACTTTGTTTGCAATCTCTTAAATGTTGAAAGCATCATGGCTAACTTGGGCATATTAGTCAAATAGTATAAAAATCACATTCAGACCTTTTCAGATTGTTTACAAAATGATCTTTTATAAAGCATAGATTCTAATATTTTTATGAATTAGCTTTTATAATTTGGATACAATGTCATGTCAGTTCAAAATCAGAGCTGATAAAGGAGTTCCTAGACGGATTAGGGAAAAGAAAGTATTTTATCATTAGAAATTAAGGGGATACTCTTCATACAACTTTTCTTGGAAAAGCTTGAAAATATGTAATATTTAGCAGAGTTCTTACTCCCTCTTGTGACAGATAAATGAAATGTAAATGGTACATAAGAGTTTCAACCGGGATTTTTTTTTTTGGAAGTATAGTTGATTTACAATGTTGTGTTAGTTTCAGGTGTACAGCAAAGTGATTCAGTTATACATGTGTGTATATATATATATTCTTTTTCAGATTCTTTTCCATTATAGATTATTATAAGATATTGAATATAGTTCTCTGTGCTATACAGTAGGTCCTTGTTGTCAACAAGGATTTTAATGAAATTTCCCAAACCTAGCTAGATTATAAACTTTTCTTAGAATTCATGTAATATCAAATACCTACACGTCTAAAAAGAATTCATTGAAAGAGAAATTGATTGTAACTTAACAATATCAAAAATTTACTTTTTTGTGTTTTTTCTCTTTTTATTTCAAGATGCATACTTTTAAATGTCTAAAATTCTTGATAAATAAAATTAGAGGGCAAGATAAAAAGGAGGCAGCACAATTCTTCAGATGGATTTAACTAGAAATGACTTGTAACCAAGACCCACATTTTTACTGAGTAGTTCCCACAGATATTTGTACTTTGATATGGCCAAAGAAAGGGGGCAGGAGGGAAGGACTCTTGACCCGAAAACGTCAAAGGGCCCAGAGTCACAGAAACGTTCCACTATGCAGAGCCCTGGAGCTTCAATCTGTTTCCTTTCAGGTTCTCAGAGGCCAACTGAGACAAGGCAGTTAAAACCACCCTAAGTTAAAATGTAAGGAAGTTGACATATACACACTACTATACATAAAATAAATAACCCATAAAGACCTACTGTAGGGCTTCCCTGGTGGCGCAGTGGTTGGGAGTCCGCCTGCCGATGCAGGGGATGCGGGTTCGTGCCTCGGTCCAGGAGGGTCCCACGTGCCGCGGAACGGCCGGACCCGTGAGTCATGGCCGCTGGGCCTGCGCGTCTGGAGCCTGCGCTCCCCGGCGGGAGGGGCCCCAGCGGTGAGAGGCCCAAGTACCGCAAAAAAAAAAAAAAAAAAAAGACCTACTGTATAACACAGGGAACTCTAGTCAAATACAGTACTCTATAACGGCCTATATGAGGAAAGAAGCTAAAAAAGAGTGGATATATGTATAACAGATTCACTTTGTTGTACATCCGAAACTAACACAAATTATAAATCAACTGTACTCCAATAAAAATTAATTTAGAAAAAATTTTTAATGTAAGGAGCTTGAAGCTTATCTTAGATGCACTCTTCCCTGTCCATCAGCTCTGCTCCTAATAAGCCTCAGCATTGAGACTTTATCTCCCTCTTTTGTAAAAATCCTAAGTTCTTTAGGGGTCTAGTACCAAAAGGTATACTCAAACCTTCCCTTAGTCAGTGTCCTATATTTCATACCTATCACACCACTGCTCATATATGTCAAAAGCCCATAGGTACCCTATCCATTTCTTCTGTGACTGATTTTCAGTATTCTACCACCTCAGAGATAAATATGTATATAAGTACACACACACACACACATACATTAATTGAAGCTAAAATGTAAATGTTTGCCTCTCATATCCTATGTTTGCATTTAACTGGGGATTCCTGGAGATATAATCTTTTAATCCAAAATAATATAGTATTTGAGGCACCATTGTTAAAAAAAAAAAAAAAGTATTAAGCATCTGCTTTAGCAGGTACTGTATTTGACATTTTATATATATTATCTCATTTAACCTTCATGATATCCCTGTAATGCAAGCTTAATTATCTTCAGTTTATACATGAAAAAACTAAGACTTAAGTAATCCATCCAAGGTTACTTGGTTGATAGTGGATCCAAGTTTCCCACCCAGATTTATATAGCTCCAAAGTCTTTGGTGCTAATTAGGGACATGGTTTTGGCCCAGATTTTTTCAGGCAATTTTCAAATCTCAAATAAAGTTTGTTGTCTTCTCAATCTATGCCTAATGATCTTCTGGGTGAGCTGTGAATCATGCCCAGTACATCAAATATGGAAAAAGATCTCAAAACTAAACATGAATATGAGATCACTAAACTAATTTTCACTTGAGTCCCAGGATTTTTCATTATTATTATTTATAGTCCTCTATTGGGTATTTTATTGTATTATGAAATTCTGTGGAGTTCTAGCCAAACTTTATTATACATCATTAAAAGTTTTTGAATATTCACTTGAATTTGTCTACTAATTATTTATTGAAATCTATTATGAGTAAAACCTATATTATATTATTTTGCATTATCTTATGTTACATTATAATAAAATCTGTTATAATGGTCCCTGCCCTTACAGTTTCATGGGGGATACATATAAAGAAAGAAAAAAAAAACTCTCAAAGAAATGGGATAAGAGCTATGATAGAGGTAGAAGAACAAGGAAGAATGAAACAAAGTATAGGGGCCACTAGTCTCAGACAAAGAGAATGGCTTCCCAGGGGAAACAATGTCAAACTGAGCCAATGAAAGAAGAGGAAACAATGTTCCAAGCAGAGAGAACAGCACTGAAAAATGGACAAATATTTAAGATTTGTAAGCAATAGGATTTTGTAAAATGTATTATATGAGGCAGCAGAGAAAGATGAAGGACAGATTTTGGAAGACCTTTAGATTCTGAAATTTGGAATACATTCTGAGGGTATAGCTGAAAAGCTGGTAAACTGATAAGCAAAGGAGAGACAATCTGATAGGCATTTAGACATATCACTCTAGACAGCTGCTTGGAAAGAGGCCAGATTTGAGTCTGTTTCAGCAACCAAGAAAAGAGTAAGTGCTTGCTCAGTCTAAGGTCATAACAGTAGCAATGCCGAGAAACGGACCAATTTTTTAAATGTATAAGCCACAGGATTTAGGGATTTTGATAAAATGAGAGAGAGAAAAAAGGATTCCAGGGAGATGTTTGTATTTCTGCCAAATGAATGAAAATACCATTTGTGAGATACAAAACAATAAAGAAGAAAGTTTAGGCGAAGGGAGGAAAATGAAAATGTTTGATATTTCAGGAGAAATGAAGTTAGTTTGATTTCGTAATTCCATATAGTTTGTAGTTGGAGAAAAATGAGGCATATTTTAAGTATTGTGGAGAAAGGGAGAATAACATGACTGGCAAAATAAGGCTCGTCTGGCATCACTGAGACCCCAGGTGCAATAGAAACGGAAGGACCTGTCCTGTGACATGACTTGATTTTCACCACCAGTGCTCAGCCCTCCATTTACCAAGGCATGCAGGGGACCGTCAGGTTTATTCAGGATTGACACTCTGCAAACAATGAAATGAAACAAAAAGTCAGTGGAGCTAGGAAGGGGGTAAATGTGGATTGCCAACAGCTGAGGGATTAATGTTTCAAAAACAAGTCTAGTGGAGTAACTAAATGGAAGAGTTAAAACTGTGGTTCTCAATCTTGGAGGCATATTAGGGTCACCTGGGGAGCTTTAAGAGCTACTGATTTTTGGATTGCACCTCCAGAGAGTCCAGAAATTCTGATTTAATTAATCTAGGATGTGGCCTAGCCTGGGCATCAGGATTTTTCAAATTTCTCTAATGTGCAGCCCGGGGCCCGAAGAGTGAGCTGTAAGGATATGAAATTGAGAACTGGTTGTTTGACTTTAACATTTGAAAGGAGAGGAAGTAATGAGTGATAAAAAGGTCCCGGATGTGGCTGAGGGAATGGCTGACTGCAGTGCTGTGGAAGTAAAAGTCCCTGAAGGTGTGGAAAACAAGGACCTGAACGAGAGCCACATGGCATCCTCGTGGACACTAACGTTACCCAAGGAGATGGCAGAACTTGGAGCAGAGTAAATTGTAAGCCAAATGCTTAATTTAAGATAATCTCAGATTTAAAAGACAAGTATAAACCAGGTGTTGATGATTCATTTTACAAATTATACAATGTAACTCTTGAAATAAACCTAAAAGTCATATGTATTTATAACTATATATTTCATATTTTCATGTATAAAATGTAAAATAATATAATCTATAACAGTAAGCCAGTGGTATTAATAAAATAAATTCAGACGACTTCATCGACCTTTCCAGGAGGAAAAATATATTATTTATCATGACCTATAAAACATAGTACATAGAAAAAACTAGCCTTCAGTACAGGCAAATATCCTTTTATGGGTGTGAATTTTAACATGAATAAATGAATCCTACCCTTTTTTCAGAGCTTATATTCACCTAGTAAGAAAGTGTTTCTCTTCCCTAATGTGTACCTACTCAAGCCACTTGTCAAGGTTAGCAGCGGGGAAGGCAGAAAATTTCTGGCAATTTTTACCTGGTTCCAAAATATATTCTCCTAGTTTGCACCAGTTGGTCCAAAGGAGAAAAAAATATAACAATAGATATTATTTGACAGTGTTACAATAGCAGCTGCTCATAGTTAGGTTAGAGTGTAACTATGTGGCTCTTTATAGGACCATTCCATTTGGCAAAATGATCACAATGAACTCCTTTATTAGGCATTTAAGTAAATAAATTCATTTGGCTGTGGCTCAAGACTGATTTATCTTACACAAAAATATTTATGTGGTTGACACAATTTTGGAGTTTTCTCTTTAAATTTTAAAGTCGAAAAAAAAATGCATTAAGGGCTTCCCTGGTGGCGCAGTGGTTGAGAGTCCGCCTACCGGGATGCAGGGCACATGATTTCGTGCCCCGGTCCGGGAGGATCCCACATGCCGCGGAGCGGCTGGGCCCGTGAGCCATGGCCGCTGAGCCTGCGCGTCCGGAGCCTGTGCTCCGCAACGGGAGAGGCTACAACAGTGAAAGACCCGCATACCACAAAAAAAAAAAAAAATTTAAAGTCGTGTACACTTTGGAATTATAGTAGATATGTAATCTCTGCTTTGTTTTCTAAACTATACATGACATTTGTTTTCTGACATAACATGAACATTTTTTCCTTCTCTTTAGAATTTTTTGGTAGTTTTGTCAATTGTGATACATCCATATATTCACTGACAGCCCATAGACTTGACTAGCTAGGAGCATATCATTGACAACATTTGGAGAAACTAATTTCCCACATATGCTTTCACTGAGTAAATATAGTTGTTAAGAACTATATCAATACAAATCTTCCCCTACAGTGGTCAAATACAACTTTTGTTTTTATATTCACCATAATTTAGAATATCATTTAAAGAAGCACAAGAGTAGACTAGATCATAACAGGAGTAAATATATTTTTAAAAAATACAAAGGAAAACAAATATATAAATTGTGAGGAGTATATCAGCAATAAGACCTGAAAGACAAATGCTGGCACTGGCCCACATAAGTAGTGTTGAGTAGAATTTATTTCTATTGTAGAAATTCTGTTAAAACCTCAGATCATATTTGTCACTTATGATGTTCCCATGTGCACCAAGCACATTTCTGGTTATTTGTAAAAAAGAACACTCTAGCTAAAAGACACGAGTGTTGGGTTATGTTGGCTGTTATATTTCTTATTGTCAAATAACACACTGGCTTTCTGATTTATATACTTCAGTCTCTCATGAGTTTAGTCAGTGTGAGTCATCCAACACATATGACTAATTGTAGGGTATTGACAAGATTGAGTCTCTCAATCTGTTAAAATGGACCAGAGTGAAATCACCAGTGTTGTAATTCTACTTTGTGTCACCTTTGGCCTCTTGAAATTTGACCAGCTGGCTTTCCCAACCTCAACACTTCCAAACCTCCACAATGAAGTTCTTTGTTTGTAAGAGATTAAATACAACACAATAATAGATAAGCTCTCCTTCTGTCAATCAGTGTCTCATTGTGATCTATGTATGAACAATATAACTGAATATTTACATCAAGACTTTCTCCTTCCATGATTCATTTACACAGAAAAGAAATAAAGAAATTACCATAATCACATATTTATTTTTTATTGTAGCAATGCTTTTATAATAAACAAATACTGTGTTTTCTAAAAATGAAAGTATTTCGATCACAATGAAGAAAAGTAGAGATGATGTAGGATATTTGAAGCAAAGTTTGTTAAGATATTTTAATATTTTTAAAGATATTTTAATGGTATTATGGCATATATCCAGGAACAAACAAACCCTGCATTGCACAGTATCCTTCCTCCCTTGGTTGGGAGGCAGGGGAACAGGGGAATCAAAACAATGGACCAAGAGGAGAATGAATCAAAGGATACTTTGTTAATATCAGAGCAAGCACAGCATCCTCAATGCTGTGCTCTGCTCATAAGGTCAGGAATAAGACCAACGAGAAGCCATCAACAATCTGTTTATATTCATTCTCTACCATCATTTTCAGCCTCCATCTTCACTCACACAAATGAACCTGAATATAAAGTTTGAAATCTTAACCACTTTCTGCATAGCTGTATGGATAAAGAAAATTGAGAAAGGGAGGAGGTGCCCAGGGCACCATTAGTATACAATTTTATAAAATGGAAAACAAGAAAGAGCAGAGTCTAGACTAGTGCCTTTTAAAGTGCAGGAAACTTTCCCACTTAACTGTGGCCAAACAGGGTGTGAGAGTAAAGAATGGTCAAAGGTGCTGGGTGGTCAAGGGGGGATGTAGAGGCAGGGCAGGCACAGAGTAGGTGAGCTGAAAATTCCCTCGAGGCTCCAGTATAAATGTAAAAACCATAGGCTTTGATGTCAGATAATCCTGAGTTCATTATCAGTTCATCCTTAATTAGCTTTATGGTTTCTATATAATCCTCAATTTCCAATTTGTGAAATGCTGATAGCAATTTCTACTAGGGATTTTATGAAGATTAAACAAATGACTAAAAATGGTTACTGGCACAGAGTAGGTACTCAATAAATGGTTATTTTTAAATATTATGAGATATGTGTTTGCAGGCCATATATACTTAGTTTAGAGTTTAAAAGATAAAGTACCAGATCCCTCCGATTTGTTACAATTGGTAATCATTTATTTAGCATTTTCATCTATACTAAAAAGAGCTTTAAAATATTTCACTTAAGAATAATTTTATTTCTATGACTTACTACCAAAATCCAACAAAATAATAAATTCATTTTTAACTATCTGAGGACTAAATTGTTTTCTCACATACATGCATTTCTATTACTACTTAAGAGTTTCTAAGAACATTCATTTAGGATCAATCTAGACATACTAAATATGTGTTCAACATACGAAATGAGTTTAGATAAATATTCTTAGTCTTCAGATAATTTATTTCCCTGTCAGGGAAATATATATCTAGCTTTTTTTTATTTTCTAAAAATTAATTTTATTCAACATCTCCATCCCCTGGGATTTAGAGGCATGCCAAAGGTTACATAGCATCAGATTATTTCATCATGGAATTGTGAAATGAAAAATTGTTCTGCCAAAGGCTCTTGGTAGACAGTAAATAGTGAAATTCATACTCTCTTACTAACGTATGTCCTTAGCAGCTTGTTTTTAAGACAGCAGTGCAGAAGGTCACTATGTGATTAAACTTGAGTAAATCTCATTTAAATTTTATCTAATTCCATTTTCTTTTTTAAATTTAATTTTATTGAGATAATTTTTTAATATTTTAATTTTATTGGAGTATAGTTGATTTACAGTGTTGTGTTAGTTTCAGGTGTACAGCAAAGCGATTCAGCTATATATATCCATATATTCATTCTTCTTTAGATTCTTTTCTCATATAGGTTATCACAGAATATTGAGTAGAGTTCCCTGTGCTATACAGTAGGTCCTTGTTGGTTATCTATCTTATTTATAGTAGTGTGTGTATGTTCATCCCAAGCTCCTGATATAGCCCTCCCCCCACATCTCCCCTTTGGTAACCATAAGTTTGTTTTGGATATCTGTTAAGTCTGTTTCTGTTTTGTAAATAAGTTCATTTGTATTTTTTTTAACTAAGTTACACATGTAAGTGAAATCATGTGATATTTGTCTTTCTCTGTCTGATTTACTTCACTTAGTATGATAATCTCTAGGTCCATCCAAGTTGCTGCAAATGACATTAATTTATTTTTATTGAGATATAATCGACACATAACATTGTATAAGTTTAAGATATAATCGACACATAACATTGTATATTTAATCAATAGCAAATGTCGATTTGATACATTTATATATTGCAATATTATTACCACGATAGCATAAACTAACACCTTTATCACAGCAGATAATTATCATTTCTTTTTTTATGATGGGAATAATTAAGATCTAGTCTCTTGGCAACTTTGAAGTTCATAACACAGTATTGTTGTCTATAATCACTATGCTGTGCATTAGATCTCCAGGACTTATTTATCTACAAGTTGCAAGTTTGTACCCCTAAATAACATATCTCCAATTCCCCCATCTCCCATCCCCTGGTAAACACTGTTCTACTCTGTTTTTATGAGGTTGGCTTTTTAGTATTCCACATATAAGTGATATCATTACAGCATTTGTCCTTCTCTGTCTGATTTATTTCACTTAACATAATGCCCTCAAGGTCCATCCATGTTATTGCAAATGGCAGAATTTCCTTCTTTCTCATGATGGAATAATATTCCATTATGGTATATACATACATCACATCTTTTATCCATTCATCTGTTGATAGGCACTTACATTGTTTTCATATTTGGCTATTGTGAAAAATGCTGTAATAAATGTGGGAGAGCATTTACCTCTTCAATATCCTATTTTCATTTCCTTTGGATATGTTCCCAGAAGTAGAATTGCTGGATAATATGGTAGTTCTATTTTTAATTTTTGAGGCACCTCCTTACTCTTTCCCATGTAAATTGGCTGAACCACTTTACATTCCCACCAACAGTGTACAGGTGTTCTCTTTTATCCACCCCACCCCCCTTACCAATGCTTGTTAACTCTTGTCTTCTCCATGATTGGCTATTCTAAAAGGTGAGAGGTGATATCTCATTGTGGTTTTAATTTGCATTTCCCTGATGATTAGTGATACTGGGATCTTTTCATATACCTGTTGGCCATCTGAATGAGTTGTATGACTTCTTTACATATTTTAGATATTAACCATTTATCCAATATATGGTTTGCAAATATTTTCTCCCATTCCATACATTGCCTTTTTATTTTGTTGATTGTTTCTTTTGCTGTGCTTTTTATTTGGTGTAGTCCCTCTTGTTGATTTTTGCTTTTGCTGCTTGAGCTTTTGGTGCATTATCCAAAAAATCATTGCGCAGACCAGTGTCAAGGAGCTTCTTCCATATGTTTACTTGCAGGAGTTTTACAATATTATGTTTTACTTAGGTCTTATGTTTAAGTCCTCAATCCATTTCAAGGTAATTTTTGTGATTAGTGTAAAATAGGAGGCAAATTTCATTTTTCTGTATGTGGTTATTCAGTTTTCCCAGGACCATTTGTTGATGAGACTGTTCTTTGCCCACTGATATTCTTGGCTCCCTTGTCAAATATTAGTTGAGCATATATATGTGGGTTTATTGCTGGGCTCTCTATTCTGTTCCATTGTTCTATGTGTCTGTTTTTATGCCAGTACCATACTGTTTTAATTACTATAGCTTTATAGTATAGTTTGAAATCAAAAAGTGTGATGCATCCAACTTTATTATTCTTACTCTTGATTTCTTTGGCTATTCAGAGTATTTTGTGGTTTCATATAAACTTTAGGATTGTTTTCTCTATTTCTGTGAAAAATGCTACTGGAATTTTGATAGAGATTGCGTGAAATCTATAGATAGCTTTGGGTATTATGGACATTTTTATAATATTAATTCTTCCAATCAAGGAACATGGAATATCTTTTAAATTGTGTCTTCTTCAATTTCTTTCATCAGGTCTTGTAGTTTTCATTGTACACATCTCTCACTTTCTTGGTTAAATTTATTTCCAAGTATCTTACTGCTCTTTTGTTTTTTTTGAAATGAGATATAATTGACATATAACACTGTATTAGTTTTAGATATACAACTTAATGATTTGATATATGTATATATTATAGAATTAATATATACATATATTATATTATATATAATAAGTTTCCAAACTTATTGTGGTATGGTTTATGTATGTATGGTTATGGTTATGGTTTATGTATGTATAAACTATACATAGTTACATTTTTTTTCTTGTGTTGAGAATTTTTAAGATTTATGCTCCTAGCAACTTTCAAATATACAGTACGTTATTGTTAACTATAGCCACCGTGTTGTACTTTATATCCAGGACTCATTAATCTTCTAACTGGATGTTTGTAACTTTTGACCACATTCACCTATTTTGCCCATTCCTCATGCCCCACCTCCGGAAACCACCTCTATATCTATGAGTTTGGGGGTTTTTTATTCCTCATGTAAATTATATTATACAGTATTTCTCTTCCTCTGTCTGACTTATTTCATTTAGCACCATGTCCTCAAAGTCCATCCATGTTGTTGCAAATGGCACAGTTACCTTTGTTTTTATGACTAGTTTACATATATACACGAGATTTTCTTTATTCATTTATCTGTCAATGGACACAGGTTTTTTCCATATCTTGGCTATTGTAAGTAATGCTGCAATGAACATGAGGGTTGCAGATATCTTTTCAAGATAAGTGATATGTTATTTGGTTTTCTTTGAGATAAGTACCCAAAGAAGTGGAATTGCTTGATCATATAGTAGCTCTATTTTTAATTTTTTGAGGAACCTCTATACTTTTTTCCATAGTGGCTGCACCAATTTACAATTCCACCAGCAGTGTAAAAGTGTTCCTTTTTCTCCACACCCTCACAAACGCTTGTTATTTCCTATCATTTTTATAATTGCCATTTTAACAGATATAGGGATATCTCATTGTGGTTTTCATTTGCATTTCCCTGGTGATTAGTGATGTAGAACACCTTTTCATAAACCCATTGGCCATTTGTATGTCTGTTGGAAAAAGATCTATTCAGATTCTCTACCCATTTTTAAATTGGATTATTTGGTTTTTTGCTATTGAGTTGTATGAGTACTTTATATATTTTGATCTTAACCTGTTAATAGATATATGATTTGCAAATAGTTTCTCTCGTTCAGTAGGTTATCTTTTTTTGTTTATTGCTTCCTTTGCTGTATAGAAGCTTTTTAGTTTGATGAGGTCCCACTTGTTGATTTTTGCTTTTGTTGCTTTTTATTTTGGGTGTCATATCCAAAAAAATCATTGTTGCACTTCCATAAAGGAGCTTACCATATTATTTTATTTTTTAATTTTTTTGTTTATTTATTTTTGGCTGTGATGGTTCTCGTTGCTGTGCACGGGCTTTCTCTAGTTGCAGCAAGCGAGGGCTACTCTTCATTGCAGAGAGCAGGCTTCTCATTGTGGTGGCTTCTCTTATTGCAGAGCATGGGCTGTAGGTGCACAGGCTTCAGAAGTTGTGGTTCATGGACTCTAGAGCGTGGGCTCAGTAGTTGTGGCTCATAGGCTTAGTTGCTTCAAGGCATGTGGGATCTTCCCAGACCATGGCTTGAACCCATGTTCCTGCATTGGCAGGTGGATTCTTAACCACTGCACCACCAGGGAAGCCCTAATTTTTATTTTTTTAATTAAATTTTTATTGGAGTATAGTTGATTTACAATGTCATGTTAGTTTCTGCTGTACAGTAAAGTGAGTCAATTCAGTCAGATATATATATATATACACATATATATATATATATCCACTCTTTTTTAGATTCTGTTCCCTTATAGCTCATTACAGAGTACTGAATAGAGTTCCCTGTGCTATACGGTAGGTTCTTATTAGTTATCTATTTTATATATAGTAGTATGTATATGTCAATCCCAATCTCCCAATTTATCCCTCCCCTCCTTTCCCCCTTGGTAACCATAAGTTTGTTTTCTATATCTGTGACTCAATTTCTATTTTTGAAATAGGTTCATTTGTACTATTTTTTTTAGATTCCACATAAAATTGATATCATATATTTCTCTTTGTCTGACTTACTTCACTCAGTATGACAAACTCTAGGTCCATCCACATCACTGCAAATAGCATTATTTTGTTCTTTTTTATGGCTGAGTAATATTCCATTGTATGTATGTACCACATCTTCTTTATCCATTCCTCTGTTGATAGACATTTAGGTTGCTTCCATGTCCTGGCTATTGTAACTAGTGCTTCAATGAACATTGGGGTGCATGTATCCTTTCAAATTATGATTTTCTCCAGATATTTGCCCAGGAGTGGGATTGCTGGATCATATGGTACCTCTATTTTTAGTTTTTTACGGAATCTCGATACAGTTCTCCATAGTGGCTGTAACAATTTACATTCCCACCAACAGCGTAGGAGGATTCCCTTTTCTCCTTACCCTCTCCAGCATTTATTGTTTGTAGATTTTTTTGATGATGGCCATTCTAATCAGTGTGAGGTGATACCTCATTGTAATTTTGATTTGCATTTCTCTAATAATTAGTGATGTTGAGCATCTTTTCATGTGCCTCTTGGCCATCTGTATTAGAAATTTTATGGTTTCATGTCTTATGTATAAGTCTTCAATACATTTGAATTGATTTGTGTGTATGATGTAAAAAAGTTGTCCAGCTTCATTCTTTTACACATGGTAGTCCAGTTTTCCCAGCACCAGTCTTTATTAAAGAGACTATCCTTTCCTTATTGTATATTCTTGGTGCCTTTGTCTATTATGTGTATTATTTAATCATATATATGTGAGTTTATTCTAGTCCCTTATTCAGTTCCATTGATCAATGTGTCTGTTTTTATACCAAAACCATATTATTTTGAAAACTATAGCTTGGTAATATAGTGTGAAATCAGGAAGCATGATGCCACCAGCTTTTTTCTTCTGTTTGAAGATTGCTTTGCTATTTGGGATTTATGGTTCCATACAAATTTTAGGATTGTTTGTTCTATTTCTGTGAAAAATGCCATTAGAATTTTTATAGGGATTGCATTGAATCTGTAGACTACTTTGGATAGTTTGGATATTAATAGTGTCAGTTCTTCCAATCCATGAGAACAGAATATCTTTCCATTTATTTGTGTCTTCTTCACTTTCTTTCATCAATGTCTTATAGATTTCAGCGTACAGGTCTTTTACCTCTTTGGTTAAATTTATTCCTAAGTATCTTTTTCTTTTTGTTGCATTGTAAATGGGATTGTTTTCTTAAGTTCTCCTTCCAATAGTTCATTTTTAGTGTATAGAATTGAAACAGATTTTTGTACATTGATTTTGTATCCTGCAACTTCACTGAATGCATTTATTAGTTCTAACAGTTTTTTGGTGGAGTGTTTAGAGTTCTCTATATATAACATCATGTCATCTGCAAATAATGATAGTTTTATAGTTTACATCTTTCTTTTCACTTTGGATGCTTTCTTTGTGGCCTAGTTGCCCTGGCTAGGACGTCCAATACTATGTTGAATAAAAGGAGCAAGAGTGGGCATCCTCGTCTTTTTCCTGATCTTAGAGGAAAAGCTTTCAGCTTTTCACCATTTAGTGTGATTTAGCTGTGGGCTTGTCATATATGGCTGGCCTGTATTGTGTTGAGATATATTCTCTCTATACCCACTTTGTTGGGAATTTTTATCATAAGTGGATGTTGAATTTTGTCAAATACTTTTCCTGCATCTATTGAGATTATCATATGATTTTTATCCCTCATATTGTTAATTGGTATATCACATTGATTACTTTGTGGATGTTGAACAATCCTCACATCCTTAGAATAAATCTTGATCATGGTGTATGATCCTGTGATGAGAAAACAGTTATTTTGTGTTCCTGCCTAGGCATTTTCTAGTATGACAGTCCTGCTCACACCTAGAGTCTGGACATTTAGATAAGGATCCAAGGTTAGGATTCCTACCACAAATTCTCACTTTGCTTTTCCAAGGGCACCTTTTAAAAAGACTACTTAGGGCTTCCCTGGTGGCGCAGTGGTTGAGAGTCCGCCTGCCGATGCAGGGGACACATGTTCGTGCCCCGGCCCAGGAAGATTCCACATGCCGTGGAGTGGCTAGGCCCGTGAGCCATGGCCGCTGAGCCTGCGCGTCCGGAGCCTGTGCTCCGCAACAGGAGAGGCCACAACAGTGAGAGGCCTGCGTACCGCAAAAAAAAAAAAAAAAAAAGACTACTTAAAGTTAAGCTCAAGAAAAGTTAGTGATTGCCGCCCAAAACACCTTATAAGTAACAGGTGCTCACTACTCTGCTCTATCTTCTGCTCACTCATGACCTGGGATGGAGGACCACCCTTCCCCCAGCTCATTGCACCCACCCCTTTTCTGGGATCTGTAAGTAATAAAATATTGTGACTTGGATTCCTTTGTATGAGTATACTGAAACTGCAACTTCAATGAAAACGGCCTGGGGTTTTCACTTCCCCAGAGTGGGAGCTCAGATGCTGAGAGAGCTACCTGCCGACACTGTGAGGGTGGCTTGTGCCTCCTCATTCAGCAGATCATAATAAACATATCCTTAATTTAACACATCAGCTACAGGCCTCCCAACAAAGATCCTTTTAAAGTATTGTTGAGTTATGTTTGCCAATATTTTGCTGAGGATTTTTAAATCTATATCCCTCAGAAATATTGGCCTGTAATTTTCTTTTCTTAAGAGTTCTTGTCTGGTTTTGGTATTAGGTTGATACTGACCTGATAAAATAAGTTTGGAATTGTTCCCTCCTCTTCTACTTTTTAGAAGAGTTTGAAAAGGGTTGGTACTAATTATTCTTTAAATGTTTGATAGAATTCACCAGTGAAGCCATCTTGTCTGGACTTTATTTGTTGGGAGGTTTGCATTACTGATTCAATCTACTTACTAGTAATGAATCTGTTCAGATTTTCTATTTCTTCATGATTCAGTCTTGGTAGGCTGTATGTTTCTAGGAATTTATCCGTTTCTTCTTGGTTGTCCAATTTCTTTGTGTATAATTGTTCATGGTAGTCTCTTATGACCTTTTACATTTCTGTGATATCATTTGTAACACCTCCTCTTTCATTTCTGATTTTATTTATTTGCATTCCCTCTCTTTTCTTGATGAGTCTGGCTAAAAGTTTGTCTATTTTGTTTATCTTTTCAGACAACCAACTCTTTCATTGATCTTTTCTATTGTCTTTTTAGTCTCTATTTTATTTTTCTCTGCTCTGATCTTTGTTATTCCCTTCCCTGTATTAATGTTCGGCTTAGTTTATTTTTCTTTTTCTAATTCCTTGAGGTATAAAGTTAGGTTACTTATTTGAGAAATTTCTTACCTATTAAAGTACACATTTCTAAGAACTTCTCTCTTAAAACTGCTTTTGCTACATCCCATAAGTTTTGGTATGTTATATTTCCATTTTCATTTGTCCCAATATATTTTTAATTTCTCTTGATTTATTATTGGCCATCAATTGTTCAGTAGCATGGTACTGCACACAAATCTCCACACATCTGTGAATTTTCCAGTTTTCTTCTTGTAATTGATTTCTGGTTCATGCCACAGTAGTCAGTCATGCTTGGTATGATTTCAATCCACTTAAATTTATTAAGACTTGTTTTGTGGCCTAACATATGATCTATCCTGGAGAATGTGCCATGAGTGCTTGAGACAAACATATATTCTGCTGTTGTTGGATGGACGGTTCTGTAAATGTCTGTTAAGTCCATCTGGCCTAATGTGTGATTGAAGTCCAATGTTTCCTTATGGATTTTCTGTCTGGATAATCTATCCATTGATGAAAGTGGGATATTAAAGTCCCCTTCCTATTATTGTATTTGCTTTATATATTTAGGCACTCCTACATTGGGTGTACAAAGATTTACAAATGTTATATGCTCTTGTTAGATCGACTCCTTTATCATTATATAATGACCTTTTGTGTCTCTTATGACATTCTTTATTCTGAAGTCTAATTTGTCTGATTTAACTATAACCACCCCAACTTTCCTTTGGTTTCCATTTACAAGGAATATGTTTTCCATCCCTTCACTCTGAATCTGTGTGGGTTCTTAAAGCTGAAGTATCTTATAGGAAACTTATGCTTGGGGCTGTTTTGTGGGGTTTTTCTACTCATTTTTACCCATATACTTGAGTCTTTTGTTTATAGAATTTAGTCTATTTACACTTAAAGTAATTATTGATAAGTATGAACTTCTTGACATGTTGTTAATTTTTCTTTTAGTGTATTGTAATACTTTTGTTCTTTTCTTCTTGTTCCTCCTTTGTGATTTGATAATTTTCTATAGTAGTATATTTAGATTCCTTGCTCTTTATCATTTGTGTATCTACTATAGGCTTTTGCTTTGTGATTGTGTGAAACTTATATAAAACATCTTATAGTTATGACCATCTATTTTAAGTTCAAATGCATTCTAGAGCTCTACACTTTTACTCTCTCCCCCCCACACCATGTTTTATGTTTTTGATGTCATAATTTACATCTTTTTCTCTTGTGTATCCATTAACAAATTATTGTAGTTTTAATTATTTTTACTCCTTTTGTCTTTTAAATTACATACTAGATCTATAAGTGATTAATCAACCACCATCACAACATTATTCTGAATTTAACTATATATTTAACTTTATTAGTGAGACTCATACATTCATATGTTTTCTTATTACTATTTAGCACTCTTACATTTCAACTTTAAAAATTTCCTCTAACATTTTTTATAAGGCCAGGCTAGTGGTGCTAAGCTCCTTCAATTTTTGCTTATCTGGAAAACTCTATATCTCTTTTAATTCTGAAAGACAGTTGCCAGGTAGAGTATTCATGGTTGGCAGTTCTTTCAGCACTTTGCATGTATTATGCTATTCCCTTCTGGCCTGCAAAGTTTCTGCACAAAATCTACTGATAGTCTTATAGAGGTTGCCTTGTATGTAACAAGTTGTTTTGCTCATGCTGCTTTTAAAATTCTCTACTTATCTTTAACTTTGACAATTTATTTATAATGTGTCTTGATATGAGTCTCTTTGGGTTCCTCTTACTGGAATTCTCTGGGCTTCCTGGATCTGGATGTGTTTCCCTCCCCAGGTTAGGAAAGTTTTAGCCATTATTTCTTCAAATAAGTTTCCTGTCCCTTTCTCTCTTCTCCTTCTGGGACCCCTATAATGCAAATGTTGGTCTGCTTGATATTGTCCCATAAGTCCCTTAAGCTATCTCCACTCTTTTTCATTCTTTTTTCTTTCATTGCTTTGATTGAGTTCCACTACCTTGTCTTTGAGTCTCTAGATGAACTCAAAGACAAGACTTCATTTAGTCTGCTCTTGAACCCCTCTGTTATATTTTTCAGTTCAATTATTATATTCTACAGCTCTGTGACTTTGATTTGGTACCTTCTCATATTTTCTATGTCTTTGTTGAAATTCTTACTTTGTTTATCCATTCTTCTCCTGAGCTTGGTGAGCATCTTCATGACCATTATTTTGAACTTTTTATCATGTAAATCACTTATCTCTGTTTCATTAAGGTCTTTTTCTGAGGTCTTGGTTCTTTCAGTTGGAATTTATTCCTCTTTTTCTTCTTTTCCCTTTACTCTTTGTGTTGGTTTCTATGCATTAGATAAAACAGCCACCATGCCCAGTCTTGAAGGAGTGGCCTAGTGTATGAGATGAGCCTTATTGTTCAACTCTGTCCTATCTCTGTTTGTGTGTCAAACTTTTGTGATTGTCCAAGCAGCCTACTTTATTCTTATGACTCCCCGTAGTAGTTGAGGGTGTGCTAAGACCTATCAGTGTTCCAAAGGGGTGGGTCTGTCAGCACCTAGATTTAGGCAGCTGCTTTAAAAGTGTACAAATATACCTCTTTTAGGGGAAGACTGGCAGATAGGTGTTTCTCTTTGATCCCTCTATACTGAGCCCCAGGATGATAGCCAGTCAAGAACTGTTTCTTTGTTTGATATCCTTGAACCCATAAACACAAGTCCCACTGGCCACTAGAGCCAGGCTATCAAAGGATGTGTCCTCTGGACAGGAGACACAAAGATTGGGCTCCAGACATATACACAAGTTTCTTTCTCAGAGACACTGCAGACTGGCGGCAGCACAGAGGGAGAACACAAATATTGTTTCCAATGGCCTCCCAGCCTCTGTAATGTTTGGCAGTTGACTCAGAGTGTATTAAGTGAGAAGCCCTAAGTCCTCAGCTATTAAAATAAGTGAATAGGCCTCTTTTATGGAAACACTGGGTATTTCTATCTGTTGCCTCTGCACTATGCCCTGAGTGTATAGCCAGCCAAGAACTGTTTCTGTCACTATAATTCTGTGTGACCCTTGAGTGCAAACCCCACTGGTCACCAGAACCAGGCTATCTAGGAGTGTACCCTTGGTGGCAGCCACAAAGACCAGAGCACCAGAGATGTGCACAAGTTCCTTTCCAGGAGATACCAGCAACCTGGGGTGAGGTAGAGGGTGAACATGAAGATGGCAACTGCTGGCCTCCATACTCTCTGGAGAGTATTGCAATTGGCCCATAGATATATGTTAAATTAGAAGCCTGCCCTTCAGACCAAAACTTTTAAGATAAGCAAATAGACCTCCTTCATGGAAAGACTGGGCATGTTTCAGTTTGCTGCCTCTGTGGTGGTGCCTGGGGTGGGTGAGTTCATGAGCCCTTTAAGAACTGATTCTCAGATCACTATAGCCTATGGGATCACTATAGCCTATGGATGCAAACCCTGTTGGCTTTCAAATCTAGATATTTTGGGGCCCATCTCTCAGGTGAAAGACTTAAATGTTGGGGTGCCATATGTGGGGTCCAAACCCTTCACACCTCAGAGTTTCCTCCCAGTTGCATGTCACCTCACCATGGGTGGGGTTTATGGTGAGATTGATTCTCAACCTCTCCTACCCATTTCAATGAGTTTTTCTTGTTCACCTGCTGTGTAGGTGTCATTCAGCTAGTTTCTGGATTTCCTTCAGAGAAAATTGTTCCAAATATAACTGCAGATTCAGTGTGTCCATGGGAGGAGGTGAGTTCTGGAACATCCTACATTGCCATCTTGATTTGGAACCTATTATTTTTGATACTATTGTGAACGGGATAGTTTTCTTCATTTCTTTTTCAGATGTTTCATTGCTCATGTATAGAAATGCAACTGAATTTTGTATATTGATTTTGTATCTTACAAGTTTACTGAATTCATTAATTAGTTCTAACAGTTTTTTGGTTGAGTCTTTAAGATTTTCTATATTTAATATTATATCATCTGCAAATAACAGTTTTATTTCTTCCTTTCTGATTTGGATCCTTTCTACTTCTTTATATTGACTAATTACTCTAGCAAGGATTTCCAGTATTATAATGAGTAAGAGTGGTGAGATTGAGACCCTTGCCTTGTTTTGAAACTTAGAAGTAAAGCTTTCAGTTTTTCATCCTTCAATGTAATGTTAGTTGTCAGTTTGTCCTATATTGCCTTTATTATACCGAGGTATGTTCCTTCTGTGCTTAATTTGTTGAGGGTTTTTATTCATCAAAGAATGTTTGAAAGAACTTTGTCAAATACTTTTTCTGCTTGTATTGAGAAGATCATATAAAATTCATCTATTCTATTAATGTGGTATATCACATTCATTGATTTGCATGTGTTGAACCATTCTTGCATCCCAGGGATAAATCCCAAATGATTAAGGTGTATAATTCTTTTACTATGTTTTTGAATTCAGTTTTCTAATATTTTGTTGAGAGTTTTTATATCTATATTCTTCAGGGATATTGGTTTATAGTTTTCTTTTCTTATTGTGTCTTTATCTGGCTTTGGTACCAAGGTAACAATGGCCTCATAAAATGAGTTTGAAAGTATTGTGTCCTCTTCAATTTTTTGGAAGATTTTGAGAAGAATTGACATTGATTCTTCTTTAAATGTTTGGTAGAATTCACCTCTGAAGCCATTTGGTCCTGGAGTTTTCTGTGTTGGGAGGTGTTTCATTACTGTTTTAATCTAACCTTACACATTATTTATCTGTTCAAATATTCTATTTCTTCCTGATTCAGTCTTGTTATGTTGTATGTATCTAGGAATTTATCCATTTCTTCTCAGTTGTCCAATTTGTTCACATATAATTGTTCAAAGTAGCCTCCTATGTTAGTCAGTGCCAACCTTTGTACAGTTTATACCAGGGATTGTCAAGCTTTCTGTAAAGGGCCAAAAACTTTCTTAATCACTTTGGACACATAGTCAGACCCACTCCTTATCTAGTGCTAAGAAGTTAAAGTTCTTTCTGGCTTCATGCTATCTTTACTCTGAAATAAGAAGAAGAATATGGAATATGAGAATCAGAAGAAATAATAACCTCGTTCAAACCCCTCACTTTAGAGAAGAAACTTATTCCTAGAGAAGTTCTGACTTACCTCAGGCCATTCCTCTTAGTGGTTGAAGCCACACAGGAACTTCCTCAAACCTGTGTGCAGTCCTGAGTACAGCCACAGGAACCCTGAAACATGAATGTTCTGGATGGTGAAGGAGTCTGCTGGAAAGTGAGATTTTTAGATAGGTCTAAATTGTTAGGAAGCTCCTCCTTAAATTGAACTAACACCTGCCTCCAGTTGAACTTTCTAGTCTTTTAGCTTTATTCCAACTCTAATGCAAGTCAGAATGAAGAATATGATGAAATGAAATGTAATCAATATCCAGAACAGGATTCCAGCAACACTTTATGAGGGGGAGGCATTCATACTGAGAGAGTGGACACTAAGACAAGTCATAGTTGGGAGATAATTAATAGGTATGACAAGATTAATGGTTACCAATGTATTCAAGAATCTTGACTACTGACACCCAATAGAACTTTCTTCAAGGATGGAAATATTCTGTCTGCACTATCCAATATGGTACCAGCCATATGAATCTATTGCATACTCAAATTATATATATGTGACAAAATTAAGACTCAGAGCTTTACCACTCAAGACATGGTATGGAAACAGCAGCAGCAGCACCTGGGAGCTTATTAAAAATGCAGACCCTTGGCCCCACCCCAAATCTACTGAATCAGAATCTTCACTTTTTACAGTGTATTGACATAGACTGTACATATTTAACTATGGTTAATACACCATCTTATTACAGAATTAGAGTTTTCTGAGTCTGACTGTATATTTACCTTTGTTGTATACTTTCACATGTTTTCATGACACTGGTTAGCATCTTTTCATTTCAGCTTTAAGAATGCCCTTCAACAGTTCTCGCAAGGCAAGTCGAGGGGTGATGAACTCCCTCAGCTTTTTTTCTTTCTTTTTTTCTTTTTTTTTCAGTCTGGGGAAATTCTTATTTCTCCTTTATATCCGAAGAAAAATTTTGTCAGAATGATATTCTTGGCTGGCAGTTTTTCTTTCAGCATTTTGAGTATGTCATTCTACTCTCTCCTAGCATACAGGGTTTCTGCTGAGAAATCCACAGATAGCCTAATGGGAGATCCTTTGTAGGTTTTAATAATTTTTCTCTGGCCGCTTTTAGGATTCTCTATCTTTTATTTTTGATGTTTTCATTATAATGTGTCTTGGAGAAGGTCTTTTTGCATTGAGATAATAGGGTGATCTGTTAGCTTCATGAACTGGGATCTCCAGATCTCTCCCCAGATTTTAAATGGTTTCAGCTATTATTTCTTTAAATAAAATTTCAGACCCTTTCTCCCTCTCTTCTCTTTCTGGAACTCCAATTATTCTAATATTTTGTTAATGGAGTCCTATACATCATGTGGGCTATTAGGTTTCTTCATCTTTTTACTTTGTTCTGATCTGAGTTATTTCAAAATTCCTGTCCTCCAGCTCACTTATTCTGTCTTCCATTTGCTGTACTCTGATGCAGATGCTCTCTGTTGAATTTTTTCACTTCATTCGTTGAACTCTTCAGCTCCAGAATTTCTGCTTGGTTTATTATCTCTATCTCTCTGGTAAATATCTCATTTTGTTCATGTATTTTTCCCCTGATTTTATTGAATTGTCCCTCCCAGTTTTCTTGTAGCTCACTGAATTTCTTCAAAACAGCTATTTTGAATTCTTTATCAGTTAGATCTCAAAAGTCTGTGCCTTTGGGTTCAGTTAATGGGAAATTATTATCTTTTTGTGATGACATATTTCCTTGATTTTTCATTTTCATTATAGTTTTTCATTGTTGCTTTTGCATTTGAAGCATCAGACACCTCCTTAAATCTTTACTAATTGCCTTCAGATTGGGTAATTGCCTTCAGACTATTCATTGGTGCTGTTATATCTGAGGTTTTCTCTGCCTTCTGGGCTTTCAATAAGGTAATACTATACATAGCTCATATTTGTAGTTTCATCCTTATCCCCAGATCCTGTTCTTTTCTTCTAACAGCATTCCATTTACCAGACTTGCTTTTACCACTGCACTCAGGAGCATGCACAGGAAGCCACAGAGTGACTGAAGTCCTGATACAGTCATCAAGAACCTTGTCCCTTTAATGCTTTTTTATATTCTTATCTGCCTCTTCCCTGATAGCCTCCCTCCTCTCAGTCCTGGAGGTCCTACTTCAGTACTGGGTGCTTCTGGTTGCTGGGCTATACAGCTTCCAAGGGTTCTCAACAGTCCCTCTGGTCATGTGAGGCCAGGAGACACTGTCCAGAGCAGGTGAGGCTATGACTCAGCTCCTTGCCTGGGCTTAAGCAAATCAGGCTCTGGGCCTGGCAAAACTCTTTTGAGAATCCAAATTGGGTAGGTCTACACCCCGCCAAGTTCTCTGGTCAGAGTGCACCATTCTGCAGATGAGCAAAGCCACTGGTTGGAATTACTGCTTGGGCACTGCAGGTATGAACTCAGTCTGCCAAGATTCGTGTGCTGGTAGTAGCATGCCCCTCCTCCCTTCTCCATCGCAGTCAGATTACCAATGGTTGAGCCCCTGAAGATTCGTCTACAATCCCTGTGGGATGAGATCAGAGTAGGGGTTCCCACAAAAAGGCCCACAATGCTGTGGGGAGGTGACTAGTTTTTCCTCTGGGTTCTCTTTTCCCACTGGAGGAACAGAGGCTCAGGGAGACCTCTGCTTATGGTGCTGTGCTGGCCTGGAGAAGGGGCAATGTGGTCAACTTATGGCTGCTTCTCTTACCCTTCTAATGCAGTCTGTCTTTATCTCTGTGGTGCAGGGGGTGCTTCAGTCTACCCCTGTTTTCTAGGATTCTCTCAGTGGTGTCTTATTCTTGAAAATTTGTTAGTTGTTCCTCTTGTGAGGGGAGCAAAGTCAGAAACAACCTATGTTGTCATCTTAGTGAAGTCACTCTCCTAAAGCTTGGCTTGTATTTATAAACTTAGAAGTATATTATATTAACTCATATCCACTACAATAGTTTCATAAAGATCAATGATATTCCTTTACCTTTTTTTTATTATTCTTATTGCTATATTCTATTCTTCCTGGCAAAAGACCTTGGAAATTCAATAGCATCATTGCACGTGAAATTTTTAATCTAACTATCAAGTCTCTTCCTTAACTGGGAAGGGGGCCAGAGGATGAGGAGGCAAAGAGGATGAGGAAGATGAGGAGCGGGAAGAGGAGGTGAAGGTAGAGGCAGCTAGTAGACTCAGCAATAGTAAAATGTAATGTCTTTGGATCCAAGAGGACACAGAGTGATATTCCTAGGGACCATGATAACTACTCACTAACAAATTATTCTTTGAACTTGTAAGATTAACTTTGTCCTAAGGACCAAGTCCTTCTTTATGTATGCTGAAATATCTGCTCCAAAATTCAAAGAAAGTCAGTGGCAAGTAAAATTAGGAGTGTTTCAAAATGTATTTTTAAATAAAACATGAGGGGTTTTTTTTACAATTACAATAGTACTATAATATAGCATCTGTAAAACTTTAAATTTAAAAACTAATATTGCAGAAATGTAGACTTCTTTAAACTAAGTTTGAGATTCTTCTTTGATATAAAACTACTGATATATATCATTTGTTAATAGATTTTTAAAAGCAAGTGAAACATTTTGAAACTGCCTGACAACTACAAACTACACATGTATAATATCGAGAAGAGGCAAGCCCTACTTTAACATTTAGGGTGAACAGATCAGGTTACCAATTTACCTTGAGGGATTACTTTTGAAGTTTCTCAGGGTAGGGGCGGAGTAAGAAATAGTGTATCACCGACTAGGCACAATCAGACCTAAGAGTTCTGAGTATAAGCACTCCACCCACAAACAGCTGCATGGCCCAATTTAAGCATGTGATTTTGAGAGGGAAATGTTGGGAAAAAACAGTCAGAGATTGCACAATTCAGGAGATTTTTGCCAAAGTGCTCCCCAGCTTGCCTGAGACACCCTGGATCTGGCTCTCAGACATGCTGAAAGGGCTTTCCTTGATCTCCACAAAGCCAGAAGCAAGGCCGCTGTAGCAGCCAACTGATTCTCCTGGGTCATTCAGACCCAAGTTCAACAGCCTCATAACATCTGGGCTACAGCAGAGAAAGATTCTTCTCTTTTTTGTTGTGTCCAACATAAGCACAGAACAAAACTAAACTAGCTAAATAATATTCTGTCTGCCTTTTGATACTTCCATGTTTGATTATCCTAAATAAAAATAGGGCAGAGTTTGCTTTTTAATCAAGTTGTAGTACTAGGCTCCCTTTTCTTTATATTGTGCTTTTCTTAAGAAACAATTTTTAAGAAAAATTTCTCACAATAAAACATTAAGTATACTTATTCAGTGGTAAACTAGTTGAAAAAATGGCCATAAATTTTAAAAATGGAATTCTTCAATGGTAAAACCTGATAAGATCAACAGAAAGTTAGAGGTAGAAACAGAATTATTAAAAACATCATTGTTCCCATGAAGATAAAAATGACCCTTTATGTTATACTCTCTATAGCAAAAGATACTTAATAGCTTCAATATATTTGATTTTTTCTTTTTTAATCTGGTTGTCAAGTCCTCTTCTCTAAACAAAGGGAGTGGCCATGGGGGAGAGAAAAGGACCCAAAAAAAGGAAAAAAGGAAGAAAAATAAAATGAAGAAAAAAGGTGTAAAGCCATAATAAGATTTCCTTTCTTTAGTATCAGGGGGCTTGCAGAGAAGCTCCTGGGGATGATGACAAGCACTTTGATACAGTATGGTGTGCTTTAGGACTTTTGTGTTTGGTTCTTCATAAGTAATAGAGAAGACAATCAATGTATGACTATCAGAATTGTCCTGGGGTCCTAAGAGCAAAAATTCACAACCAACATAGTTTTTTCCAGCACAAATAGGTATATAAATATCACATATGGGAATTCCCTGGTGGTCCAGTGGTTAGGACTCAGTGCTTTCACTGCCGAGGGCCCGGGTTCAATCCCTGATCAGGGAACTAAGATCCCACAAGTCATGTGGCATGGCCATAAATAAATAAATAGGTTTTTTTTAAAAAAAGATGTCACATATGGCCGTTGTGTGGTTTATAATACAAAAATGCACTTTAAGACACTGATTTTCCAGTACCATTTTTACTTATTAACCTTGGTATTATCTTAAACATGAGTTTTCTCTGTCTGCACTTTGGCAGGGAACCAGCTTAATTCTCCTCTAATGGATGCCTGGATGATAGATATTTTAAGTTTCACTTTCAGATTTTTCATCATTAGTGTATAGGAATGCCAGAGATATCTGTGCATTAATTTTGTATCCTGCTACTTTACCAAATTCATTGATTAGCTCTAGTAGTTTTCTGGTAGCATCTTTAGGATTCTCTATGTATACTATCATATATCATCTGCAAACAGTGACAGCTTTACTTCTTCTTTTTCAGTTTGGATTCCTTTTATTTCTATTTCTTCTCTGACTTCTGTGGCTAAAACTTCCAAAACCATGTTGAATAATGGTGGTGATAGTGGGCAACCTTGTCTTGTTCCTGATCTTGGTGGAAATGGTTTCAGTTTTTCACCACTGAGGATGATGTTGGCTGTGTGTTTGTCATATATGGCCTTTATTATGTTGAGGAAAGTTCCCTCTATGCCTACTTTCTGCAGGGTTTTTATCATAAATGGGTGTTGAAGTTTGTCGAAAGCTTTCTCTGCATTTATTGAGATGATCATATGGTTTTTCTCCTTCAATTTGTTAATATGGTGTATCACATTGATTGATTTGCGTATATTGAAGAATCCTTGCATTCCTGGAATAAACCCACTTGATCATGGTGTATGATCCTTTCAATGTGCTGTTGGATTCTGTTTGCTAGTATTTTGTTGAGGATTTTTGCATCTATGTTCATCAGTGATATTGGCCTGTAGTTTTCTTTCTTTGTGACATCTTTGTCTGGTTTTGGTATCAGGGTGATGATGGCCTCGTAGAATGAGTTTGGGAGTGTTCCTCCCTCTGCTGTATTTTGGAAGAATTTGAGAAGGATAGATGTTAGCTCTTCTCTAAATGTTTGATAGAATTTGCCTGTGAAGCCATCTGGTCCTGGGCTTTTGTTTGTTGGAAGATTTTTAATCACAGTTTCAATTTCAGTGCTTGTGATTGGTCTGTTCATATTTTCTATTTCTTCCTGGTTCAATCTCGGTAGGCTGTGCATTTCTAAGAATTTGTCCATTTCTTCCAGGTTGTCCATTTTATTGGCATAGAGTTGCTTGTAGTAATCTCTCATGATCCTTTGTATTTCTGCAGTGTCCATTGTTACTTCTCCTTTTTCATTTCTAATTCTACTGATTTGAGTCTTCTCCCTATTCTTCTTGATAAGTCTGGCTAATGGTTTATCAATTTTGTTTATCTTCTCAAAGAACTAGCTTTTAGTTTTATTGATCTTTGCTATCGTTTTATTCATTTATTTCTGATCTGATCTTTATGATTTCTTTCCTTCTGCTAACTTTGGGGGTTTTTTTGTACTTTCTCTAATTGCTTTAGGTGCAAGGTTAGGTTGTTTATTTGAGATGTTTCCTGTTTCTTAATGTAGGATTATATTGCTATAAAATTCCCTCTTAGAACTGCTTTTGCTTTATCCCATAGGTTTGGGGTCGTCATGTCTCCATTGTCATTTGTTTCTAGATTTTTTTTATTTCCTCTTTGATTTCTTCAGTGATCACTTGGGTATTAAGTAGTGTATTGTTTGGCCTCCTTGTGTTTTAATTTTTACATATCTTTTCCTGGAATTGATATCTAGTCTCATAGCATTGTGGTTGGAAAAGATACCTGATACAATTTCAATTTTCTTAAATTTACCAAGGCTAGATTTGTGACCCAAGATATGATCTATCCTGGAGAATGTTCCATGAGCACTTGAGAAAAATGTGTATTCTGTTGTTTTTCAGTGGAATGTCCTATAAATATCAATTAAGTCCATCTTTGTTAATGTATCATTTAAAGCTTGTGTTTCCTCATTTATTTTCATTTTGGATGATCTGTCCATTGGTGAAAGTGGGGTGTTAAAGTCCCCTACTATGATGGTGTTACTGTCAATTTCCCCTTTTATGGCTGTTAGTATTTGCCTTATGTATTGAGGTGCTCCTGTGTTGGGTGCATAAATATTTACAATTGTTATATCTTCTTCTTGGATCAATCCCTTGATAAGTATGTAGTGTCCTTCTTTGTCTCCTGTCATAGTCTTTATTTTAAAGTCTATTTTGTCTGATATGAGAATTGCTACTCCAGCTTTCTTCTGATTTCCATTTGCATGGAATATCTTTTTCCATCCCCTCACTTTCAGTCTGTATGTGTCCCCAGGTCAGAAGTGTGGGTCTCTGGTAGACAGCATATATACGGGTCTTGTTTTTGTATCCATTCAGCCAGTCTGTGTCTTTTGGTGGGAGCATTTAATCCATTTACATTTAAGGTAATTATTGATATGTATGTTCCTATTACCATTTACTTAATTGTTTCGAGTTTGTTCTTGTAGGTCTTTTCCTTTTCTTGCGTTTCTTGCCTAGAGAAGTTCCTTTAGGATTTGTTGTACAGCTGGTTTGGTGGTGCCGAACTCTCTCAGCTTTTGCTTGTCTGTAAAGGTTTTAATTTCTCCATGAAATCTAAATGAGATCCTTGCTGGGTAGAGTAATCTTGGTTGTAGGTTTTTTTCCTTCATCACTTTAAATATGTCCTGCCACTCCCTTCTGGCTTGCAGAGTTTCTGCTGAAAGATCAGATGTTAACCTTATGGGGATTCCCTTGTGTGTTATTTGTTGTTTTTCCCTTGCTGCTTTTAATATGTTTTCTTTGTATTTAATTTTTTATAGTTTGATTAATATGTGTCTTGGCATGTTTCTCCTTGGATTTATCCTGTATGGGACTTTCTGTGCTTCCTGGACTTGATTAACTATTTCCTTTCCCATATTAGGGAAGTTTTCAACTATAATCTCTTCAGATATTTTCTCAGTCCCTTTCTTTTTCTCTTCTTCTTCTGGGACCCCTATAATTTGAATGTTGGTGCGTTTAACGTTGTCCCAGAGGTCTCTGAGACTGTCCTCAGCTCTTTTTATTCTTTTTTTGTTATTCTGCTCTGCAGTAGTTATTTTCACTATTTTATCTTCCAGGTCACTTACCCATTCTTCTGCCTCAGTTATTCTGCTATTGATCCCTTCTAGAGTATTTTTAATTTCATTTATTGTGTTGTTCATCATTGCTTGTTTCCTCTTTAGTTCTTCTAGGTCCTTGTTAAATGTTTCTTGCATTTTCTCTATTCTATTTCCAAGATTTTGGATCATCTTTACTATCATAATTCTGAATTCTTTTTCAGGTAGACTGCCTATTTCCCCTTCATTTGTTAGGTCTGGTGGGTTTTTACCTTGCTCCTTCATCTGCTGTGTGTTTTTCTGTCTTCTCATTTTGCTTATCTTACTGTGTCTGGTGTCTCTTTTTCGCAGACTGAAGCTTCGTAGTTCCCATTGTTTTTGGTGGCTGTCCCCAGTGGCTAAGGTTGGTTCAGTGGGTTGTGTAAGCTTCCTGGTGGAGGGGACTGGTGCCTGTGTTCTGGTGGATGAGGCTGGACCTTGTCTTTCTAGTGGGCAAGTCCACGTCTGGTGGTGTGTTTGGGGATGTTGGTAGCCTTATTATGATTTTAGGCAGCCTCTCTGCTAATGGATGGGGCTGTAGACCTGTCTTGTTCTTTGTTGGGCATAGGGTGTCCAGCACTGTAGCTTGCTGGTCGTTGAGTGAAGCTGGGTCTTGGTGTGAGGTGGAGATCGCTGAGAGATTTTTGCCGTTTGATATTACATGGAGCTGGGAGGTCTCTTGTGGACCAGTGTTCTGAAGTTGGCTCTCCCACCTCAGAGGCACAGCACTGACTCCTGGCTGGAGCACCAAGAGCCTTTCATCCACACGACTCAGAATAAAAGGGAGAAAAAATAGAACGAAAGAAAGAAAGAAAGAAAGAAAGAAAGAGGATAAAATAAAATAAAGTAATTAAAATAAAAAATAATTATTAAGAAAAAAATAATTTTTAAGTAAAAAACAGAAAAAGAAAACGGACACACAGAAGCCTAGGACAAATGTTGAAAGCAAAGCTATATAGACAGAATCTCACACAGAAGCATACACATACACACTCACAAAAAGAGGAAAAGGGGAAAAAAATAATCTATCTTGCTCCCAAAGTCCACCTCCTCAATTTGGGATGATTTGTTGTCTATTCAGGTATTCCGCAGATGCAGAGTACATCAAGTTGATTGTGGAGATTTAATCCGCTGCTTCTGAGGCTGCTGGGAGAAATTTCCCTTTCTCTTCTTTGCTCCCACAGCTCCCGGGGTTCAGCTTTGGATTTGGCCCCACCTCTGCTTATAGGTCACCTGAGGACGTCTGTTCTTCGCTTAGACAGGACAGCGTTAAAGGAGCAGCTGATTCAGGGGCTCTGGCTCACTCAGGCCGGGGGGGAGGGAGGGATACTTGTGCAGGGCGAGCCTGTGATGGCAGAGGCCTGTGTGACGTTGCACCAGCCTGAGGCGCACCGTGCATTCCCCCGGGGAAGTTGTCCCTGGATCACGGGACCCCGGCAGAGGTGGGCTGCACAGGCTCCCGGGAGGGGAGGTGGGGATTGTGACCTGTGCTCACACACAGGCTTCTTGGTGGTGGCAGCAGCAGCCTTAGCGTCTCATGCCCGTCTCTGGCGTCCGCACTGATAGCCTCAGCTCGCGCCTGTCTCTGGAGCTCCTTTAAGAGCACTCTTAATCCCCTCTCCTCGCGCACCAGGAAACAAAGAGGCAAGAAAAAGCCTCTTGCCTCTTTGGCAGCTCCAGACTTTTTCCTGGACTCCCTCCAGCTAGCCGTGGTGCGCTAGCCCCCTTCAGGCTGTGTTCACGCAGCCAACCCCAGTCCTCTCCCTGCTATCTGACCCAAGTCCGAGCCTCAGCTCCCAGCCCCCGCCTGCCCTGGTGGATGAGCAGACAAGCCTCTCGGGCTGGTGAGTGCTGGTCGGCACCGATCCTCTGTGCGGGAATCTCTCCCCTTTGCCCTCCGCACCCCTGTGGCTGCGCTCTCCTCCATGGCTCTGAAGCTTCCCCCCTCTGCCACCCTCAGTCTCCCCCGCAAAGGGACTTCCCAGTGTGTGGAAACCTTTCCTCCTTCACAGCTCCCTCCCACTGGTGCAGGTCCCATCCCTATTCTTTTGTCTCCGTTTATTCTTTTTTCTTTTGTGCTACCCAAGTACGTGGGGAATTTCTTGCCTTTTGGGAGGTGTGAGGTCTTCTGCTAGCATTCAGTGGGTGTTCTGTAGGAGCAGTTCCACGTGTAGATGTATTTCTGATGTATCTGTGGGGATGAAGGTGATCTCCGCATCTTACTCTTCCGCCATCTTCTCAAATCTCTCAAGTTACTCTTTAACAACAGATGTATACCCGAATTAAAATATACAAAATAAAATCCCTAAATGAAATGAGTTTTTTAGTTTATAAAAGGCACAAATTCTTTATTTATGACAAAAATTTAGCCACGAAATGGAAATTCCCTTTTCTTCTGAAATAAGAGATATACAATTGGAATTTTTAACACACATTGCAGATGGGAACAATTTTTAAATTATTAAGAGATGTTTAAGAGAATGTTTTGAGAAATTGTGTTATTTCCTGACATAACTTTTAAATTTAACCATTATTTTCCCATTTTTAAAAAATGGGGGTCGTCAGTCCAAAGTGAAGAAGCTAAAATGGCTACTTTTATAATTTTTAATGTTTAAGGATTTCTAAGCATTTTATGCTGAAGGCTAATCCCATATCTCCAGTTCTGTCTATAATATTATTAGATATCTCCAGTTCTATCTGTAATATTATTAGCATAATATTCTCTTAGCACAGCTTTACCAGCTTGTAACCTGCCTGACACTTTTCCTGTATTTGTGCTCTGTTTAACACAAGCAAGCCCGAAGCTTCCTGTGTGATGGTGATAACATATGCCTGGCTTTGTTGTTGGCTGCTGGAGTGAAAGGGAAGACAATGCCCTTTAACCTGTGCAAAGTAGAATAAGGCTTATCAGATCCTCCCCAGATATCATTAAAGGAAATGGGCTATGAAGTTTGCCTCTGTTAGGAAACATATATTTTAGAAAGCTGTCACTGCTAATCTTTTTTGTTTGGGCACTAGAAAATTACTTCTACAAATTTCAGTCCTTGTAGACAACGAAACCATACCAAGATAAACTGAAGAAGGTAACAAGAAAAGCATAACAGGCAATAAATTTTCCTTTTGCAATCACTATGGCAAATGCTCTTTACCAAAAGAATTAACTCACTATGACTATTGGAAATTGAGTCTGAAATCCATTGTGTTTAAAAAGTAAGAACTAAGGCAAATTTTTATAAACTTGTTTATAAAATACAAATGTATAATTTTACTTATATTTAAGTTGTAGTGGTTTTTCCCAACTAAGTTTATTTAGTCTTTCAGGATATTCTATTAGGCAGAATATTGATGGTTGCACATTCAAATCTCCTTGCCCCATCCCCATTTCCATCTTCACATACACAAGAAAATTGTTAGTCCTAATAAACAAAGTCAGTAAATTTGCAAGACAGAAAATCAACATACAAAAACCAATTGTGTTTCTTTCTACTAACAACAAGCAGTCTGAAAGGCAATTAAGAAATCAATCCTATTTATAATAGTATCAAAAAAGAATAAAATGCTTAGGAATAGACTTAACCAAGGAGGCAAAAAACCTGTATACTGTATACTACAGAACATTGCCGAAAGAAATTAAGGTAGATGCAGATAAATAGAAAAAGATCCCATGTTCATGGATCAGAAGACATAATTGCTAAAATTTCCATCCTACCCAAAATTATCTACAGAATCAATTCAATACCCATCAAAATCCCAATGGCATTTTTATAGAAATAGAAAAAACAATCCTCAAATTCATATGGAACCACAAAGGACCCCAAGTAACCAGAATACTCTTGAGAAAGAACAAATCAGATGCTTCCAACTTCCTGATTTCAAAACATATTGCAAAGCTACAGTAATCAAATAGCACAGTGCCGGCATAAAGACAGACATATAGATCAACAGAACAGAATAAAGAGCCTAGAAATAAACCCATGTATATACAGACAACTGATCTTCAACAAAGGTACCAAGAATACACAATGAGGAAAAAATAGTTTTCAACAGTAGGTGTTGGGAAAATTAGATATCCATATGTGAAAAAATAAAATTGGACCCTTATCTTACACAATACACAAAAATCAACTCCAAATGGATTAAAGACTTAAACATAAGACCTAAAACTGTAAAACTCCTAGAAGAAAACAGGGAAAAATCTTTGTGACATTGGTCTTGGCAATGATTTCTTGAATATGACACCAAAAGCACAGGCAACAAAAGCAAAAATACACAAGTGGGACTACATCAAACTAAAAAGCTTCTTCACAACAAAGGAAACAATCAACAAAATGAAAATACAACCTATGAAATGGAGGAAAATGTTTGCAAACCATCTATCTTATAAAAGGTTAATTGCTAAACTACATAAGGAACTTCTAGAACCTGACAGCAAAAAATAAAATAAAATTAGTAACCTGATTTTTAAAATGGGCAAAAGATTTGAATAGATATTTCTCCAAAGAAGACATACAAATGGTCAACAAGTATATGAAAAGATGTTCAATATCATTTATCATCGGGGAAATGCAAATCAAAACCACAGTGAGATATCACCTCACATCTGACAGAATGGCTACTATCAAAAAAAAAAGGAAAGAAAGTAAAAGAAACCCAGAAAGCAGAAAATAATAAATGTTGATGAGGATGAGGAGAGTGAAAGACTTGTGCACTGTTGGTAGAAATGTAAAATGGTATAGGCTGTGGAGGACAATTTGAAAGTTCCTCAAAAAATTAAAAATAGAATTACCATATGCTCCAGCAATCCTACTTCTGTATACAGTATTTATCCAAAAGATCTGAAATCAGGATCTCAAAGAGGCATCTGTATGTCTGTATTCGTTACAGCATTGCTCACAGTACCTAAAGTGGAAACAACCTAAATGCCCATCAGTAGATTAATGGATAAAGAAAATGTGGTATATGCATACAATGGAAAATTATTCAGCCATAAAAAAAGAAGGCAATCCTGTCATATGCTACAACACGGATAAACTTTAAGGACATTATGCTAAGTGAAATAAGCCAGTCACAGAAGAACAAATACTGTATAATTCCACTTACATGATGTATCTAAGTAGTCAAACACATCAAAGCACAGAGTAGAATGGTGGTTTCCAGGAGCTGGGGGGGAGGGAGAACTGTGGAGTTGCTATTTGATGGGTATAAATTTTCAGTTTTACAAGATGAAAAAGTTTTAGAGATCTGTACAATATTTAGCTTATAGTTAGCATTACTGTACTGTAGACTTAAATTTTTAAGAGGGTAAAAAAATACTGTACTTGGGTAGCACACAGATCATTTTGCTTAATGATATGTTTGCAATCCAAAGATGTCATTCAAGAAATAATCATCGGAATAGCATTTGTATCAGTTTGTTCAATTTTTTCATAAGAATTACTCAGGTAAAATATCCTCTGTGTCATGTAATGTATAGTACTCAACAAATTTTGACCATCTTACGAGTGTCAAATAATAGCACAGCCCTTTTTTATTGGAAAGCTCCTACAATTGATACATCACTCCACTCCCTGCTCTGAAATTCCAGAACTCTAAAATTCTGAGCCCAAATCTGGCACACATCCATTCTAAGAATTTCTAGATTTTCAACATGATCTGGTTATTTATAGATCCTATTCTGTCCATCCTTGCACTGTTTCTGTAATCCAGATCTCTTACCTCCAGGTGGAGATGGCTTTGTTAAAATGTTACCCTGTCTATATTTTACATTTTATATAAATAACTTCAATGTCCTGTTGGTAAAACTCTCTGTAGTCTCTACACTCAGCCTCTGTTTTCCCAACATTTAGTAAAGGATTTTGTTTGTTTGTTTAATGAACAAACAGCTCATGTTAAAAGGTAGAAAAAGGACTTCCCTGATGGTGCAGTGGTTAAGAATCTGCCTGCCAAGACAGGGGACACAGGTTTGATCCCTGGTCTGGGAATATCCCACATGCCACAGAGGAACTAAGCCCATGCACCACAACTACTGACCCTGTGCTCTAGATCCTGTGAACCACAACTGCTGAAGCCCATGCGCCTAGAGCCTGTGCTCTGAAACAAGAGAAGCCACCACAATGAGAAGCCCACGCACCACCATGAAGAGTAGCTCTTACTCCCCACAACTAGAGAAAGTCCACTCACAGCAACGAAGATCCAATGCAGCCAAAAGTTAATTAATTACTTAATTTTTAATTAATTAATTAATTTAAAAATAAACTCATCTTTTTAAAAAAGGTAGCAAAGAAGGAATATGATGAATCTCACATATCCCCAAAGCATGAAGAATACATGGATCTATGGAAAGCCAAACCTAGAAACTGGGAAGTTATTAACATAAGGTTGTTCTCCATATCTCTGCTTTTCTCATTGCTTAGGAATGTGGACCTTGAGTCACACTACCTAAGTCTAAAATCTAGTTCCACCATTTGCTAACTATATGACTTTAGATTAACTATTTATTATATCTAAGCCTTATTTTCCCCATCTAAAAAATGGGAACAAAAAAGTACCTCTCTAATAAAGATATGGTGACATTAGAGATGTAAAGTTCTTAGAATAATACTTGTAGTTATGTAATAAGTGTAAGTTCTCATATTATTATCTCTGCTTCTTTCTTTGTGTACACTGAATCACTCGAGTTCAACATGGCTGCTGCCCAAACTCTACAATCACAACCACCTGGTCCTTCTCCCCAACTGATTCATCATCCTATTTGAGCAATGCAATACAATGACATGGCTAATATTGGGTCAACTGTCCTCTATTGCTTAAATAATTGTTGCCCACAGCTAGGCTTTTAAGGCGTGAAGGGTAGCCCTGTCTAGGAGATGTGAGCCTGCTGAATTCACATGGCAATGGGTCTTGGACACGGTGTCCTGAGTCTGTAAACTACATACTCTAGGTAAGTTATTGATCATAGTTATAGTCATTTTTCTGTTGCTGTTTCCAACAAATTGGTGGTACTTATAGGGCCAGATCCAAAGTGTACTGATTTCTACCTGAGGATTTTTTTCCTCTACCCTATCCCTCTAAATAGCTATTTTATACTAAGCAAGTTATTTCACTTTTCTGATCACTGAATTTCTCAACTATATAATGTGATTTGGTTTTTTTTTTGTTTTTTTGTGGTTTTTTTGGCCATGCCACACAGCTTGCAGGATGCTAGTTCCCCGACCAGGGACTGAACCCGGGCCATGGCAGAGAAAGTGCCGAGTCCTAACCATTGGACCGCCAGGGAATTCCCATATATAGTAATTTATATAGATCAGTGTTTCTCAAACTCTGTCCCTGTGCAGCCATGGCAGATGGCAGCTCACAGGCACAACACTCTTGAACAGATGAGATGGACAACAGATTAGGAGAAATTCCTGGTACTTTCTCTGTTACTTTACCCCTTTTCCTACAACTCAAAAAATATATGCATATTGGTGGGTAAATCAGGGCACTTAAAATAACATAACTAGATAATCTCTAAAACCTCTTCCATTCTAAGAGTTCTAAGACAGCTCAAGAAAAATTCAAAGAAGTTCCTTTCAGCAATCTAAAGTAGCATAAATTTGCTGCATTTCTCCAGTAATCTGGTAGCCTGATTATTTTAAATGAACAAAGATTTGGGTAAGCATTCTCAAGAATAAGTGTTTTATATGTACTGGAAGCAAAGGAAAGTGGTTGTTCCTTAGAATGTTGAATGGCTAATAAAATCACAAAATTATTCTTATCTATTAACATTTGCAGAATTATTTTATGAAATATTGACAAAGATATATGGAATTTACTATTCAATCTCAAACAGGTGACTTTATTATTCTTAGCACTATCTCAAGAAATAATTCATGGGGCTTCCCTGGTGGTGCAGTGGTTAAGAATCCACCTGCCATTGCAGGGGACATGGGTTTGAGCCCTGGTCTGGTGAGATCCCACATGCCGTGGAGCAACTAAGCCCGTGAGCCACAATTACTGAGCCTGCGCTCTAGAGTCCGTGAACCGCAACTACTGAAGCCTGTGTGCCTACAGCCTGTGCTCTGAAACAAGAGAAGCCACCGCAATGAGAAGCCCGTGCACCGCAACAAAGAGTAGCCCCTGCTCGCTGCAACTAGAGAAAGCCCACACACAGCAATGAAGACCTGACACAGCCAAAAATAAATAAATATTTTTTTAAAAAAATAATTCATTGAGTATATTATATACAAAAGAATTCATTTCTAATATCTTTCAAGTATATTTTGGGGTCATTGTTGAATATGGGCACTTCCTTCAGTCAAAAATTTTGGCCCTCTTTGCAAAAGAGTTTGGCAGAAAATAGACAAATCTAAAATTATCTTCCTTCTAAAGTATTAGGATGTTTTATTAACAAGAGCATTTCATAGTTTTATATTATCTTATTCCAATATTTCTACAGGACCAATTGCCCTGTCAGCCTATTCCCAGTGGGCACATCCCTACCTTAATGGCAGAGAGAACAGTTCTTTAAGCACAGGATTTCCTTTTGTTCAGTGGCTACAGAATTGCAAGGATCTTGGTTTGGAATAACTTTGAAGCAAGTATTTAATAGTAAGTAATAATAGCATATATTTGACAGACCTCAGACAAAAATGTGGGTTTACCTACTAAAAAAATTTTTATTCATTTTCTATTTTGCCTTAAAGACATTAACTTATATTCCTTCAATTCTCCAAAGTAAATGATACATTCTAGCAACCATACTCCAATAAAAATTAACTAAAAAAACAAAAAAAGATATATTCTATTCTTTATTTTAATATTATGTATGCCCAATTCAAGATAACAAAATGTATCAGTTGAGCAACTTTATATTAACCATTATGAGACCATAATAATGGGTAGCATGGCCAGTACATTCCTATCAAGACTCATTATATTTTCTGGTTAATTCTCTCCTCTTTTTAGAGAATAATCTGAAAATTATGCTTAAATTTGACTCTAGAAGAGAATTGCAGTATCATAATCAGTGAACAATATATTTTTCACAATTCTGCAACCAATCCAGAAGATATTGGAGCAAGCCTAGTAAGATCTCATGACAAATCATAGTGGTGTACAATTGTAATTGTTTAAGTGAATTGATAGGTTTAAGAATTCTCCAGGAAAGTGTTTAGGTGCCAATCCATTTTACGTACAGCATGAAGTTACTGTAGAAAGTAGTAGTGGACATTTTCAAACTATAGTAATCAGAATTCTGAAACTGTGAGCCCCAATTCCACCCTGAACTGATTTCTAGTCTAGATGATACTTTCTGAGCAAGGAATGTCAATGACTGCAAATAACATAATAAAATGGCTTAAATAACAGACATTGTTGTCTCACATAATAAGAAATTTGAAGGTGGGCAATTTCAAGGTTTGTTAACAAGCTAATGATGACAAGGTTCTGGAATTTTATCTCTACAGTTCTTTTGACCTTTCCTTCATGCTTGCAAGATAGCTGCCATAGTTCCAGACATCATTTGTCTAAAGCAGGATTCTGGAAGGGAGAAACCAATGGGACTAGAGTATGATAAATTTGTATTCCTCCCTCCTTTTTATAAGAGAGGGAAAAATCTTACCTAAATGTTCTCTAACAGACTTCTCCTTTCTTCTCATTTGTCTGAACAGTTTCATATGCTCATTCTTGGGTGCAAAGAATTATGGGAAAGGAACTACTTGGCTAAGAAAAATGTGATTGCCATGACTGGAACATACCACTTTTGAGTCTGCACAAGTAAATTTGAGATTCCATTAGTATTTAAAGAGGGTGAGTCTCAGAAAAAAAAAAAAAAAGTTATGATAGCGTAGAGGAAAACAAGGAGTGAGAAATTGTGGAACCAAAATGAACCAAGTAAAATTTTTATTTTCAAGTAAATTTTGTAAAACAGTTGATAGGCATTTGAATAAATATTTGTGCTCTTTTAAACAATGGACAGTCTCCAATATCTGTTCTAAAATTTGAATGGTGATTTGCTACTACCTTGCGCCCATTATCTTAATGTGGTTAACTTGAGAGGTCAGAGGTCAAGAGTACTCTGTTGGGTTAGCTTTACAATGTGCAGCAGCACCACCAAACTTCCCAAGCTTGTTAGTTGAAGATTCACGCATAATCCCCTTATAAACACATCACTTCTGCTGAGTAACCAAAGTTAACCTTTCAAAACAAAGCATTTCTATTAAAATCACTTGTTTGGCACGTAATTAGGGTTGTACTATTATTAGTTCCAGGCAAACAGATGTCTTCCTGGATGAAATCCAAGCCAGGCATCTTTTTTTTTTTTTTTTTGGCAAGTGGGTGAGATGCTAAATTATACTTTTTCCAGCTCAGTAAGTTTTTAGCATTAGAAAGAGATAAAATCTTGCAATTCCATTTGATTTGAATCATAATCTACTCTTTTACAGTAAATACTACAGCAATTTGATTCTTTACAAAAGCAAGTTAGTAAACTCCAGGCTTTCGAAAAATGTAGATATACTGGCTGATGACATAAAAAGTTCAAGACCAGAATATTTATAATCCTTTTGAGAGTATCAATATCCATTTCTAATGAAAAATATGTGCAATTATCATTTCTAACATGTGCATAGTAATATCAGAAATTAAAGCATCCCTCAGGAGTACTACCATGTGTGAAAGACTTTAAAATGTTCTAAATACACTGCAACTTTTTCTTTTAATATAGAAGCAGAAATCCCCTTTTCTCTTTTTCCATATAAAGACGTATTTTAGCAATGTTTTCCATAGTAAGAGTAATTTTAAAAATTTACTCTATTTAAGTTTGTACATCTAAAAATTAAAAGAAGTAAGTGTTGCAAAGACAACTACTTTTCCCATTATGCATTCTCACCTTTTTTCTTTTAGTAATACAATCCTCCTGAACACATCATAACCCAGGTAGATGCCATACTTCTCAGCTTCCTTTGCCACCAGAGATGGTCATATGACTATATTTTGGCCAATAGCTTATGAACAGAAGTGATGTATGCCACTTCTGGATCATTTCCTTTAACAGAAATTGCTTTTTCTTTTTTTTTTCCTTCTTCCTCTGTGTCCTATTTTCCCCTCTGTGGGCTGTTGCCAATGAGCTAGCTTTGGCACTAGGAAACAAGAAACACTATAATAGAAGGAACCTCAAATTCTGATCGACCTTAAGAAGAGCCACTTACATTACCTAAACTGCTTACTTATCTCTGGAATGTTCTTAGAGGGACTGAACCACTGTATATTTAAGTTTCTTTGTTACAGCTGCTTAGCCTATTCGATGCATCAGTTTTTAATCAGTACAAATATAATATATGAATGATATCATATTATTTTGTCTGATAATATATTGGGGGGTATTTTCAATCCATGTAATTCAGGTAGGGATGCCTTTATCACCAGCCTTTTCAACAAGGATACAGAGAACCCAGATCTGGTCACTCACAGTACTGCAACATGCTGACTGACCATCATGAATGTTTTATGGCTGGGAACATGGCCCGTGCCAGGCCCATAAAAGCCTTCCTAGCTTTTTTTCATTTAAAATGTCAGCAAAAAGATCCATCTCCTTCAGAACTTAAAGGCAAGCAAGCTTGGATTCTTGAGGCTCTCTTGGCCACCACGTGGGAACATCCACCTAGAAGTTCAAATGCAGCATAAAAGAAAACATAGCCAAGAGAAGAAGAAAGAAAAGGTCTTGATGATATTATTTAAGCTCCTGCATCCAGCTGTGGTAAAGCTACATGCGTCCTGGGCTTCCCACTTTTCTGAGCCAATAATTTCCCACTTTTGTTAAAACTAATTAAAGTTGGATTTCTATAATTTGCAATTAAATAACTCTTGACTAAAATAGCTGTCAATTAGTCATTTTAATTGACAGAAAATATCAAGACTTTTCATCTAAAAATACTTCTTAACTTCAAAGTCATCCCCATGTTCCCAAGAATGTCTGTTGGAGATTCTTATTTTACATGATCATTCTGGCTTATTAAAAACTAAATCTGTGACTTTTATTTTTTAGATGTTGGGGGTAGGAGTTTATTAATTTTTTTTTTTTTTTTTTTTTTGCGGTACGCGGGCCTCTCACTGCTGTGGCCTCTCCCATTGCGGAGCACAGGCTCCGGACGCGCAGGCTCAGCGGCCATGGCTCATGGGCCCAGCCGCTCCGCGGCATGTGGGATCCTCCCGGACCCGGGCACGAACCCGTGTCCCCTGCATCGGCAGGCGGGCTCTCAACCACTGCGCCACCAGGGAAGCCCATATTAATTTTTTATTTATTTATTTTTGCTGTGTTGGGTCTTCGTTTCTGTGTGAGGGCTTTCTCCAGTTGTGACAAACGGGAACCACTCTTCATCACGACGCATGGGCCTCTCACTATCGCGACCTGTCTTGTTGCGGAGCACAGGCTCCAGACGCACAGGCTCAGCAGTTGTGGCTTACGGGCCTAGTTGCTCCGCGGCATGTGGGATCTTCCCAGACCAGGGCTCGAACCCGTGTCCCCTGCATTAGCAAGCAGATTCTCAACCACTGAGCCACCAGGGAAGCCCAGTCTGTGACATTTTTAACTCCATGACACCAAGTCTGATCAGCAGTTTTAGACTATTACTTCTCTACCATAATCCAAACACATAAATACTCTTTAACACATGATGCCATAAACAAATAATTCAAGTATGGTATATAGAATGTAATTTAATAACATTATCATTTGAATTAAACTTTTTTCTGCTATTTTGTAGCATCACCATCCTTTATTTTAGGTAATGAAAGAGATATAAGATTGATTTGCAAGAGAATTTTCAAACTGAATTATACAATCGTAAGTATATAACTGGAAGCTGTTTTTGTTCCATTCTATATGGTGTGAACAAATAATTCATAAATTCAAATAAGCATTATTACAGATTGGCAATTCAAATTAGTTCCACTAAGTTAAGACTCAGGAGTCTTGGGTACTTCCAATCACTGCCAACTCATTCAACACAAAATACTTGAGCACCCTATGGCAAGCAGGGTTCTAAGCATTGAGAATACTGTATTGAAGAAAACAGTCAAGCTCTTATTCCATAAGAGGTGAGTTTTCTTAGAGGTTTTGAATCCCCTCATACCACCTGATGGGAGGTTCTCTTCAGGGTCCATACAATCACAGTCATTGTTGTCTTGAATATGTTTCTAAAAGTCATGAATCCTGAGGAGAAACTAAAGTCACAGATAGTTGGCCTCATTGGACAGATGACATCACCTAAGACTTCTGTCTACATCTACGTAGAACCTTCAAACCTGGCAGAATTAATTAATTAAACTTTTCTTTCATATGCTCTCATTCCTAGACCACTCAACACTTCTTCAACCCTCACTGCCGATGCTCTTCTCTTTCCCAACACTTTCTTTTGTATAATATGTCCTAGAATTATTTTTCATTGTTTTGTTATTTTCTAATTAGTTTTTGTAACAATGAATAAATATCACTTACGTAGAAGGCAGTGTTAAATATGGATTTAATTCCTATTTTGTTGTTTTTATAAATACTGAGCAAAATTGTTTGCATAACGATGTGTGGGATGAGACAGATGGGAATGAAAATTTTGGTATTAGCAATATAACTCAACTATTGAACTCCTTTCAAGTTATTTGCCAACTATCACAGTGATTTATTATCAAAAAGTGTATTTTAATGATCAATTACCTCCTTGAATTGTTTTGAAAGTGAAAGCTAGAAATGCCTTAACTTTCAAAACTATTTGTTTCTGAGCCATTAGAGACATTCATTTTCTTACCATCAATACAAATTTTCCTTTTGTTTGGTGTCCCAGTGATTTTCACACCCTGGGGTGAGGAACACGAGATTGGATCTAAGGTATGATTTTGTTTTCTAAAGTGAGAGAAGTATGATTGCAAAGGAGGTGGAAAAGGAAGACAAAGCGTGATGTTTTAACTCAAGTTCTCAGGCCGATTAATATTAGGAAAGAGTGGATATGGGATATGGGATCAGGACATTAAATCTCTTAAAATTATTCTAAGCCCATGTACTCTGTAAAGTCTTTGTGGACTTTAAGAAGTACACATATCTCAGTTTGAAGACTGCTGGTCCACTACCCAGTTAAATCCCACCTGTAGGTCAGCTGGCTTTAGCAACATTAAGCGCCATGTTTTCTCTCTCCCTTTCTTTGAATATCTGTATTCCATCAAAATGAAGTCTACAGTATATATTCACTATCTTCACTTACTCACTTTTCACATATTCCTCAGTCATAGTGTAAACAGTATGACTGCCTCAAAATGGCAAAATCTGAACACATCATCTTTCCTGCCAAACTTGTGCCTCTTCCTAGAGTCTCAAATTTTAATGAATGCCACTACAAAGCCTTCTAAATTAGAAAACCCCAATAGTCTTTCTCAACCTTCTGCTTCCATATGTGACCAAGTTTTATTGATTAAATTACACATGTACCTTCTCTTTCATGTCTGTTAATTTATCCTTTTAACAAATATTTATTACATACCTGTTATGTTCCAGGTACTATTCTAATCATAATTAACAGAAGATAAATATAGACATGTTCCTTGTATTTCTAGATGAGTGTATGTATACGTATATGCATATGTATGTGTGTATATATACCCTTCATCTCAGAGTTGTATCATAATATTTATTCAACTTAAATTTTTAAAAGATTGTTTTGCCAAAAAAGGAAGGCCTTTAGAGATATCAGTTTACCTAACATTTCTCTATACTCTTTCCCTATGGTATGGAATAAGTTAATATCCTAAAATTTATTATATAGTTTACCTCATTTGATATTGGCTTTTTATTAGGTAATTGATTAATATTGTGAGTAAATTAACACTGAAAATAAGTCTTTTACTATGAAAAACTAGTCTTTCCTGTGAATTTCAAGGAAATTTTTCAAAGAAAAATGACAAGATTATAACCCAAAATTAACTAATTGAGATTTATAATACTTTATTAAAATCAGAATACATTGCCACAGGATCCCCCCCTACCTTCTGTGGCTGAAAACTTATTACAATGTTGACCACATTAAAAACAAGTGCCCAAAATGGTGCACTTTAATGCATTTCTATGTACTGTTATTTGAAAAATAATTCAAGCATGTCATTTTTTTCCTCTAAAATGTAGCAACAGTTGTATTAAGCAAAATGACACTTTTTGCATACTAAGGAAAACAACTCAATATGAAATAACTTTCACAAATATAAAGCTATTTCTGGCCTTTGAAGATATGACCTAAGGCACACCTTCACTATTTAATGTAAGATTAAACTGATGTTCAGATGAATTAAGGTGAAGTCAACATAAAGCCAAAACTAGAGATGCTACATTGGGTAGTCATAGGGGGAAAAAATAAGTTAAAAATATCTAACTCATAAATTACCCAACACATCCTCTTAACAAGAAAGTTTACCAGTCAGCTTGACACTAAGCTAGTCAATTATTGCTCATATCCTTTAAAGCATATTTTAAAACTAGATAACAGAAGGGGGAAATGTCATATTTTTGATCTTCTCTATTGGTCAAATGTCTTTCATAACCTATTGAAGGAAAAAGCCACTGACAAAACCCAAAATACAGATACAGGAAGCACACTCATGACTGTCATTCCTCTGTGTGATTGCTTTCTTTTTCTATTCCCTTGATGTAGATTACCACCCCAGCAGCTGACATTAATTTGAATAGGAAAAACAAAAATGAACATTTGGGTAGACAATAATTATTATAACCACACAAACTGATTACATTATGAAATCTACATTTCATATCATCATTCTCAGAAAGATGAATAAAAACATGTTTATGAACAAGCAATGATTTAATAATTGTTCACCCAGCAACATTCAGATTCACAGTGCTATGCTGACACCTAGTGGAATTAAAACAGGAATCCAGGGCTGCCAAGAAACCAGTTTTTAAGCTTTTCACACTTTAACCTATGCAGTAAATAACACACACACACACACACACACACCCGATACACATATAATATATGCCGAAAGACAATATGGCCTTGGGGCCAATTTAATAAGAAAGCAATTTTTTTAAAAAATTAGACACATCACATATTCTATGACATAGTCTATCAATTTTATCTTTTTGAAAAAACTCTTCTGATGTTTCCTCAACTGCTCCAGTCTAGACTTTCTTCTACTCCTTGTGCAGTTGCAGTTATTATCCTGGGTATTCCCTCTATGTATATCTTCTGTTAGAATTCCTATGTCCAATAGTGTGTGTCTTTCTCTTTATTAGTTTACTTCTGTGTTTTGCTGGTGCATATGCTCCAGTAGCTTCCTTAGGGGGAAAAAATTGATGGAAGGTAAACATTCCAAAATCTTGCAGGTCTGAAAATGTTTTTATCCTATTCGCACAATACTAGATATGGCTAGTTATAGATCTCTAGGTTTGAAATCACTTTTCTTTAGAATTTTGAAGTCCATGTCTTATAGTTTCAGTGTTGTTGATGAAAAGTAAAATTCTGATTCCAGATCCTTTAGTCAGATGCACTCTCTCTCTCTCTCTCTCTCTCTCTCAGTCTCTCCTCTCTCTCTCTCTCAGTCTCTCCTCTCTCTCTCTCTCTCTCTCTCTCACACACACACACACACACACACACACACACACACACACAGTGTAAAATCTTCTCTCTGATTCCATGATTATGAAATTTTACATTCATGGGCCTTGGTACTAGGCATCAGGGCCACCATATGCAGCACACACATCAGCATTGCACAACTCCACTTATGTATATAGGGTGCCCCCTTAAGGTGATTCAATGCCCAACCTATATACCCACCTCAGCAGATGTGCTTTTATACTTTATAAGCCCTTTTCAATCAGTTAATTCATGCCTTTCAGTTCCAGCAAATGTTTTGTATCATTTGTTTAATGTTTTCTTCTTTCTTTTCTTTGGTCTTTTTCTGGAATTTCTATTTATGAGGTATTACACCTCCTGTAATGTCTTACAGTATTATTTTCTCACTTAAATTCTCTTCCGTTTTTTTGGTGGTGGTGGTGGTGGTTAGTTGGGTTTTGTTGTTGTTGTTGTTTTGTTATGTTTGTTTCCTATGGGAGGTAGATTTCCTCAGTTCTTACAATCCTCTTCTGCTTTCTTGTGTCATATTTTAAATTGTTAAAAGCTATTTTTGTGTTTTCTTAAATTTTCTTAATGATAGCATTTTGTTCTTTTTTTTAAGGTTCAATAGACTTATCTCTCTGAAAAGATGATGCAAAACTTTTCATTTTTTATTCCCCCTGCTGAGTCTCGGTTTCTTTCTCAAAGTTTTTTGCTTTTAGCTATTTGATCTCTATCTTTTATGTTAAAGGTCTCCCTTAGGTTTCTAATCCTTAGTTACCAGCTCATATTTAAGAATGGGTGATGGAAAATCCCAGTTTGAAACTCTGAGTATGGGGCTTGCTGACTGTAATCAGCACTGCAAGTGATCTGACTGGGCCATGTCATTGTCACTGGGGAGCCCCTGTGGTCCATGTTTAGGTATTTCATCTCGGGGAAGATTCCCTAGAGAAGACCATTCCTTCTCCTTGGAAAGTAAATATCTGACAACAGTGATCTAGTTATGGATAGAGTAAGGGGCTGGGATTCAGCCTCTAATACATATATGCTTACTTAATACCTCTCTTTTCAGTATGATACCACCACCCTTGATTATTCTTGGGGTCTCCCAATGTAGATCCCTTCTGTTTTACCTCCTGCAGAGAATAATCTCTGCTGATTTACCTGGGTGGAGAAAGTTATCTGAATGTTCAGAATGAGAATGGGGGCTTCCCTGGTGGCGCAGTGGTTGAGAGTCCGCCTGCCGATGCAGGGGACACGGGTTCGTGCCGCGGTCCGGGAGGATCCCACGTGCCGCGGAGCGGCTGGGCCCGTGGGCCATGGCCGCTAAGCCTGCGCGTCCGGAGCCTGTGCTCCGCAACGGGAGAGGCCACAACAGTGAGAGGCCCGCGTAACGCAAAAAAAAAAAAAAAAAGAAGGAAGAGGAAGTGGGGATATAACTCCTTCCTAAGCAGCTCTTAATCAGTTTTCCTTATTTTAGAATATCATCCTACTGTATCTTCCAACTGCCAGAGGTAGTTGATCCCATTAATCCTTAGTCTCTTTTGGAATTCTTCAAGGTAAACTGGACTGGTTCTCACCTTTTGCAACACAGGTTCAATATACAGCTATCACCAGCTGGCTATGACAGCTACCATTTTCCAAAATTAAGTTGCTGTTGTGTCCACTCTCATCCTTTTGTACTTGTGGGTTCATTCCTTTTAAAACATTCCTTTACTATAACATCACTGGGGTTTTGGAAGGTAGCTTAGTGAGAGTCACGTTTCATTTATCAAGCAGCAACCTTGCATTCTATTCAACTAGTAGATTTTTTTTTTTTTTTTTTTTGCCACTTAGGGCGCTGAGAAGGAAAGCCAAAATATATTACAGATATCAGTTTATAAGTGTTTCAGTGCAACAGAACTAAAGATGATATTTACAGAGTCCAGCTGTCCACATCCACACCTGAATCACCTTGGAGGCATCATAAGCTCATGACTGATTCCTCAAGTTTGTGCCTCTAGAAACATAATTCTATTGGTGGCTCAGAATTGCTCAGTCCTTTGGCAACTAGCTCAAACTAACAAAAAATTTCACAAAGGACTCCTGTATAAAAAAGGATTATAATTTATTGACTTATAGTAAGAAATATACTATCAAATGAATAAAATATTCAAGTTATATGAATTACAATTCTGTGCTCAAAGTACAGAAGGTCAAATAGTATATATTAAAATAATATGATTATTTTAAAAGAATGAAAGCTTAATTAATAATGGTATGTTGCTATATTAGTTTGATGTATTCTTACTATGTCAATTTGCCGATCAAATCATTGTCAAAATCCTTAGTTATAAATAATTCAACATAAAAATGTTTCATGACAATTAAGTCTTATTTCTGGGGGAAAAAAAGAATATTGCATTAAGATGAATTCAAACTAAAGTATCCAACTTTTTAATATGCATCTTCATTGAATGTCCCACAGGCACTACAATCTTAACATGTTTAAACCTGTACTTGACATGTTTAAATATGGACTCAAGATCTTTCTGCCCAACTCTAGTCTTTCTTCTGTGTTACCTCTCCCCAGGGTTTGAGATTCATCTTTGACTCTTCCCTCTTGCTATCATCCATATCTCATTGGTTTCTAAGGCATTTTGATTCTATGCTTGAGACCCATTCTTTCTTCTGTATCTCGACAACCACTAAGTTAATGAAGAGCCTCATTTTACTTAACAAAAAAGTTACCTCATTTGGTAACAAAAAAGCAGAGACTCACTCAAGCTAATTAAGGCAAGAGGGTTTATTGTACCGAGTAATTGGTGAATCACACAATAAGCTGGGATATAAAAGGACAGGTGTTGATTAATAGAAACCATTTAAGCATAAAATTAAACAATTAAAAAAATAATACATAAATACAAATTTAAACAACCCTGGTTTATCTGGTAGACATCCTCTAGTGCCTTATTCATTAATCATGCATGGGAGGTAAGCTTTCTAAATCCTGTGTCCTTATATTTGTTTGATAACTTAGCTAGATATAAAATTCTAGTGTTGGTGTCATTTTCCCTCAGAACTCCTCCCAGTCTTTTAGCATCCCCTGATGTAAATGAAAAATTGGATGCTTATCTAATTTTTGCCTCTTTGTACCTATTTTTCCCATAGTGTAAACAGTTAGGTTTTTCTCATTCTCTTCAATGTTCTGAAATTTATTAGCCAAATATCTAGGTATGATATAAATCATTATTCATACATCTTTACTCAGCACTTGATAAGGTCTTTCCACTTGAAGGTAAGTTCTCCTCCTTTGTTTTAGGAAATATCTTTTAGTAAATCTTTGATAATTTCCTCACCTTCATTCTGCTCTTTGGAAATCTTAGTAGTCTGAATTTGTCCATCTTAGATTAATCCCCTTTCTTTCTTTTTAATATTTATCATCTTGCTTCCTTTCTGCTTTATATTCTGGATTATTGACTTCATCTTTCAAAACTTCTATTGAACTTTTTTTTTTTTTTTCGCGGAACGCAGGCCTCTCACTGTTGTGTCCTCTCTCGTTATGGAGCACAGGCTCTGGACGCACACGTTTAATGGCCATGGCTCACGGGCCTAGCTGCTCTGTGGCATGTGGGATCTTCCCGGACCGGGGCACGAACCTGTGTCCCCTGAATTGGCAGGCGGACTCTCAACCACTGCACCACCAGGGAAGCCCCTATTGAACTTTTTATTTGACAATCATTTTTAATACTGAAAAGCTCTTTCTTATTCTCCAAGTGTTACTTTTGACTGGCCAAACCATTTGTACCACTCTCCTCTTACCCATTTTGGTAGCTCTCCAATTTGTTAATACCCCCTTTCCATATTGCTGAGATTTGTTTTTTCTTTTGGCCTCTAGATTGTAAAGACATGACTAGCTTCTGCCAAGACTTGAAAGGCAGAAGAGAAGCTTTTGAGACCACCCAACCCACCTAGCAATCACAATTTAAAAGCCCTTTGGTTTTTCTGTAGCAATAATAGTGGAGGTACTGATATCTAATCCTTAGCTTCTAGAGTGACTGGGGTGTTTTCCAAAGGGAAAATATCATGGAGTGAACAGTTTTCCTGAGTGCCTCACTTTAGAGTGGGATCAAACCTTGATTATGTGGCCTTTCTAAATATTCTGTAAGCTAACTTATATGCTATAATAAATTTCTTTATACTTAGAATCAGCCAGAGTGATTCTATCGTCCAACCCAATGCTGGCAGATAACAAGGAGTAAACTGTTCCATGTTCATACCTTCACTTATCCCCCTTTTCACCAGTCAGTACTTTCCATCCATATATATCCTGGTAGTCTATTGAAATTTGCCAGTTCATTTTCTATTACTGTGTAAAAAATGACCACAAACTTAGTGGCTTAAAACACCACCCATTTATTAGTTTACAGGTCTATAGGTCAGAAGTTGAGGCAGGCCTGACTAGGTTCTCTGCTCAGGATATAACAAGGCCAAAATCAAGGTATCAGCTAGGCTGTAGTCTTATCTGGAAGCTGTGGGGAAGAACCTGATTTCAACCTCATTAAGGTTGCTGGCAAAATCCAGTTCTTTGTTGCTATATGTCTAAGGTCCCCATTTCCTTTCTGGCTGTTAGTCAGAGGCTGCTGTCTTCTTCCAGAGCCCCACCACCACCACCACCACCACTGCTTTATCACATGGCCCCCTCCATCTTTAAGGTCAGCAAGAGAATCACATTTTAATCCTGGCCTCTCCTTCTGCCACCAGACAAAGAAAACTCTGCTTTTAAAGGACTTGTGATATTAGATTAGGCTGACCCAAATTATCTCCTTTTTATTAACCCAGTCAACTGATTAGTAACCTTAATTACATGTGCAAAATCTCTTTTGCCATATAACATGACATATTCACAAAAGAGGGAATTATGCAAGGGCAAAGGTCATTGGGGTCATTCTTAAAACTCTGCCTATCTCAGACCTCTCTAATTCACTTTAATATCAGAGGTTGAAACATTTTTAATTTTTTTACTATTTTCATAAGCTCTTCAGATTGAAAAGGATCTGACATTAACTACTCAGTTTTGCATCTTAAACAATAGTATCAATCACACTCATAGTTGGTTGTAAATTTATATTAAACCTGGATGTGCAAAATATTGAAGTATGTTCTCTCTATAAATGATCCAATCACTTGCTAGCCACTACTCTGCTAATGGCGGAGGTGGGGAGCATAACTTCATAAACTCATTTAGTCTGATTTTTAAAAGTCTTTTTATATAAATGGTATATATTGCCAAAGAAAAATTGCACTGGCAGAGTAAACAGGCAAAGAAGTCTATTCAAGACATTACAGCAGGGGAGAGAGATTGACCTCAACTATACTGGAACAAAAGGTGGGAGTTTTGAATCCTTTGGTGAGCTAATTGGAAAGTACTGGAGGACCTTAAGGATAAGATTGGTCACTGCGATTAGACCATTTATGTTTGCTATTTGGTGATTATTAAAGTTAGGCTCCACAGCTGCCACAAAAACTGGGAGATAGGAGCAATATCTTTCCTGATTCTATTTCAAAGGGATGGCTAGCAGGTTCTAGAGAAAGATATTACTAGGTTGTAAAACTGGCAAGATTCTGTGAGAAAATCTGCATCTCAAAGGGGCAGTGAATGAATTTACAATTGAAAGTTTTCTAAAGTAAATGCTCTAAGAAAAGGGAGGTCAGGGACTTAAAGTCCAGAAGAAATCTGTCTGAAGTTTAGTCAAGGTGAGAGGAATGTTAAGGCTACTTTGGTCACTATTAAGGATAAAATGTTTAGCATTTCAGTTTTCTACCCATCACCTATTTCTCTCCACAAATGTATATGAGTGTTTGAGGAAAGTGAAGCTTATGTAACCTTGTGTCTGATGACAAAAGATGGAGACCTTGAATCCATACAATGTCCCCTGGATTCTTGCTGGTCACTTCTGCAGTGGCCACTGTTGATCACTTGTTGGTAATCACTGAGTTGTGCTGGACCTATTGGATTTTTTTTTTAATGGAAGGTATCATGTTGGTTCCTCCCACTAGAGTCCTTGGTTCTATTTGCTTCCAGTCTTGAAGTCATTGAGTTCTGCACCCTCTTTGTATCCACTAGTATTCTGCCTTTCTTTTGTGACCATTCTCTAGGGGTAAACACAAATTCCTATATTCATTATATATCTTTACCCCTTGAGAACCAGGGCATTACCTCCAGTTCATTTACCTGTCTTTCACTGGCACCTCTGCATATTGCTTATCATGTTTTAGGGCACTAAGCTAGAAACTCAAGTTTCCTACTAGCCTGTACCTCCCTAACACTATTTCAGAAGTAAGCATATTACTACTACTACTACTACTACTACACACACACACACACACACACACACACACACACACACACCCTACATGTTCTCAGTCTTCCCAAACCCAGCTCATTGTTTCAATCCATCCCTCCACCTACTCCCACTCATACCCCAACACACACATACCCACCCATGTTGAGATTGGCAGCTGCCTTTTCCGACTTCTGTTATTCTTCTTCCCAACCCCTCAGGGCATTCTCTTTCATACAATTCCCAGGCCTAATACTCTAAGCCCAGTTTTTTATATCTTAACCTGTAGCTATAATAATTTTTAATTCCTGTCTTTTATAATCATATTTTATTGCTAAAGAGCCTAAAACTTAGTTCATGTAATTCAAAGCTTATCAATGACTTTCTAGCACTAACCACTTGCCTCTTTCCTAGGGCATTATGCTTCAAAATGGAACTTGGAAGGGAACAATTCCCTTAAATATTTGCAAAATATTACCCCTGTCACACACTCTTAAGAGATGAAGCAAACATATGGGATAGTCACCTCGCTATAAAAATGTTTTTAAAGTCTTAACAGACAGATACAAAAACAAATGTCTTATAGCTAAAGTTCTGTCTAGCAACCTGTGCTTTCTCTTTTTAACTTCCATAAAAGTATGAATACTGGGCTTCCCTGGTGGCGCAGTGGTTGAGAGTCCGCCTGCCGATGCAGGGGACACGGGTTCATACCATGGTCCAGGAAGATCCCACATGCCGTGGCGCGGCTGGGCCCGTGAGCCATGGCCGCTGAGCCTGCGCGTCTGGAGCCTGTGCTCCGCAACGGGAGAGGCCATAACAGTGAGAGGCCCATGTACCGCAAAAAAAAAAAAAAAAAAAAAAAGTATGAATACTGTTACTTTTATCATTCCCCAAAATAGAATTTATGAACCTATATTCAGTTAACATAATGACGATTGTATCTTAAAGATGTGATCTTTTGAGAATGGTGTTTATCAGTTACATGTGTAGCAAGTATTATTACCTAATTATAAGTAAAACAATTTACTTATTTATTTACAAAAATAATTTGCACAATTATTTGCTATTGTTTTTTCTTAAAGTTCCCTTCAAGGTAATTCTTAAATAACTATATACATAATATATGTAATATATATGGAGATATGTATGTATGTGTGTGTATATGGAGAGAGAGGGAAATGGTGGTTGAATAAAGTGCCTTCACTCTGAAACCTTACTCACCTTATCATTTAGAAAGTGTAGATTGTCATTTATTTGGAGTTTTTTTAATTATAAGTATTAATAAATAAACTAAGTTAATTCAATTTATAAGTTCTTTTGGTTTCAATATGAAGTTTTTTATTAATGCATAATGTTTAACATCTAGCACCATTAAATTGATGGTAAAGTTGGCAGTATGGTAGTATGTACATTAGTTGTTATTAGTAAAAATAGGAGACTAGAGATAAAATTTAGTTAAAACCTTAGACCTAGGATTAGATGCTGTTTATCCAGATGTCTCACATGTGAAAGCTGCCATTTCCATCATCTCCTTTGGCCATTTTCTCCCTCCTGCTCTTGACATAATCTAGTTGTGAGTTTCTCCCAAGATAAAGTGGGACAAATATCCCCCATCTTTATGTTTGCGCCACCAACTGGCTATTTCCTGATTTCAATTTCTTAAAGAGATATTCCAGTAATATGGCTTCTTTACTTGACTCATACTGTATTACAGCTCTCCCCCTAAAACGTAGTAACAAAGCTCATAGACAATTTGAACTATTGAGTCAACATTGCATAGCTAATTCCTTAAATTGGGATTTGTAAATTTAGAGGGCATGGATTCCCCACCCCACCTCAAACACCCATCCCTACACAAACATGCAATTTAAAGATGCTCCCCTCGTTTAAAGACCATCCCCCCACCAACACACACATCCCTACTTAAGAGTCTAACTTCCGAGGTTAAAATCCTGTCTTCCACATCATTGATCTTCCCCCAGCGCTTTATTCAGATTATGCACCTAGTAAGCAATCGGAAAATGTTTGTGGAACACTGTTGAATGTCAACAGTCACTCTGGGCTTTCGGATAAAAATGATGAATCATCACAGGATAATTTCAGCATCCAGAGCCCAAACTGTAAACGGGTTGTGCGACTATCCTAACACAGAATTCACAAGCCCCCGCCTGAGAGGAACCAGCAGAAGGAACGCGAGAGATTTGACAGCGATGACTTTGGCCACCAGCTTTTAAATCAGCCACTTGGGTATTAGAAACACTCTACAGTCAGGAGTGTCGCTTCAGAAAGGAGTGGAGGCGAGGGTGAGCTGCGGAAGCAAACCTCCGCGCAAGGCACTCTGGGACACTGCGACTCAACCGCCGTCTCCAAGGCAACGGGCGGACACGCGGTTGTCATGGAGACCGACGGGCGACTCTGAAAGCCTTGCGGAGGGGCTCCCTTCGCCCCTACCCAGGCAAGATGCTTCGCGGAGGCTGTAAGGCCTCTGAAAGGCGAAGACACTTTAGCGACCGCCTCAGCTGGCAGCAAGACCAGGCGCTGAGCAGCAGCATCTACGTCCTACGAGAGATGGGCCCCACCTCCTTTCTACTGAGAGAGGAAGAGCCGGAAAACAGGGATTTCCGAGTAACTACCGCCCCCAACCTGTCTTGGCTCCCTGCCAGGCCGATCCGTGCGGTCCCCCTAGGCCCACCTTGTATGTAGCCACTCGCTGCCGAACCCCACCCGCGAGTGTTCCAGACTCTAAAGATGTGCACATTGCAGAGCGAAATAGTATTTGTTAGAAAAGTTCCATTATTGGAGGTTAGGACTCCAAATTGCATCCAACTCTTCTAAGATGATGGCCTTTGATCTCTGGGTTTAAAAACGGGAGACATTTTATCTGAATATATGGTTTGCATTTACGTGCGTTCTCAGATCCGTTAGCAGTCACTAACTCTGTAACTCAAACGAAATGAAAATTGTACAATCTGTTTACAAGCCGTATATATTTGCTAAATAAATAAAATTGGGTTTTCTTTACTTTTTAGTCTGAAGCTACAACAAGACCCTTTTAAAGTATGGCTTAAATGGTGATTTCTTGGAAATGTCTTAATGAATAAAAATTCTTTTTAATTTTGCTGAAAGACCACAGATAATTCATATTCGCATATCCTACTCTCACCACTCAAAAATCAGCCACCACTCTACCTCCCAGGAGTTGACTTGAAAATTTTTAATTTAGTGTCATGCTGCTTTTCTCAGACGTCCTTTTTTCACTTTATAACCCTTAGGGCATTTAATAAATAGTTTAAGCCAGTATAGACTTTGTGAATAAAATTAGTTTTCTTGAATAAAATTAAATAAACTCACCAATTGAAACGCACAAAACAAAAACCCCAGAAGAACTACTTTACAAAAAGGTCTTTAGCTCCATTGCAAAGTAGAATTTCCTTTCAGTTAAAAATTTATAGATGTTTTTTCAAGGTTTTAAAATTAGATTTCTTTTCACTTGCCTGAATGTAGGTCTCTTAAAAACAGTCTTAGCTGACAATGCAATTTGTTGAACAAGGCAAAGAATAAGGAAGTGAAAAATTAGACTTGTGTCAAGAATTAAGATGTTCCGATAGACTATGTTCAACCTTTTGGAGTCACCTAAACTAAAATATCTCTTGAAATCTCTTTTAATCCAATTATCTATTAATTTTACTCTATAACTCTAAAAACTGACTGGAACTTTTTTTAAGGATGCATTTTTCTTTTGAAGGTTTCTCTAGGAAATCCTCATGTTTGTAATTGTTCCATATTTCTGAAAGGAGGGGAACTTTGTAAGCATATATGCTGGTAAGTGACATTGTAATGAAGCTCTTCCACGAAGGAACATCTTGGTATATTACATGTTTTGCTTTTTTCATGGCTTGAGTACTGCAAGATTAAAGAAATTTGGTGTTGGGAGAACTTAAAGGTAAAATGGTTGTAGCTTGTCAATATCGTTTTGGGTATTTTATTTCATCCCCAAAATTAAGTGAGGTTTCAAAATTAAAGTGAGGTAAGCATACTACCACCTCTACATGTTTGGAATGTTATTGTTTTTAATAAGAAAAAAATCAATGTTTAGATTTTCATTATATACAAAGGTGAAATCTAACAATAAAACAAAAAATCTCCCCTGTTCACATCACTGATGATAATTGCATGGTTCATTATGATATTTTTAAATTTTACTGTTTTCCTTTTCAATAAGCATTTGACTATGAATCTTTTAAGATTGTAGTAGGACTCTGCTGAAGATTACTTCTGTCAAATCTAAAATTTTTCCTCTAGTCAGAACCTGTTTGTAGGTGATCCCAGAAATGAAAAACAAAAAAATTCCTTCCATGTAATTTAAACCCATATCAACTCATTTGTTTACCTACTATACTTATACCAACAAATCACTAATTATATTATAGAAAATTTGTAATTGATATTTTAATAGAAAAAAATCAAACAAGAAATTAAGAAAAGTGTGTATCTCATATTTCTAATGCTTTTCTTTATAGGTTAGAAAACAGTATATACACATATAGCTATTATTTTTAATGCTTTTATTTACCAAGTTTTTTGTTGTTTTGATCAGTTTTTATTGAGCATCTACTAACACAAGTTATTTGCTCTAGTTAGCATAAAAATATAAAATATGGTCCCTTCAAAATTTGCAATTTGGTTTTATTATTATACATAAAATAGGCTTTTTCCATTTTTATTTTATGCCAGCTTCCTCAGAGCAAGGACATTCTGGTCTGATCTTTATGTAGTGTAACTTATTTTTTTACAGTATATTTACCATAAACGTAATGGAAATATAATCCAAGTATTTAACATACTAAAGTATATTTAATATATTTAAGTAGGAATTTAATATATATTTCCCACTTTTTAAAAAAAAGTCATATTCCATTTTAATTGGTGATATTTGAAAGTATTTTTCTGTCATACGTTAAAGTGGTATGTATAGGAAAACAGTCATTTGTTACTCTATCCAGAAAATTCCTCCATTTCCAAGAGTAAGAAACTTCCAGGGAAGTTTAAAAAGAGTGCTGTGAATATTTAGATTCCCTCACTAACCTCTCTTTGTGAGCTACCCTATGTCATAAAGAAATACATGGACTCTCTCCGACAAATCTCTTTACTGCAAATGTCTTTTGTTTCCATGTATCATACTTTTTTCACATATGCTTATTTTAAAACAAAAATTTAACGACTCTTGTAACAGAAAGCTGATGAGAATTTTAAGTTTATCCCTAACACTTTCAGCAATATAAATTCTGTAACGCCATTCCTATTCTAAAATTAATAATACCTTTTGAGGTTATGTCAGAAATAAATGTTTTATTTTGTTTTTCTACTTTTGAATATTAGGGTCTTGTTGAAAAAATTCAGGCTTCCAAGGAATCATGAATGTAAGTTGTGTTTGTATGTTTTTACTAATTTGAAGTTAACAAATTTAACAATTGTTTATTTAGACATATTCTAAATTTAGACAGTTATTGTCCAGACAATCTGAAAACTGTAACACAGTTTGTTACATTTAAGAGACTTGGAACATTTTTCTTCCTATATAACAAAAAATGTAACTTTATATGTCATGTCACATTAAAAAGCACTTAATAAAAAATGAGGTGAAATAATGGCCAGGTTTTCAGTAGAAAAACTTTCCCTCATGAATTCTAAGCAAGGATTTACAGTAGTTTCTGTATCTAAATTTATTTTAATTATGAGAAAAATGACAAATGTAATTTTTCAGGTCCCAGAAATAGTTGACATGATACATAATTTCATTTAAAAATGTTTACTGACAAGTTTTTTTGCAAAAAAAAAAATGTATTTTACAGTTAAATAGTTTTTGTCAGTACCTACATTGAGTTTAAAGTCAGGCATATGAAATTTTTTATAATTTTCAATTTGAAATTTAATTTAAAATTAAATTCTAGAGTCCTCAAAAATAAGAGAAAGAAAAATAATTCTATCACAGGTTATTTAGATTTATACATTTTGTAATAAAGATGCTATCATTATGGAAATGTTTCCTGCAAAGATTTATTTAACCTATACTAGACTCATCTAAGAACTGCAAAGGCATTTAACATTTATTAATAAAAGTTTATAATATTCATAAAGAATTAAAGTGATAATCAGTTTTCAATTTTTTTTAAATTCAGGGTATTGGTTCTGTTTAGGCAAGTTCATTCCCCCCAACTGTTATATAATTACAAGCACAGTTGACATTTCAAAGTCCTACTAGATAATAAATTAATATTAGTGTTTCACAGGGATTTTTCTTTTGTATTCTTCTCTCTACCCATTTTCTTAGAAACATCTCATATTTTCTGTCTCCATCTGTTACCTCTGTAACAGTGATTTCCACATCTTATCAGCAGACCAGTATTTCCAGCTGCCTTCTGAGCACCACAATTTTGGAGGTCCCACAGGCATTTTGAATAGTAAATTCCCCCCATATGTGCTCTCCTGTTGTATTCCCTACCTCACATATTGGCTTTCCTTCTTCTTTAGTCTCCAGAGCTAGAAACCTTGGCATTCTTCTTGTTTTTTCTTTCTCATCCTCTTCTCTCATAAACAAATCCTGTTTATGTTACATCCTACCTACTTCTCAACAGTGATTTTACTTCCCCATCCTCATTCTTACCTTTGTTCAACCTTCATCAGCCCTTAGTACTGTTCTTTGTAGCCTCCTTGTTTCCAGCACCTGCACTTTGTTGCTTTCTCCTTCACATTGTAGACAAAAGGTTCTTTCTGAAATGTCACCTACTCTGTTCTTCATCCTCTCTCCCAATCCCTTCATACACAATAATTATGTTGGACGAGTTCATGGATATTGTTTTCTTCTGTTTCTCCATTGTATACATCTGAAGTTAAATATTCACATCCTCTCCAAAGTCTTAGTTATTATCTACACTATTTTCCATACCATTTTCACAAGCTTCTATACTAGGGCTACCCAACAGAAATATAATGTGAACCACATATGTAATTTTCTGGTAACATATTATAGAAAGTAAAAATAAACAGGAAAATTAGTTTTAATAACATAATTTAACCCAATACATCAAAATATCATGTCAGCATGTAATCAATATAAAAATTATGATTTTTTTAATGTTTTTTCATACTGCCTTCAAAATCTAGTGTGTATTTTACATTTACAATGCATCTCACCTCAGACACTATATTTTCATTGGAAATGCTTGATCTGCATTTAAACATCATAAAATATTTAGTTGAAAAATAAATTCATATAATACCCAAATTGTTATAAACATACATTTTCCAGAAACTATAGATTATCAGTTTTCCATTTAAATTTAAATAAGACAAAATTTAACATTCAATTTTCAGTCACACTATCCACATGTCAGGTGGCTAATGGCTACAATATTGAACAGTGCAGCTCTACCCAATTACATTCAACAAATATTTATTGTACTGCATATTAGTCAGGAACTCTACTAGGTGATCTTTTTTATAAATTGAATCATATGAATTGCCAATATTTTTTCATCTACAAATATAGCAATTTCATATGGATCAATCTAATACTTTATATCATATTATCCTTTGTGCTCTTGAAGGCAGAAACCACGTCTTATTCTTTTTATAAATATCCCTATAGTAGGAAATTTTTTTAATGTTTAAATTTGATCCTATATATTAATTTTGAAAAATTATATTTCCTACTAAAATAAAATATTTTTATACCTCATATTTAAAAGACGTTTTAGCTACTCAACATTGCGAAAATCCTTTGTGCACAAATATTCAAAGAAAGTATAAGTCTCAATAATGTTGAAATTTATCATTTAAATGAAAGTTTGAAAATTAAAGTAATTCAAGAAAGCTATAAACAATTATTAAAATATTATGTAAAGTATGTACATAAGTTTGGAGAAGAAGGTAGTGAAGCAGAAGCATTTTGAACATCATTCATAGATTCTTTTCTAAAACAAATCGAAACAATTATTTGTGCCCTAGTGTTGCATACAAGAAACCTGAGACTCTCTTTTATTTTTGAAGACCTATAAAGATGATTACATAGGAATTTTTTATAAAGATACCAGTTTTTGAACACTGAATATTATTTCCCATCACCCAACAAATGCTTCCCAGTAAAACCTAGCTTTATTACCTAATGGTTTTTCCTAAATACAACATCTAGTAAATGCCATCTTGTCCTTTTTTCAATTAAATATTTATGGCTAAAATAAAAACTGCATTTTAGGAAAATTTTTAAAATCCCCACCACAAAGATATAATAAACCTTTTATTTTCTATTTTCTTTTTTGACCTTGTATTTATGTATACCTAATAGTCTGTGGGAATTCTGTGTTCTGCTTTTGTCACACACTGTTACTTTATATTTTCAGTGCTATGTAGTCTCTCTCATTCAAGTCATCAGTGAATGTTAAATAAATTATGATATATCATGTTAGTGTATGGTATATCATAATTTATTTAACATTCTTCTGTTTTAGACATTTAATTTACTTCTGACTACCTGTTATATTCTTTATAAATGAAACTTTTTCTTCTCTCAATTATTTCTGTAGCCAGAAGTCTCATTAACTGGATCTTGCAGTAAAAGTATTATTTTTTTTACTGAGATATAATTGACATATAACATTATATTAGTTTTGGGTATACAATATAGTGATTCAATGTAAGTATATATTGCAAAATGATCAACACAATTAATCCACTTAACATCCATTACCACACATAGTTAAACTTTTCTTTCTTGAGATAAGAATTTTTAAGATTTATTCCCTTAGCAACTTTCAAATATGCAACAGAGTACTATTAACTATAGTCACCATGCTGTACATTATGTCCCCATGATTTATTTATTTTGTAAGTGGAAGTCTGTACCTTTTGACCACCTTCAGCCATTTCTCCTACCCCCTAGCCATCCCCTGGCCTGGCAACTATCAATCTGTTCTCTGTATCTGTGAGTTTGAGTTTTTTTTCCTTTTTTTAAGTATTAATATTTTTATGTCTGTCACCCATAGGTATTGCTTTATAGCAATACTTTTGCTGATTTATTATTTCAGCAGTATATCAATTTTCTGCTAGCTTTACTTTTTGGATTCATGTTTTAGGCATATTTAACCATATTACTTAAGCATTAAATGGAAGACATTAACAGCATATTTAAGTCTCCAAAGAAAATAAAGACACATGGAAGTATTTTGAAAAGCTAATAATATTTCTATAATATTAGAAAAAAAGACTAAGTCACACAAAGTGGGAAAAAATAACAGATACAAAGTTCATAGTAATCTATTCATTCCTAGTAAATTAAGAAAGAAATAGTTTTCATCCTTCTATACATCTAATATACCCTTAGAATCTAAAATGCCCTGAAATAACTTTTTCAAATAAAAAGAGAAAATAACATAAGGCAAACAAGAAGTAACATTCTATTTATTTATTACCTTTTATTTAGATTTTATTCTGTGTCTGCACCTCATTTTGATTTTAACTCACTTTTCTTTTGACATTAATGAAATTGAACATATGTTGACTTTAATATTTGTACTACATGTGTAAATTAAACTTTGGCTATTTATTTATTGGGATAAAACTACACACTCTTCCTAAATATAGGGATTACCCCTCTTTGCAAATGTCTTCCTAATGTCATAATTCTTTTTTATATGGTTTCATTAAATTTTGTTTTATATATATGTATATGGATTTTTGTGTGTTGCTAAATCTGACCATTTTTACTTTTCATGTATATTGTTTTGATACTTTGAAGGTTGTCTTTCTTCCATAGTATTTTAGAGATTTTTTTTTCTGCTAGCTTTTCTACTTTATTTTTATTCTTTATAGCTTCCATGTGTAGTTGTATTGATATAAATTGGAGGTTGGTATTTGGTTTGAAGTAATTAAATTTTCTCCATATTTCTACCTCGTTATCTCAATAACAGCTATTAAATAGTGCTTCTTTTCATCCTTGTTTCATAATTTTTATAGTGAGTTTTGTTTTTTTATAATACATCATGATATCTGATTAGGTTAGCTGTCTTGCTCTCCTTTATAAAAGAATATTCTTTTACAATCTCATACATTAATTTTTCTTCTGAAATTAATTTCAGAAGAGTTTGTTTCTCCTTTTTATTCTCCAATTCATGTTATACCACATAGAACAGTTTGTAGCCAGCTCCTCTTGTGAAATTTTGTGTTTCCGTATTTCTGCTGCTCTAGAGAATCTTTATCCCCCAAAGCACAATCTTTTGTTCTTCAGTTTCCTCCTCATTTTTTTAGGAAGCAGATGTTGCTGTGTCTCTGTGACAAATAGCCCTCATCCTCCAAAGTAATGGTTAATTAAAGTATGATATCCTCCCACATTCCACCCGCCATGACATCACAGACAAGGAACAGAGATTTCTGTATTGAAATGTAACTGTGATGTTTTCAGTATTGTTAGTGTTTAATTGGTAATCTTTTTAGGGACAATGGAGCTTTTCATTATCTTGCAACTGATTTTTTAATCTCTATGTATTAAAGAATACATAAAATGAATAGAACTCAAGGGGACCAATAACAACGGGCATTTAAATTATGGCATGTTAAGAAGTGGGAAAGAGGAGGGGCATGGGAATGGGCCAGAGAAAAAGGGAATCTAGGATGCCTTGATCAAAACTACATGCACTGGGGCTTCCCTGGTGGCGCAGTGGTTGCGAGTCCGCCTGCCAATGCAGGGAACACGGGTTCGTGCCCCGGTCCGGGAAGATCCCACATGCCGCGGAGTGGCCGGGCCCATGAGCCATGGCCGCTGAGCCTGCGCATCCGGAGCCTGTGCTCCGCAACGGGAGAGGCCACAACAGTGAGAGGCCCGCGTACCGCAAAAAAATATATATATATATATATATGCACTTAGTACACCATTTCTTAGTAGGACAGCAGGATGGAGAAAATTCAGAATTCAAAGACTGTGTATCCCAAATGTATAGGCAATATAGTTCCCAACAGATTGTCCTGAGGAATACTGACCAAATCCATGAAGAATGTGGCTACCGAGACACTTGTAGGGACGTAAAACTAAGGAAAATAGGTGCAACTATGTCTTGCTCTCTCATTATCTATTTACTAATTTATTCATCTAACAAATGTTAATTACACTAACTACTCGAATCTCTCTTCTCTCTGTATTTGTGTCCATTTCTTTTTAATACTCCTGTATGATGATAAATATTTGTTTATGAACAAGAGAACAGATCAAAATATAAGAGATTGGGCTTCCCTGGTGGCGCAGTGGTTGAGAGTCCGCCTGCCGATGCAGGAGACACGGGTTCGTGCCCTGGTCCGGGAAGATCCCACATGCCGCGGAGCAACTAAGCCCGTGAGCCATGGCCGCTGGGCCTGCGCGTCCCGAGCCTGTGCTCCGCAATGGGAGAGGCCACAACAGTGAGAGGCCCGCGTACCGCAAAAAAAAAAAAAAAAAAAAAAAAAAAAATATAAGAGATGATTATAGCCCCAATCCAAGGAGGAACACTGTCATATAATTAATCTGAAACCTTTATAATGAACTGGTTACACTGACTCTTTTCAGTAACAGGAAAACAAGAGATAACTTCTTTTTATAAATGACTCTTTTCTGACCTTTTGGCTCTGAAAGGAATACGACAAGTGGTAAATGTCAGTGTAATAATTCAACCAATCTTTCTGATATTTGGGGAAAAAATGCTAACTTTCTGCCTAAATTGTTTTTTTGTCTCCAATTTGCCGCTGAATTTTAATACTTCGGAATTTATCGTTAGCTGCTTTGCAGTTAGGTCTTGTGGAAAGAGAAATCAGCGACTTGCTTCGAGGGATACATCGAGTTCAAACTCCCCAACAAGGAACGAACAATGAAAATGCACAGATTGAAGAAGATGGTTACATTAAACAGAAGGAAATTAGTTCAGATGATATCTGCTCTATTTGTCAAGAAGTACTTTTAGAGAAAAAGCTTCCTGTCACCTTTTGCAGGTGACATGATTTTTCTTTGGATTCTAGAAACTTATGGAAAAATTCTAATTAATATATTTGTAGTATATTATGTTATGAAACATGCTGATAGAAAAATAATACATATTTAAACAAATATACTTAATTGGCCTTCTTTTATTTCCTAACATGTCGTGAGAGGTCCTGTTCTAACTCTAAATATTTCTGGGCTACATTTTAAAGGGTGAAAGTTAAAAAATAACTCCACTTTATTTACTTTTTCACTTTAAGTTATTAAAGTAGATAATTTTCATGTTTCTGTTTTATACACATGAATAAATGCCACAGATTAGAGTAGTTACAATTTTTCTGAAAGTGAAGATTATTTTACTTTAAAATGATAAAAATTCTCTTCAGCTTTTCTAAATTTTATCTTTAAAACTAAATAATTCAAAATATCACTTATACATAAATGTTTATTGAGAGTATTGTACTTAACTGTTCTTCAAAGGCACTGTAAATTTGGACTTGGAAAATTTGGGCAACCATTTGGTATTGAAATTTTCAATTCTTTTTTTTTCCTGATTATTTACCAAAATTTTCATCCACATTGTATTTTTTTCACATAGCTGCTTTTTTACATATTTTAAAATTACTATTTCCCCAAATATTATTTCTCTCAGCAGATATTTATTGGGTACAACCACAGTCATATTGTGTGAATTCTAGAAAAATAAATTGACACCCCTGCTCTCAGTGATGCTTTTTACTTAAAAATAATAATTATTGTTATAATTTTCCTTTTTGTTAAGACTATATGCACTCTCACTTTAAAAATGAAAAATATTATAATGATGCAAAGTCTTTTACCACCATTTCATTGAAATGGGGAAGATTTTGTTTGGAATTCTGATGTGCTAAATTAAATATGATAGATTAGCTTACATAGATAAAATAGTGTTTATGTGTGTAATCAAGCTATATCTGGATAATCAGTTCAGAATCTATTTTTATAGGAAATACAGATGGTAGCACAGAAAACTTATATATATATATATATATATATATATATATATATATAACTTTGCTGTATACAAATGGTAAACTTGAATTTTATTTCTAACAGGTTTGGCTGTGGCAATAGTCTTCATATAAAATGCATGAAGATCTTAGCTAATTATCAGGATAAGCTATCACACACTTCCATGTTGAAATGTCCCTTGTGTAGGAAAGACTTTGCACCATTAAAACTTATTTTAGAGGAATTCAAAAACTCTAGCAAACTTGTGACTACAGCTGAGAAAGAACGACTAGACAAACACCTTGGAATTCCCTGTAATAACTGTCAACGATTTCCAGTTGAGGGGAAGTGTTATAAGTAAGTATCGATCAGTAATATTATAAATTTGTAGTCTAACTTTTTTTTTTAATTTTAGGGAACTTTGAACATTAGAGTACTAGTCATTTAGCCTTCTTTTCCTCCTTTATATAGTGTGTTTGCCTTAAAGATGGCTACTTATTTAGGATTTTCAGACTAGTGATCTGTGTCATCCCAGTACCTTAATAATTTCAGTTGTGTTATTTTCTTTACTCAGAGTATTGGCTTTGCATTCCAGTCTAGGTTGAGAGTCTGAAGTAGCATCCTTTCTTGGAAGCTCTGAACACAGGCTTTGTAGTTTGGCCTAAATGAGTTTCCAAGCTCAGAGCCCTGCTAGATAGACCTCTCACCCCCGTAACTTTCTTTGAACCACCAATGAGGTCATTGCCAAAAACTCCTAGGACTGAGCCAGAGGGATATTGACTAGATCAATTGAACTCGAGTTCCCCAACTCCAAACTGCAATGATGCATGTTTTGTTTTCTTTCACATCTTATACCTTAACAACAACAAGATACTTATTAGAGAAAGAAATTTTCATTACTTTTTGAGTATTCCTCAAACTTCCCCACAATTCCACAATAAAACATCAATTAATTGCTATGGTTGGGTTATTGTGCTTTCTTAATTGAAATCTTAACTGTATGTTAAGAAGAAAATATTTTGCTTCAGTCTTTGTTAAAATTTTTTCTAAAATGCATCAGTTTACTTTTCAGTCTTCCTGGAATTAAATTATGATGAGTCTAATTAATATTTTTAAAACCCTCTCATAAAACCATAAAACTGTTTCTAATCACCCCCAATGGTGAATGATAACTTTCTCCTTTAAACTGTTTTAGTCCTTTGTTTTCTCAATGTGTCACATAGAAGTAAATCAACCAGAGCACCATTAACAAAAGTCTTTATTGAAAACAGCAAGCCTGAGAAAGCTCACTTGAGGAAGAAGGGCAGAATTTTTATAAGGTTTAGCAGGAGGTGTTCAGCTAGTTTCAGGAATGTTGGTTAAAGAGAATTCTAGAAAAAGGAAAGACTTGATATTTGGCATTAGCAGCCATTTTGGGGGCAATCTGAATTTTTTCAAGAGGGGTGGGTAAGAACAATAAGGGGCTAAGGTAATGTGTGGAAAGGTGGGTTGGGAGGAACAGCTGGGGGTGACAAGGACGGGTGAAAGCCATGGTGTAAAATTTTCAGTTTTTATAGTGATCTATTCCTCAAATTGTTAATGCGTGGGTGGCTCTGGTAAATTATCTCAAATCTTGCTTTTAAGTATTTTGTTAATGACAATGCTCTCCTCTGTCCCTCTGACTGCTCTTTCTGTCTCCAAGGGTGATTCTTCCTACTACCCCGCAATACAGGCATTCTCCACTGTTCTGCTTCCTGCCTGCTGCTCTGCACTCTCCTTTCAGAATAACTTCTCTATGCATTTGGCTCACAATTATTCACATCCATATCTCCTTCCAATCCCTCAACTGCTAACATTTCAGCTGTTAGCCTGAAAAAACTATTTCTGGTAGTTTTAGTAATGGTTTGAGTAGCAGATAAGGTAAACTAGAAAGCTTTTCAGTTCCTCTTCATTAAAGTTTCATAATATAGCTACTTACCTTTTAAGAAGTTAATTCCAAAACTATCATATATATATATTAAAATATAGAGATACTTAACTTTTTGTAGCCCAGCATAATTTGATGTATTGAATAAACCGCACCATTGCTTTGATTGGTTGATGTTAATTATTAAGAATCTTCCCTGTATGTATAAACAGTAATAATGAATAAATTAATACTTGCTGCTTCTAAGATGTCTGAAGGATATATTTTCCCAGATTTCTCTTGGAAATAGTCTTCTAATTCTGTGATAACTTGAGTAAGAAAATAACTATTTGCTTGAAATGTTATTTTTGGTGAATATTGCTGAAAGTAAATTAAAATTCTCTGTGGCAAAATTTTTATAAGTGATACATGTTTAGATTGAGCTTTGTGGAAAATGAAGTTTTTTAGTATATCAATGATTTTTATTGCAAACTTTTTATACATATACTTTTTTCTATTTTGTGAGGACAGAGAAAGAATATAGTACAATTCCTGTTTTCAAGAAGTATTCTGCTAAGTATAACTCTAACATTCATGAAATAATAGGAAAACACTGGGTAATCAAATGATAGAATGTCCAATAGGCTGTACATCCTAAAGGAACTTAGAAAAAGAGATAAATGAAAGATAAAGCATTCCAGGAAGACATCATTGTAGGGATATGTGGTAGGCAAAATAATGCCCTCCCAAATATATCCACATCCTCATGTCCAGAACCTGTATGTTAGGTTATATGTTGTAGGGGGATTAAGGTTGCAGATGAAATTCAGGTTGCTAGTCATCTGACCTTGAAATAAGGAGGTTATCTTGGATTGCCTGGGCTCAGTGTATAATCACAAGAGTTCTTCAAAGTGGAAGAGGGCAGCAAAGAAGAGAGTCAAAGGGATATGTGACTATGGAAGAAAGGCACAGAGAGATTCTGTATTGCTTGCTTTGAAGATGGAGGAAAGTGCCACGAGCTAAGCTAAGGAAGGTGGGCAGCCTCTAGAAGAAAGGGCAAAGAAACAGATCTCTATAGCCTCCAAAAAGAAATACCATTCTGTGGACCCCTTGATTTTAAACCCATTGAGACCCATGTCAGACTTCTGACCTACAAAACTGTAAGATAATAAAGTGTTGTTTAAGCTACTAAATTTGTTGTAATTTGTTTCAGTAGCAACAGGAAGCTAATATGGGGTGAGATTTAAGATGGGCCTTGTCATATCTGCATAGTTCCCAGGAAATTTTGGCCAGAATTTTTCACCAAAAACAATCAAAATAATTGGATTTTTTCTTGTATGTTTTCGTGTTTTGCATTTTTAGGTGTACCAAATGTATAGAATATCACTTATGCCAGGATTGTTTTGATAGCTGCTGCCATCTTTCTCACTCATTTACATTTCGTGAGGTACAGTATCCATCTTGAATTTCATATAGTGTTTGTATCTTCGTGTCGTAAATCTAAGTAAAATATAAGAATAGGTAACCCTCTGGAATAGAGCTGACTGTGTTTGAATAAAAACCAAAGACCATAATTTTTGGATAACTCTTTTTCATAAGGATTTATAGGCAATCAGTTCTTACATTGGTAATTTATAAAATCCAACACAATAGCAAATATGTAATGATATCATACATAAATCTTAAGGACAGAAATTATAGCCATCAAGCTAGAAAATTCATTTTAAAAAAAGATCTCAACACTACAAAATGACTTATAATGTTACTGACAACCATTTACGGTTTTAAAATTTCTTACATCATGGAATTTTATTGCTATCATTTGAATCTAACAAGTAAATAAGTATCTCCTGATGCTGAATAATAATGCTAACATCTACTTACTATACAAGATAAAACATCCACAATTACCATTTTTGATTAATAGATAAATATTTTTACCTTAAAAAGTAATGTTATAGTAGCTTTGCAACAGTATATTAGACTCACTAACAATTTGCAAATTCTTTAATGTGTTAAAAAGCTATCTTTTAAAATGATGAGTATTTATTTACATTATTATGTTATTGATACACAGCCTACTGATTTAATGCACAAGATAAAAGCTTCCACAGTTTGCAAAGTAACATTCACCTTTTACCTATTACAGAAGAGAAATCAAAAATGGAGATCGATGGAAAAAAGATCAGATGAAACTGTAAAATATATAGATATTAAAAATGAGCTAGAAAAGATGCCACATTTTCAAGAAAAGCAAGGGTGAGATTCTCAGTGAAATTTATATTTCTTGGGATATTTAAATAATTTTTCAGTTCAGATAAGTTTTATTCATTTCTTTATTCAATAAATATATATTGAGTACTTATTATATATACTAGGTGACATAGTATTCAAGTGAAGAGCAAGGCTCTGGAGTCAGAATGCTTAAATCCAATCCTAGTACAACCATAAGTTGGCTATGTAACTTTTGGGCTAGTTACTTCACTTCTCCTTGCCACATTTTTATCTTTAAAATGGGGATAATTATAAAACCAGTCTCATAGGAATTTTGTACGTGTGAAATGAATTAATACACACAGTAAATATTCAAATAATGCTGTCTATTATTATTATTAATTCTACCAGAGATTGTACTAGGTATTAGGGATATCTAGTTTCCTCAGCAATTAAGTGATCATCTAAATAAATGTAAAATTAGAACTGATATATGTTATGTAAAGAAAAAATACAGGGAGCTTTGAGATTTGCTTTGAAGTAAATGGCCTCTATGGGAAGGAAGTCTTTCTTTCCTTATTGCCCTCTATTCCACCCCCAGGGAAGGAGAGTCCTAAGGGAATTGGTTGTATTTCAAAACCCTGACTAGTGGACAGTCATCCAAACCTTTTGCCATATTTTGTATCAATTAAAGAAAATTAAACATACCGTGTATAACTAATATATTAGGTACACTATAAAATATATACAAAGCTCATTTTAATAGGATGGGATAAAATTGAAATATTTTCAAAGGACAATTTCAATGAATTAACCAAACAAAAATTGTGCTTGTTTATACATATATATGTGTGTATATATGTATTTCTATCCCACATATATATAGTAGATAGATAGATAGATAGATAGATAGATAGATAGATAGATAGATTTCTATCCAACCCAGTGTATATCTAGCCCATGCCCTGTGGGTGCTCCACACACTTCAGAGACCACAACTCTTGTGGAGCATAAAATGCTTTGTGGGTATGAAAGGAGCCTATACAAAGGCTCTCCATCTCCATTTCCCTCGGCTCTGGCTGGGTATCACACTTCAACCTATTAGAATGATAAATTGTATAAGTAATGGTTTAGGAGATATTGTGGGGTGAGACGAGAATATTAGGGATAGTAGGACATTCTAGGCAGAGAAAATTGAATAAATAAAAGGAGAGAGTTTCAAGATTTTTTTAAAAAGTGATTAACAACCTGAAATAATAGAAACACAGAGATCTTTTTTAGTTGACAATTAAATGACCTTGGTAACAGCAATTTTTGTAGCATGTTGAAAGTTTATCTGAAGAGTAATGAGAAGTATAAAGTTTTCTAAAGAATATATTTGAACTTTATTCTGAATGACTTTTGAATAATAGGAATGCATCTAATCTTTTAACCAAGATTTTGTTTTTAAATATTTGTTTTATCTGTTTTATCAGTTGCTAGTGGCATCAGATTTACATTGTATAATCTTAGTTATGTTTGTTGGTACTTTTGGTACAAAAATGGGGTTGGTATCTTTAGAGTTCATTAACATGGTCTAACAATACAGAGCTTATAAGCATGTACCGCAAGTGAAATAAGTCTCCTCATAGATTATGACCTACCAGTTTATAATAGTACCCTGGAATATTTAATATGGTTTACCATGCATCTTACTTCCTACCAGATGACAGAGTGAATTGGGTTGTATTTTTCTAAACACAAGTCTGTGTGTTGTTGGCTCATTCTGAAATAATTTGAGTATATGGTTCTCACCAAAATTATTTTCTGGTTTCATTGATGTTAAAAAGTGCAAATCAAAAACATTCAGGTTAGTATTTTTATTTGAAATGACTAAATTAAATTTTGTTCCTTATGAAGTTGATGTTGAAGTTGGATCCATCTTGTTCAAGATCAATGCAATAGATTTTGTAACTTTATAATGTACAAGATTTATTATCTTCAGTTCTAGAAAGCACTGGGTTCATTCCCATTATTTATTTGGAGGTTATTACCTGTACTATTGATTACTTCCTTATCTACAATCACATATGACCATTCATGTCTCTCTGTTTTTCTCATTCAGCCAAGTTTACACACCAAAACACGTGGTAAGGTCACTGCCTCTCTTACTAATCACAAAGAATAGTAAGCTGCTTGCTCCAGGCTACCAGTGTCGACTTTGTTTGAAGGCATTTCATCCTGGTCAGCATACAAGATTGCTACCATGTACTCACAAGGTAGAAGTCACATCATTTTAGTTTGACTTTCCCTGTAGGGCCAGTTTTAACAAATGAAGTGGCAATTTAAGTCTCTCCTTTTACTTTTTAGTTAAATTATGAGCAGAGATATTCAAATTGAACAGTGTGTGCAGAATGCTAGAGCGGAGACTATTGAGAAGGCAGTTCTGCCCCCCAAGGATAGATTCCTATTAATTAGGATTCATTTCTGTATAAACTATTGAGGAAAGATAAAGTGGCACTTTAAGTTAGATTCTTTTATCTACTTTAGTTACCTGTAAAAGGAAAAGGCTTATAGAATACTAACTTTTTAATGTTATTTTTATGATTCTTTAGATGAAACAGAAATGCTTAATTTGACATAGTTTATTATTATTTCAAATGAACTTACTGGAATCAAAGTCTAAAGTTGCTGAATCACTATGTAGTGGTAACCAGGTTTTTTCTGAGATAAAGTTGTTTTAATAAACAAACTTGTATAGCTTTAGAGTCACCCTTACTTATAATGACTGATAATTTGTTTTCTTCCCTAGAAGGTGATTTGTCATGTTATGTCTTCCATCATCATATCAATTTTCAACTCTAGTTGGCTACGACATTTTTATTACTTAATAATTTTCATTCATTAGAAAGCAACAGTGAAATTAATGGCTTGAATAAGTAGTGAGTTTTTAATGAAATTGTAAAAATGGCATCCATAGAAGTCTTTTCATTTTAATGTGGAAAATGAAGATCAATCTCTAACCAATTACATTTTTAAGAGAACTTCAAAATATTTCTATAAAACTTGATGAATTTTATTACCTTCCAATATTATGAAACAGTGTTAAAAGTAACATAATAATGAAAGTGGGAAAATTTTACATGGATAGTATACATTATAAACAAGATAATATATCTCTGATTAACTTATAACTTTTTTTTAAGTTTCATAGGAAATGTATTGACAGTTGGTTACTCCACAAGTGCAATTCATGCCCTATTGATGGACAAGTTATATATAACCCTTTAATCTGGAAAGATAGAGCAGTGAATGGACATGCACATCAGTCTGTTTCAAACACAAACATCACTCATCTGTCAAAACAGGAAGAACCAGAACATTTTATTCCTGGTACTGGATTAGTCTTAAAACAAAATGGACTTGGAATTTTACCTATCATACCTCAGCATAATTCCAAAAAGTTGAATACACCTCAAAGTCCAATAGATACTTACAAGAATATAACCATAGATGATCTGTACTCTGTCAAAGTAGATGATTCAAATTCAAGAAAATCAATCTATGAATATAAAATTAGCCAACATTTCCCCAGCTATCTCCAAGATTTACCCAGTGGACCCTTTGGAAAAATATCATCTCAAATGTTTTTTCCTTCTATTGATCACAAGAATATTATATATCCAACTGGAGTGGAAAACCCATGTATCAGTAAAAAGCACCACGTCGGTCAAAGCCAGAAGATAAACGCAGACTGTAAACGTGTTAACCACAATTCAAAGAAGACTCTTGGTAATAAAATAAGAGAGGACAATATGAGACCAAATACTTTGCTTCCAGAAGATTTAAATCTTATTGTCAATTGGGGTACAAGTAAACTTAGTTTGTCTATGAAGTATAATCATTGTATGGGGAAAATTAGACCAAAATGTAGTCATTTATCCAGAAGACCTATATCTCACCCTTTAAGTACAAAAAGTACTGAGCTATCTTTAATATTGGAAGGAGTTCAGTTATAAAATCATATTTTATTAAAATCAGAAAATATTTGAATATTGAACATAAAAATTTTTTTGTAGAACATAAAAACACTATATACTCTTGAAAAATATTCTCTGTTGTCATTTTGCCTACTTGTCTATGAATAATGACCTACAGCTAAAGGAAATGGCCTCATTCCTTATAAGACTTAAAGAATTAGGTATCTTAATGGGTATGTTCAGTATGTTACGAATTATAAATAATTTTTAGAACTTTCACATATGACTTTGCACTAATTAAAATAATTGTCTTTAATTAAGGAAATAGAATTTCCTTACCCTGAGTCACTATTTTCAAACATTTCACTTGATGACATGTAACATACAGGGATTCTTTCCAGGTATTTTTATATTTTCTTGCACTAATGATCACCACAAACCTATAGGAAAATCCAGATTGTGATTTTCTTTTTTACTTTATTCCTTAAAGGAGGTTTCTTGTATAGGAAATGAAATAAAATATCCTTATAATGCTATAAGCTATGCCACATTTATAGTGGTTTTACTGGTTTTTTTTTTCCATCAAGAAATATATAAGTACTACCAAATTCCCCCTTTTTTATTGAAGTATAGTTGATTTATAATATTGTGTTAGTTTCAGGTATACAGCATAGTGATTCAGTATTTTTGCAGATTATGTTCCAGAATAGGTTGTTATAAGATAATGAGTATAATTCCCTGTGCTATTCCATTATAGATTATTACAAGATAATGGGTATAACTCCCAAGTATAGCCTTGTTGCTTATCTTTTTTTTTTTTTTTTTTTTTTTTTTTTTGTGGTACGGTACGTGGGCCTCTCACTGTTGTGGCCTCTCCCGTTGCGGAGCACAGGCTCCGGACGCGCAGGCTCAGCGGCCATGGCTCACAGGCCCAGCCGCTCCTCGGCATGTGGGATCTTCCCAGACTTGGGCACAAACCCCGTGTCCCCTGCATTGGCAGGTGGACTCTCAACCACTACGCCACCAGGGAAGCCCTTATCGATTTTCTATATAGTAAGTTGTATTTGTTAATCCCATATCCCTAATTTGTCCCTCCCTGCTTCCTCCCCCCTTTGGCCACCACAGTTTGTTTTCTATATCTGTGAGTCTGTTTCTATTTTGTATATATATTCATTTTATTAGTTTTTAGATTCCACATATAAGTGATATCATGTAGTATTTCTCTTCTCTAACTTATTTCACTAAGTGTAATATTCTCTAGGTCCATCCACATTGCTGCAAATGACAGTATTTCATTCTTTTTTATGGCTGAGTAATATTGCATTTTACACACACACACACACACACACACACACACACACACACACACACACACACACCACCTCCTATTTATCCAGTCATCTGTTGATGGGCACTTAGACTGCTTCCATGTTTTAGCTATTGTACATAGTGCTACTCTGAACATTGGGAAGCATGTATCTTTTCAAATTAGTGTTTTAATTTTTTTCTGGATATATACCTAGGAGTGGGATTGCTGGATCAGATAATAGTTCTATTTTTAGTTTTTTAAGGAATCTCTTCCACAGTGGCAGCACCAATTTACATTCCACCAACTGTACAAGGGTTCCCTTTTCTCCATATCCTCTCCAACATTTGTTATTTGTAGACTTTTTGATGACAGCCATTCTGACAGGTCTGAGGTGAAACCTAATTGTGGTTTTTATTTGTATTTCTCTAATAATTAGCAATGTTGAGCATCTTTTCATGTGCCTGTTATCCATCTGTATGTTTTCTTTGGAAAAAATGTCTATTCAAGTCTTCTGCAAATTTTCCGATTGGATTATTGGTTTTTTGATACTGAGTTGTATGAGCTGTTTACATATTTGGATATTAACCCCTTGTTGGTCATATCATTTGCAAATATTTTCTCCCATTCCTTAGGTTGTCTTTTCGTTCAGTCAGTAGTTTTCTTTGCCGTGCAAAAGCTTTTAAGTTTAGTTGGGTTGTGTTTGTTTGTTTATTTGGTTTTTGCTGGTTTCTTGGGATTAATGAATTGAATTTTATTTTGTTGGAGTAAAAAACTTTCCTTTGAGAGCGTTTACTTTTTGTTCAACATGTATTTGTCAAGTTTTCTTTTAAGGTAAGATGGTGGAGTAGAAGGACTTGAGCTCACCTCCTTCCATGAAAACAACAAAATCACAGCTAACTGCTGAACAAGCATCAATAAAAATGACTGGAACCTGCCAAAAATGATGTTCTACATCCAAAGACAAAGGAGAAGCTACAATGAGACAGTAGGTGAGGCTCATTTGCAATAAAATCAAATCTGATACCTGCTGGGTGGGCAATGCACAAACTAGAAAATAATTATATTGCAGAGGTTCTCCCACAGGAGTAAGAGTTCTGAGCCCCACATCAGGCTCCCCAGCCTGGGGGTCTGGCATTGGGAGGAGGAGGAGACTCCAGAGCATTGGGCTTTGAAGGCAAGTGGGGCTTGATCACAGGAACTCCACAGGACTGGGGGAAACAGAAACTCCACTCTTGGAGTGTGTACACAAGGTCTTGTGTGCACTGAGACCCAGAGAAAAAGCAGTGACTTCACAGGAGCCTGGGCCAGACCCACCTGCTGCTCTTGGAGGGTCTCCTGGGGAGGCAGGGGCAGCTATGGCTCACTGTGTGGACAAGGACACTGGTGGTGGAGGTACTGGGGAGTACTCATTGGTGTGAGCTCTCCTGGGGGCCATGATTTTGACACCAAGACCTGGCCCCACCCAATAGCCTGTAGGCTCCAGTGCTGGGACACTTCAGGCCAAACAACCAATAGGGCAGGAAAAGAGCACCGTCCTTCAGCAGACAGGCTGCCCCAAATCTTCCTGAGCCCACAGCCATCTCTAAACACACCTCATGACACGGCCCTGCCCACCAGAGGGATAAGACCCAGCTCCACCCACAAGGGGACAGACACCAGAAGCAAGAGGAGCCATAACCTCTGACATGGAAACCACAATCACAGAAAGTTAGACAAAATGAGATGGCAGAGGAATATGTTCCAGATAAAGGAACAAGATAAAACCCCAAATGAACAAGTAAGTGAAGTAGAAATAGGCTATCTACCTGAAAAATAACTCAGAGTAATAATAGTAAACGATCCAAGATCTCAGAAAAAGAATGGAGGCATGGACCAAGAAGATACAAGAAATGTTTAACAAAGAGATAGAACATATAAAGAACAAACAAACAGAGATGAACAATATAATAACTAAAATGAAAAATACACTAAAAGGAATTAATAGCAGAATAAATGAGGAAGAAGAACGGATAAGTGAGCTGGAAGACAGAATGGTAGAAATGACTGCCGTGGAACAGAATAAAGAAAAAGAATAAAAGGAAATGAGGACCATTTAAGAGAACTCTGGGACAACATTAAACACACCAACATTCACATTAGAAAGGTTCCAGAAGGAGAAGGGAGAGAGAAAGGGCCTGAGAAAATATTCAAAGAGATAACAGCTGAAAACCTCCCTAACATGGGAAAGGAAACAGTCACTCAAGTCCAGGAAGTGCAGAGAGTCCCATACAGGATAAACCCAAGGAGGAACATGGTGAGACACATAGCAATCAAACTGACAAAAATTAAAGACAAAGAGAAAGGACTTCCCTGGTGGTGCAGTGGTTAAGAGTCTACCTGCCAATGCAGGGGACATGGGTTTGATCCCGGTCCAAGAAGATCCCACATACCGCGGAGCAACTAAGCCCATGCACCACAGCTACTGAGCTTGCACTCTAGAGCCCATGAGCCATAACTACTGAGCCCACATGCCACAACTAATGAAGCCTGCATGCCTAGAGCCCGTGCTCCATAACAAGAGAAGCCACTGCAATAAGAAGCCCACACACTGCAACAAAGAGTAGCCTCAAGCTTCCCTGGTGGTGCAGTGGTTGAGAGTCCGCCTGCCAATGCAGGAGACATGGGTTCGTGCCCCAGTCTGGGAAGATCCCACATGCTGCAGAGTGGCTGGGCCTGTGAGCTATGGCTGCTGAGCCTGCGTGTCCGGAGCCTGTGCTCCACCAAGGGAAAGGCCACAACAGTGAGAGGCCCACATACTGCAAAAAAAAAAAAAAAAAAAAGAGTAACCTCTGCTCGCTGCAACTAGAGAAAGCCCACACACAGCAACACACAGCAACAAAGACCCAATGCAGCCAATCAATCAATCAATAAATAAAAATTTTAAAATGCCAATCAAAATATTTTAAAAAAAGACAAAGAGAAAATATTAAAAGCAACAAGGGAAAAGCAACAAATAACATAAAAGGAAATCCCCATAATGTTATCAGCTGATTTTTCAGCAGAAAACTCTGTAGGCCAGAAGGGAGTGGCACAATATATTTAAAGTGATGAAAGGGAAAAACCTACAACCAAGAATACTCTCCCCAGCAAGGCTCTTGTTCAGGTTCAACAGAGAAATCAAAAGCTTTAAAGACAAGCAAAAGCTAAGAGAATTCAGCACCACCAAACCAGGCTTAAAACAAACACTAAAGGAACTTCTCTAGGCAAAAAGGAATAGCCCACGACTAGAAACAAAAAAATTACAAATGTGAAAGCTCACCAGTAAAAGCAACCATACAGTAAAGGTAGGAAATCATGCACACACAAATATGATATCAAACCTAACAATTGTGAGAATAAAAGAGTACAAATGCAGAATATTAGAAATGCATTTGAAATTAAAAGACCAGCAACTTAAAACAATCTTGTATATATACAGACTGCTATATCAAAGCCTCGTGGTAACTGCAAACTGAAAATCTACAATATATACACACCAAAAAAAGAAAAAGGAATCCAAACACAACCTATTTGTTTGTTTTTGCTTTTATTTCTTTTGCCTTAGGAGACTGATCCAAGAAAATATTGCTACAATGTATGTCAAAGAATGTTCCACCTATGCTCTCTTCCAGGAGTTTTATGGTTTCACGTCTTAAATTTAGGACTTTAAACCATTTTGAGCTTATTTTTGTATATGGTGTGAGGAAATATTCTAATCTCATTGTTTTACATGTAGCTGTCCAGTTTTCCCAGCATGACTTTTTCAAGAAATTGTCTTTTCTCCACTGTATATTCTTGCCCCCTTTATCATAGATTAATTGACTGTAGATGCATGGATATATTTATGGGCTCTCCGTTCTGTTCCAAAGATCTGTGTGTCTGTTTTTATGTCAGTATCATGCTGTTTTGATTGCTCTGGCTTTGTAGTATAGTCTGAAGTCTGGGAGAGTTATGCCTCCAGCTTGGTTTTTTCTTCCCCCCTTCAGGATTGCTTTGGCAATTTGGGGTCTTTTGTGGTTCCATATAAATTTTAGGATTACTTGTTCTAGTTCTGTGAAAAATGTCATGGGTATTTTGATTGGGATGCATTAAATTTGTAGATGACTTTGGATAGTATCGCCATTTTAATAATATTAATACTTCCAATCCAAGAGTATGGGATATCTTTCCATTTCTTTTCAATTTCCTTCATCAATGTTTTATAGTTTTCAGAGTATAGGTCTTCCACCTTCTTGGTTAAGTTTATTCGAAGGTTTCTTTTATATGATTTTAAATAGTATTTTTTAAACTTCCTGATATTTCATTATTAGTGTATAGAGATTTCTTGTATCCTGCAACCTTGCTGAATTCATTTATTTTAATAGTTTGGGGTTGGAGAATTTAGGATTCTCTATATAGAGTATCATGTCATCTGCAAATAGTGACAGTTTTACTTCTTTCCAATTTGGATACCTTTCTTGTCTGATTGCTGTGACTAGGACTTCCAGTACTATGTTAAATAGAAGTGGTGAGAGTGCGCATCCTTGTCTTATTCCTGAATTTAGTGGAAATGTTTTCAGCTTTTCACCATTGAGCATTATGTTGGCTGTGGGTTTGTCACAAGTGGCCTTTATTATGTTGAGATATGTTCCCTCTATACGCACTTTGATGAGAGTTTTTATCGTAAATGGATTTGAATTTTGTCAAATGCTTTTTCTTCATCTATTAAGATGATCGTGTGACTTTTATCCTTTCTTTTGTTAATGTGGTGTGTCCACTTTGATTGATTTGAGTATGTTGAATCATCCTTGTGACACTGGAATAAATCCAAGTTGATCCTGGTGTATGATCCTATCGTTGAATTAAGTTTACTTATAGTTTGTTGAAGATTTTTGCATCCATATTCATCAGAGACATTGGCCTGTAATTTTCTTTTTTTGTAGTGTCTTTATCTGGTATCAGGGTACTGGTGGTCTTGTAGAATGAATCTGGGAGTATTCCCCCTCTACAGTTTTTTGGAATAGTTTGAGAAGGATAGGTATAAGCTATTCTTTATATGTTTGGTCAAATCCCCCTGTGGAGCTGTCCAGTCCTGGACTTTTGTTTTCTGGGATTTTTTTAAATTACAAATTAAATTTTACTTCTAGTGATTGGTCTGTTCAAATTGTCTTTTCTTCTAAACTCAGTCTTGCAGGCTGTCTTTTCCTAGAAATTTGTCTATTTCTTCTACATTGTTCAATTCATTGGCATATAACTGTTCATAGTATTCTTATGATTTTTTTGTATTTCTGTGGTCAGTTATTATTGCTCCTCTTTCATTTCTTATTTTGTTTATTTGGGTCCTCTATCTTTTCTTCTTCATAAACCTGGTTAAAAGTTTATCAATTTTATCTTTTTTAAAAAACAGCTTTTGGTTTCATTGATCTTTTCTATGTTTTTTATCTTTATTTTATTTATTTCCTCTCTCATCTTTATTATTTCCTTCCTTCTGCTGACTTTGGGCTTTGTTTGTTCTTCTTTTTCCAATTATTTTAGGTGGTGGAGTAGGTTGTTTATTTGATATTTTTCTTGTTTCTTGAGTATCACTGTGAACTTCCCTCTTCTATGCTTTTGCTGCATCCCATAGATTTTGGAAAGTTGTGTTTTCATTTTTTTATTTCTCTTGAGGTATTTTCTGATTCCCTTTTTGATTTCATTGTTGATCCATTGATTTTCTAGTAGCATGATGTTTAGTCTCCACTTTTCTTTCTTTAGTTGATTTCTAGTTCATTACAGTTGTAGTTAAGAAAAATGCTTGATATAATTTCGATCCTCTTAAGTTTGTTGAGGTTGGTTTTGTGATCTAGAATGTGGCTTATCCTGAAGAACATTCCATGTGCACTTGAAAAGAATGTGTATCCTAGTTTTTTGTTTGCTTGTTTGTTTGTTTGTGTGGATGTAATGTCCTGTAGATATCTATTAAGTTGAACTAGTCTATTGTGTCATCTAAGAACACTGTTCTCTTACTGATTTTCTGTCTGGATGATCTATTATTGATGTCAGTGGAGTATTAAATTAAGTCTCCCACCACTATTATTGTGTTATTGTCAGTTTCTCCCTTTATGTCTGTTCGTATTTGCTTCATGTATTTAGGTGCTCCTGTGTTGGGTGTATGTATGTTAATGAGTATAGTATCCTTTTCTTGTATTAATCCCTTTATCATTATAGAATGCCTTTCTTTATCTTTTGTTATAGCTTTTGTTTTAAAGTCTATTTTGTCTGATATGTGTATCGCTATCCCAGCTTTATTTTGTTGTTTCCATAGGTTTTTGATTGGTGGTTACCATGTTGTTCACATATGCTAACCCATAATTATATCAACTTGCTTTAACCTGATAATCATTTAAGTTCAAACACATTCTAAAATATCTACATGTTTTACTCCCCTCCAGCACATTTTGTGTTTTTGATGTATCTTACATTTTCATGCTTATCCCTTTACTGTTTATTGTAGTTATAGTTGCTTTGCTATTTTTTTTTAATCTGTGTACTGGCTTATTTAAGTGACCTCAATCCTTACTATGTATTTGCCTTGCCTATTAGGATTTTTCCCTTTCCTGTAGATTTTTCTTCTTTTCCATTTAGAGAAGACTCTTCAACATTTCTTTTAGCATAGGCTTAGTATTGCTGAATTCTTTTAGTTTTTGCTTCTCTGGGAAATTCTTTATCATTCCTTCTATTCTAAATGATAATTTTTGGGGGTAAAATATTCTAGGTTGCAGGGTTCTCCCTTTCAGGACTTTGAATATATCATGTCACTCCCTTCTGGCCTTCAAAGTTTCTACAGAGAAATCTGCTGATAGCCTTATGGGGTTCCCTTGTATATAACTTTGTTTTTCTCTTGCTGCCTTTAACTTTTGCCATTTTAATTACATGTCTTGTTGTGGGTCTGTTTAGGTTCATTTTGTTTGGGACCCTCTGTACTTCGAGTACCTAGATATCTCTTTCCTTCTTTAGGTTTTGGAAGTCTTCAGCCACAATTTCTTTGAAAATATTTTTGATTCACTTCTCTCTGTATTCTCCTTCTGGAACCCCTATATTGTGAATGTTGCCATGTTTTATGTTATTCCATAAATCTTCTCTGTTTCTTGTGCTTTTTAAATTTGCATTTGTCTGCTGTTCTGATTGGGTGATTTCATTATTCTATCTTCCAGATCACATGTGCATTCTTCTGTGTCATTTAGTCTGCTATTAATTGCTTCTAGAGTGCTTTCTATCTCAGAAATTGAATTATCTATTTTTAATTAGGTCTTCTTTATAGTTTCTTATTCCTTGTTAAAATGGTCTGTGCTTAGATTCTCTTTCTTAATTCAGTTGACATTTTTATTACCAAATTTTTAAACTCATTGTCTGGTAGACCTATTATCTCTTTCATTTTTTTTTTTTTCAGTTTTTCTATTGCTCTTTCAGTTGAAAAGGCAAGTAGTTCCTCTGCCTCTTCATTTTACTTAACTTTATCTGCCTTTATGAATTTAGGTGAAACAGTTATTTATTTTAGTCCTGAAAGAGTTTTTATGTGGTAGCATCCCTCTCTAAACCGCTTGTGACTAATGACATTGGTGTGAGGGTTGGATTTGACATGGATGCCAGCCATGTCGTTTCTCAAGGTGTACTGTCCACTATCACCTTGATAGGAGGTATGGCTGGTGTTACAGGAGCTGGAGTGTGTTCATAGTCTTAGGGGGGACTTCCTCTCTGGTCAGTGGCATTTGCCACCCTGTCAGGAGTGGGGTCTGCTGCCAAGTTGCTGGAATGGAAGCCCTGAGGGTCAGGCTTGAGCTGACTCTATTCCCTTTAAGTGTGTGTTTTTCCTTCTCCCCACATTGGGACATTTGCTGCAAAGGAGGGGAGTGCTGAAACAAGTGGGGCTTATGCACTTACAGAGTTCCAATGCACTGCCTGTATAGGCATCTGCAGCTCCACTCAGATGCAGCCCAAAGTTGCATCTTTTCCCATTGTGGTCATCTGACATCGAGTGTGAGGTTGCCGTGTAGAGTAGGTAGAGCCCGAGGATTTGCTCAGCTGAAGGTGGGATCATGGTGTGTTGGTCACAAGAGTTCAAGCACCCGTGCTGCTTCAGAAGTCTGGGCTGCTTCTGAGGCACAGTTTGAGAAAGTGTCAACAATGGCCACAGCTGCCCCTCCTGGACCACTCCCTGGGCCCCCAGGTTGCATCTGCATCCCTAGATAAAGTCTTTTCTCAGGTCTGGCTGCCCTAGATCCAGTGCCAAGCTGTGCTGTGGAGTAAGTGGGGCCCGGCTATTTGCTCAGCTCAGATTGGGGAGTGCAGCAAAGTGGCAGCCACTAGGGCAGACCTCTCTCTGCCATATCTAGTGGCAAGCCAGCACTCACACACTTCTCACTAGTGGAGTCTAAGCTTCTCCAGCCTTTCTCTCTGTCCCAGAGGTTCCCCAAGCAGCCGAGGGTGCTTGTCTCCTCAGCATAGAGCCCCAGGACTGGGACTCGACCCACTCACTCCCAGGATGGGTGTCTACCCATGTGATCACCCTTTCCTCTTAGTTCCCTTGCAGGGACACAGGTCCTGACCCAGTGCTCTTCTTCCCATCCTACACAATTATGTGGGAATCTTTCTTGCAACCTTGGTTGTATAGGAGTTCTTTTGCCAGTTTCCAGTTAGTTTTCTGTGAGAATTGTTCCACGTGTAGATGTATTTTTGATGTGTTTGTCAGGGGAGGTGAGCTCCATGTCCTCTTACTCTACCGTCTTGATCTCCCCCCCAAAAAAAATTTCTTATTATACAATCAGTATTAAAGGATCTGTTTTTTTTTTAACTGGCTCGATTTCCAAAATAATTAACCATTGTTTCAAAATGTTCAGTTGAAAAATATAAGCCTTAGATTTTTACTTTTTCATTTTTAAATTCTGTGGCTCAGTAGCTTTTTAAATTTTATTATTTTTTTAAATTGATGATTTCATTGATTTTATTATCTATAGCAAAGGAAAAAAACCTCACATAATATTTGTCATGATGGTAATGGAATACATAATTCTATGAAACAAATCTTGAAGATTTCAGAAAGGGAAAGTTCTTTGAAAACAGCATTTGAATTTAAAGAAATGATTGATTAAATTGAGGTTAATTACAAACAAAAAGTAATTACTAAAATGTAGTTAGTCACAGTAACTAACTCTAATTAATAAGAGTTAATTAGAGCATGAGCAGCATTTTAAAAACAAATGGAGGGCTTCCCTGGTGGCGCAGTGGTTGAGAGTCCGCCTGCCGATGCAGGGGACAAGGGTTCGTGCCCCGGTCCGGGAAGATCCCACATGCCGCGGAGCGGCTGGGCCCGTGAGCCATGGCTGCTGAGCCTGCATGTCCGGAACCTGTGCTCCGCAACAGGAGAGGCCACAACAGTGAGAGGCCCGCGTACCACAAAAACAAAACAAAAAGAACAAATGGAAAGTTTAACTTGTTTCTGATATATAAAGGTAGGGCCAAAAATATACATTGTGAGAATTCTTTCTCACCACTGTCTCTTGAAGCCACTAGTGAGGCTACAGGGCAGTTGGCCGTCCATCTTCAATTTGTACACACATATTCAGCCAACCCATCCAGAAACCAAGCCCAGATTTTTTCTCTGTCAGCTGGTCATAGATATTAGCCAAAGGAGGGGCACTGGTCCAACATTATCTAACATTGCTGGCTAAAATGGAGGTCTGGGCCCTCCATCATGCAGCTTACCGTCTGATACTGCTCATGCTGTCTGGATGTACCACCTCCATATTATGCTGGATTGCTGCTAGGCCCAACCAACTTTATGACATGATGAATCTGACCCACCCCAGCTCATGATTGGCTTTGTGGATACATGATCAACCTATTGGTATCTCATGGTCAGGGGCTCCATCTTTATCAGGGCATGCTGTGAGTTGTTTTCCAAAAGGCAAATTTCATGGCCTTACTCCAAAAACCTCAGGAACCCACATATGATTCCCCCATGTGGGCTTGCCATGAGTTCCATAGGTCATCTGTATCATCACCAATACCTCTAACACCTCGAGATTGCGTGGCCCTAGCAGCAGAACTGCTTACATTATACCTAGACCTGTAGCAGAAGTCCTTCCTGCTTAGGTCCCACCAAAGCTGGTAGCCATTAGTGTCATCCAGCATATGGGTCAACAGCAGTATTCTCAGGTTTGGAATAGTAGAATGTGCTGCCTCCACAACTCAAAGATACTGACCAGGTTAGTTAAGCTTCCTTTTTTGTTGTGCAAAGTGCAACATGTGATAATTTGTCTTTTATTTTGGAGTGGATATCCTGGCATGCCTCTGTCCATAGGAACCCTAAACATTTTACTAATGAGAAGGCTTTGAATCTCTTTCAGTTTATCTCCTATCCTCTAGATAGAACACATATATCTTACCAAGGAGCATGATAGCAACATCTTGCCTATTTGCCCCAATTAATGTAATGGCATTGATGTAGTGAATCAACTAGTAATGTTCTGCAGGATGTTCAAATGGTCCAGAAGGCAAGAGAACTAACATAGCCCTAGAGCAAAAGAAGAAATGTATATTATTACCTATTCCATGTGAATGAGAAGTCCTTCTGATCCTTTTTTCTCTCTGGAAGAGAAAAGATGCATTCACCATATCAATGTCTTTAGATCATGAACCTGAGGACATAATGATCTTCTCTACCAAAAATATCACATCTTGGCATCGCCATGCAATTGGGATCATGACTTTGTTGAGTTTGCTGTGGTCTGTTGTCATCTTTCCAAGATTCTTCCAGTTTGGGCAAGGGTCATAATGGTGAATTAAATGGAGATTTGATAGGGACCAACACCCCTGCATCCTCTAGATTCTTGAGGTTGACACTAATTTCCGCCATCCCCCTTGGGATGTAACATTGTTTTTGTTTTATTATCTTGGCTGAGTTTGGGGAGCAGTTTTAGAAGCCTCTACCTGGGTGTAATTATCCTTATCCCATAGACCAAGAACTCAAAGTGGAGCTGTGCTAATTATTTAGTATGTTATTCTCAATTATACTGTCAGGGACTGAGGAAAATAACTGCTGGATAGATCTGAAGAAATAGTGGACCCATCACAAGCCAGATGTTTTTCAGGAGTCAATTAATTACCTGACCCCCATGTGCCCTCACTCTAATAGAAGGACCATAATGGGGCTTCAAGCTTCCAGGTATCGCTGTCAGTTCAGACTGTGTCCAACAGTTCTTGAGATATTGGCTATTTCCCTTTCTGCAACATATAGTACTGAAGTGACCAGCTCATTACAGCTTGCTCAGGATTTTTCCCAATTAAAAAAAAAAAAGTTCAATGTCCCAAGAAACCCCTGAATTCTGGGAAAACTGTGATTGTTAGCCACTCTGTCACCCAAGTAAACAATTTGGGGGCAATAGTGGGGAAATCATTACTGAGCATATTTTCTGTGCTATTGCAATTTCCTTCCTATTAGGGACTTGGCCTCCTCTTCAATCTAGGGGTTCTGCGTCTGAAAACAACCTCAGATCCAGAAACTTGGCACTAGATTGTAACTTTTAATTAAGGCAATTTCCTTTGGCCTCCTGGTCATCTGTTCTTCATTTCTTATGATACTGCAAGCTGATTAGGATACCTTTGTTGGATTCCCATCTATTTTGCCCCTAGTGACAAAACAGACATTTAATCTGATTAACCCTCTCCAACTATGTGTCAGGCCTCCTGGCTGCTACTTTGATGCTACCAGTTATTACAATAGTTTTATCCACCTGGATTTTGGCAGTTAAGTGCTACCACCGGCCTTTATTTGGGTCCAATCATCCCCATTGCTATAAGTGATCCTAATAGAAGGAGCCTATCCTACCATCAGCCTTGGGTTATAGAAGAGAACCACCACTGAACTCTTCGTGATTCTAGTGCCCCACACCAACACATTATTTATGGCTTTGGTAAATAGTGTATTGCCTTCCCATAGAACATAACCATCTGGTAGGGCTCCTAGACTTACAAAGTATATTCATTCCAGCATGCTGGCTTCTTTAATCCCCTATTCTATTGTCTACTAAGGCATTCTGGCATATCAACTTCAATCAGCTTTAGCCATTGCTTTTTCTAGGCCTCTAGGAGTCATCTCAGTAGTGAGTATGCACCATCAGCTGGAGTCCTCACCAAACTGTTAAATCCAGTATCAGTAGAAAGCTCCTAAGTAAATTAAGCTCTCTCGACCAATCTCATTGTCTAGTCCCCTTAATTAAGCACTCTTAGAATTCAGACCCACAGGTTCTCCTCCAGTACCTGACAATACACAATGGCTAAATTTTGTTTCTTCCTTAGGTTGTTAGGTATACTTAACACCAGTGTATCACTGGCTGAGTTATGCTATGACTTAACCCTAATTATATACACTAACAGCCATAACAGAAGGTAAAGGCAAATCCTGAAAGGCAGGAGGCACATGATATTTCTTGGGGAGAGAACTCCGCTTTGCCTTCGAGCAAGGGGGGTGGGCAGGCTAGCCCTCAAGACAAAGGAAGGAAGGGTAGCTCACTTCTGCATTACAGAGTTCAGAAGAGTCTGGAGGTTCAAAATATTCAGGATCATCCACCCAGATGTTCTCTTTCCAAATGTCAGGATCCCATTTTATCCCAGCCAGGCCCTGATCTTGTCATAACCAACCTGCCTTGATTGGGCATTTAATCTTATCTGAAGCTCTACCACTCCATTAACTCCTGGTCCTCAACTTCTTCTTCCTTCCTGATGTAGGAGACTGTTTTTGTAAGCTATCAGGAAGGTTACTGCATTGGCTTTCATGCTTGGTGATCAATTGCCCACACCCTTCCATGATCGTTTTCTAGGGTATCAGTGGGCTTAACAATAGCCATTCATTCCCATTATTTTTAAAGTTTGTTTCCCAGTTCTTCTCAGAGGTCTGATACTTTACACCAGCTAATGCATACTCCCCTCCCCCAGCGGTATACATCATAATTCACCAATGGAGAGAGTTTTAATAACTGGACATCCACCTTATGTCCGGGCATGTCTGTGTTCCCCTTACCAATGACAGGGTCCTCATCACCAGCTGGGATGAATGTGATCTTACTCCCAACCCTCATCGTATCATCTGTTTTCAGACACCTCCCATTACCAACTGGCATAAGTTATTTCTTCCAAAAACAGGTGCTTAAATAGAATTTGATATACAAGCTATTTATTAAGCATTAACACCTGTGGAAAGGAGGAGCCTGATTCTGTTTTTATTTAAAACATTGTCGTTTTGTTCATCATCTTTCCTCACCTTAGTCCCTTCCCTGGGGAAAGAAAACCAAATTTGTTGGAAAAAGAAGTAGAACTGTAAAGACTTGGTCATACTCCTGCCACAATCAATCATGGGATGTTGCCATAGCAGGAAGGGTGTGCTCTTGGCCTAGGTAATGCTCTGCAGCTGAGGCAGATTCGGGAGATGCAGACAGCTGCAGACTGTCTTCTAACTGCAATCCCAGCAGCCCAGGCAACAAGTCCTTCCGGGAACGCCGATTTGCGGGCAGTGTGCATCTCCTGTTTACTGTAAGTATAGATGGAGAAATTACTGAATTAAAGAAACATTTAGGGCTTCCCTGGTGGCGCAGTGGTTGGGAGTGCGCCTGCCGATGCAGGGGACACGGGCTCGTGCCCCGGTCCGGGAAGATCCCACATGCCGCGGAGCGGCTGGGCCCGTGAGCCATGGCCGCTGAGCCTGCGCGTCCGGAGCCTGTGCTCCGCAACGGGAGAGGCCACAACAGTGAGAGGCCCGCGTACCACAAAAAAAAAAAAAAAAAGAAGAAAAGAAAAGAAACATTTAGAGTTTGTTGGTAAGGGAAAGGCGGAAAAAGAAGCCTAAAATGATTCTTTTTGTGGTAGATATTACTCATGCTCATCAATATCTGGTTCCTTTCTGGGCCTTTGGGAAACCACACTCCCCAGCCCCATTGTAGTCAGGGAGAGCTCTGTGACTAGCTCAGGACGAATGCAATGTGAGAAAAGCTGAAGTACGTCACTGTCAGCCAGAGACAGTGAAAAGCTCCCTCACCATCCAGTCTCTCTTCCCCAGCTGCTGTATTTGGGAAGCCACATATTCCAGGTGGTACAGCAACAAAAGAGTGGATCCTCCAGCAGCCTGCGTCCTTGAGGTAAGCACTTAAATGTAAGTTTGGAGCTCAGAAGAGGTCTGGGTTAAGATTTTAAATGTAGGCGTTATAGGCATGTAGATGAAAATTGTGTGACATCTAGTGTGTCAGGATCAGCTGTCAGCTACGGAGTGAATATGGAGTAAACAGAGGGCATTGGACCGAGCTCTAGAGAGCTCCAACATTTAAAACTCAGGAGAAGACTGTAGCAAAGGAGGCTGAGAAAGAGTGAGAAATACTCTAATCTGGGATCTAATATAACTATTCAACTATTTTCATAACACTTTTGAAGACTATATGACATTACTTAATTCCTCCTCCCTTAAAATATAAGGTACTTAGGGGCAAGGACCTTGTATTTTTTGCTGTTAACATGCTCAACATACAGTGCTTGACATACATGGATATTCTATAATATTTGTTGAACTATTGAATTATAAAGAAAAATGGCCAGATAAGAAGTGGAGAGGAAAGAACAAATATGTGGTATTAGAAAACCAAAGAAAGAAAGTGTAGCCAGCTAGCAGGGACTGGTCACTAAGAGCAGCACTTAGGGATGCAGTTTTGCTTTAGCTGTTAGGAGGGTATTCCTGATCCTGGCTAGGAGACTTTTAGTGGAGTGGTGGGAGCAAAGTCCAGGCTGGGTTGGGGTGAAGACAGAATGGCAGGTGCGGACACAGAAACAGGATGTATACATAACTATCATTATGAATAAAGGGATAAAAGTAACTGGAAGAGGGTGTTTGTTTCAGGGGTTTTAAAAAACTAAGACTCAAACATGTTTAAGAGTCACTGAAGGTACAGCTGGTGATAATTGATACTAACAAGGATCTAGAGCACAGGTGCTGGGGTAGCCTATGGTAGGATGCAGGGACGTATCCCCTATAACAGAAGGAAGATGGGGTGCAGGGGGAGGGTATTACAGATGTAGGCAGGTTTGGATATTTGCTGGCAGGAGGTGGCAAAGTTGTAATCTAGGTCAACAGAGAGTGAGTAAAGAATGAAGAGGTTCACAGTCATCGAAAAAGATTAAAGAACCTTTTACTTTCCTCAGGTAAATAGAAAGTGAACTGACTACTTATACATGACAGAAATTCATGCGATTTTAAAGTCCTTTTAAGTTTGTTGGCTATGAATTTATATAGTTACCAATCTGACTTCCTTGGAAGATTTTTAGCTGCCGAAACAATCTTTGTGCAAGCACAGAGAAGTTGAATAGTTGGAGTCACTCACAGCTGCAGTTTTGGTAGGCAGTTGGAATTAAAGGAAAATGGACAAGAAAGTTTGGGGCCTCAACAAGGGAATGACTGAAGAGAGAAACTCAAAATCTAAACTGGATTAGAAGAGAACCCAGAAGAAGGCTGACCCATAGGTAAAATAAATGAGTAAATGAATCAGAGGACAAAGATTGGTCAAAAACGAGTACTTAGGCAGGCAAGCTGCAAAAATAGGAAGTTTGGATCAGAGAAGGTAATGCCTGAAGAAGAGGTTTCAGAGGTGGGGCAGGTTTGAGTGAGGTCCCAGGTGTGGCCATGGGTAGGGGAAGGTAACAGAGAGAGGGCTGCAGGTGTGAAAACACAAAGGAAACTGAGTAGCAATGGCGATAATTGGGTCAGCCTCTTGGACATTACGTGCTTCTTGATAACAGGAGTTAGGGAGGAAAGAAAGTTTGTAAACCCGTTGCTAAAAATCCTCAGAGATGGAGTGTCTATAATGTCTACAGATGAGGGAATATAAAGGGAGAGACATAAAAAATGGTAAACCCCTCAAAGGAACTGGCATTTTTATAAGAATGTCTGGAGCTGTGTGATCTGAAATAAGAGGAAAGAAGGTGGGACTTAACTTGAGAAGTGACGGAGAAATGGGAATTTGAGGCAGAGAGAACAGGTCATTTCAAAGATTAGTAAGAGTTTTAGTCCCTGCTGGGTTGTGGCTCGGTGGAGAGATCCACAGGTGGATGTGAGCTTTAGCACTGTATGCTCCTGACCCTCAGTCTGTCGGCAGCAAATCTGAGGCCCAATCGTGTTGCCAAGTGTTATGGCAGAAATACATATAGAGAGGCAGCAGGAACCTAAGTGAACAGGAGGCTGGTGGTCAGTGGGGCTGAGCAACGGTAAAAAGGTCCAAGAGGGGATCACAGTAGGAGACTTGGGTGAAAGAAGACCGGAGGCCAGCGGCTGGCTCAAACCCTTTTCTGTGGTCTCCTGATTTCCCTTAGCCTTTCACCAGAGTCACAAAGTTCAAGAGCTGAAAGAATTTTGGGAAGTCCTGTTTTCTTTATGAGGAAAATGCAGTTTAAAGGGCTTTAATATTTTACCCAATATAAGGAGCCAAAGCTATACCCCAAAAATCCACATTTCCTTGCTCCTAGTTTGACGTTCTCTCTCTCAACTTTTTCCTTCTCCCTCTTTCAATCTCTCTCAGCTTTAAATTGAGGGAGTGTTGTATTATCCCATTTTAAACTAATCTTTCTTATTATGGCTAGAGAATGTTTTCTGGAGTTTGTAAAGGCAAAATTTTGCTCTTAACAATGGGGTGTAGTTAACTTTTATAGAGTCAGTATTATAGTGAATAAATACCTTCATGAGTATTATCATGATTAGTAACTACATATATATATATATATATATGCTTGTACATATGGTAATAAATATTTTATTCAAATAAGCCATTATAATGAAATATTCAGTAACATGATTGCAGGAACATTTCAAAAAAGCAATTAGAGGATTCAAAACTGATGGAAATGCTTTTTTCTAAGTGATGACTACTATGAAACAAGTTCTACTTTTAATGTGCTCTTTCAAGAAGATGACCAATTTCTTTTAAGTTAAAATGTCATTATTATTGGGGGAGTGACTGATCTCCCTGGAGTAGAGGAAGCATTTTCAAATTTGAATAGAAAACACTAATTCATCTAAAAGACAATTTGGCATACCACAGAGGTTTAAATCACTGAAAAGGCTCTCGTGTTTAAAAGTCGGATTTCAGTTTCTAAATAAATTGTACTGTTTTGCGGCCATCTGTTTCATAACTAAAATACATTTCCAAAATGTATGCTTGTTCAAACATTAAAATCCTGAGAATAAGGACTAGAAGATGTAATACTAAGGATCAAGTTGTGCTTCAGATACAACTTTAATTTAGTAGTTATGTACTAGTATATTATTCTTATAGTATAAAGGAGCAAGGGCTTCCCTGGTGGCGCAGTGGTTGAGAATCCACCTGACGATGCAGGGGACACGGGTTTGTGGCCCGGTCCGGGAAGATCCCACATGCCGCAGAGCGGCTGGGCCCGTGAGCCATGGCTGCTGAGTCTGTGTGTCCGGAGCCTGTGCTCCGCAACGGGAGAGGCCACAACAGTGAGAGGCCCGCGTATCACACACACACACACACAAAAAGAGCAAGATAAGAAAGAAAATGTAAATTTTTTTAAGTAGTTGCTTTTATTTGAAAAATGCTAACCATGGACTAGAGGTATGTTTCAATGATATTTCAGTAATATCTGAGGAAAACAATCAAAGAATACTAACAAAAATTCCTCTCTCCAAAAAAATACTACCATATGAGTTATAAATTTAGGAGAAACATGTTCAAGCTAGAAATAATAACATATGTTCCTTTTATACCTTATAAAACCACTAGACTATAATAGTTAATTTTCCAAAAATTTACATGCCTGTCACTGGTTAATTAAAACAGAAATAATTTGCTTATTTTTTTCTCATTATTATGAATAATGAATAACTTTAAAATGCTAAAATTCTAAATGTTCATTACAGAAGAAAATAGAATAAGAATCTAATAGTCAAAGTTTTCAAACACAAAATTTCAAAAATCAGTTATTTTGAACAAAAGAAAATTATTAAAATGACTAGATGCTGATTATTTCAATTTGTAGTACTAATTATATAATTACTTTAAAATAATAAAACCATTATAAATGTGACAAAGACTTTGAAAATAAAATATGAAAACAGCACTAATTTGTATACTTTTGTTTATAAGAAAAATTTCAAAAAAATAATTTAAAAAATCCCAGTTCCTGATTTTACTGTACACTGTAGACTGCTAAGGGATTGTGCATTTAAAAAAAAAAAAAAAAGAATATGATTATGATAATTCTCAAATGTAATATTTTTAAACTTCCATTGATTATTTTGGCAATAGGAAGTTTTTAAATGTATTATTTTTTTGAAATATAGTCGATTGATTTACAATATTATATCAGTTTCAGATGTACAACAGTGATTCAATATTTTTATAGATTATAAACCGTTTAAAGTTATTATAAGATATTGGCTATGTTCCCTGTGCTATACAATATATCCTTGTAGCTTATTTATTTTATACATAGTAATTTGTACTTCTTAATCCTCTGCCCTTATCATGCCTGCCCCCGGCTTTCCTCTCCCCCCTGGTAACTACTAGTTTATTCTCTATATCTGTGAGTTTTTTTCTGTTTTGTTATATTCATTCGTTTTGTTTTTTAGATTCCACATATAAGTGATAGCATGCAGTATTTTTTCTGTCTTTGTCTGACATATTTCACTAAGTATAATACCCTCCAGATATTATGTGGATGGCCACATTGTTGCAAATGGCAAAATTTCATTCTTTTTTATGGCTGAGTTGTATTCCATTGTATACATGTGGTATGTGTATCTTTATCCATTCATCTGTTGGACACAGAGGTTGTTTCCATATCTTAGCTTGGCTATTGTAAATAATGCTGCTACGAACATTGAGATGTATGTATCTTTTCAAATTAGTGTTTTCATTTTATTCAGGTATATATCCAGGAGTGAAATTTCTGGATCATACTGTATTCCTATTTTTAGGTTTCTGAGGAATATCCATAATGTTTTCCACACTAGCTGTACCAATTTATATTCCCACCAACAGTGTACTAGGGTTCCCTTTTCTCCACATCCTTGCCAACATTCATTATTTGTGCTCCTCTTGATGATAGCCATTCTGATAAGTGTGAAATGATATCTCATGTGGTTTGATTTGCATTTCTCTGATGATTAGCAGTGTTGAGCATTTTTCATGTGCCTTTTAGCCATCTATATGTCTTCTTTGGAAAAATGTCTAGTCAGGTCTTCTGCCCATTTTTTGATTGTTTGTTTTTTAGATATTGAGTTGTGTGAGTTGTCTATATATCAAGGATATTAACACTATATTAGTTATATCATTTGCAAATCTTTTCTCCCATTCAGTAGGTTGTCTTTTCATTTTGTCGATGGTTCCCTTTGCCATGCAAGCTTTTTTCAAAATTTTTATTGAAACATAGTTGATTTACAATGTTGTGTTAGTTTCAAGTGTACAGTAAAGTGATCCAGTTATACAAATATATATAAATATATACTTTTTTACATTCTCTTTCATTATAGTTTGTTACAAGATATTAAGTATAGTTCCCTGTGCTATACAGTAAGTCCTTTGTTGATTATCTATTTTATAGATAGTGTGTACATTTTAATCCCAAACTCCTAATTTAACACCTCATTTTGGTAACCATAAGTTTGTTTTCTATGTCTGTGAGTTCTTCACAACTATATGATTTATAATCTATCATTTAATCATCTGACCTTAAACTACTTGTTCTGCCTACATTCCCATCACTCATTTTCTCAATCAGCCTTTATTCCACTCCTGTTTAACATCTTAATATTTCCAAATATTAATTGTTCATGTTTTAGCATGTGCTACTCTCCAGGGTTTTCACTGCCCTTTTCGTTTTGTGTGTATATTTTAATCCCAAACTCCTAATTTAACACTTTCTACCTCCTCTTTGGTAACCACAGTTTGTTTCTATGTCTGTGAGTCTATTTCTGTTTTGTAAATAAATTCATTTGTATCCTTTTTTTAGATTCCACATATAACTGATATCATATAATATTTGTCTTTGTCTGGCTTACTTCTGTGTCTTGGCTATTGTAAGTAGTGTTGCTATGAACATTGGGTTGCATGTATCTTTTCAAATTATGGTTTCCTCCTGATATATGCCCAGGAGTGGGATTGCTGGATCATATGGTAGCTCTATTTTGACTTTTTCAAGGAACATCCATACGGTTCTCCATGGTGGCTCCACAAATGTACATTCCCACCAACAGTGTAGGAGGGTTCCTTTTTCTCTGCACTCTCTCCAGCACTTACTCTTTGTAGACTTTTTGATGATGGCCATCCTGACTGGTGTAAGGTGATACCTCATTATAGTTTTTGTTTTGTTTTGTTTTAATTTTTATTTATTTTTGTCTGTGTTGGGTCTTCATTGCTGCATGCAGGCTTTCTCTAGTTGTGGCAAGCAAGGGCTACTCTTCATTGCAGTGTGCAGGCTTCTCATTGTGGTGGCTTCTCTTGTTGCAGAGTATGGGCTCTAGGCATGCAGGCTTCAGTAGTTGTGGCTCACGGGCTCTAGAGCACAGTGTCAGTAGTTGTGGTGCACAGGCCTAGTTGCTCTGCGACATGTGGGATCTTCCCAGACCAGGGATCGAACCCATGTTCCCTGCCTTGGCAGGCAGATTCCTATCCACTGCGCCACCAGGGAAGCCCCTCATTATAGTTTTGATTTGTGTTTCTCTAATAATTAATGACAATGAGCATATTTTCATGTGCCTTTTGGCCATCTGTATGTCTTCTTTGGAGAAATGTCCTTTTAGATCTTCTCCCCATTTTATGACTGGGTTTTTTTTTTTTTTTTATATTGAGCTGTATGAGCTGTTTGTATATTTTGGAGATCAATCCCTTGTTAGTTGCATTGTTTGCAAATATTTTCTCCCATTCTGTAGGTTGTCTTTTTGTTTATGGTTCCCTTTGCTGTGCAAAAGCTTTTAAGTTTAATTAGGTCCCATTTGTTTATTTTTGCTTTTGTTTCCTTTGCCTTAGGACACATGTCCAAAAAAAAATTGCTGCAATTTATGTCAAAGAGTGTTCTGTCTATGTTTTCTTCTGGTAGTTTTATGGTTTCCAATCTTATGTTTAGGCCTTTAATCCATTTTGAGTATATTTTTATATATGATTGAGCAAATATTCTAACTTCATTCTTTTACATCCAGCTTTCCAGTTTTCCCAGCACTACTTGTTGAAGAGACTGTCTTTGCTCCATTGTATATTCTTGACTCCTTTTTCATAGATTAATTGACCATAAGTACCTGGGGTTATTTCTGAGATGTCTTTTCTGTTCCACTGATCTATGTGTCTGTTTTTGTGCCAGTACCATGATGATTTGATTACTGTAGCTTTGTAGTATAGTCTGAAGTCAGGGACCATGATATTTCCAGCTTTTTTCTTTTTTCTCAAGATTGCTTTGGCAATTTGGGGTATTTTGTGGTTTCATATAAATTTTAGAATTGTTTGTTCTAGTTCTGTTAAAAATGTCTTAGGTATTTCGATAGGGATTGCATTACATCTATAGATTGCTTTGGGTAGTATGGACATTTTAGCAATATTCTTCAAATCCATGAACACATTTCTTTGTATCATCTTCAATTTCCTTCACCAGTGTTTTATAGTTTTCAAAGTATAAGCCCTTCACCTCCTTGATTAAGTTTATTACCAGATATTTTATTCTTTTTGATGCAATTTTAAACAGGATTGTTTTCTCTTTCTGATATTTCATTATTAGTGTATAGAAAAGCAACACATTTTTGTGTTGCTGAATTTTGAAAATATAAACAAAACTGATAAGCCTTTAACCAGGATCATCAAGAAGAAAAGAGAGGACCAAAATAAACAAAATAAGAAATGAAAGAGGAGAAATAACAACTTATATCACAGAGATACAAAAAATCATAAGATAATAAAACAAACAGTTATATGCCAACAAACTGAACAGACTAGAAGACATGCACAAATTTCTAGAATATTTCTAGACTTTAGAGTTTTCTATATATAGTTATCATGTCATCTGCAAATAGTGACAATTTTACTTCTTCCTTTCCAATTTAGATGCCTTTTATTTCTTTTTCTTGTCTGATTGCTGTGACTAGGACTTCCAATACTATGTTAAATAGAAGTGGTGAGAGTGGGCATCCTTGCTTTTTCCTGATTTAAGAGGAAAAGCTTTCAGCTTTTTACCATTGAGTATGATGTTAGCTGTGAGTTTGCCATACATGGCCTTTATCATGTTGAGATATGTTCCCTTTGTACCCACTTTCACCCACTTTGATGAGAGTTTTTATCATAAATGGATGTTGAATTTTGTCAAATGCTTTTTCTTTATCGAGGGGATCATGTGATCTTCATCATTCCTTTTGTTAATGCAGTGTATCACGTTGATTGATTTAAGTATACTGAACTATCCTTGCATCCCTGAGATAAATCACACTTGAATATAGTGTATGATCCTTTTTTATATATTGTTGAATTAGGCTTACTAATATTTTGTTGAGGATTTTTGGATCTAAATTCATCAGAGATATTGGCCTATAATTCTTTGAATGTAGTGTCTTTGTCTAGTTTTGGTAACAGGGTAATTGTGGCCTTGTAGAATGAATTTGGGAGTCTTCCCTCCTCTTCAATTTTTTAGAATAGTATGAGAAGGGTAAGTATAAGCTCTACTTTATATGTTTTGTAGAATTTCCTTGTGAATACATCCAGTCCAGGCCTTTTGTTTACTGGGAAATTTTTTATTACTAATTCAATTTCACTACTAGTGATTAGTCTGTTCAGATTATCTGTTTCTTCCTGATTCATTCTTGAAAGATTGTATATTCTAGAAATTTGTCCATGTCTTCTAGTCTGTCCAGTTTGTTGGCATATAACTGTTTTATTCTCTTATGATTTTTTGTATCTCTGTGATATAAGTTGTTATTTCTTCTCTTTCATTTCTTATTTTGTTTATTTTGGTCCTCTCTTTTCTTGATGATCCTGGTTAGAGGCTTATCAGTTTTGTTTATCTTTTTAAAATTCAGCTCTTGGTTTCACTGATCTTTTCTACTGTTGGTTTTTTTTTGGGGGGGTCTCTATTTTGTTCATTTCCTCTTTAATCTTTATTTTTTCCTTCCTTCTGACGTTGGGCTTTGTTTATTCTTCTTTTTCTAATTCCTTTAGATTATATGTTAGGTTGTTTATTTGACATTTTTCTTGTTACTTGAGAAAGGCCTGTATCATTGTAAACTTCCCTCTTAGAACTGATTTTTTTCACATACCATAGATTATGGCAAGTTGTGTTTTTATTTTCATTGTCTCAAGTTATTTTTTCATTTCTTTATTAACCCATCAGTTTTTTTAGTGGCATATTGTTTAGTCTCAACATGTTTGTGTTTTTCCCATTTTTTTTCTGTAATTGATTTCTAGTTTCATACCATTGTGGGTGAAGAAAAATGCTTGATATAATTTCTATCCTCTTAAATTTATTGAGACTTGTTTTGTGGCCTAGCATGTGATCTATCCTGCAGAATGTTCCATGTGCACTTGAAAAGAGTGTGTATTCTGTTGTTTTGGGGTGGAATGTCATGTAGATATCTTTTCTTTAAGTCCAACTGGTTTAATGTGTCATTTAAGACTACTGTTTCCTTGAATGTAAATTGATGCAGCCACTATGGAGAACAGTATGGAGGTTCCTTAAAAAGCTAAATAGGGCTTCCCTGTTGGCACAGTGGTTGAGAGTCCACCTGTCGATGCAGGGGACGTGGGTTCGTGTCCCAGTCCGGGAAGATCCCACATGCCACGGAGCGGCTGGGCCCATGAGCCATGACTGGTGAGCCTGAGCCTGCATGTCTGGAGCCTGTGCTCCACGACGGGAGAGGCCACAACAGTGAGAGGCCCGCGTACTGCAAAAAAAAAAAAACTAAATAAAACTACCATATGACCCAGCAATCCCACTACTGGGCATATATCCAGAGAAAACCATAATTCAAAAAGACACATGCACCCCAATGTTCATTGCAGCACTATTTACAATAGCCAGGTCATGGAAACCATCTAAATGCCCTTTGACAGAGGAATGGATAAAGAAGATGCGGTACATATATACAATGGAATATTACTCAGACATAAAAAGGAAAAAAACTGGGTCATTTGTAGAGACATGGATAGACCTAGAGACTGTCATACAGAGTGAAGTAAGTCAGAAAGAGAAAAAAGAATATCATATATTAATGCATATATGTGGAATCTAGAAAAATGGTACAGATGAACTGGTTTTCAAGGCAGAAATAGAGACACAAATGTAGAGAACAAACATGGACACTAGGGGGAAAGCAGGGGGGCAGTGTGGTGGGATGAATTGGGAGATTGGGATTGACATATATACAGTAATAAGTATAAAATAGATAACTAATAAGAACCTGCTATATAAAAAAATTAAATTTAATTTAAAAAAAAAGACTACTGTTTCCTTGTTGATTTTCTGGCTGGATGATCTGTCCATTGATGTCAGTGGGATATTAAAGTTTCCTGTATTGCTATATTATTGTCAGTTTCTCCCTTTATGTCTGTTAATATTTGCTTTATATATTTAAGTGCTCCTATATTAGGTGAATATATGTCAATGAGGTATATCCTTTTCTTTTGATTGCTTTATCATTATAGAGTGCCCTTCTTTGTCTTTTTTTATAGCCTTTGTTTTAAAGTATGTTTTGTCTAATATGAATATTGCTATCCCTGCTTTCTTGTTGTTTTCATTTGCATAAAATATTTTTCCATCCCCTCACTTTCGTGTGTCTTTCTCTCTGAAGTGAATCTCTTATCAGCAGCATATAGGGTCTTGTATTTTTAATCTAATCAGCCACCCTATGTCTTTTGATTGGAGCATTTAGTCCATTGACATTTAAAGTAATTACTGATAGCTTTATACTTACTGCCATTTTGTCACTCATTCTCTTGTTTTTGTAATTCTCCGTTCTCTCCTTTTTCTTTTAGTTTCTTCCCTTGTGGTTTGATTATTTTCTTTAGTGGTATGCTTCTGTTCCTTTCTCTCTAGTTTTTGTATATCTATTTTAAGTTTCTAATGTGGTTAATGTGGGGTTTATATATTTTGACATAAAACTATATTTGTTTTAAACTAGTAGTCATTTAACTTCAAGCATATTCTAAAAGATCTGCATGTTCTTACTCCCCCCACGTTTTGTGGTTTTTATGTCATATTTTACATCTTCATCTTTGTCCCTTCACTGTTTATTGTAGTTAGAGTTGATTTTCAATTTTTTTGTCTTTTAATCCTTATATTAGCTTATTTAAGTAGTTGATCACAGCCTTTACTGTATATTTGCCTTTTCTAGAGGGATTTTTACCCCTTATATAGATTCTTACTTCTTGTTGTAGTCTTTTCTTTTCCACTTAGATAAAACCCTTTAACCTTTCTTTTAGGGTCTGTTTTCTATTGTTGAACTCTTAGTTTTCTCTTGTCTGAGAAGTTTTTTGATCTCTCCTTCAATTCTGAATGATAATCTTGCCAGGTATGTATTCTAGGTTGTAATATTTTCCCTTTTTCACTTTAAATATATCATACCACTCCCTTCTGGCCTTCAAATTTTCTGCAGAAAAATCAGCCAATACCTTCTTGGGATTCCCTTGTATGTGACTCATTGTATTTCTCTTGCTGCCTTTACAATTCTCTCTTTAACTTTAACTTAGCCATTTTAATTATAAAAGGTCTTGGTATGGGTTTCTTTGGGTTCATTTGGTTTGGGTCTCTCTCTGCTTCCTGTATCTGGATATCCGTTTCCTTCTTCAGGTTCAGGAACGTTTCAATCATAATTTTATCATATATATTTTCAACCCCTTTCTCTCTCTCTTCTCCTGGAACCCTTGTAATGCAAGTGTTGATATGCTTGATATTGTCTCAGATATCCCTTGAACTGTTCTCATTTTTAAAAATTTGTTTTACTTTTTGCTATTCTGATTGGGTGATTTCCATTATTCTGTCTTCCAGATCACTTATGTGCTTTTTTGTATCACCTAGTCTGCTGTTTATTGCTTCTGGTGTGTTTTTCATTTTGGTCATTGTATTCTTCAGCTCTGACTGATTCTTTTTCATATTTTCTAATTCCTTATTAAAATTTTCACTGTATTTATCTATTCTTTTCCCTGGTTCAGTTAGCATTCTTATTACTAATGCTTTGAACTCTATCTGGTAAATTATCTCTGTTTCATTAATTGTTTTTCAGGGTTTTTTATTTTTTCTTTTATTTGAAACAAACTCCTTTGTCTTCTCATTTTGTTCCACCTTCTCTCTCTCCATGAGATTAGGTGAAACAGTTACCTATCCCAGTCTCAAAAGGATGTCCTTGTGTGGGTACATCCCTATACAGTCTGGAAGTGCCCAGTGTCTTTGGTGGGAGAGCCGAATCTGAAGTGAGCTAGAGACATGTCTTCCCCCAGGGTGTGCTAGTGGCTATCACCTTGCTGGGAAGTAGGGCTGGAGATGGAGGGGCTAGAGCTAGAAACAGGTGTGAGTCAGGACTTCTCCTATGCTTAGTGTCTGACACCATCCTACTGAGGACAAGGTCAGGTCCCAGGGTGCTGAAGCGGAAGCCCTGAGGGTCAGGGGCTGGCTCTGTTCCCTCTAGTTGTATGCTCTCCCCCCTCCCAGCATTGGCACCTTTGCCTGAGAAGAGAGCAACATCTGGAGAAAGAGGGGCTGGGTCAGGCACCCAGTGTATGCTACTGTACATGCTGGGGTGGTCCCAACACACCAGTCAGAATTCCAGACTGCTCCTGATCTGCTGTCTCCTAGCATGCCAGCAGTGGCCACCCCTGCCCCCTTCAGATGCACTGCCAGGTCCTAGACAGCACTGTCCCTCACAACTGAGCACTCTCATCAGCAGTGACAACCTTCACCCTAGTGGGGAGCTGCATCATGGAGCAGGAGGGGCAAGACTGAGCACTTGACATGGGCAAGAGCATGCACTGGGGCTATCACAGGAAACTGGCCAGAGTTGCAGGCATTCTCAACCTGCTCCCTCCACCTTGTTTTGGGAGCAAGCAAGCATGTGTATGCTCTTTATGAATGAAGTTCATGTTGCTCAAGCACCCCTGACAATCCCACTAGTTGTCAAACTAGCCAAGGTGACTAGTTTCCTAGTTTTGAACCCCAGAGCTTGGGTACCCCATATGTGTTTCAAACTGCTCACTCCCCAGGGAGGATATCTGAGCCTGTGTAATCCCTTTCTGTGTCCTAGAGGTGCATGTCCCTACATGTTCACTTCTCTTCCCTTCCTACCTGACTCCAAATGGATATTTCTTTACAGCTTTCTTTGTATAAGAGTCTTTCTCCAGTTTCCAGTTTGCTTTCAGTAAGAATTGCTACATATGTAGATATATTTTTGATGTGGTCGTGGGGGAAGGTAAGCTCAGCATCCTCCTACTCTGCCATCTTTATCTCCTCCAACATAATATTAACTTTATGTTGTAACCAGTGTAAATTCACTCATATTACCTCTAGACAATTAGTATTTTATCTGAAGTTAAGAGCATTTTAAAAAAATTAAATCTGAAATGCATCATATCTGCATGTATTCTCTAACTATCCAATGCCTTCAGTATTTTTAAAGGATGGTATAAAAATGACAATACCTGATTTCCTAGAAGCCAGGGAGTCTTGGACTTTAATGAGAGAGTATTATATAATTTAATGGGAAAGAATGTTGTCTAGAGAAAAATATAACCAAAGGAATATGCAAGAACATATCTTTAATATTGTGTATGAGAATTTAGCAATACAATTCCTAGTAGTTCTCCACATAATTCACTAAAGATTAACTTTCTTATTTTTTCAGCTTTATTGAGATATAATTAACAAGTAAAATTATAAGATATTTAAAGTATACATCATGTGTTTGTCAATGTATATGTATTGACAGACATATACATTGTGAAAGGATTCCTCCCATCTAGTAATACATACATATATATGTATGTGTACATATATATATATACACTTATGTGTATTTACATATACACATACATATATATATAAACATTTAAGTTCTACTCTCTTAGCAAACTTCAATTATATGATTCAGAGTTATCAACTATAGTCACCATAACATGTTATTTTTGAGGAACCTCCAAACTGTTTTCCATAGGGACTGCACCCATTTAATCCAAAAACAGTGCACAAGGGTTCCCTTTCTGCCACATCCTTGCTAACACTTGTTCTCTTTTTGGTGATAGCCATTCTAATAGGTGTGAGGTGATCTCTCATTATGACATTGATTTGCATTTTCCCTAATGATTATTGATGTTGAGTCCCTTTTCATGTACCTATTGGCCATCTGTATGTATTCTTTGGAAAAATGTCTGTTCAGATCCTCTGCCCATTTTTTAATCATATTTTTTGTTTTACTCTTGAGTTTTGTAAGTTCTTTATATATTTTGAATATTAACCCCTTATCAGATATATGATTTGCAAATATTTTCTCCCCTTTAATAGGTTTCCTTTTCATTTTATTGCTGGTTTCCTTTGGTGTGCAGAAGCATTTAGTTTGATATAATCCCACTTGTTTATTTTTGCTTTTGTTGCCTTGTCTTTGGTATAAAATGCAAAAAAATAATTGCCAAGATCAATGTCAAGGAGCTTACCACCTATGGTTTCTTCTAGACATTTTATGGATTCAGGTCTTACATTGAGGACTTTAGTCCATTTTTGAGTTGATTTTTGTGTATGGTGTAATATGGTGTAACATAATGGTCGAGTTTCATTCTTTTTCCCAACACCATTGATTGGAGACACTGTTATTTCCCCATTGTGTATCCTTGCCTCCTTTGTCATAAATTAATTGACAATATATGCATAGGTTTATTTCTGGGCTCTCTGTTCTGTTCCGCTTATCTATGTGTCTCTTTCTATGCCAATAACAAACTGTTTTGATTACTATAGCTTTGTAATATACTTTGAAATAAGGAAGTGTGATACTCCACATTTGTTGTTCTTTCTCAATATTGCTTTGGCTCTTCAGGGTCTTTACTAGTTTCATACAAGTTCTACAGTTATTAGTTTTATTTCTGTGAAAAAAAATGCTATTTAATTTTTATAGGGATTGCATTGATTCTGTAGAATATATTGGGTAGTATGGACATTTTAACAATATTCTTCCAATCCATTTGCCTTATCTTCAGTTTCTTTCATCAGTGTCTTATAGTTTTCAGCATACAGGCCTTTCACCTCCTTGGTTAAATTCATTCCTAGGTATTTTATTCATTTTGATGCAATTGTAAATGGGATTGTTTTCTTAATTTCTTCTGACAGATTGTTATTAGTGTATAGAAATGCAACCGATTTTTGTATATTGATTTTGTTTCCTACAACTTTACTCAATTTGGTTATTAGTTCTAACAGTTTTCTGGTGGAGTCCTTAGAGTGTTTATACATAATATCATTTCATTTGCAAACTATGACAGTTTTGTTGCTTCCTTTCTGATGTGGATGCCTTTTATTTCTTGCTTAATTGCTCTGGCTAGAACTTATAATACTGTATTGAATAAAAGTGTTGAGAGTGGGTATCCTTGTCTTGTTCCTGATCTTGGAGGAAAAACTTTCAGCTTTGCATCAATGAGTACGATGGTAGTTGTGGGCTTGTCATATATGGACTTTGTGTTGAGGTATATTGCCTATGTATCCACTTTGTTGAGAGTTTTAATCATAAAGAATGTTGAATCAGATCAAAAGGTTTTTCTGTATCTATTGAGATGATCATATGATTTTTATCCTTCTTTTTGTTAATGTGATGTATCACATTGATTTTGTGGATGTTGAACCAATCTTGCACCCCTGGAATAAACCCACTTGATCATGGTATATCATCCTTCTAATGTATTGTTGAATTCAGTTTCTTAATATTTGGTTGAGGAATTTGTATGTCTTTTGTCCAGTTTTATTGAGATATAATTGACATACAACACTGTATAAATTTAAGGTGTACAGCATAATAATTTGACTTACATACATGGTGAAATGATTACCACAATAAATTTTGATAACGTTCATCATCTCAGATACAATAAAGGAAAGAAAAAGAAAAAATATTTTGTGTCTTGTGATGACAACTCAGAATTTACTCTCTTAACATTTTTCATATATACCATACAACAGGGTTAACTTTAGTCATCATGTTGTACATTATATCTCTAGTACTTTTTAATCTTATAACTGGAAATTTGTACCTTTTGACTCCTTTCATCCAGTTTCCCCTCCTCTCACCTCTGGTAACCACAAGTCTGATCTCTTTTTATGAGTTTTTTTTTTTTTTTAAATACACATAAGTGAGATAACACAGTATTTGTCTTTCTCTTTTAGACTTGTTTGATTTAGCATAATGCCCTCTATGTCCATCCATGCTGTCACAAACTGCAGGATTTTCTCTTTTATTCATGTTGGATTAATATTCTGTCATATATATATATATATATATATATATATATCACAATCTCTTTATCCATTCATTTGTCAAAACACTTAGGATGGTTTCATGTCTTGAAAATTGGAAAGAATTTTCCTATAAACATGGAGGTGCAGATATCTCTTCAACATAGTGTTTTTCTTTCCTTTAAGTATATTTGCAGAAATAAAATTGCTCGATCACATGGTAGTTCTATTTTTAGTTTTTTTAAGGAACTTCCATGCTGTTTTCTATATTGGGTCTGATTGGCCACTTTACAATCCCTCCAATAGGCATAAGGGTTCCCTTTCTTCCCCATCCCCACCAGCCATGTTATCTCTTGTTTTTTTGATGTTATCCATTCTAGCAGGTATGAGGTGATATCTCACTGTGGTTTTGACTTGCATTTCCCTAATTTTCAGTAATGTTGAGCATCTTTTCATGTACCTGTTGGCCATTCATATATCTTATTTGGAAAAATATCAATTCATGTCCTTTGCCCATTTTAAAATTGGATTATTTGGGGGGGTTGCTATTGAGTTATATAAGTTCTTTTTATATTTTGGATATTAAACCCTTATCAGATATAGGCATACCCCAGAGATATTGCAGATTTGGTTCCAGACCACTGCAATAAGCAAATATCACAATAAATTAAATCACTCAAATATTTTAGTTTCCCAATACACATAAAAGTTATGATTATGATCCAGTCATCCCACTCCTGGACATATACCTGGAGAAAAACATGGTTCAAAAGAATACATGTACCACAATATTCACTGCAGCACTATTTACAATAGCCAAAACACGGAAGCAACCTAAACGTCCATCAACAATAGAATAAATAAAGAAGATGTGGTACATATATACAATGGAATATTACTCAGACATAAAAAAGAATGAAGTAATGCCATTTGCAGCAGCATGAATGGAATTATCATACTAAGTGAAGTGAGTCAGACAGAAAAAGACAAATATCATATGATATCACTCATAGGAGGAATCTAATTTTTTAAAAAATGATACAAATGAACTTATTTACAAAAGATGAAGCAGACTTACAGATATCGAAAACAAACCTATGGTTACCAAAAGGGAAATGTGTGTGGTAAGTGTGACTCAGGAGCTTAGGATGAACATACTCACACTACTATGTATATGATAGATAACAAACAAGGATCTACTGTACACCACAGGGAACTCTACTCAATATTCTGTGGCAACCTATATGAGAAAAGAATCTGAAAAAGAATGGATATATATATATGTATAATTGAATCACTTTGCTGTACACCTAAAATTAACACAACATTGTAAATCAACTATAGTCCAATAAAATTTTTTAAGTTATGTTTACACTATATTGTAGTCTATTAAGTGTACAATACCATTATGTCTAAAAAAAGTATATACCTTAATTTAAAGATATCTTGCTAAAAAATACTGATCATCATGTTAGAATACAGCGTTGCCACAAACCTTCAATTTGTAAAAAAAATCCATATCTGCTAAGCATAACAAAGTGGAGTGCAATACAATAAGATATGTATGTACATGGGTTGCAAATATTTTCTCGCATTCCATAGGATATCTTTTCCTTTTGCTGATTGTTTCTTTTGCAGTGCAGAGGCTGTTTGATGTATTTCCAGTTCTTTATTTTTTATTTTGTTACTTGTGCTTTATATGTCATGTCTAAAATATCATTGCCAAAACTAATGTCAAGGAGCTTTTCTTCTTTTTTTTTTCTTCCTTTTTACATTTTCTTCTAGGACCTTCATGGTTTTTCATCTAACATTTAAGACTTTAATCCATTTTGAGTTAATTTTTGTAAGTGGTGTACAATAGGGGTCTATTTTATTTCTTACATGTGAATATCCAGATTTCCCAGCACCATCTATTGAAAAGACTTCTATTGAGTATTCTTGGTTCCTGTGTCAAATATTAGTTGACCATATCTACATGGTCAACTAATATTGACTAATATTATTTCTGTGCTCTTAATTCTGTTTAATTGGTCTATGTATCTGGTTTTGTACCATTACCATATTGTTTTGATAATGGTAGTTTTATAATATAGTTTGAAATAAGGAAGCATGATACCTCCAGCTTTGTCTTTTCTCAGTATTGCTTTGGCTATTCAGGGGCTTTTGTGATTCCATACAACTATTAGAATTGTTTGTTCTATTTCTGTGAAAAAAAAATTGGATTCTTGACAGGGATTGTATTGAATATGTAGATGGCTTTGTGTAGTATGAACATTTTAACAATATTAATTCTTCCAATCCATGAACATAGGATAAATTTTCATTAATTTTTGTCTTCTTTGATTTCTTTCATCAATGTCTTGTAGTTCTCAGTGTAAAGTTTTCACATTCTTGGTTAAATTTATTCCTAAATATTTTATTATTTTTGATGCTCTTTTAAATGGGATCATTTTATTTATTTTTTATCAGATTATGTATTGTTATTGTATAGAAATGCTAATGATTTTTTTTTGCTAATATTGTATCCAACAACTTTACTGATATAACTGGGTAGGTATAAAACTATTTTTGTGGAGTCCTTAGAATTTTCTCTAATAAAAATCATGTTGTCTGCACATAGACACAATTTTACTTTTTTCTTTCAAATTCTGACCTTTTTTATTTCTTACCTGATTACTCTGGCAAGGGCTTCTACTACTATGTTGAATAGGGGAGAGTAGGCACCCATGTCTTGTTCCTGATCTTTGCAGAAAGGCTTTCCTACTTTCACCACTAACTATGTTAGCTGTTGGCTTGTCACATGTGGCTTTAGTTATGTTGAGGTACATTTCTTCTATACATAATTTTTAAGAGTTGTTACATTAACCAATCTTGAATTTTGTCAAATTTTTCTTCTGTATCTATTGAGATGATTATATAATTTTTTTCATTCATTTCATTAATGTGATATCACATTGATTTTGTGAATGTTAAATCATTCTTACATTCCAGGGGTAAATCCCACTTGATCATGGTGAATGATCTTTTAAATGTGTTGCTAAATTTGGTTTGCCAGTATTTTATTGACAATTTCACATCTATATCAGGGATACTGGCCTGTGGTTTTCTTTTCTGGTAGTGTCTTTGTCTAGTTTTGGTATCAGCTTGCCTTGTAAAATCAGTTTTGGAGTATTCCTTCCTCTTGGTGTTTTTGTATGTCTATGAGTCTGTTTCTGTTTTGTAATTAAGTTCGTTTGTATCATTTGTTTTAGATACCACATATAAGCGATATCATATGATTTTTGTCTTTCTCTGTCTGACTTCACTTAGTATGATCATCTCTAGGTCCATCCATATTGCTGCAAATGGCATTATTTCGTTCTTTTTTAAAGGCTGAGTAATATTCCATTGTGTATGTGTGTGTGTGTGTGTGTATATATATATATATATATATATATATATATATACACACACACACACACACACACACACACACACACACACACCACATTTTCTTTATCTGTTCCTCTGTCAGTGGGCATTTATGTTGCTCCCATGTCTTGGCTAGTATAAATAGTACTGCAGTGAACATTAGGGTGTATGTTTCCTTTCTTTTTTAAAAACATATTTATTTATTTATTTGGCTGTGCTGGGTCTTAGCTGCAGCATGCAGGATCTTTAGTTGTCGTGCGCGGGCTCTTTTAGTTGTGACATGCAGGATCTAGTTCCCTGACCACAGATTGAACCTGGGCCCCCTGCATTGGGAGCACGAAGTCCTAACCACTGGACCATGAGGGAAGACCCACATGTATCCTTTCAAACCATGTTCTCCTCTGGATATATGTCCAGGAGTGGGATTGCTGGATTATATGATAGCTGTGTTTTTAGTTTCTTAAGGAACACCCATACTGTTCTCCATAGTGGCTGTACTAATTTACATTCTCACCAACAGTGTAGGAGGGTTCCTTTTTCTCCACACCCTTTCCAGCATATATTATTTGTAGACTTTTTGATGTTGTCCATTCTGACTGGAATGAGGTGATACTTCATTGTAGTTTTGATTTGCATTTCTCTAATAATTAGTGATATTGAGCATCTTTTTATGTGTCTGTTGGCCATCTGTATGTCTTCTGTGGAGAAATGTCTATTTAGGTCTTCTGCCCATTTTTGGATTGGGTTGTTTATTTTTTAATATTGAGCCACAAGAGCTGTTTTTAACTTTTGGAGACTAATCCCTTGTCAGTCACATCATTTGCAAATATTTTCTCTCATTCTGTGGGTTGTCTTTTCGTTTTGTTTGTGCTTTCCTTTGATGTGCAAAAGCTTTTAAGTTTAATTAGGTCCCATTTGTATATTTTTATTTAGATTAATCTAGGAGATGGCTGAGAAAAGATATTGCTGTGATTTACGTCAAAGAGTGTTCTGCCTATGTTTCCCTCTAAGAGTTTTATAGTATCCGGTCTTACATCTAGGTCTTTAATCCATTTTGAGTTTATTTTTGTGTATGGTGTTAAAGAATGTTCTATTTGTTTTTTTACATGTAGCTGTCCAGTTTTCCCAGCACCATTTATTAAAGAGACTATCTTTCCTCCATTGTATAATCTTGCCTCCTTTGTCATAGATTAATTGACCATAGGTGATTGGGTTTATTTCTGGGCATTCTATCCTGTTCCATTGATCTGTATTTCTGGTTTTGTGCCGATACCATACTGTTTTGATGACTGTAGCTTTGTAGTATAGTCTAAAGTCAGGGAGCCTCATTCCTCCAGCTGTCTTTCTTTCTCAAGATTGATTTGGCTATTTGGGGTCTTTTGTGCCTCCATACAAAGTTTAAGGTTTTTTTTCTAGTTGTGAAAAATGCCATTGGTAATTTAATAGGGACTGCATTGAATCTCTAGATTGTCTTGGGTAGTATAGTCATTTTCACAATATTGATTCTTGCAGTACAAGAACATGGTGCATCTTTCCATCTGTTTGCAGCATCTCGGATTTCTTTTATCAGCATCCTATAGTTTTCAGAGTACAGGTCTTTTGCCTCATTCCTAGGTATTTTATTCTTTTTTATGTGATGGTAAATAGGATTTTGTTTTCTTTAATTCCTCTTTCTGATCTTTCATTGTTAGTGTGTAGAAATGCAACAGATTTCTGTGTATTAATCTTGTATCATGCAACTTTGCTGAATTCATTGATGAGCTGTTTTCTGGTAGCATCTTTAGGACTTTCTATGTATTGTATCATGTCATCTGCAAACAGTGACAGTTTTACTTCTTCCTTTCCAATTTAGATGACTTTTTATTTCTTTTTCTTCTCTGATTACCATGGCTAGACTTCCAAAACTATGTTGAATAGAAGTGGCAAGAGTGGACATCCTTATCTTGTTCCTGATCTTAGAGGAGATGCTTTCAGCATTTCACTGCTGAGTATGATGTTAACTGTGGGTTTGTCATATATGGCCTTTATTATGTTGAGATATGTTCCCTCTATGCCCTAATTCTGGAGAATTTTTACCACAAAGGGTGTTGAACTTTGTCAGAAGCTTTTCTGCATCTATTGAGATGATCATATGGTTTTTATTCTTCAATTTGTTGATGTGGTGTATCACATTGATTGCTTTGCAGATATTGCAAAATCCTTGCATCCCTGAGATAAATCCCACTTGATCATGGAGTATGATCCTCTTAACATATTGTTGGATTTGAATTGCTAGTATTTTGTTGAGGATTTTTACATCTATGTTTATCACTGATATTGGCCTGTAATTTTCTTTTTTGTGTGTTATCTTTGTCTGGTTTTGGTATCAAGATGATGGTGGCCTCATAGAATGAGTTTGGGAGTATTCCTTCCTCTGAAATTTTTTGGAATAATTTCAGAAAGAGAGGTGTTAACTCTTCTCTAAATGTTTGATAGAATTCACCTATGAAGCCATCTGGTCCTGGACTTTTGTCTGTTTGGAGTTTTTTTTATCACAGTTTCAGTACTTGTGATTGGTCTGTTCATATTTTCTGTTTCTTCCTGGTTCAGCCTTGGAAGGTTATACCTTTCTAAGAATTTGTCCATTTCTTCCAGATTGTCCATTTTATTGGCATGTAGTTACATGTAGTATTCTCTTATGATCCTTTGTATTTCTGTGGTGTCAGTTGTAACTTCTTTTTCATTTCTAACCTTATTGATTTGAGCTCTCTTCCTTTTTTTCTTGATGAGTCTGGCAAAGGTTTATCAATTTTGTTTATCTTTTCAAAGAACCAGTTTTTAGTTTCATTGATCTTTGCTACTGTTTTATTTGTCTCTATTTCATTTATTTCTGCTCTGATCTTTATGACTTCTTTCCTTCTATAATACTAACTTTGGGTTTTGTTTGTTCTTCTTCCTCTAGTTGCTTTAGGTGTAAGGTTAGGTTGTTTGTATGTGATTTTTCTTGTTTCCTGAGATAAGATTGTATTACTATAAACTTTCCTCTTCAAACTGCTTTGCCACATCCCAAAGGTTTCCGATTGTCATGCTTTCATTTTCATTTGTCTCTAAGTATTTTTTGATTTCTTCTTTGATTTCTTCAGTGATCCATTGGTTTTTTAGCAGCATATTGTTTAGTTTCCACATGTTTGTGTTTTTTACAGTTTTTTTCTTGTAGTTGATTTCTAATATCATAGTGTTGTCATAGGAAAAGATGCTTGATATTTCAGTTTTCTTAAAAGTACTGAGGCTCGCTTTGAGGCCTGGCAAGTGCTCAATAGTGGAGAATGTTCCATGTGCACTTTAGAAGAATGTTTTTTTGGATGGAATACTCTATAAATATCAATTAAGTTGATCTGGTCCAATTTGTTATTTAAGGCCTGTGTTTCCTTAGTGATCTTCTACCTGGTTCATCTGTCCATTGATTAAAGTGTGGTGTTAAAGTCCCCCACTATTATTGTGTTACTGTCTATGTCTCCTTTTATGGCTGTTAGTATTTGCCTTATATATTGGGGTGCTCCTATGTTGGGTGCATATATATTTACACTTGTTATATCTTCTTGGATTGACTCCTTGATCATTATGTTGTGTCCTTCTTTGTCTCTTGTAACAGTCTTTATTTTAAAGTCTACTTTGTCTGATATGAGTATTACTACTCTAGCTTTCTTTTGATTTCCATTTGCATGGGATACCTTTTTCCATCCCCTCACTTTCAGTCTGGATGTGTCCCTAGATCTGAAGTGGCTCTTGTAGACAGCGTATATATGGGCCTTGTTTTTGTATCCATTCAGCTAGTCTATGTCTTTTGGTTGGAGCATTTAATCCATTTACATTTAAGGTAATTATTGATATGTATGTTCCTACTGCCATTTTCTAAATTGTTTTGGATTGTTTTTTGTAGGTCTTTTTTCTTCCCTTCCTCTTTTGTTCTCTTCTCTTGTGACTTGATGACTAACATTAGTGTTGTGTTTGGATTCCTTTTTCTTTTTGTGTAGGAATATTTATTGTAGATTTTCAGTTTGTGGTTACCATGAGGTTTTGATATAGCAGTCTGTATATAAACAAGATTATTTTAAGTTTCTGATCTTTAAATTTCAAATGAATTTTCAATATCCGGAATTTGTGCTCTCCTCACAGTTGCTGGTTTTGGTTTATTTTTGTGAAGATGATTTCCTACCTTTACTTTATGCTTGCCTTTACCAGTGAGCTTTTCCATTCCTAATTTTCTTGTTTCTAGTTCTGGCCTTTCCTTTTCCACTTAAAGAAGTTCCTTTAGCATTTGTTGCAAAGCTGGTCTGGTGGTGCTCAATTCTCTTAGCTTTTGCTTGTCTGTAATGCTTTTGATTTCTCTGCTGAATCTGAATGAGAGCCTTGCTGGGTAGAGTATTCTTGGTTGTAGATTCTTCCCTTTCATCACCTTAAGTATATTGTGCCACTCCATTCTGGCCTGCAGAGTTTCTGCTGAGAAATCAGCTGATAACGTTATGTGAGTTCCCTTGTATGTAATTTGTTGCTTTTCCTTTTAATATTTTTTCTTTGTCTTTAATTTTTGTCAGTTTGTTTACTATGTGTCTTGCTATGTTCCTCCATGGGTTATCCTGTATGGGACTCTGATCTTCCTGGACTTCAGTGACTATTTCCTTTCCCATGTTAGAGAAGTTTTCAGCTATTATCTCTTCAAATATTCTCTCAGGTCCTTTCTCTTTCTCTTGTCCTTCTGGAACCCCTATGACGTGAATATTGGTGCATTTAATGTTGTCCCAAATGTCCCTTAGACCAGCAGCCCCTAACCTTTTTGGCACCAGGGACTGGATTTGTGGGAGACAATTTTTCCATGGACCGGGGCAGGGGGAATGGTTTTGAGATGATTCAAGTGCATTACATTTATTGTGCACTTTATTTCTATTATTACTACATCATAACATATAATGAAATAATTATACAACTCACCATAATGCAGAATCAGTGGGAGCCCTGAGCTTGTTTTCACTTGCCACTCACTGATAGGGTTTTTATGTGAGTCTGCAAGCAATTGATTTATTATGGTCACTATGCAGTCAAACCTCTCTGCTAATGATAATCTGTATGTGCAGCCATTCCCCAGCACCAGCATCACTGCCTCAGCTCCACCTCAGATCATCAGGCATTAGAGTCTCATAAGGAGCATGCAACCTAGATCCCTCGCATGTGCTGTTTACAGTAGGGTTTGTGCTTCTATGATAATCTAATGCCACCACTGATCTGACAGGAGGTGGAGCTCAGGCGGTAACACGAGCTATGGGGAGCAGCTATAAATACAGATGAAACTTCACTCACTCATCTGCTGCTCACCTCCTGTTTTGCAGCCTTGGTCCAAACAGGCCACAGACTGGTACTGGTCCGTGGCCCAGGGGTTGAGGACCCCTACCTTAGACTGTCTTCATTTCTTTTCATTCTTTTTTCTTTATTCTGTTCCATGACAGTGACTTCCACAATTCTGTCTTTCAGCTCATTTATCCATTCTTCTGCCTCAGTTACTCTGCTATGGATTCCTTCTAGTGTATCCTTCATTTCAGTTATTGTATTGTTCATCTCTGTTAGTTTGTTCTTTAGTTCTTCTAGGTCTTTGTTAAATATTTCTTGCATCTTCTCGATCTGTGCCTCCATTTTTTTTCCAAGATCTTGCATCATCTTCACTATCATTACTCTGAATTATTTTTCTGATAGATTGCCTATCTCCACTTCATTTAGTTGTTCTTCTCAGGTTTTATCTTGTTTCTTCATCTGGGACCTATTCCTCTGCCATCTCATTTTGTCTAACTTTCTGTGAATGCAGCTTGCATTCAGTAGACTGCAGGATTGTATTCTTTTTGCTTCTGCTGTCTGCCCTCTGGTAGATAAGGCTGTCCAAGAGGCTTGTGTAGGCTTCCTGGTTGAAGAGTTCCTCCCCACTGGTGGGTGTAGCTGGGTCTTGTCCCTTTGGTGGGCAGGGCCATGCTCAGGAAGACTTTAAGGAGCCTGTCGGATGATGGGTGGGGCTGTGTTCTCACCCTGTTGGTTGTTTTGCTTGAGGCACCCCAGCACTGGAGCCTACAAGCTGTTGGGTGGAGCTAGGTCTTGGGAAGGAAATGGCAGCCTCTGGAGGGCTCATGCCAATGAGTACTCACCAGAACTGCCACTGCCAGTATCTTTGTACCCACAATGAGCCACAGTCACCCCCCCACCTCCACAGAAGACCCTCCAATACTAGGAGGTGGGTCTGGCTCAGTGTCTTATGAGGTCACTGCTTTTTTCCCTGGGTCCTGGTGTGCATGGGACCTTGTGTGCACCCTCCAAGAGTGGAGTTTCGTTTCCCCCAGTCCTATGGAATTCTTGCAGTCAAACCCAGCTGGCCTTCAAAGCCAGCTTCTCTGGGGTCTCTTACTCCTGTTGCCAGAACCCCAGGCTGGGAAGCCTGATGTGGGGCTTAAGACTTTCACTCCTATGGGAGAACTTCTGTGGTATAAATATTTTCCAGTTTGTGGGTTTCCCACCCAGTGGGTATGGGATTTGATTTTATCACGGTTGTGCCCCTCATACCATCTCAATGTGACTTCTTCTTTGTCTTTGCATGTAGGGTATCTTTTTTGGTAGGTTCCAGCATTTTGTTGTTGTTGTTGTTGTTGATGGTTGTTCAGCAGTTAGTTGTGATCTTGGTATTTTTGTAAGAGCTGATCTCATGTTCTTCTACTCCACCATCTTGCTGGCCAGTGTAGCACATATTCTTTATCCGTTATGTGTTGATGTATATTTAGGTTGTTTCCATGTCTTGGCTATTGTGAATAGTGCTTCTATGAACATAGGGGTGCATGTATCTTTTTGAATTACAGTTTTGTCCAGGTCTATGCCCATGAGTGGGATTGTTGGATCATATGGTAGCTCTATTTTTAGTTTTCTGAGGAACCTCCAAACAGTTTTACATAGTGGCTGTACCAACTTACATTCTCCACACCCTCTCCAGCATTTGTTATTTGTAGACTCTTAATGATGGCCATTCTGACCAGTGTGAGGTGGTATCTCATTGTAGTTTTGATTGCATTTCTCTAATAATTAGTGGTGTTGAACATATTTTCATCTGCCTGCTGGCCCTCTGTATGTCTTCTTTGGGGAAATGTGTCTTTAGGTCTTCTGCCCATTTTTTGATTGGGTTTTTGTTTTTTTGTTGTTGAGTTGTATGAGCTGTTTGTATATTTTGGAGATTAAGCCTCATTAGTCGCATCATTTGCAAATATTTTCTCCCATCCCATAGGGTATTTTTTTAATCGTTTCTTTTGCTGTGCAAAACTTGTAAGTTTTATTAGGTTCCATTTGTTTGTTTTGGTTTTATTTATATTGCTTTGGGAGCAGTTCCTAAGAAAACATTCATACAATTTATGTCAGAGAATATTTTGCCTATGCTTTCTTCTAGGAGTTTTATGGTGTCATGTCCTACGTTTAAGTCTTTAAACCATTTTGAATTTATTTTTGTGCATGGTGTGAAGGTGTGTTCTAACTTCATTGATTTACATGCAGCTGTCCAACTTTCCCAGCACTACTTGCTGAAGATAATGTCTTTTTTTCATTTTATATTTTTGCCTTCTTTGTCAAAGATTAATTTACTGTAAGTGTGTGGGTTTATTTCTGGGTTCTCTATTGTGTTGCATTGATAGTATGTCTGTTTTTGTACCAATACCACACTGTTTTGATTACTGTAGCTTTGCAGTATTGTCTGAAGTCTGGGAAAGATATGCCTCCTGCTTTGTTGTTGTTTTTTCTCTCAGGATTGTTTTGGCAGTCCTGGGTCTTTTATGGTTCCATAAAAATTGGGGGATTATTTGTTTTAGTTCTGTGAAAAATGTCATGGGTAATTTGATAGGGATCATATTAACTCTACAGATTGCTTTGGATAATATTTCCATTTTAACAATATTAATTCTTCTAGTCCCAAGAGCGTGGGATATCTTTCCATTTCTTTGCATCCTCTTTAATTTCCTTCATTAATATTTTATAGTTTTCAGCATATAAGTCTTACCTCCTTGGTCAGGTTTATTCCTAGTTTTTTGTTTTGTTTTGTTTTTGGTGCAGTTTTAAAGGGTGTTGTCTTTTTACATTGCCTTTCTGATATTTCATTGTTAGTGTAAAGAAATGTAACCAATTTCTGAATGTTAATCTTCTATCCTGCTACTTTGCTGAGTTCATTTATCAGCTCTAGTAGTTTTTGTGTGGAATCCTTAGGCTTTTCTATATATAGTATCATGTCATCTGCATATAGTGAAAATTTTATCTCTTCCAATTTGGATATTTTTTATTTCTTTTTCTTGTCTGATTGTTGTGGCTAGGACTTCCAGTACTATGTTAAATAGAAATGGTGAGTGTGGGCATCCTTGTCCTGTTCCAGATTTTAGTGGGAAGGCTTTCAGCCTTTCACCATTGAGTATTATATTCGCTGTGGGTTTGTCATAAATGGCTTTTATTATGTTGAGATATGTTCCCTCTATACCCATTATGGTTAAGAGTTTTTATCATAAATGGATGTTGAATGTTGTCAAATGTTTTTTTCTGCATCTATTGAGGTGATCATGTGGGTTTTGACTTTTCTTTTTTAATGTGGTGTATTACATTGATTGATTTGCATATTTTGAACCATCCTTGTGAACTTAGGATGAATCTCACTTGGCCGTGGTGTATGATCTTTTTTATGTGCTGTTGGATTCAGTTTGCTAATATTTTGTTGAGAATTTTTGCATCTATATTCATAAAAGATATTGGCCTGTAATTTCCTTTTTTAGTGGTATCTTTGTCTGGTTTTGGTATCGGGGTGATGCTGGCTTCATAAAATGTCTTTAGGTATATTCCCTCCTCGTCAGCCTTTTGGAAGAGTTTCAGAAGGATTGGTATACATTCTTCTTTGTATGTTTTGTAGAATTCGACTGTGAAGCCATCTTGTCCTGGACTTTTGTTTGTAAGGAGTTTTTTTGTTTGTTTATTACAGATTCTGTTTCACTTCTAGTGATTGGTCTGTTCAAATTATCTATTTCTTTTTTTATTCCATTTTGGTGGGCTGTATGTTTCTAGGAAGTTGTCTATTTCTTCTAGGTTGTCAAATTTGTTGACGTATAATTGTTCATCGTATTCTCTTATGGTTTTTGTATTTCTGTGGTATCAGTTGAGATTTTTCCTTTTTCATTTCATTTATCCATTTTCATTTATTTTGTTTATTTGGATTCTCTCTCTTTTCTTCTTGGTGAGCCTGGCCAGAGTTTTGTCAATTTTGTTTACCCTTTCAAAGAACATGCTCTTTGTTTTTTTAATTTTTTTTCTATTTTTTTTACTCTATTTTATTTATTTCCTCTCTGATCTTATTATTTCCTTCCTTCTGCTGAATTTAGGTTTTATTTGTTCTTCTTCTTCTAATTCTTTAAGGTGATAGGTTAGGTTGTTGATTTGAGATTTTTCTTCTTTTTGAGGAAGGCCTGTATCACTATTAACTTCCCTGTATAAACTGCTTTTGCTACATCCCATAGATTTTGTATGGTTCTGTTTTCATTGTCATTCGTCTCAAGGTATTATTTAATTTCCTTTTTGATTTTCTCCTTGACCCATTGGTTTTTTAGTAGCATGTTGTTTAGCCTCCATGTAATTGTTTTTTCTCATTTATTTTCCTGTGGTTGATTTCTAGTTTCATGCTGTTGTGGTCAGAGAAGATGCTTAAAATAATTTTATACTCTTAAATTTGTTGAGGTTAGTTTTGTGCCCTAGTATGTGGTCAATCCTAGAGAATGTTCCATGTGCACTTGAAAAGAATGTGTATTCTGGGTTTTTTTTTTCAATGTAATGTTGTGAAAATATCAATTAAGTATAACTGTTCTATTGTATCATTTAGGATCTCTGTTGCCTTATTGATTTTCCATCTAGAAGATCTGTCCATTGATGTAAGTGGGGTGTTAGTCTCCTACTGTTATTGTATTCCCATCAATTTCTCCCTTTTTCTTCTGTTAGTATTTGTTTTATGTATTTGGGTGCTCCTCTATTAGGTTCATATATGTTGACAAATGTAAAATCCTCTTCTTTTATTGATCCTTTTATCATTATATAGTGTCTTTATTTTTCTTTATGGCCTTTGTTTTAAAGTCTATTTTGTTTTAAAGTCTATTTTGTCTGTTATGACTATTGCAACTCCCACTTTATTTTCATTTCCCTTTGCATGAAATATCTTTTTCCATCCCCTCACGTCCAATCTATGTGTGTCCTTTGCCCTAAGATGGGTCTCTTGTGGGCAGCATATTACAGCCTCTTTTTTTTATTGTCAGCCAGTCTGTCTTTTTTTTTTTTTTGTATTTTGGCTGTGCCACATGGCTTGTGGGATCTTAGTTCCCTGACCAGGGAGTGAACCCATACCCACTGCACTGGAAATGCAGAGTCCTAACCACTGGACTGCCAGGGAATTCCCCACTCTATGTCTTTTTTTTTTTTTTTTTTTTTTTTTTTTTTTTTTTTTTTGCGATACGCGGGCTTCTCACTGTTGTGGCCTCTCCCGTTGGGGAGCGCAGGCTCCGGATGCGCTGGCTCAGCGGCCCTGGCTCACAAGCCCAGCCGCTCCCCGGCATGTGGGATCTTCCCGGACCAGGGCACGAACCCGTGTCCCCTGCATCGGCAGGCGGGTTCTCAACCACTGCGCCACCAGGGAAGCCCCACTCTATGTCTTTTGATTGAAGCATTCAGTCCATTGACATTTAAGGTAATTATTGATACATATGTATTTATTGCCATTTCAAACCTTGTTTTCCAGTTGATTCTATGTTTATTCTTTGTTTCTCTTTCTTTGTTTCTTTTTGTGGTTTGATGATTTCCTTTTACTTTATGCTTGTGTTCTCTTATTTTTGGTTTTCGTGAATCTATTGCATGTTTTTGATTTGTGATTGCCCTGTTTTTCAAGTATGTTAACCCCTTCCTATATCTCCTTGCTTTAGACTGATAGTCATATAGGCTCAAACACATTCTAAGAAAAAAAATCTATATTTTCATACTCTCCTTCCCCACAGTTTATGATTTTGATGTCATTTTTTACTTCTTTATATTAATTCTTTTGCTGTTCCTTGTGTTTATCATTGCTTTCACAAATGGTTTTTTTTTTTTTTTTCTTTTCTGATCTGTATACGGGCTTATTCAAGTGATTTACTTTCCAATTGTGATTTCTTCCTTCCTATATCTTCTTGCTTCTTTTCTATTTAGAGAAGACATTTCAATATTTCATCACTAAACCTATTAGGATAGGTTTAGTATTGTTGTATGTTTTTTAGTTTTTGCTTGCCTGAGAAATTCTTTATTTCTCCTCCTATTCTATTCTAAATGATAATCTTGCTGGGTAGAGTATTCTAAGTTGAAGATTTTTCCCTTTCAAGACTTTGAATATATTTTGCCATTCCCTTCTGGCCTGTAGTGTTTCTGTAGAGAAATCAGCTGATAACCTTATGGGGGTTCCCTTGTAATTAACTCTTTGTTTTTCTCTTGCTGCCTTTAGAGTCATCTATCCTTAACTTTTGCCATTTTTATTATATGTCTAGGTGTAGGTCTGTTTGGGTTCATCTTGATTGGGACTCTCTGTGCTTCCTGTATCTGGATATCTGTTTCCTTCTTTAGGTTTGGGTAGTTTTCAGCCAAAATTTCTTCAAATGCATTTTAAATCCCCTTTTCTCTTTCTTCTCCTTCTGGAATACCTGTTATGCATAGATTGGCATGCTTTATGTTACCCCATAGGTCTCTTAAATTGCTTTCATTTTTTTTTTCATTTGGCTTTCTATCTGCTGTTGGTTTTTTGTTTGTTTTTTTTTTTTGCGGTACGCAGGCCTCTCACTGTTGTGGCCTCTCCCGTGGCGGAACACAGGCTCCGGGTGTGCGGCCCAGCGGCCACGGCTCACAGGCCCAGCCACTACGTGGCATGTGGGATCTTCCCGGACCAGGGTACGAAGCCGTGTCCCCTGCATCAGCAGGCAGACTCTCAACCACCGCGCCACCAGGGAAGCCCCTATCTGCTGTTTTGATTGTGTAACTTCCATTATTCTATCTTACGGATCACTTATTCTTTCTTCTGCATTATTCATTCTGCTATTCTTTGCCTTTAGCTCTGCTTTCATCTCAGCAAATGAATTTTCTAATTTTTCTTGGCTCCTCCTTTTAGTTTCTAGTTCCTTTTTACATTTCTCTTGATAGCCTTTCTTAATTTCTTCAGTATTTTCATTACTTCCTTTTTGAAATCAGTGTCTATTAGATTGAAGAGGTCTGTTTCACTGTTTGTTCCTTCAGGGTAATTTTCTTGGTCTTTCATCTGGGAGTGGTTCCTTGCTTCTTCATTTTGCTTATATTTCTTTTACTCTGTGAGCTTAGGAGAAACAATTATCTACTGTAGTCTTGTGGGGCTATTTATATGTGGGAACCTCCCTGCCTAGCTTGTGTGGGTTTAAGATTTTTTTCGCATGAGGGCTGTTTTTGGTTTGGATGCTGGCTGTCTCTTTCCTTAGCATGTGCTGGCCATTATTCCCTTGATAGGGGCTGTGCAGGTGAGTGACCTGTGCCTGCCCCTGGGAAGGTGGGGGTAGCAAGTGACACCTACTTGCAGGACCCTTGGCAGTGGCAGCAGTCTGCACCCACCTCTGGAGTCTGAGATGGCAGCGGCATCTTGCACTCACCCCGGGAGCTTGTGTAGGCAGTGCCCTCCTGCCTGAGAGTGCACACACGCAGAGAAAGAAACTCTATGGTGGTCCCACCCCTCTCCTTGCACACTCTCCTCTCCTTGCCTCTCTGGCGGGCCCAGGCTTCTTCCCATACTCCCTTGGTTGGGGCACACCATACCCCAGGCCCCTCAAGCTGTCTCCACACAGTCAACCCCAGTCCTCTCCCCAGGTCTGACCTCCACAGCCCGAGTTTCAATACCCAGCCCCCACCCACCCCAGTAGATGAGCAAGAATCTCAGGCCAGGGAGTGCCAGGCGGTGGCACAGACCATCTCTGCAAGTCTCTCTCCCCTTTGCCTTCTGCAAACTGGTTGCTGCACCCTCTTCCGAACCTCCAAAGATCCCCTTCTGTCCTGGCTGATCTCCCCATCAGTGAGGCAATTTCTCAGGGTGCAGAAACCTTTCCTCTTTCACAGCTCCCTTCCAGGGGTGCAGATCCCATCACGATTCCTTTCTTTTTATTTCTTTTTTCTATTGTCCTACCCAGTTTCATGAAGATTTTCTTGCCCTTTTGGAAGTCTGAGGTCTTTTGCCAGCATTCAGTAGATGTTCTGTGAGAATCATTCCACATGTAGACGTATTTTTGATGTATTTGTGGGAGAAGGTGAGCTCCATGTCCCACTCCTCTGCCAGCTTGACCTGATCCAAAAAGGAAATAATTCTTATTCCCACCTCATCTGGTGGCATCACAATGCCATCTCCCAAAGTACTTTCCCCCCACTTGCACTAGGACAGAACAGCAATCCAATCATAGAAAGAGATGTCTGTGTCCCCTTATTGTAGATACCCCCAAACTTCACTGGTGATCCTCTTGTACCCCCACTGAAACTTCTGGGAGGAGTACCAGTAAAGTGCTCATTTCACCACCACAGGGGGTGAGGTGAGAGGATAGCTCCCTTCAATGACAACCTCTCCCCAGAAAGGGCACTTCTCTGCTTCCCCATCTTCCTCTTACATTAATGAAATAGGGGGTGGGGGTGAAGTTAGCACCAATTCTGCAAAAAAGCTGCTCTCAACAGACACTTTGAAGAGATGGTTGACCTGATAACTGAGGGTTCTCTGGACTGAAAACACACGTGCTTTATTCTTCTTCTATGGACTTGATTCTTTAGGCTACCAGGAAATCTCCTACTCAGTGTTTTGGTCCATTTTTTACAAGTTTTAGAATACATTAAAAATATCAGTAAAGAGATCAAGAAAAAGTTTTCTAGAAACAATCTGTTTCTGAAGGAAACTGAATAATTAAATACTTCTAGTTTGTATAACATATATTTCAGGTTAATAAAAATGTAGGAGAAAACTACTAGGGTGAGGATGTTTAGAAATAACCCAGGTTCCTTTGATTCATGAATCACTGAATAACGAGTCCATAAAAACCCTCTTTTTTATGCCTCTTTGATGGTTGTTGCTAAATCATTCTAGATAGCTGAGCAGTTATTGAGTTATATGAGACAATATGAGGTATGGGAGGCAGGCTATGCATGAGAGCCATACCCCAATTTATCAAATTCCCTAAATTATTTGAGTGGTTCTCTTCTTTCCCCAATTCCTAATGGTCCTAAGTGAAAAAGCACAACAATAGTGGCTGTAAGGAGAACTCTGGCATCTGGAGGCTACACTCTGATAATTAGCTATCAGTGATATAGGTGTTAGTGTGCAGTGATAATCAGCTCTTAATTGGAGATAATCCTATTGGTTAAACAGGATTGAATCACAAAAGTGACCCCTTGTAATTTGTAAATTCATCAAACGTAGTGCCATAGGTCAATAACTAATACTTGCCAGGTCTGTGCTTTTCCATTGTACCACCTTCAGTCTTACAATATTACTGTTCTGAACATTTCAGAGCCATGTAACATGAGGAAACTGAAGTTTACTAGAAATGTGAAGTGTCATGGCTTGAACCCAGATCTCCTAACTTTTGCCCCCTTACTTGTAAAATATTTATTGAAAATCTACATTGTGAAAATGCAAGATAGAAAAAATGAACAAATTTAGTAATGAAGAAATTGTCTTAAAAATTATTTGCCACTTATTTTTAAATAAGATTCTACTTACAAAAATTAAAATTATATTCAACTTGAGATGTAAAGTGAAAGTCGTATCTATGAAATATAAAAGGAGATGCTGAAGTCACTGTCTTTTTTACTTTCAACTTAAATATATACACATCAGTTTGTTTGTAAAACCCAGTATTCTTAAATAGAATTGATATTTTACTTATATTTTAAAGTTATTTTTTACATAAATAATTTAATGACATCAATGGGAGTCTTTCCTCACCATACATACTCTTTCTAGACCATCTCACCTTTGCCTGTAGCTTCAAACAACCGTCTGAAATTCTCCAAATCTCTACTGCCTGCATATCTAACATCTGATGTGACCCTAATAGCTAACCCAAGATGGATTCAAAGGTGCACAGGAAATGTCCTAGATACCACCCTGATCCTTTTAACTTGGAATATCCAAAAGAAAATGACAGATCTCCTCTCAAGCCTTCCTCCAGTCACCTAGTTACCCAAATAATCAGTAATAAACACCAAATTTAAAAATTAATAATGAGAATACAGTATATGTAAAAGTACATGTTAATAATTAAATATTTCTGTATTTAATGGACACAAGTCTTTCAGAAGTATCTAAGTTAGAACTCAGGGTTTCAAGATAGTATTTATTTCAGAATGCTGGATATTAGAGATAAATTTAAGCTGAATAAGTTTACTTTAAAAATATTTTCTAGGGTTTCCCTGGTGGCGCAGTGGTTAAGAATCTGCCTGCCGATGCAGGGGACACGGGTTCCTGCCCCCGTCTGGGAAGATCCCACATGCCGCAGAGCGGCTGGGCCCGTGAGCCATGGCCGCTGAGCCTGTGTGTCCAGCGCCTGTGCTCTGCAATGGGAGAGGCCACAACAGTGAGAGGCCCGCGTACGACCAAAAAAAAAAAAAAAACATTTCTACATAAAACAAAAAAAATCTTTATTTTCCAGACTGAAATATGGGGATATATAGAATAAAAATTATTTTGAGATATCTACTGCACATTGCTTAATAGCTACAATTCTACTTTTCAATACAGGATTTAGGAAATGTTCTTAACCAAGATGTTCAAGTGTAATAAGGCCAGAGACTCCTGGGACTGTAATTATCTGGTTTGTTTTGAATTAGAATGTCTGCAGTTAGCCTGTGTTTTAATAAGTTCTATAGGGATTAGAACCGGTTAACATATGAATTATGAAATTTCTAGTCAACCTGAAGAATATAAGTAGAAAAAAAAGATTAAATCATTTGGGAAACTGGAGTATCCCTACTGGACTGTGGAATATTATTTACAATTGTAGCAAGTATAGGTTTAAAAACCAGGAAATATAGGGTTCAACCAAGAAAAGTTTTGCCACCAAAGGTTAAAAAAATACCATATGCTTCTTCTCAACACGTGAACTTTCCCAACAGAAACAGGCAGATATTCATCTACTATAGCAAACACAAAGTGGAGAAAAGTTTTACTGCAGTGTTTTGACAAACACCACAGGTAATTTTAAAATGTGATCTTTAAGCTTAGCTATCTTAGGAAGAAAGTATTTATCAAGAAAAAGTTATTTTTCCCTTAAGAAATTCTTCATATATAGCTAATGAAAATGTTTCTCCATCATTTGTAATTGAGTTAACTTTTGGTATTTAACATTATAAATTGTGATTGCCTAGAAATCAATTTTTCTTTTTTTAAAAAATTTTATCTATTTTTGGCTGCATTGGGTCTTCATTGCTGCATGTGGGCTTTCTCTAGTTGCAGCAAGCAGGGGCTACTCTACGTTGTGATGTGGGTTTCTCATTGTGGTGGCTTCTCGTTGCGGAGCATGGGCTCTAGGCACATGGGCTTCAGTAGTTGCAGCACACGGGCTCAGTAGTTGTGGCTTGTGGGCTCTAGAGCTCTGCCTCAGTAGTTGTGGTGCACGGGCTTAGTTGCTCAGTGGCATGTGGGATCTTCCCGGACCAGGGATGGAACCCATGTCCCCTGCATTGGCAGGTGCATTCTTAACCACTGTGCCATGAGGAAAGTCCTAGAAATTAATTTTTCTCTAGTCAAACTGAAAATGTTTTTATAACGAAAAAATAATAAGTCAATGGAGAGAAGTGCACAGTCCCAAATTAGAGGCCCCAAATAAAGGGAAAAGATAAGAAAACAAGTCAAAGGAAAAATATTTATTTATTTATTTTTGGCTGTGTTGGGTCTTCATTGCTGCGTGTGGGCTTTCTCTAGTTGCAGCGAGCGGAGGCTACTCTTCGTTGCAGTGCGCAGGCTTGCAGTGGCTTCTCTTGTAGCGGAGCATGGGCTCTAGGCTCATGGGCTTCAGTTGTTGTGGCTCGCGGGCTCTAGAGTGCAGGCTCAGTAGTTGTGGCGCATGGGCTTAGTTGCTCCGCGGCATGTGGGATCTTCCCGGACTAGGGCTCGAACCTGTGTCCCCTGCATTGGCAGGCGGATTCTTAACCATTGTGCCACCAGGGAAGCCCCAAAAACATTTACTTTGATGGAGAAAACATCCAAATCTAAGACAATAGGGCTGAGTTTGCAAAAGAAATTAACTCAATTTAGAGAGCTTACTGTTGGAATTAAGCTATCTCACTGTAGCTTATGATAAAGAAATCCACCTATAAAAAGAAGGGCAAAAGATGATTTTATGAAGTCTAGATAAAGCAACACTACCATATAGTTTAACATTTTTCCAGCATGTAGTTCAAAGGAAGGGTCCCTGATTAGCTGTCACAATTATCAAGAACTGATGAGTGAAGACTTTTGATAAACTTTTAAAAATACCTACTAACTCCATTCACTTTTTTCCCTGTAGTTCCTACATATCCATCTTCCCATATTAATTTCCCTTGAGAATGTGATGAACAGTTCATGAACTTCAGTCTGTTTAGAAGTTAAATTTCTGATTGTGATTTATGAAATCTCTTTTCTGTTACAACCAATTCCATGTGAGTTTGGGTCCTGCATGACTCTTCCAGGGGCTGCATCATTTCTATTAAGACTCCAGACTCTCCTAGATGGAGACCAGGCCCTGACAAAGGTGGCCATAGCCTGGCTTGCACTTGGGGGAGATCCAAACGGAAGTGTCTATTTCAACACCAGTGTTGAGGGTCATAATCTCCACTGTGTTTGTGAGTGGATTCAGAGCCCAGTTCCCATTAGAACTGACCACAGATATTTCTAGTACCATATTTATTTATGTAAGTTGTACAAAATGTCTAAAAACATGAAAGTCAGGATAATCATTCTAAAAGATATTCTAAAGCCCCAAAATACAGACTGCATGAACTTGGACATTGTTCACTTAACTGAGCAGTAGGGCTCTTGAAGGAGATCTAACTCTCCAAGTGTAAATAGCCTTTGTGTCATCATTTAGTCTTTGGTTTAAAGTCGAAAGAAATTTTTTTGCAGGGCCTGTGGGAGGGTGTATTGTATCATTTCTCCTTTAGAATATAAAACTGCAACTACCTAAATATCAGATTATCTTGAAAAGTATTCTCATGCAATGGAAAAATGATGTCTATACTCAGCTTTAGTAGTAAAAATGTGAACCTTGGAAAAAGTGAAATACAAAGAGAAATCAAGTTCATTATATAAACAAAGGGTATTCAAATATGTTTATTTTACTATAGGGAGTGTAATAAAGAAAAAATAATTGAATATCCGCTAGATTAAACAACAGTTGAGGGAGGAATGTTTCATGTTTACCCAAAATAAAACAATGCATCAAGTACATTTTTAGATTTATTTTATTATCTTTACTGAACTATGTTTAACATTTTTTCAAATCTTCAGATTGTTAACAGTTTTCAGCAGTAGATATCCTAGTAATGGCACTAAGTACACTGAAATGTGAGATTCCTCTGATGAAAGAATACAAAAGATAGAAACACTTGGAAACAAGAGAGCAAAATGTCAACTCTAGGTCCGAGATGGAAATTAACATAGTCAAATTCTTTACAACTCTAGTACATGGAGAAATGAGTACTTCATTCCCTATAAATGAATATGTAACTTTGAGCTTCACATTCCTGGGAAGTTTTGAGGGACACAATTTGACCCACAGATCCCTAAAACTCTATACTATGTATTGATACCAGAGGATTCAAACACATAGAAAGTGATCTGAAAATGACTGCCAAAGCAAAGAAGTGCTTTTATTCCTCAATATTTGTGACCTTCGTGGTATACTGTGTATTATAAAAGGGCGTTATCCCTATACAACTGCATAAATGTCATAAAAATGGATTTTATAAATTCAAGATCATAATATGTATTCAAAAATACATATAGCTGTGCTTTAGTAAATGAACCCATTAGTTAATTAAGGGATAATTTTGCCTTTAAGATATATCCAAAGTATATATAAAGGATCCACAAATGTTAACAATATGTGACCAAAATTCTCAAGGTTTTCATTTGCAAAAAACTGTTGGTTTTCAATTTAAAAATTTTAAGAAAGTTGTGAATATTGCAGGATTTTTTATCACTTGGGTTAAGAAAAAGTAGATGGCTTCAGCTATTTAACAGGAAATTTGTGAACTACTCACAAATGAGAAGTTACACATTTTGGATCATTAGAAAAGATAAACTGTCTATACTTCCCAATTGAGAACAGAATGTGCAGTGTATAAAAAATAAGATTTTATTCTGAAACCAAAAAAAGTATTTCTAGAAAAGCCCTTGGGGATACATCTTCTCATTTCCTTTACACAAGAATGAGTAAGTGGCATACCTGAATGGTATACCCTTATATCAATGTGTGTATTCCATTACCAAGATAAGAGATTAAACATTTTTAAGGGTGGGGAAAATATACACTTAAAATATTGAAGTGCAATATATTACTATATAGTTTCTAACGTCATTCCAACATAAACAATGTATCAATATAAACTGGATTCAAAAAAGAATTAAACACACAAAGAGATGTCACTGGCATGCAAAATTCATGTTCCAACGTGAAACACGAGGTCTATATTTTTAATTAATAAAAACTGCACATCTGTTTAATTTGGCTAACAGAAAGAAAACACACATTTAATAAAGATGTTATCATATCCTTCTAATAAAGCAAGTCTATATCAAAGGCACTTCAGCAGAGCACTAACTCCTTAACCTTTTCCAAATCATTTTCATTTATGCTGCTTTTACTACATCTTTCTGTGTAAACCAATAAGAAGCCACTTCTAATTTTGGACCTTATCACTCCCCCCCCCGAAAAAAAAATTAAATCTATGTATTATCCAAAACATTTATCTCTATCATAGATTGGGGTAGAATATAGCAAACTTTTGCCTAGGTCTTAAATTCTTTGGGTTAATACAGGAAGGTGGTGTTATCTGACAGGTTAGATGCTTCAGAAATGGTTGTAGGAAAAAACTGGCTCAAGTCTACTGTCTTGGGGGAAAAAGCTGTTGTCTTTTGTTGTATATCTATATAATTTGACTGAAGCTAATGTGGCTAATTTTAGTTCTTTCAACTTGTTTATGTGCCTTGAGTCTCTGTTGCTTCCAAGTTAATTAGTAGGGCATGAGAAATAAAGCAATTTAGTTTCACTTTCCCCCAGGGGAAAGGGGAAGCTGCTTCAGACATCTGTCTTTATGGAAATTAAGAAAAATGGGATGAGCTGATTTTAATTAACAAAGAGCTTCATTTTTAGGACATATGAATGATAATTCGGAGTTGAAAACACATAATTAAAAACAGCTGTTGAATGTGTTCACACTGAATTCTTTGCTATGATGAAAAGAATATGAATATATGACTTCCAAACTTGGAAAAAATGTTATATTTATATAACTTAAAACATTTAAGTGATTTAAGAAAAATCTTTTACTTTTCCCATGAAATTGAAACTGTTTTTCCCAAACATTTTTTATGAATGTCAACTGAAAAAAAGATCTGGATATACACCTAGTATCATGAAGGTATTTTTGAGTCTCAGGGAAATGGCTTTTTTTTTTCTGCTTGACATTTCAGAAAATATTGAAATATGTACTTCCTTTAGCTCCACATATTTTAATTTTGAGTGTTTATAAGAAACTTTCAATTCATTGATTTTTAAAATCAAGTTTAATAGTGTTTAAGTGAGTGAATTTTTTTAAATAGAAGAAATATCTTAAAACTGATTTTAGCCTACACGTATCAGTGAGTCTTAAACTAAAAATTGGGGAGGGGGAGGAATGTTTGGGTTTTTTTGTTTTAGATTGGTAAAAAGTTTTCCTTAACAGCTAAGCTCACTTCACTTTTGGTGATGGGGAAGGGGGTAAGAAATTTTTAAAGAAAAATTCAGTATCAGGGCATTCATTTCTCAGATTTCGAAATAAACTAACACCTTGTTATTCTGTGACGTTGTATCCAAAAACAACCCAAGAGCTGGCATTTCCCTCTCTAACAACCAAGTAGCTTCTTGCCCATCTTATGTGAGTATGGAATTTACTTTTGGGTTGATAACAATACACATGCTGTTTAAGAAAGAAAGAAAAGGAGGTTTGGCCTTTGAACTCTAGAATAACATTAATCCAGAATATTTATCAAGTTATTTTCAAGTATAGGCAGTGGAGAACATAATAGTAACATTTCACAAGAATATGATGCCTGAAGAATACATTTTCATTTCTAAACATTTCACAGGGGTAGTCATCAAAGCAGAAGCAACATTTTTGGAAGCAACTTTAGGAGTACACTTTTCACTGTTATTCTTCAGAGTCAGGACTCAACTTGCTGACTGAGCAACATTTTTGGATAACTAACATCTTGAAGCTATTTTACATTCTGAATGCTTGGATACTTCAAATTCACCACCCAAAAGTAAATGAAAAGAATAGGCCAGAAAAAGCATTCCTTGGTATCTTTCTCTCACTACTGAATTACCATTTTACTCTTTACTCTGCTTGAGACATGTCCAGGGACCATGAGATTGCTCAGTCTCAACTTCTGCAGAAGTTCATGTGGCAGTTTACAACAACGAGCAAGAATAAACAGCACGAGACAGCAGAGACACAACCACTCTTGGTGTTAATTGATGGGAATCAGTGGGCGTTCCTCTCGCTTCTTCCAGATACTAGTCTTGCTATCTTTTTTGACTAGTGGTGGTCTTCCCCTTCTTTTAGTGGGGGATATATTGGCTTCAAAATCTTCAATGGTGCTTTTTCTTCCTGGGGACTCTTCCCCAGGGTGCTCCATGATAGCTCCACTCCCTCCATCTAGGAAGTGCCTTAAAGCTGGGTCCTCGGGGGAACAGACAGTGGTTCCACTCTCACTACTGCTCAGGTCTAAATCTTCTAAGTAAAGGATCTTAGGCTGATGCATACTTTTGATGAATGTTTTTTCCCGCTCCAGTTTTCTACTTGAGTGGTGCTCATTCATGTCCACCCCAGAGTCCAGACTCGTGTCATTGCTCTGGGCTCTCTTGCCCTTTTTCAGGTCTATGAAGGAGTGCCTCACTTGTGCGACTGGCTTTCCATCAAGAGACACAAACCAGGCTCTGGGATGGGGGGAGGGCTTTCCTTTGGACAGTTCTAGGAGGGTCTGTTCTGAAATTCCTTGAAGCTCTGATGAGAAGGGAGTCATTACAACAGCTTCATTTAGTGTTCCAGGAACAGAAACGGATTCTAGTAGGCTGTTTGAATACCGGCTCCAATCTGAAGTTTGGGATGGCAAGCTCTGTTGACCTTCGAGTGGGATATTCTCTTCCCTGGCATCTGGAGGCTGTACATGAGAATGCATTGGCATTTTGGGCAATGTCTGTGTAAAGTTCTCTCTATTTACTGGTTCCATCAATTGGCCATAGACTAACTGTCCCTTTCTTGGCAAAGTAGCTGACTTAGCAGTATGTAACTGCTCTGGAGTGGAGAAGAGGTCAGATGTTTGAAGGATGGCAATGGGCTGGCTGTAGATGTGCATAAGCTGTTCTGGAATGTGAGAATGCCCATACACATCTTCATTACCTGTGAGATACCTCTTTTCCTCTTGAGCGTCACCTAGAGATGAAGATATATTGTTGTTAATATGTTTAGGTTGTTTGGACCCTACATTGGGCTCCAAAGACTGAGCTGGGTTTCTTGAGTAATTATTTTGATTGACTGACAGAAATGAAACATCTTCATTGTAGATTTTTAAATTGTCCCGAGTTTTTACCATGGAAACTCTTTCTTCTGCTTCGACCTTTGATGGTTCCTTTTTCTGAGGGTTGTACGAGGAGCTTTTGGCACTGAATAACTGTGACTTGTCCTCGGTTTTTAATGCAGCTTTGACTGAACTGATGTGATTTATGTGAGTTGTTGAAGTTGTCTGGTCTCTCTTGAGGACCTCAAGCTTAGTGATATTTCTTTCTCTTTTCTGCGGAGTACCACACTTATCCCTAGAGTAGAAGAGAAGGCAAAAAAATGTTTAAAACTTATCTGGAAGATTTCATTTTAAAAAATCATCTCATAATATGTTTATTATATATGCAATGCTACTCTAAGAATATATCCATTTTTATTTTAATCTACATAGTTTAAAGATCAAACCATTGATTTCTACAATCATTGTAATACACAGAACTGACATGATACTATAATCTGATAGTTTCTGTCTTCATACACATTAATATTGTTCTTACCTGCAATAACAAAGAAGTACAGCAAAAAATCCAATGACAATGACTATTGTTCCTCCTAATATGGCTGAAAGAAACACTGTGTGGTAGGCAGTTATGTCCTTTGAATCGCCATTTATACCTGACCCTAAATGGTTCAAAATAAACAAATAAAGAGAAAATACATTATTTTAGGTCAAATTTTCAATGTTCTATCCTGGGCAAGGCAGATTAAATGTGTGTATACACAGCTGCATTTATTTGCTCCCCTCCCATGGCAGGCTTCCCTGTGGGTGGAGATTACTTTCCCTACCCCCTTTGGGCTTAATCAATTGACTTGCTCTGCCCAGTGAAATGTGAGCATCTTAAATGAGGCCGCCTGAACGGCCTGTCCTCTTGCTAAGGCCCTCTATTATGTGAATAGTATATCCCAAAGTTTTGCTATTCCTTCAACCTAGGTTCTGGAATGAGAAAAAATGTTGAACTGAACCAAGCCAAGCCCAACAGTCATGAAGTGAAAGCAACAGACAAGTGTTTGCTATCGTTAGCTGCTGAGATAACAGGTTTATTTGTTACTGATGGCTGTGTATTGCAGAAAGTGGCAGCGAGATGCTGAAGTGCTGCTATAACGAAACCTAAAATGTGTGACACTGGCTTCCAAGCCAGGCAGTGAGGAAACTGTTGCAGGATGCAATAAAAATGGTGGCCCAAGCCATGTGGTAGCAAAATATTTGCTGGAATAAACTGGGAGAAAATATTTCTAACGAGAGCTTTGTGCAAAGAGGTTTTGAGATAGAATGTAGTGAGTGTTGACTATGATTAGCTGCATTTGATTAAAAAAGAAATTTTAAAGATAAATTCAAAAAGAATTTGCCAAAGTAAGCAGGGATGAAAGGACCGAAGAGAATGCAAAAATTGGGGGACCTGAAGAATTAAAAGTTGCAATTTTTAATTGCAGGCTGGACTCCAGAACAAGATGACGCTATGATCCCAGCAAGCTAAGCCCAGCAGCAGCACAGGTGAGCCATTATTCTTCTTCATGAGAGCACATATATACAATGCTGTTGTAATTAGCTTAACTGCAGTAAATGCAGACTAAGCACTGGGATGATCAGTGCAGGCTATGAATATTCTGCATGAAAATAAATGCAACTGATCTTGAGGTAATGTTTCAACGTCACTAAGACATAATTTTGCTCAAAGATGTATATAACAACAACTCTACTGATCAGTATCAACTGGATTTTAATATATATTCAAGGGGATGAGACACCCGATTTTCTGGTCATCTTGACCATGAGAAAATGTCCAGCGTGAAGCTTTCAGCTTCACCAAGGACACTGGAAAGACTAAGGATCATGAGGCCTTTAGATCCTTTAACTTTTGCATCATCTAAGTTGATTAAAGTAATAGTAATATTAAAGGATTTGGAGAAGCAGTGTTGTGGTTATGCATTCAGACTTTAGAGCCAGAATGCCTGAACTGGAATCCTGGCCTCACCCTTTCTTCCTGTGAGGTATTGGGCAGGCTTCATTTACTTGTGTCTCAGTCCATAGCTGTCATACCTCACCCATGTGGGTTGTTATGAGGATTAAATGGGTTAATACGTATAAATATTTAGGTTAGCTATATTATACCACTGTTAGCTATATTATACCACTGTTGTTAAATGAAACGTCAAGGTTATAGAAGAACAGGCACTTCAATATTGACAACGCTTTCCTATATGGTAACTGATAATAAAATGTTTATCATATTGAATAGGCAACCAAGCACAGTATCGCACTATATGAAATTTCTTCACACAATATGAAATTTCTTCATCCAAAAAAGAGGTAAGAGTAACAATTCTACCTACAGATTTTTCTTCAGGATCCAGAGCTGCAACAGAGTAAAGTTCGGCTATTAACTGGGTGAAATTCAACTTCTTCTCCAAAAGAATATTGAATATATATTTCCACAATAGAGTAATGCTAACAGTTTTCACTCCACAGAATTCCAACAGAACTCACTTTGGGAATTAAGAGGCTGACATTGTTGCATTTGTCCCAAATCTTATATGTATGAGAATAGCAAAAAAGCATACATCTGCATGTGTGTGTGGGCACACTGCGTGTATATGCGCATGCCCAAAAGGGGTTAGAAAGGTAGAAAATTACAATATATTTTCATTCAAATATACTTGAAAATGCATATTTAAAAAAAGTAATGGTACTTGTTTAATAAATTCTATACTCAGCCACCTACTTACCTATAGCAATCTGTGAAAAACCAATTGATTTTAATTTCTTGCACTTAAACAGATTTCTAGAATTCCTTGAAAAAATATTAAGATTTACTTTAAAAACAGACACACCAGATACTAACTAGCCCATCATAGGACCAATTTTGAGTTTACGGTAACACTCGCATCCAAAAATGTTTAGGGACATTAGTGATCCTCATATCCAACTCCCGCAATTTAGAAAAAAGAAACTAATACTCAGATGGGTAAGTACCTATTTCAAGCTCACTCTGTTAATTACTGTCAAAGCCAGAACTACAGTCAAGTCTCGTATGGATTTTTCAAAACCATCACTAGAAGGTATCTAATTCAAACTGAATGGGAATCCCACACTTCTATGTTAGTACTCTGATTCACACAAAATCGTTCTTGACATATAAGCTAAAACAAAACTTCCACCTATTTTAGAAAATTTTCAGCTTTTATAATTCATAGTCATCTTGTATAAATTGGTTGCTTCAGGTATACTTTCAGTGGAAAGCACACTTCTCTATATAACTCAAGTGCCCCTTAGGTCATTTTTATTAGAAATGAAATAACTTGGATTTAGTTGAAGTATTAAAAATTAATTGTTCTTTTTCATTTTTTCATCATTTTATAGTTGCAAATCTAAATGGGATATGGTCAGATAGCTGGCAAGACTGCATGATATTTTGCACCATGAAAAACAAAAGTAATCACCCTCTGGTTCCTGAATAAATCTCATAAGCACTAAGTTCAAACAAAAACAGAACATCCTCTTGATCGTAATAGTTAATATTAATAGCTCATATTTCTTCTATTGAAATACTAAATTTTAGCTTCATTGAAAAAAGTCTTGTTACCTTGCATGGTTTAAAATTCAAAGGTTGTCAAATGTAAAATGAAAATATCAAACTATTTTTTAAATTGCAGAAAATAATCAAAGCCTTCAAAGTATTAATAGCCAGCCATAACAAAGTTAGAAGATAAATTGCTACAGAGAATTGTATGTAAAATGTCATCCACATCCTGGATCACGGTGTGCACTGGGACTATTCCTGAACAGAATGAAATAGTCAGGTTGCAGCTGCCTTACAGCTGGGAACAAAGACACTAGATAAACCAAAAGAATTATCTCTGACACATGATTAAAGATGAAGGAGTGACATATGTATTCAGCTTTCACACTTTCCCTAAACTTTACTAAAATGACATTGAAAGCTTTGTGTTTTTTTAATATTTTTTTTCATCTTGATTGGAGTACACTTGCTTTACAATACTGTGTTAGTTTCTACTGTATAACAAAGTGAATCAGCTATATGTATCCATATATCCCCATATCCCCTCCCTCCCACCCTCCCTATCCCACTCCTCTACATGGTCACAAAGCACTGAGCTGATCTCCCTGTGCTATGCAGCTGCTTCCCACTAGCTATCTGTTTTACATTTGGTAGTGTATATATGTCCATGACACTCTCTCACTTCCTCCCAGTTTACCCTTCCCCCTCCCTGTGTCCTCAAGTCCATTCTCTACGTCTGCGTCTTTATTCCTGTCCTGCCCCTCGGTTCTTCAGAACCTTTTTTTTTTTTTTAGATTCCATATATGTGTGTTAGCATACGGTATTTTTCTCTTTCTGACTTACTTCACTCTGTATGACAGACTCTAGGTCCATCTGCCTCACTACAAATAACTCAGTTTCGTTTCTTTTTATGGCTGAGTAATATTCCATTGTATATATGTGCCACATCTTCTTTATCCATTTGCCTGTTGATGGACACTTAGGATGTTTCCATGTCCTGGCTATTGTAAATACTGCTGCAATGAACATTGTGGTACATGACTCTTTTTGAATTATGGTTTTCTCAGGGTATATGCCCAGTAGCGGGATTGCTGGGTCGTATGGTAGCTCTATTTTTAGTTTTTTAAGTAACCTCCATACTGTTCTCCAAAGTGGCTGTATCAATTTACTTTCCCACCAACAGTGCAAGAGGGTTCCCTTTTTTCCACACCCTCTCCAGCATTTATTGTTTGTAGATATTTTGATGATGTTTTGTTTTTATAAATAGACAAAAACCCATAGGTTAAAGCAGACTGAGATAAGAGACAAGAGCAACAAGATGCTGACTGCTGGAAAGGTGACTTAGCAGAGCTGGCAGCAGGGAAAGCCAAGAATTTATAACAGTGAACACCCAGATGCCCTAGAAAGTGGTAGCAGGTCCATGATGCAACCAGTCTACACTACAGTAGGTTCGAGTATTTTTTTTAAGATGACTTAATGGATGAAACATGCAATGTTTGAGTATTTTGAGATAGAAATCCTATATCTTGAGTTGTGTTTAAGTACAAAGTAAATAGATAATTTGATACCATGTTAAATCTAGGAAAAATGAAATACTTATTTTTCCTAGAATATGAATAGGCCATTCCTAGCAGACAGCTCTTGGTTTTTGTCCACCTACTGTTCATGTGTCAGGCCAATCTCCATTTGAGCTATCACTTGTCTTATCTCGGAAACAGTCTGGGGACACTATTATTCAACAGCCCCACCAAGGAGACTGCTCATGACCTAAGTCTGGGCCCATCTAAATTCCACATCCCTAGAAAGATCAGGAACAGTGTGAGGAAAGGACTGCAAAGGGTTAGTATCAGCTGTTATGAAGCAGCAGTCTTCCAAAGACAGTCACGTAGGTCTGCTAACTGGGTCGTCTAGGATTCCTGCCTTTTACAGTATGCTTCTTCAGCTTTCCCTAGGATCCTGCAAACTCCCTATATCCTAACACATTTTTTAAATTATCTAAAATCTATTCCTGTTTTTTGCAACCAAAAACTCTAACTGATCTGGGTAGAATTTATTCATAAAAAGTAAACTAAGGAAATTCTTGATTTGAATACACTTCACATTCATCAGATATTACAGCTATAAACGACCTTAGAGTTCATGGAATTTAATCTTTCCTGATACACATGGAAAAAATAAAATAAAGCTGAGATCAAGAGACTGAAAGCTTTTTCCAGTGTCATACAGTAAGTGGCAATGCTCAGAATAAAATAGGAATCTCCTAATATCAATTTCAGCATGCCTATTTGGACTTCTTAAAATTTACTCTGTTTCATTTTTACCATACCTCTAGTTCCTGGAAGTGGAGCTGCTATCCAGTAGCCCAAATGAGGTGCCTCGTATGTCCAAATTAAATGATTGTTATATTCCTTGACCATTCCCCGGCCATGATTTACCCAGGCACCTAAAAAGGAAGGCAAGTAAAAAATACTAATTGATTAGTTTATATATCTTTAATGCTGATAGGAGTTTGCTGATAGTCATGTATAGAATACTTTGCAGGACTTTTTCAAAGATTATGAAAATTGTGGCAATATATTATCATGGGATAATATACATTACATCATAATATAGTACATATTATAATATATTAAATAGAATAATTTGATTTGTTATGACTAAAGGAAATAAAATAAATACTAATAAACTAAGGATATAGATCTATTTAGGGAAATCATGACTCCAAATAATGTCTACATTGTGCATATTGAGATATGTCTTAAGAATGTGAGTAATTAAATCCAAATTTATCAACAGGTGGTTGTTACCTATTCTGGGATTCTGATTAAACACTTATAGTCTATGTTTTATGGCCTTATTATTTATTAAATACTGTTTTGTTCTAGTACTGCTGGCATAGCTCTTTTAGAACTCAATTTTTAAACTTTTTAAAAAATGCTATTCGGATTCAATTAAATGTTATCCACAGAAAAAAGCATTCAGTAAAGCCAGTATCTTTTATGAAGTCCAGCATAACAAAGCTATTTATAAGTTTGGTGTATAGTTGTATTTGGTTTATTGATTCCTTGTAATGATGTATATCTATATAACATGTAAAACAGTGTTTTTAATAAGGTAGACAAACTTGAAATTATCAGAACAATCAACCTTCTGCTTTTTAGAAGGTCACATTAAAACTAAGCATTACATATGTGACAAATCAATTCAAAAATTCTGCCACTGGAAGGTACATTAGAGACAAAGCCCTTTTTCAGGAGAAACAGTCAGAGAGCAGAACTCAAAGCAGATATTCTTCTTTAAAGTGTCTTAAAACAATTCTCTCATTCAACAAATTATCTTAAAACAATTCTCTCATTCAACAAATTAGGAAATTGAGGCCAGAATAAATTAAGTGATTTGCTCAAAATCACACTGCTGGTAAATGGACCAGGATCCAGGTCTTAGAGCTCTTAATCCAATGTTTAACAGTAGTATACCACTGTGACATTGTGATTTATAATAAGAAATATATATGTGGTCTTAATCCCCAGTCCTGGCACAGAGCTCCTAAAACCTCGGAATTTCCTATGTGATAAGGTCCAAAAAGGTGGAGAGTGTCTTTTGTTGTTCATAACAAGCTGCTTTCAATGACACCTGAGTTTATGTTAATGAGGTGAATTTTGGAAAGTCCCTGTGGATAGGAGGCTGGTTGCCAGGGGAGCCAACCACGTGATCAGAGGGTTGGACCTTTCATCTGCACCCCCACGCACCCCTGTAGAGGAGGAAGAGGGGCTGGAGCTCTAACTCAATCACCAGTGTTCAATGATTTAATCAATCATGCTTACATAATAAGGCCTCCATAAAAATCCCTGAACTCCAGGGTTTAGAGAGCAGAGTTGGTGAACACATGGAGGTGCTGGGAGGGTGAAGCACCCAGAGGAGAGAGCACTAAAACTCCAGGCCCTTTCTCCCATACCTTGCCCTATGCATCTCCTCCATCTGGCTATTACCAAGTTGTACCCTTCTATAACAAACTGATAATCTAGTTAGTAAACTGTCTTCCTGTGAGCTGTTCTAGCAAGTTATCAAACTCGAGGAAAGGGTCATGGGAACCTCCAGTTTATAGCCAGCTAGGCAGAAGCATGGGTGACAAGCTGGACTTGCAACTGGCCTCTTGAGTTGGGGGCTGTAGGACCGAGCCCTTAACCTGTAGGATCTGACACTAACTCCAGGTAGAGAGTGTCTAAATTGAATGAAATTTTAGGACACTTATTAGCTCGTGTTAAGAGTCCTGCTTGGTACAGAAAAAACACCCTCACATTTGGTGACCAGAAGTGAAGTTTTGATTGTAGAATAGAGTTGAGAGAAGAAGAGATTGTCCCTTACAACTACCATTGTTACTTATATAGTTTCTAGTCTTTCTTAAACAATATTTTATCTTCTATATATGTTTTTATCTTCTATAGTGAACATGTGTGTGTCTGTGCGTTTTATTCTTTTATAGTGAACATGTGTGTGTTTGTGCCTCACTACCTACCTTTCCAGTTACAGTGAAACCTCATTCCAAATCTCCTTTGAGGATCTACTGCTCCCTATTCTCAGTCCACATGACTAGTTTAGGGCTCCAATCCCAGTTCCAACACATGACTTAAGCCTAAATAAATTTGTGCAATCTATTTGCAGGCCACAAAGATTGGTTCCAAGATGGGCATGCAAACCCCATTCTACAAATGCAGTGAATCCAAGGGCTAATGTAATAGCTACTAGGAAAAGAATTTCTCTTTCCGTTGGACTTTAACCTGGGTAGTATAAAGTGAGAGCACCTACAGCCTTCTTGACACTCAGAAGGGAAATCCTATTCCAGAAAGGTATTAACATAGGAAACAGATGAGAGAGAAATCAAGTCCTGCAAAACTGTCTAGGCTGTGTATCAAGACTTAACCCAAGACAGTTCTACCCCTGGACCCAGTTTTGGACTGATCATTTTTTCTTGTTTTTGTTTTTTGATAAAGGTTCCCACTTTATTTACATGGAAACACCAGAAAACCAAGAGAAGCAGAAGGGAACAAAAAGTGCATCCAGCTGCTATTTAGGAGGGTAAACTCAGGGAACAAAATTGGTATGAAAGACTTTTTTTTGGAAAATAATCTCTCTACTCTCTCTCTCTCTCTCTCTCTCATATATATATATATATATATATATATATATATATATATATATATATATATATATAAATATATAATACACATACATATATACACACACATACATATAAAACACAATATTATTTTCATGAAATTAGCATACATTTATCAATTGCTTTAGCCAAGCTTTTAGATATAACTTCATATTGTCTATCAAAACAAAAATAAACCCATAAGAGCTGAAATAATTTTTAAAATTTTATTTCTGCTCAAAATATAAAAACATGGGAATGTGAGTAAATAATGCTATCTTAAAATGTAACAGTGATATCCTTTTCCCCACAATTGTATTATATTAATCAAAGTAGGGCCACTTTTGGTCATTAACAAAGTGCTTAAAATTATAATATTACTGATTTAGTACTCTACTAAAGATAAAACATTCAAATATAAATATTTTAATGTTTTAAATAAGGCATATTAAAATTTAACATTATATATAAAATATAGAAATTTTATTTATCAATTATACCTTAATAAAGCTGAAAATTTTTAATAAAAATATAGAAACATATTTCTAAAATATTCAGAACCTTTTCACCTAGCTCACATACCTGTGTTCATATCAAATGTCCAGGCAGGTATGTGATCCCCTGCACTTATACCATTTGTACGTAGAAGTGGGAGAGAAATTTGAATAGAGCCATCCACTTTTAATTCTTTTCCTCCAGAATATATTTTCACACATATTGCAGCAAGAGGAGTCAGTTCATTGCCTTCAAAACCTAAAAACAGAAGACAGTTCATTAAAATCATATGTAAAACACAAACTGTAGTTGTGTCTTAACAACAGACTAATATGGGCCTAAAATATCTAGTTCCTCTATTTCACCCAGGGTTATCCATTTTAATATCAAATAGATACTGGATTCTGCTTAAGAATTTTTAAACTATAAAATATATCATAAATAAATGCTATACTTATGTAACATTGACAAATCAGTATGAGCCTAAAGATAGAATTCTCTCTGAGTCCTCTGATTTAAGGTCACTGGAATCTAATTCAATGTTTTTAAAAACCTACAAAACCAACAGGAAGGCTGCTTCTCTGAGGGGGAGACATTTGAGCAGTGGCCAAATGAGAAGGTGCCATCCATGCAGAGACCTCTCCCAAATCAGAAGTGATCTTAGTATGTGTAAGAAAGAAAGAAGACTGGAGGTCAGAGACAGATGGGAATAGCATAGCGCCTTGGAGGCCATGGAAAGGAATCCTTATTATCGCTGCCACCGAATCTGGTATATGTCTTCAGTTATCAGACAGGGCAACCACTGGCTTATTGGAAATTTTCTGTTACATTTAAGAGAATTAACCTTTGTAAACTTCCTGAAACTCTAACCATAAGGTAAGCAAAGTAATGCCATACATATTCTGTAGACTAGTTGCATTGGTCACTAATGCACTGTAAAAAGTACTGTGTAATCTGTAAGTAATTATAATCTCTTATATCAAACTATTTATAAAGCCAGTTGGCTTTCTTAACTCCACCCCTCAGTTCTATACAGTCGGTGCCTTCACATAGTGAATGTAGCTGAAACTGATGAAATCAGCATCCCACCATTTGGGATAAGGCCAACTCAAAGAAGAAGGAAAAAAGAGTCTGAAAGACAATGAGGAGGAAACTTTCACAAAGAATTTTCATACTTGTAGAACTCTAGAACTGTACAATCCAGTAGAGTTGCCAGAAGCAGCATGCAGCAATTTAAATTTAAATGAAATGAGCAATGTAGTTTCTCAGTGCACTGGTTATGTGTCAAGAGCTCAACAGCCACATGTGGCTCAGCAGCTACCAGACTGGGCAGAGAAGAACATGCCCATTTGTCAGCACAGCTCTAGAACTTTGAAAATGTTAGCAGCATTCTCAGGACAATTGAAATGTTTAATGAATAATCTCAAAAGCAGGTGGCAGAGGAATGCTGAAGGGCAAAGCACACTTCCCACTGAATCTAATGAGTGTTGTTCATAAAAACCCTCCAGTACACCATGAGCTTGATTTGCAATAGTGTATATATTGGTACCATTCTTATGATGTTTTTATTTTGAGCATCCTGTAACTTACAACTGGAAAACTTTGGCAGGTATCTTAGATTGGCTTCCTCAAGAAGCAAACCCTGAAATAACAATATGGAGGAAGCACCCACCACTGAGGGAATGGAGGAGTAACACAGAAGAAGGAAGCCAACGCAGGATGTGTTAATGAACAGGTGTGTATGCGTTATGTGTTCTTTATCCGTCATTGGTTGAGAGCTTGCCCGTTGTGAGGGCCAAGTCTGCATCCTGGACCAGGGAATGACCTTAGGCAGAGTCACAGATGTGTGCAGTAGGAAACATAGGCTTGTAACAGAAGACAGGGTCATCTGGCTGGGGCATCAACAGCATCAGCTACAGCAAGTTAGGAAAAAAACAAAACAAAAACCTATCTAACATCTATAGACTTATTACTCTAATTTCTGACTACTCCCCAAACAACATGAACCAAAAATTTGACTCAAGGGAAAACATAAAAATTACATATTGTCTGAGGTGATTTTAAAAACAGTGGAATAAACAGAAGTTTAAAAAAAATAATTGCCAGGGGACGTTCAAGATGGTGGAGGAGTTAAGACATGGAGATCACCTTCCTCCCCACAAATACATCAAAAATATATCTACATGTGGAACAACTCCTACAGAACACCTACTGAATGCTGGCAGAAGGCCTCAGACTTCCCAAAAGGCAAGAAACTGCCCACGTGTCTGGCCGTGTGGCTCACAGGGTCTTGGTGCCGTGGCTGGGTGTCAGGCCTGAGCCTCTGAGGTGGGAGAGCTGAGCTCAGGACATTGGTCCACCAGAGACCTCCTGGCCCAGCCCCACATAATATCAATCAACCAGAGCTCTCCCAGAGATCTCCATCTTAATGCTAAGACCCAGCTCCACTCAACGACCAGCAAGCTCCAGTGCTGGACTCCCCATGCCAAACAACTAGCCAGACAGGAACACAACCCCACCCATTAGCAGAGAAGCTGACTAAAATCATAATAAGGTCACAGACACCCCAAAACACACCACCAGATGCGGTCCTGCCCACCAGAAAGACAAGATCCAGCCTCATCTACCAGAACACAGGCACCAGTCCCCTCACCAGGAAGCCTACATAGCCCACTGAACCAACCTTACCATGGGGGGCAGACACCAAAAACAATGGGAACTACAAACCTGCAGCGTGTGAAAAGGAGACCCCAAACACAGTAAGTTAAGCAAAATGAGAAGACAGAGAAATAGGCAGCAGATGAAGGAGCAAGGTAAAAACCCACCAGACCAAACAAATGAAGAGGAAATAGGCAGTCTACCTGAAAAAGAATTCAGAGTAATGATAGTAAAGATGATCCAAAATCTTGGAAGTAGAATGGAGAAAATACAAGAAACATTTAACAAGGACCTAGAAGAACTACAGAGCAAAGAAACAATGATGAACAGCACAATAAATGAAATTAAAAATTCTCTAGAAGGAATCAATAGCAGAATAACTGAGGCAGAAGAGTGGATAAGTGACCTGGAAGATAAAGTAGTGGAAATAACTACCACAGAGCAGAATAAAGAAAAATGAAGGAAAAGAATTGAGGACAGTCTCAGAGACCTCTGGGACAACACTAAATGCACCAATATTCTAATTATAGGGGTCCCAGAAGAAGAAGAGAAAAAGAAAGGGACTGAGAAAATATTTGAAGAGATTATAGTTGAAAACTTCCCTAATATAGAAAGGAAATAGTCAATCAAGTCCAGGAAGCACAGAGTCCCATACAGAATAAATCCAAGGAGAAATGCGGCAAGAGACATATTAATCAAACTATCAAAAAATTAATACAAAGAAAAAATATTAAAAGCAGCAAGGGAAAAACAACAAATAACACACAAGGGAATCCCCATAAGGTTAACAGCTGATCTTTCAGCAGAAACTCTGCAAGCCAGAAGGGAGTGGCAGGACATATTTAAAGTGATGAAAGGGAACAACTTACAACCAAGATTACCCAGAAAGGATCTCATTCAGATTCGATGGAGAAATTAAACCTTTATAGACAAGCAAAAGCTAAGAAAATTAACCACCAACAAACCAGCATTACAACAAATGCTAAAGGAACTTTTCTAGGCAGGAAACACAAGAGAAGGAAAAGACCTACAATAACAAACCTAAAACAATTAAGAAAATGGTAATAGGAATATACATGTCAATAATTACCTTAAATGTAAATGGATTAAATGCTCCAACCAAAAGACACAGACTGGCTGAATGGATACAAAAACAAGACCCATATATATGCTGTCTACAAGAGACCCACTTCAGACCTAGTGACACATACAGAATGAAAGTGAGGTGATGGAAAAACATTCCACACAAATGGAAATCAAAAGAAAGCTGGAGTAGCAATTCTCATATCAGACAAAACAGACTTTAAAATAAAGACTATTACATGAGACAAAGGACATGACATAATGATCAAGGGATCAACCCAAGAAGATATAACAATTGTAAATATTTATGCACCCAACACAGGAGCACCTCAATACATAAGACAAATGCTAACAGCCATAAAAGGGGAAATTGACAGTAACACAATCATAGCAGGGGACTTTAACACCCCACTTTCACCAATGGACAGATCATCCAAAATGAAAATAAATAAGGAAACACAAGCTTTAAATGATATATTAAACAAGATAGACTTAATTGATATTTATAGGACATTCCATCCAAAAACAACAGAATACACTTTCTTCTCAAGTGCTCATTGGACATTCTCCAGGGTAGATCATATCTTGGGTCACAAATCAAGCCTTGGTAAATTTAAGAAAATTGAAATCGTATCAAGTATCTTTTCTGACCACAACACTATGAGACTAGATATCAATTACAGGAAAAAAATCTGTAAAAAACATAAACACATGGAGGCTAAACAATACGTTATTAAATAACCAAGAGATCTCTGGAGAAATCAAAGAGGAAATCAAAAAATACCTAGAAACAAATGACAATGAAAACATGATGACACAAAATCTATGGGATGGAACAAAAGCAGTTCTAAGAGGGAAGTTTATAGCAATACAATCCTACCTCAAGAAACAAGAAAAATCTCAAATAAACGACCTAACCTTACACCTAAAGCAATTAGAGAAAGAAGAACAAAAAAACCCCAGAGTTAGCAGAAGTAAAGAAATCATAAGGATCAGATCAGAAATAAATGAAAAAGAAATGAATGAAATAATAGCAAATATCAATAAAACTAAAAGCTGGTTCTTTGAGAAGATAAACAAAATTGACAAACCATTAGCCAGACTCATCAAGGAAAAAAGGGAGAAGACTCAAATCAACAGAATTAGAAATGAAAAGGAGAAGTAACAACTGACACTGAAGAAATACAAAGGATCATGAGAGATTACTACAAGCAACTCTATGCCAAGAAAATGGACAACCTGGAAGAAATGGACAAATTCTTAGAAAAGCACAACCTTCCGAGACTGAACTAGGAAGAAATAGAAAATATGAACAGACCAATCACAAGCACTGAAATTGAACTGTGATTAAAAATCTTCCAACAAACAAAAGCCCAGGACCAGATGGCTTCACGGACGAATTCTATCAAACATTTAGAGAAGAGCTAACACCTATCCTTCTCAAATTCTTCCAAAATATAGTAGAGGGAGGAACACTCCCAAACTGTATCCTTATCAGTGATACAGACCAATATCACTGATAAACATAGATGCAAAAATACTCAACAAAACACTAGCAAACAGAATCCAACAGCACATTAAAAGGATCATACACTACGATCAAATGGGATTTATCCCAGGAATGCAAGGATTCAATATATGCAAATCAATGTGATAAACCATATTAACAAACTGAAGGAGAAAAACCATATGGTCATCTCAATAGATGCAGATAAAGCTTTCAATTAAATTCAACACCCATTTATGATAAAAACCCTCCAGAAAGTAGGCATAGAGGGAACTTACCTCAACATAATAAAGGCCATATATGACAAACCCACAGCCAATATTGGTCTCAATGGTGAAAAACTGAAACCATTTCCACTAAGATCAGGAACAAGACAAGGCTGCCCACTCTCACTACTATTATTCAACATAGTTTTGGAAGTTTTAGCCACAGCAATCAGAGAAGAAAAAGAAATAAAAGGAATCCAAATCAGAAAAGAAGTAAAGCTGTCACTGTTTGCAGATAACATGATACTATACATAGAGAATCCTAAAGATGCTACCAGAAAACTATTAGAGCTAATCAATGAATCTGGTAAAGTAGCAGGATATAAAATTAATGCACAGAAATCTCCTGCATTCCTATACACTAATGATGAAAAATCTGAAAGAGAAATTAAGGAAACACTCCCATTCACCACTGCAACAAAAAGAATAAAATACCTAGGAATAAACCTTCCTAAGGAGACAAAAGACCTGTTTACAGAAAACTATAAGACACTGATGAAAGAAATTAAAGATGATACCAACAGACGGAGAGATATACCATGTTCTTGGATTGGAAGAGTCAACATTGTGAAAATGACTATACTACCCAAAGCAGTTTACAGAGTCAATGAAATCCCTATCAAACCACCACTGGCATTTTTCACAGAACTAGAACAAAAAATTTAACAATTTGTATGGAAACACAAAAGGTCCCGAAGAGCCAAAGCAATCTTGAGAAAGAATATCGGAGGTGGAGGATTCAGGCTCCCTGACTTCTGACTATACTACAAGGCTACAGTAATCAGGACAGTATGGTACTGGCACAAAAACAGAAATATAGATCAATGGAACAGGCTAGAAAGCCCAGAGATAAACCCACGCACATATGGTCACCTTATCTCTGATAAAGGAGGCAAGAATATACTGTGGAGAAAAGACAGCCTCTTCAATAAGTGGTGCTGGGAAAACTGGACAGCTACATGTAAAAGTATGAAATTAGAACACTCCCTAACACCACACACAAAAATAAACTAAAAATGGGTTAAAGACCTAAATATAAGGCCAGACACTATCAAACTCTTAGAGGTAACATAGGCAGAACACTCTATGACAAACATCACAGCAAGATCCTTTTTGACCCACCTCCTAGAGAAATGGGAATAAAAACAAAAATGGGACTTAATGAAACTTAAAAGCTTTTGCACAGGAAAGGAAACCATAAAGAAGACGAAAAGGCAACCCTTAGAATGGGAGAAAATATTTGCAAATGAAGCAACTGACAAAGGATTAATCCCCAAAATTTACAAGTGGCCCAGGCATCTCAATATCAAAAAAACAAACAACCCAATCCAAAAATGGGCAGAAGACCTAAACTGACATTTCTTCAAAGAAGATATACAGATTGCCAACAAACACATGAAAGGATGCTCAACATCACTAATCATGAGAGAAATGCAAATCAAAACTACAGTGAAGTTTCAGCTCACATGAGTCAGAATGCCCATCATCAAAAAATCTACAAATGATAAATGCTGGAGAGGGTGTGGAGAAAAAGTAACCCTCTTGCACTGTTAGTTGGGATGTAAATTGATACAGCCATTATGGAGAATAGTATGGAGGTTCCTTAAAAAACTAAAAATAGAATTACCATATGACCCAGCAATCCCACTACTGGGCATATACCCTGAGAAAACCATAATTCAAAAAGAGTCATGTACCAAAATGTTCATTGCAGCACTATTTACAATAGCCAGGACATGGAAGCAACCTAAGTGTTCATTAACAGATGAATGGATAAAGAAGATGTGGCACATATATACAATGGAATATTACTCAGTCATAAAAAGGAATGAAACTGAGTTATTTGTAGTGAGGTGGATAGATCTAGAGTCTGTCATACAGAGTGAAGTAAGTCAGAAAGAGTAAAACAAATACTGTATGCTAACACATATATATGGAATCTAAAAAAAAAAGCATTCTGAAGAACCTAGGGGCAGGACAGGAATATAGACACAGACGTAGAGAATGGACTGAGGACATGGGGAGGGGGAAGGGCAAAGTGAGAGAGTGGCATGGACATATATACACTACCAAAGGTAAAATAGATAGCTAGTGGGAAGCAGCCGCATTGTACAGGGTGCTTTGTGTCCATCTAGAGGGGTGGGATGGGTGGGTGGGATAGGGGGGGTGTGATAGGGAGGGTGGGAGGGAGACGTAAGAGGGAGGGGATATTGGGATATATGTATACATATATAGCTGATTCACTTTGTTGTGTAGCAGAAACTAGCAAACCATTGTGAAGCTATTATATTCCGAATAAAGATGTTTAAAAAAAAATACAAACCTTGTAAAGTTTTTAAAGTTTTAGCAAAACACACTGCTACTCAAAGTGAAAAAATAATAAAAAAATAAAAACAGTGGAGTTTGTTAATTGCAACAACTGGTTGAAATGGTAGAATAAGTGTGAATGTACAGAGGGAAGATACAGTTTTTATAGGTGTCATTCATAAGTTAATTGTTAAATAGTGTAAGATTCCATCATCTTCGTAATATAAGTCATGACAACCTTATGTAAGTGTGCTGAATATAAAAAATACTTTTTATATATAAAAAGTATGCTGAATATAAAAAATATGTACAATTTTTTATATATAAAAAATACTAGTGCTGCTGAATATAAAAAATACTTTTCAATATTACCATTTTACTCAGAGGATATCAAATATATTTGAAAAGAAAAATTTCCAGTTGCTTACTCTAACCTATAAACTTTTTTATATCTAACAATTATTGACACTTCTGATCAATTTGATAAGAATGAATAGGTCAAATTATAATATATGTGTAAACTTCTTAATCAAATTTCCACTGTCAAATGTATTTTTTAATTTGCAAAATTATACGATAATCATTACTATTTTCAATACATTGTTTACCTCCTTTGGATAAAAATATCCTGTAAATTAAACTCTCCATTAATTTGAAATAATGTATGCAGAAGACTGGTATAATCTTTCTTTCATTGGATCAAAGGGACTGCCTATAAACACTTTAATAACTATATTTATGTTTCAAAAGTGACATGTCTCCTCCAAAGCTGAATTGAATTTCAAACATCTAAATAAATAGTACTTGATGAGATTTATGTACTGTTTTTATAAATAGATTATAAAAAATTAGAAAATACCTGACTTATTGAGAGTAATTCCAGTCGTATACAGAAAATTATCCACTTTCAAAAACTGTTGTAGGACTGTAAGGTAGCCTGTAACGTTGCTAATGTGATGGCTGTTGGGTAGTCTAATTAAGGCTTTTGAAAACTGAACACTTGGTTGAGATTTGGCATCTGGAAAAAGGAAACCTCATTAGCAAATAGACAAAGCAAATGCATATTAAGCACAGCACTATTCGTCAGGACATTTTACTCTAAGTGAACCAGTTATTTCTAAAACATTACTGACATCTCCTAATTATAATTATTATTTTATATTCAGATCTGAATAAATAAGAAATGCCCCTTTCTTTAGATCATACAAGGCACCTTTAGCCTAGAGAGTGCTTGATTCGCCTGGCCAGAATTTCTTCGCCCTTTGAGTTTCACTCTAGGGAACCACACATTGACCCATGTGGTTCACTTGGGGTTTCATTTCTGTAACAAGAGTAGAGGTAATGGTGTATGCCAGAATAGGCTGAAACCAATCAAAAGCATCTCATTATCCTGTTGGCCACAGTGATTTGTTGAACTATGGGACTTGTGACAACCACAGTTAATGAGATGCAATGTGAGTTTTGCTTGGACTTCTAGGGGAAAAGACCTGCTATTCCCCACTAGATTTTATGTGAGCAGATATATGTCTGGGAGTTGAAAAAGCCATCTTGTGACCAAAAATGAGAGCTCGTTTGAAAATGAGACAATATTTAAGGACTGGAGAGTTGAGAAATGGAAAGAGTAAAACTAGTTCTCAGTTATTTCAACTGAAGCCCCTGATCAAGCCATGTCTAAAGTTGGTCCCATTCCTACACTTATCAATCATTTGGGTAATAAATAAGTGCTTCCTTTGGGCTTAAGCTAGTTTTGGGTTGGGTTTTCAGCAACTTGCAACAGAAAGTATCTTTGATGGTAAGCCATATACTTAAGTAGGTAGGTTTCTGCATCAGGCAATTAAACATGCATTAAAAGTTTTTCAAATGCCAGGCATTCAATTTATAAATATTATCTCATGTAAATAACTTTGAATTGACTATCCTCTGATTTATGGAGAACCCAGGGACAATATTGATTTTTTTCTGTAATCAGCAGATCTTTAACAATTCAAGGGTCAACTCATATCATTAAAACTAAAAATTATCAGAAACAATCAGTTAAATTCTTAGGATGAAAAAAAGTATCCGTTTTTAAAGAGTTACATGACAATAAAAAATAAACTATACACTGACTGAGAATTATCTTACATTGTTTTATTTATCATTTATGTATGAAGCTAGAAAAATGGTACCTGGAAAATAAACAGTTAAGGGATATAAAGAAAAACAGCACATCTATATTATCCTTGTTAAATTGCTTTGAGGGCACAATGCAATACCTTTTGATCCCTTACAGGTACTATCTACAACTTACTTACTCTTTTAAAATGTGTGGCTTAATTATGATGAAAATCCAAACTTCTTTACAACTGAAAACATGTACACTAAAGGAAATGTCTAACTGAACTTCTCTAAGGTTTTACACATTCCTGAAGTTTCCAATTTTTCCTGCTCCTTTAACTACAAATAGATTTACACACAGGCCTAACACATTTTTCACTATACAAAATGAACCACTTCCTGATAAAATCTTAGAAGGAAAAATATAAACGTTTTTTGGAAGTTAAGAAGTGAGGATGTGTACTTTCTAAGGAAAGGTTTAACATCATCAGAAACATCCATCCCTTCTCGGTTGGCCTCACCAATAGGTCAACTCTTAGGGAAATGAGGCAGTAAAAGGAATTCCAGAGGGCTCACAGTGTTCTCACAGAGATGGGCACATGGCATGGGCAGTGCCACCCAGACAGACGAGAGCTCACCACTGCTTGGTACAGTGGCAAAGGAGTGGTACGTGAACATGCTCACGCTGATTCTTTTCATATAACCCAGCAGAAATTACAATTTGTTATGGGGTTTGAAGAATCCAGTAAGGAGTAGGATGTGTCAAGATTAAAACCAAAACAAATAAATGAAGCAGGACTGCGGAGAACCTGATTTCACTAAGGCCCCAGCAGCATAAAATGTGGCCTCTCTCTGCAAACATGTAGTTCCTATTTACTTTCCATCCTTCATACGCAGCGCTACATCCACCCATCCTGCCATGCACCGGCAAACTCAGTGCAAGAGTAAGAGATTCTACTGCCTTGCTCAGTAAATTACTCTAAGATTAATCAAGCCCTAATTATTTTTTTCCAAATGATAGTGTTAGGCTTTCTTTTTTAATACATTGGGACTAAATAAGATAAGCTTCTGAAGATGAAGAGAACTTCAAAAACAGTTCTTTTTACCACGACTCTTGTATTGGACTTTGAGGTTTTCTGCCTTTACCAGTCATTCTCAACATCCTCAACCAGTAGTTCTCAACATTAATTTCCCAAAAGAAACAAAAAAGCCAATTATTGTCATCTATAGAGGTTTTACATAATATGCAGTAAGAGTCACAAAATGCTGGGACTCGTTAAGGGGGTGAGGAGGTGAGGTATAAAGGATAAAACTATCATCTTCGTGGTTGGTAAAGCAGAGCTGGAGGACACAGCTTGAATCAGACCCCAAATCGCGCTTCCGGTATTCTTGCCCTTGGGATATGTGAGTGGGGCAAATCATGTCTGCCAAGCAGATACTTCCCAGCCTTAGACCCTTCCCACACAGGCAGCAAGATTAATGTCAGAGGCATGAAGGAATGAATTCTTAATGCGTTAAGAATGAATTCTTAATACATTAAGGAATGAAGGTGACCTGCAAACTAGAAAGCCCCAAAGGTCTGAGGCCTTTTCCCAATTTCACCAACCACTAAAGCTCAGTGAGAGATGTGATTTGGAAAGCAGTTCAGGGACTCTTTCCAGTATTTCTGCAAGTCAGATGTTCTACTGGGGGTGGCTAAAATGGTAAAAGAGAGAATGATTCCCACTACACACACACACACACAAATGCTATAAGTTTGATAGTGAAATAAGAATCAGTTCAGATCAACTTATAGCCAGTACTAATCATCCCTGATCAATTTAGAAATTTCCCACCTTATAATCAACACTGATCCACTGGTGAAGAAGTACAGTTATACAATATAGTCACAATATAGTCTCTTTACTTACTAGCTAAGTAAGAAGTGGTGTACTTACCAGCTAATTTTCCAGTAATTAAAACAGTGTCTTCAAACAGCCATATATTTGCTTGGCTTTGTGGGAACAGTGAAAGTGTAACTGATGAATATACTGTGAATATAGCATAATTAGGATATTTTATTAGACATGTGGGGAAAACTGGGACAAATATAGTTCTGCTCCAGCAGGTCCTAAAAATGTGGGGAAAAAGAAATTCTGTGATGGGACAAGCAATTCAAAACAAAGGAAGAATGCATGTATAATATGATGGAGGAAAAAAAGGAACATAATAAAGTCAGACGATTCGGCATCACTATTTTACTAATTTTTAAAAATTTTATACAGTAGTTTGTACCAAGGTGACTAATGATGTTCTCTGACTAACCCCAGATATATTTGGTCAAGTTAAATGCTTAAACAACCCTCTGCTATTTTCTCTATATAATCGTTAATTATTTCCTTCTTATATTGAATAATTTTTAAACCATTTTTTCCTGGCCCCATGGTTCAAGGTTCTCTCAGATGGGGAGTACATCCACTCTTCTTTTTTAACTTCCCATACAAAGGTGCAGTGCTCTTCTTCACAGTGTGGTTCGCCAAACAGACTGCGCTTTGCCAAAGGAAGAAACAGTTTAACACAAAAAATGATCCAGAGGCAACCTTTAGTAGTAGGGAGGATGGGGCTGGACCCGCCTATAAGAGTAGGCACCTGAAATGCCTGGTGGGATGAGTAAGTGCAGATCCCCTGAAAGATAACTAAATTCTTTCAAAATCAGGAACAAGAGGCAGGGAAAAAAGACCATCGTTTTATAAGCAAGACCAAATCAAACAACCTGACCAATCCTGCAAAAGAAAAATAAGTTCTGAGGCATCACCTAAAGTACAAGTTCTCAGTGATCTCTCTCTTCCATGCAATGCAAGTAAATATCAACAGAAATGATACAATATCCCTAAATCACTTAAGAAAGGATAAAACACATTTGCATGAGAATACTTTTAAAATTTGGAGATATTTCAAAGAGCTGTAAAGGAAATACGGAAAAGACAGGATAAAATATTAAAAGTATACAATGATGTATGGGTGGATGTAAAACAATATACTTTTTTCTTAAGTAGGAATAGAGAACTACCAAATGAAAGTAATTTTAATTCAGAATACACTAACATTTAGATGGATTGCTAGACTTATGAGATTGGAGAGGAGGTGGTTATGGTAGTAGCTTGGACCCCGAGATGATTGTATCCCATATTTGGATACTTTCTTAGTCCCAGGTAGGTTAAAATGGGCTACCCTGACAGCTTTTTCTATTAAACCTGAGGAGAATCTTTCAGAAAGTCCCTTAAACTTGGATTCAGATTTCCTTTGACTTTAAAAAATGTTTCTGATTATAAACAGGATATATATCCACTCTGGAAAAGTTGAGAAATACAGACAAGGAAAGAAGAAAATGATGGTCATCACAATACCACTGCAGAGACAACCACTATTAGTATTTCAGTATAGCTCTTCCTGGATTTTTCCTGTGATTTTTTTTTTAAAAAAGAGGGAGTATGATATTGTATACAGAATATTTTCACCCTGCCTTTTCACTTAAAATAATATTGTAAGCATTTCTGTCCCTCAACAGAAACTTTCATAACATTTTCAAGGTCACATATTTCTTAAAGTATCAAGATTCACTTAACCACTACACTGTAAAATACTGTATATTTAGATTGTTTCCATTTTCACTATTACAAAATAATATTTGACTCAACATCCTTGTGCACAGATATCTGTCCACTTTATTTGTATGTTTGTTTTTAGGATAGATTTCCAGCAGTCAATGATGATGAAGATTTCGAAGGCACTGACACACACATTTCTAAGTTGTTATCCAGATAACACTGCTGACTTCTCCCACCAGCAGTGTTTGAGGATGGCCATATTGCCCAGCTTGTCGATATTGAGTATGTTCACTTTTTAAAAATGTTTCTAAAGTGAAAAAATCTAAGAAATGTGTATTTTGGGGGCATATTTAGATTATTAGGAAGGTAAAATATTTTATCATATTTACTAATCATTTGTATTTTCTGTTTTGAAAACTAAGTCATGATTTTATCCATTTACCTTATTTAGGCAGGGCCTTGGTATTTTTACTGATGTGTATGAATTCTTAACACATTAAGGACATCATTCCTTATTATTTCATATATTTTTTTACTACTTTTTTTTTTTTTTTTTTTTTTTGCGGTATGCGGGCCTCTCACTGTTGTGGCCTCTCCCGTTGCGGAGCACAGGCTCCGGACGCACAGGCTCAGCGGCCATGGCTCACGGGCTTAGTTGCTCCGCGGCATGTGGGATCTTCCCGGACCAGGGCACGAACCCGTGTCTCCTGCATCGGCAGGCGGATTCTCAACCACTGCGCCACCAGGGAAGCCCACTACTTTTTTAAATTATGGGGAAATCTACCTTTTATGACATCTTTCATTGCTTTTCAGTTTAAAAAGACCATCCTAAAAAAATAAGATAGTTTGTTAAATTTAATATAATTTAAGTTTCCATATTTTAACTTTTTGAGCAATATATTTTGGAATATGGATTGAAATTAATTTATTCCAAATAGTTAACCAAAGTATCCCAATATTACTTATTGAATATTCAGCTTTTTCCTCAATGATTTATGATTCCTATCATAGATTATATTTTTTATGCCTACTAGTATCTGATTTGTACCACATTACAAGTCATAGTACAATATCACTTAATTCTGTAGCTATATATTTTAGTTATATGGAATGGCAAATTGCCTCTAGTAAATCGTCTTAGAAGATTTCAGGTATTTTGACACATCTGTTCTTTAAGGGTTATTTTGCCAAGTGTTTTGTTAATGCATTAAATCTATAAATTAATCTGGGAAGAATTCAAATCTTTACAATATTCAAGCTAAGAAAAAATATTTTTCCAGTTTCTGGTGTTTTAGTTGATTTGGTTTTTTTTTTTTTTTTTTTAGGTCTATCAGTAACATTTGGTAGTTTTATTTTCCCTCCCCACAGTTACGTCACTTTTTTTTTTTTTTTTTTTTTTTTTTTTTTTTTTTTTTTTGCGTTATGCGGGCCTTTCACTGTTGTGGCCTCTCCCGTTGCGGAGCACAGGCTCCGGACGCGCAGGCTCAGCGGCCATGGCTCATGGGCCCAGCCGCTCCACGGCATGTGGGATCCTCCCGGGCCGGGGCACGAACCCGTGTCCCCTGCATCAGCAGGCGGACTCTCAACCACTGCACCACCAGGGAAGCCCTTCACTTTTTTTTTTGTAGGTTTCCCTGCATATTTTGTTTGTTCTTGTTGTTCTGAGAGGGATTTCTTTTCATTATTTTTCCTAATTGGTTATTACTTCTGGTATATAAGAACATGTATTGATTTGTAGCAATACCAATTTGTAGTTTTCCAGGGATATGATCATAACCAGAAAAAATGGTTTTGATTCTTCCTTCCTAATAGCTATCTCCTTTTTTTATCTGTTAATATCTTTTTGCTCTGATAATAACTTCTACTACAATGTAAAATAATATAGACATCTGTGTCTAGTTTCTTATTTTAGTAGGATCACCTCTAATATTTTACAGTTAAGTATGATTTTGAGATACCTAAGGATATCTTTGTGGTCCTAGTTTTTAAAGAGTGTGTTCTTGGTTAGGCATGAATAGTGAACTTATAAAATGCATTTCAGGCAACATTTCAGGCAATTGTTGATATTATCACATATTAGTTCTAATTTGTTCTACTAACATGATACATAAAATTAATGAAGTTTGACATCCTTATAGTCCTGAAAAGAAGAAAAACCCTACTTGGTCTTGACAGTATCCTATATTTAAATAATGGTGAAATTCTTTTCTGTATTGTTTAGGAATTTTGCATTTAGAGTTATAAGTATGACTGGTCAATAGAGAGGTGTGTGCATATGAGAGAGAGTATGCACACATGGGGGCATTTAATTTTGTACTACCTTTGTTAGGTCCCACAATCAAGGCTGTACTGATTTGGTAAAATGATCTGGGGTACTTTTCCTTATAGCCTGTGAAGTTATTTTTACCCAGAACATTTTACCCATGGTTATTAATCTACCTCATCTAAAATCAATATGCCATTTAAATTATCACAAAATTATTTTATTGGATTTTTAAGATTATTGCCAAATTTTTTGGTAATTTTTATGATTTTTAAAGCTTTTATGTAGTTTTATCTTTTATTTCCTTCATTTTTGTTTAAATTAGCTAGATGTGTGTATAATTTACTTCAAAGAACACTGTCAATTATTTCTTTATATTTTTCTAATATATGCCAATCTACTTCAATCTTTTCATTTCCTTTTTCCCATTTTAGTTGGTTTCTTCTTTCATTATTTTTCTCACTTTTGTTGAATGAATAGTTGTACTTAATTTCTGCCTTAAAAAAATTTTAAAGCATTTGAGACCATGAATTCACCTCAAATACATCCCTATCTGGATTTTCCAGTCATTTTATTACAATTTTATTCACATGAGTCTTATTAAATTATCTAATTCAGGTTTCATTTTCTTTCTCATTCTAAATTTAAATAGTTCAAGAATTCAAATGTTTCCCATATGAAACTAAATAAAATATCTAAAACCTAACAACAAGAACCACCACAATAAAAAATAAAATTTTTAGAAAGATTGATTACCTAATGTATCATCCTTCCAGTCAATCAGACTTGTATTCTGGTACTTTGTATAGCCAATTTTCCCAGTATTCAATTAGTTGTAATAACTCCTACCAATTTTTTTTCCAGCTTTATTGAGATATAATTGACATCTAACATCATGTAAGTTTAAGGTGTACAATGCGATGATTTGATATATGTTTATATTGTGAAATGATTGCCACAATAATTAATAATGCTTTCTCCAGTATGCCTCTTGTACTCTCACCTCTCCTTTCCATTTCCTTTCTTACATCAGGCTACTGTCCACCCACACAACCACAGCTTCATAGCCAGGCTCCCTGAATCCATTTAGCCCTGCTGTTGCCCTGTTCTTTATACACTGTAAATTCAGTTTCTAAACAACTTACTTTCATGTGCTCAAGAATCTATGGGAACTGCTTTATTATTCGTCATGTAAATCTAAACTGTTCATCTTATCTTTTGAGACTGTCCTTTAATTATCTGGCCCTTTACTTTACTTTGGCCTATCCTGCTTCTAACTAATTCTTTGGGCATGCAACACCCCTCTCCGCCACCTGCAGACAAGCTTTGTACCAGAGCAGAGCTGTAGCTCGGGATTCCTTCAAGCTTCTATAGAAGGAAAAAGACCTTCATGTTTTCTTCAAACTGGCATGCCTTTCTAACTTCCTTATATTGGCTTCACATAGTCATATTTTCGGTTTATCAGAACAAGAGAAAAAAATCATTTACATTTAGTGAAGGCAAAACATTGTTTAACTGCTTACTTGGCATTCTTCCAGTCTTCCAAGGCAGAGGTGTCAACACATAGCCATCTTTGTAAGCAATAATGGTTAGGCTGAGTCCTAACTTGTAGGGTACTCTTATCAACACTGCTCCATTGTTTCTAGTTACTGTGGAATTTGTCTTTGTGTAGTTTACAAACACTTCCACAACTGCTTGACTCAGGTACTGACGACTGATGATGTCATTCACCTGGACTTTCAGCATAAATACAGACACTGGAAGAGAAAAAGAAAATCGCAGCACGTTATATCCTAGAAAGCATATGTCACTATACTTAAAAATGTCATTTAAGACACCTGAACCAACAGTACAAAACTGTTGAAAAATTTAGGAAATACATACACATGGATGGATAGAAAGAGGTGTTAAACATTCCAACAAATTCATTATTCTTCCTAAAACTGAATAAATTTGAATTTATTATTAATACGGTGCAGTATTATCACTCCATTTTCTCTGCCATTTAGAAGGAGAAGAAGGGAGAACAGTGAATAATGGAAAGAGTTTCTGGCTTTAGGAAAATAATTTTTACTTTATGTTACTAATTTCTAATATTATCAAGTTATATAGATTTAATACTAATTTAAAATACAGTCAAAGGTCTTAGAATAAAATGCCATCTCACCAAACCCATTAGTGCATGGCTAGCTCCTTTATTTTGCTCTGTTGTCTGGAAAGCAGGGGATGTGTTTTAGTTCCAAATTACAAAATATCAAAACAAAATCTCAGATAGACCTAGAGAATATTATGCTTAGTGAAATAAGTCAGAAAGATAAATACTATGATGTCACTTATATGTGGAATCTAAAAAATAACATGAATGTATATGCAAAACAAACACATTCACAGACATAGAAAATAAACTTAAGGTAATCAAAAGGGAGAGGGAAGGGGGAGGGACAAATTAGGGGTATAAGATTAACAGATACAAACTACTATCTATAAAATAGATAAGCAACAAGAAGGTATTGTATAGCATAAGGAATTATAGCCGTTACACTTTGTAATAGCCTATAATGGAACAGAATCTGCAAAAATACTGAATCACTATGCTGTATACCTGAAACTAACATTGTAGATCAACTATACTTAAGTTAAAAAAAAAAACTTTTTCTAAAATATAAAAAAAACATTATCCATTAAATATATAGACACAACATGTGAAAATAATACAGTCAAGAAAATAAGAATTAAAGCTTTTTCTACTTAAACCTCCAGCCTTATAGATCTTGACAATGTGTTCACGCATTTACCAATGATAATGTCTGGCTACAAAAGAACTTTTACCATCATGGAAATGCCTTTGCAAAGCCTGTATCATAACACCTTTGCTAAGATGCCTTATCTTCTATCAAAAATGGGCTCTGCAGCCAGTCAAGGTCCATCTCTGCCATTCCCTAGACATGTGACTTTGGGTGAGTTACTCACCTCTCGGTCCATTTGCTCATCTGTAAAATCAGGAGATAGCAACTATTTTGAGCTAATAAAATAAAATAATGCAAATAATGTGCTCAGTACAGTGTTTGGTTGTCAAATCTAATGTTAGTATTGTTATTTATAACAAAAATTATGACTTCACAACTGGAGATCACTTCATAAACATGAGTACATCAATAAGAAACGTAAGGATTAATTATGCTGTTATGCATTTGTGTAAACAAACCCATTTTTTTAAAAAGAATTTTTAGCCAGAACATCACATCAGGTAAAAAATCCTAGTCAACAATGATTGAGTTGCAATATTGCTACAAAACTGTTGTCACACCTTATCTATTTTTTGTTAAGATAAGCTAGACTTTAAGTTGCTTTTGACCATACAAAGACATTTTAAATACAAATAGAACCACTGTAACTGCCCAGTCCTAGGAAAGGTACCATTCAGCAAGTTATAAAATAGTCCTGATCCTTTTAAGAATCTAAAAATGAGGTTAAATGTTATCCAAACACAATTCTTTATATATTCAGACACAAACATTATTTTTCGTATATTTCCTCATACATGATAACAATTACTCTAATAAGAACTAAAATGTGTTGGCAGTTAGTGAACCAGGCATTGTGTTAATTTTTAAGTGCATCATTCCATTTTCTCTTCAAAACACTCCCATTAGATAGATACGATTGTCTTCATTTCATATATTGGTAATTGCAGGTTGGCACGGTTTGTAAGTCGGCCATGGAGGAAACCATGGAAACCAAACAAACTTTCCAGTCTCTCCTCGAAGCTTGTGCTCTTATTGCACTACAGTTGCCTGATTATACCCTTAAAAGCTACTCTAGTCCCACTTTAGATCATGGAAATGGGAAGAAATGGGAGGAAAAATGACTCCTGTAGAGTCACACCTTAAAATGAGGTTCCAGGGCTTCCCTGGTGGTGCAGTGGTTGAGAGTCTGCCTGCTCATGCAGGGGACACGGGTTCGTGCCCCGGTCTGGGAGGATCCCACATTCCCACATGCTGCGGAGCGGCTGGGCCCGTGGGCCATGGCCGCTGGGCCTGCGCGTCCGGAGCCTGTGCTCCGCAACGGGAGAGGCCACAGCAGTGGGAGGCCCACGTACCGCAAAAAAAAAAAAAAAAAAAGAGGTTCCATTAGTATATCTGAAAAATGGTTAATTTCCAAAACAACTTTGTATATATTCAAATGTAAATATGGAGAATAGATTACAAGGCAAAATATAGATAACTGATGTTCATCCACACCTCCACTTTCTCGGCATTTTTAATAATAAAAAGCCTTTGTGGGAGGATAAATTATTTGTGAGCAGTCATTACTATCATTACTTTTATTTTATTTTTTTTCCTTTTTTTTTTTCTTTAAGAGTGATAAGACTTTTATTTTTTATTTTTTATTTTTTTAAACATCTTTATTGGAGTATAACTGTTTTACAATAGTGTGTTAGTTTTTCCTTTACAACAAAGTGAATCAGTTATACATATACATATGTTCCCATATCTCTTCCCTCTTGTGTCATCCTCTCTCCCACCCTCCCTTTCCCACCTCTCTAGGTGGTCACAAAGCACAGAGGTGATCTCCCACTATCATTACTTTTAATAGAAAAATTCAGGAGCATCTGGTGCTGAACGGTCAACTAAGCCTTGGGCCATAACTCCAAGCTTTCCTCAAATTATTTAACTACCTCCCCATCATATCATAAATTCATCCCATTACTATGTTTTCACACTAAAATAAATCATGTTGCTAACAATTTAAAATCAAAATATGAAAAAGGACTAGGAATAAATACATGTTCCTGTTGCCAAGCCTTGTGTGTATATTATCACAAAAATCTCAATATACCTTTGTAAAATATATAATATCAAGTCCATTTTACTGATGAAGTGAGATTTCAGACATTCAGGCAGCTATGCAAACTGCCTCAAATCTCACAGTCATTAAGAAGCTGTGTCAATATAGCAGAAATTAACACAATATTGTAAAGCAATTATACTCCAATAAAGATGTTAAAAGAAAAAAATAAAAAGAAGCTGTGTCAGCCTTCAAGTATCCCCCCCATGAATGACTCCAAAGCCATCTTTACATCATGTTATAGTGAGTCCTGGGGTCACATTACTCAAGTTAATTCAAGGAATGTATGATTGAAATCGTCACTGAGAACTTAAATTCTTATATAACATCAATTAAAAAGAAAAGAAGTAATCATATATACATGCTGATGCCAAACCATGGCTTCAAATTCAAATGGGAAATACAACTCTTAGGCAAAAAAGTAAAAGGTTGCCATATGTAAATAGGGCATGATGGGCTTCTAAACCAATGTTCTTGAATAGATCCACCTAGTACAAAAAAGTAGTTATGTGTAGAGGACAAGTAGCTGCTACTCAATTCAAAATAATTCCCCCAGTCACTTGCCCCTAATCCCCTAGACAAAATTTATTGAGCCACTGGCATAAAGCATCTAACTAATGCAGGCCAGATAGTCTGTCAGGCCCTCAAAATGTGAATAAAGATACAGAGGCTAACAGTTGCTGGAGCTGAATCATCTGAGAGAGTCTATTAACTCCTACTCTCTGTGATTTCCAGTGTTTTCATGTCCCTCTCCTTCCAGAAGCTGGGTTGTACCGTCCCTCCTGCTGATCTGTGAACTATATCAAAATCCCTCCCCCGAATCTTGTACCAGAGTTGGGTTCTGTTGCTTGCTTCCAAAGCAAGTACCTTAAATGACATGGGATACACTGTAAATATATGATATTTTATTTAATAGGCTACCCTATCTTTTATAAGAGAAGGCAAAGGAGGGAAGGCTAGTGTACCAAAAATATAAGAAACCACATAAGAGGGAGACTGCACATAACTAGAAGATAATTTACGTTCCCTATTAAAATTTGGTAATGGGTCTTATTCAAATCAAATGTACCTACAATGGTTCCTTCAACAGCATTTTCAGGAATGGGACTCAACAGGGAATTTTTATTAATTTGTTTGCTCCAAAGATTTCAGAAATTCTCAGAGCCTTTGGATTTATAGACAAAGTCCAATGTGTAGTAAGATCTTAAGCTAAACTCATTAAAAAAAAAAAATCTCTGCATATTCCATATGTTTCATCTTTGTAAAAGTATAGTTGCCAAAATAAGACACCCTAAAACCCCTGGCATTCTGAAGCTGGGTTTGATTCATAAAATGTTTTCTAATCCAGAATGGACGATTTTTTTCCACATGTACTAATAATGTTAATGTAATAAATTTGATGAGAAAAATGAGTATCAAATTCAGAAAAAACAATTTGCAAAGGTCAAATCTTGGCTATCAAACTCATAGCCTCTCTGTCTGTGGAGATCCTCTATATCTGTACCTTAGATTGCCTAACAGACTTAAGACATACTGTAGGCCTGACCAGCACTGTCCTCTCTAGCTCAAATGGGGAAAAACTAGTTTTTTTGTATAATACACACACATGCACACACACACCCTGCTCCCTCAGGCCCAGTGCTAGAAACTTTACACATGTTGTCCAATTTCATCCTAATACAAACCTGCAAGACTTCCCCCTTTTAAGGCAAGGAAATCGAGGCTAAAGTTAAGCAGCTAATAAATTACAGGCAGGATTAACAGGTTCATTTTACTCCAAGTTCCATGTGTTTTACTCCACATTCTTTCTCATTGAAAAGCCTTAGGAATTTGGTTTCCATCATATTCACTAGCTCACTTATTTCCTCCCAACCAATGCAGAGAAGGAAGTGCTCATTTGCTGATTCTCTGAACTGCTCATCCCCTCTTCTCAGCCTGGTTTTTCCGGCCCCAACATAAGCAGCAGCAAGAATAGCATTAAAAAAAAAAAAAAAAACCTGAAAAACAAAATCTTGGCTGAAAGCCTGGTTACAGCAATTAAAGAGGCACAAACAACTCTTTTTCCTTCAAATAAAAAGTTATAAAGAATTACCTGCCATTGACTTAAACAGGATGCCTCCGAGTTCTGTGATGTCAAGTCTGATCAGGCAAACAGCACTGGCTGCCAGAAGTAATATATATCCATAATAATCCCCCTCACTAGCTCTCTTCTCCAACAACAATACTCTGGCATTTAGTCTGGGCAGATTGTGTAATTAAATATATGATTTTCAACCAGAGGTGCTTTTGTCTCCATAATCTACCTACTCTTCTCCATTGTATTTTTCAGCTTTCCATGCCCATATTATTTTCTCTGTCACGTAATTATAATCATTATGTCTTGCCCACATAATTTTCTTTTCAGTATGTCACCGCTGGTTTAAAAATGGTTCAATATCAAATGATTTCAACTGCACCCTAAGAAAACATATAATCTAAATGTTGAGAGAAACAAGGAAAAATAAAATACACACCCATGAGCAAGGTCTGAGGTTGCTGGCAAAGATTTAACTATTTAGCACATGATTAGAAGCATTAAGTAATGAGAATCACTAAAATTCAAAAGACTACTAAATAGGTATAAAGAAATGTTCTTGAAAAAGCATATTAGAATCAACACTGTATTATGGTTTTGCTACAGGATATAGATAGGTAAATCAAAGTCCAGAATAGTTATTTGTTTGATGACATCTGGAGTGGGGTGGGCTGAGAAATTACAACCCCACTTCTTTTCAAGAGAATCTGACATCATCTTATTATGTTGTTAACTATTATGTAGATTACAACTATACCCATGGAGAAACTTTTTCAGATTTCTCCAGTACAAAAACTAGCCTACTTCTTCTCAATTATGTTTCAAGCATCTGCAATAATTTAATATACAACTTTTTTCCTCTCTAGGAATATAGTGTTAAAAATATACTAGGTAGATAGTTTTTATAAACAGATCACAGATAAAATTTAATAAAATATTTTAACAATGAAAATTTTAAAACTTTGAGGTTTATACATTCTAAATGAGAGCTATAAAAAAATAAAGAACACAAAAATATAGTGAAATTAAATAATTGGTTGGGAACAATTAGAAATGTTTACCTACATTGATTCATTCAACAAATATTTATTGACTGCCTGACTTGGGCCAGATCTGCACTAGCTAGGTAATGGGGCTGCAAACATTAACAGGATACATTCTTACCTTGAGGAAGATTCTAAGGAAACATGAAAAAAACAGTACTGCAGAATTATCTGATATTACTATAGAGGAAGTTTTAAAAAGGCAATATTGAAACAAAGAACAACTTTCTATAGTACCTAATACAATCTTCTATGAAATTATGTAGAAATTCAGAATCAACATGTGTAACTATTCCTATAAGTATCAGTCCCAAAGAGAGATGCCTGCACTCCCATGTTCACTGTAGCATTATTCCCAATAGCCAAGATATAGAAACAACCTAAACATCCATCAGCAGATGAACGGATAAAGAAAACTGGTATATATATGCAATGAGATATTATTCACCCTTTAAAAAGAAAGGAAATCCTGCCACTTGCAACAACATCGATGGAGCTGGAGGACATTACGTTAAGTGGAATAAGCCAGACACAGGAAGATGATAATGTATGATCTCACTTGTATGTGGAAACTAAATAGTCAAACTCATAGAAGCAGAGATTAGAATGGTAATTGTCAGGGGCTGAGAGGAGTGGGAAATGGGGAGGTGATGGTCAAAGGGTGTGAAGTCTCAGTTATGCAAGATAAATAATACTAGAGATTTAGTATACATCACAGTGCCTATTGCTAACAATACTGTACTATATATTTAATATCTCCTAAGAGGACTGATCTTACTTTAAGTGTTCTTACCACAAAATAATAATAGGGGCGGGAAGAAACTTTGGGAGGTGATGGATATGTCTCGTAGTGATGTTTTCACGGGTGTATAGTTATCCCCAAACTCATTAAGTTACATACATTGAATATCTACAGCCTTTACATGTTAATCATGCCTCAATAAAATGGTTTTTAAAAAATGTGGATCTCATATCTATTTTGGAATCAGTTCACATTATCATTTTTTGAACAGGGAAACTGTGGACATTTTGAGCTCAGATCTCCAAAGGGCCTGCCCATTCATTCTCTCCTGTTTTCCATGATCTGACTTTTTGGTCCATTCCAGTGGAGACTTTATGGTGAGAACCCAAAAGATATTATGACTCAAATCAAACTTTAC